>NC_047103.1:139237058-139879558 GCF_902500255.1 Thalassophryne amazonica | reverse complement strand
GGTTCCATACGTTTGGTACCATTGCACTCTGCACATGTGCACGTACACACACACGCATGTGCACATCCTTGTGCACGCACACACATGTGTATGCGCCCACTTAGATGTAGGGTGTAGTGGTGGTCATGTTGCATAAAAGCACCCCACATATGTACTTTAGTACAGTAGTTGAGTAAATGTCCTTAGTTACTTTCCACAACTGCAAACTGGAAATCTCACAGCTGGACATCCTGACTCACAGCTGTGTAATCTTATCGAATCTAAACTCATTAGACACCTTTTACCAACAATACAATATTGATTTTTTAGACTGTGGAGGAGCGACAGAATGTAAACAGTCCTTCTTGCGTAGTCTCTCACACACTCATACTGTTCTGGGAAGGTGCTCTGCAGGAGGGAACATGATCCGTGCTTTAAAGTGCTGGGAAGTGACGGTATTCCCTGCGAGTACCAATGTGCACTGCTGTCCGTGGCTATGTGACCACTGGTGACAGTTCAAATTTGCAGCTCTCTAACCAGAAAATGAGAGTGTGTAATAACAATCCACAAAAAATACAAAAGCTGTTCTCCTCGGTGCAGTTCACTGGATACATGCAGTGGTTTGTATCTTTGTAATACAGAGGTTGCCGGAGAAATTCTCAGCTGTAACTTGATGGATCTGAAGCAAATCTGACAAAGTGGTCCTCTATGGACTGGACCGCAGAGCATGATTCATTTTCATCACAATCCGGCCAGAACCACAAAAGTTATCTGGGATTTTAAAAAATAATCAAATTTATCAGAAAATAATGTAAATTAAAACGAATTAAAAAAAAAAAAAAAACATCCTGTTTTCTTTTTGGGATGTTGAGCTCTTTTAGGACACATGCCAAATTTTGCACACAGCATCACCTCTGTGTTGGGCAATGCTCATTTATTTTCCATCATGACAGAACTAGAACTGTAAAACTTAGGGGGGAAAACAGTAAACAAATATCAAACATTGAGTATAGAGTCCCACTTCATCTTGGGGCAATTTGGCACACACTTTCACCTTAGTGTCAGCCAGTTCATTTTCATTGTCAACCTACCACAACTCTACAAGTTATTGGGGTTCAAAGGAAGCTCATTTTTTTACTAATCTCAGCCAAAACCAATGCAAAGTGGAGGTTTCCCCATCTTCAACTGATCAGCAATGCAACTGCCAAAGCAGCTTAGCCCAGAGCAGGGCTACTGTAAATTATACCATATTAATTACACCCATATGCAGTGGTCATGCATATAGGGGTATTGTTTTGTTGGTCCTATTTGCCCTTCAAACCATGAGTGAACAAAAAATAACTCAAAGATTTTTGATCCAGGTTGGACCAAACTTGGTGGAACGTATGAGAATAAGCTAAGGACGAAGTGATCTGACTTTGAGGAAAACCGGTGAAAAGTCAAGGTCATATGTCATTGTAAAAGTTCTGGCTCAACGTTTGTACATAAATAGGGTATATTTAGAATGGCTATTCTGAGGAACTGGCTCAAAATACACTTATGGTTTCTATTAAACTAATATGAAGTAATGTCAAATTTCTGTTGGTCACATGCCCTTTGACCCTGAGTGACCTGAATAAGTCAAACTTATTCAGAATGGCTATTGAGAAGAAATATTAAAGATGCATCCACAGCTCATAAAACACTAATAAAAAGTTATATACCTCATGTTATTGGACATGTGATTTGGGTAGTGTGGTGGCCAAACAGTGGGTGCACTTGCTTCCAAAGCACAAGGCTCCCAATTTGATACAGAAGGGCATTGAGGGTAAAACCTTTGCCAAAACAGCATACAGATCTGATGTGGATCTGCTGTGGCTACCCCAAGTGGGCAGGAGAAAAGTCAAAAGGACTTACTTTCATGGTTCTGTGACCTTGAAAGGTCAAAATCATTCTGAATGGTTATTTTGAGGAATTAATCAGCAGCCGGTCTGCTCTGTGTCAGCCTGATCCCATTAGATCTCAGATGCTAAGCAGTGCAGGATCTGGTTAGTACTTGGATGAGAGACTTCTTTGGAGCACCAGTGCCTGTGTGTGTCTCCAGGTAAAACTGGAGTTGCGCCACGAAGGGCATCCGGCGTAAAACTTGTGCCAATTGCCAATGCGGATTGGGCTGTATCCGCTGTGGTGTCCCCGAACAAAGTCATATATCACCTCTATTGTTCATATGATCTTGTGACCTTGAAAGGTCAAACTCATTTTGAGTGCCTATTTTGAGGATTTGGGTAAAGATACACAGATATGACTATATAAAACAGTAATATGAAGTCATGTATCACCTTTGTGTTGCTCACATGACCTTTTGACCTTGGGTGACCTTGAACCCATAGAGTTTGGAGCTAATGTGGATAAAAGATTGTATGCTAATCAAGAAATTATTAAATGTGAAGATGACATAGAAACATATATTAAGATAAGATAAGATGAGACTATTGATCTCACAGTGGAGACATTGATCATTGAATTATAAATAATGAATTTTCATGAATGTGTCTAAATCATGTTAGGGGCATGTGTTGTATTGTTTCAGCACGCCCTCTGGTTTAAATATCAAATAACTGGCTGTTAAAATAGTTATTTTGTCAGCTCAGATCAAATATGTGTGTTTTTCCTTTCATTTCAGTTTTATGTGGCCCTGGTGCCATAAAAATGTTTTGCCTGCAGTTGCTATCAACTATTATTATGTTTTCATGAGATACAAATGACTGCAGAGACAGATGTGCACAGCTGTGACTGACCACCCACATTTTGCATTTGTATTTGCATCCACATGGTGCTGCTGAATGCCCTCCAAAGAAAAAAAAAAACTATTGTAAGATGAGTGGCGCCATCTGCTGGTGTAAAAAAAAGTCTGATCATCGAAGCAGCTTCACAAAGCAAACAGCCAATTGCAATTTGCTTAAATCTCCACTAGATAGCATGAAGTCATTCTGGTATCGCTCCTCATAATAATGCCTTTCTGCTGAGCTCATGCTGCAGAAGTGGAGTGGCTGCCTGCCGCCAACACATTCTCCTCACAAAGTTGCCCCAAACTCTGCAAGTTAAAACGAAGGTCCGGTTTTATGAAAATACGTTTTGGAGTTGTGCGCCTGACCTGCACACATGCAAATCAAATCTTTGCCTCAATTGTGGAACTTAAAGATGTGAGCCCATCACTCAGCTGGACTGTTCTTCTATTTATAGCTACAGTTCGCCTGGTTTGCTTTCTTACTGGCTGACAGATTTTTGGTGGGTGAGGGGGTGAGAAGTCCTACGGATGAGATAACTTTGCTTGTAAGGGGCCTACCCCAGAGTCATATTTGTGTTTGAAGGACAGGGATTTTCTAGCGTCTGCTGAACCAAGAGGGGGAAATCAGGGGACTGAAACATACTTGGTCCCACTCACCCCCACTCACAGACCTCCCCCAACACGGTAGTCAAACATATAGACAGTAAATATACAAGACAAACCTTCCTTGATGTCACCCATAGATTTGTTTTTTTTGAAAAGCAGGTTTGAAGTAGAGCTCGACCGATATGGATTTTTCAGAGGCCAATAGGATACCGAAATTAGGGAGTAAACAAATTTACAATACCGATATATACGTTAAAAAAGGTGATAATTCGTTACATTTCATGATCAAATGCTTATGACAAGGAATTGCAATTGAGCCTTGATGTTTTACACTTTGTTATAAATAACTATACATATAACCAACAACAAACCAATATACATCACGCTGCTGTCATGCTGCTTTCACTTGGTTTGACAATCACTGTCTCGAATCGTATTTGCATAAAATGTATCTATTTTGTCCCCATTTATCTATTTTGTCCCCATATATCTCTTTTGTCCCCGCCTAGCTTCGGCATAGCGACCATTTGTCTCTTTGTCAGTGTAAAACGTCCATTACGATTGAAAATTAATGGCAACTGGTTGTTTTACCTCTGTCTCTTGTCGCTAATGTGACCACGGGGAGATGGGGTCCCCAGCCAATGTTTGACAGTATTGTAAAGAATGCTGTCAGAGCACTCTGTGCTGGGTAAATTATGTAATGACACCATTTCCAACAGCTAAAGTATCTTTCTGAATCAATTATTCTGTAAAATAAAATTTTTCATATCAAAATCAACGCTGATACTGATATGTTCCTGAAACACTCATATCAGCCATTATTATCGGCCAGCCGATATATCGACCAGGAACTAAGCTCAAATGTTGCCATCTTGACTGTCCCTGACTATGGCAAACTGCCAGCCAAACAATAAATGGGTAAGTGGGTGGGGCATGACATGGATGGATTGAATGAGACCAAAACATCCACACTTATTTGGAAGTTACCAGGCAAGCTAAGATTAACAGGCTACCTAACTAGTAATCTTTGGGTATTTCATTAAATACATATTTTTGTGGGTATTAAAATCTCAGCAACTGCAACACTATCAGTGGAGCGAACATCACCAACAGCATTGGGCACGTTACTTTAAGTAACTATTGCATTACTTAAAAAAAAAAGTTCAAATTTGTCAATGAATTTGGATCTCCTCTTAATGAACTTTAAATTCAACTGTATGTTCAATTATTTACAATAAAACTGAATATAACATGTTTAGTGAATTAAATGGATACTTAATATAATAAATGATTAACAGAAAACATTGTACACTAATCTACACTATTTTAACATTGCTGTTGGATAACTTACTTTTGTTAAATGTTCAAATATGTCAATGAATTTGGATCCTACCCCTTTAATTAACTTTTAATTCAACTGTATGTTCAATTATTTAATAATAAAACTGAATATTAAATATGTTTAGTGAATTAAATGGACACTTAATAGAATAAATTATTAACAGAAAACATTGTACACTAATCTACACTATTTTAACATTGCTGTGGGACAATGTGTCATATATGTATATATATATATATATATATATATATATATATATATATATATATATATATATATATATATATATATATATATATATATATATATATATATATATATGTTTCATAATGTATATATATGTTAAATTTGTTAGATGTGTCACAACACACCTAACAAATTTAACATATTAATCTAGATATTATCATTACTATGGTTAAATTGTGCAGGTCATGTGCAGTTTGCCAAGGATAGCCAACACAAAAACAAATAAACGTCAACCAGGCCAAGAGCAGTAAACAAACACTGGCCGTAATAATTAGTATAATAAGTTGTGCAGGGCGCAGTTTCATAAACAGTCTAATCTTGTTTAGTCGAATAAACTCACTCCTGTTGACTAATTTTTCGATGTAAGCCATTGCACAAAGTGCTTAGTCGGCTAAAGTCTCGCCTTACCCGACTAAAGTTTTTAGCCTGGTACAGAGTAGGCTAATCTTATTTTAGTAGAAAAAACTTCAGTGTCTTACCTCAAAAAATGACGGCTATCATATACCACCACTTGATGGAACACTTGAGCACCCCTACATCACTCATATTCCTCAAAAAGGGGAACTTCCTCTGCTTTTGGCCATGGTTGTAGCAGACGATGATTGTCATGATGTGTTTGTGGCGTAACAGCAACGCCCAGTGGCTAATGTGAGATTAGCCACTGGGCGTCGCTGTTATGCTGAGCAGCGTTATGTGCACAATAATGCTTGACTGAAGTGTAGAAGAAGAAACAGAAGCGTCAAACCGCTAGGCTAAGTACAAAGCATGCAATTCTGCAGTTGGTATGGGGCTGTAAATGTTAATAAAGCCAGTTAACAAAACAAAGGCTGGATAGTTCATGATGATGACCAACCCAAAAGTAAACAAACCTGTCGCGCATTGGAGTCGTCTCTTGGCAATGGCACCCAGGAGACCGCTATGCCCTTGAAAAATGTTGACTAATGTAAGACGGCTAATGTACAAGTTTAGAGTAGAAGTGAAATGACCAACAGACGGATAATGTTGGGCGACTAAATGTAGTCAACTAAGTAAGTTTAGTAGACTGAAAGATTAGCTTGCTTTATGAAATCGGGCAAAGGTTACATTTTAATTCACTGGGGCATTAAAAAGACAAACTTTTAGCCTGTCTACAATGGATTTGACTAGTGTTACATCTGACTGTTTTTTTTTTCAATGTTACAGTCTTGTGTGGATGTCACATCGCCAGAGTTTACACTGATTGAGACCAACACATAAACAGGACGTTGTAAACATAAGTGGCCACAGGATATGTAAGAGGATTCTGTTGGGGCTTTCTCCCTGGGACCTGATAAACCACATTAGAAAGAACATTTGTGGACATTAGGGTCACTCCAATTCACCAGGATTATACATTTTCCCTTCCAGACTGAAAAACAGACAATTAGATCATCCACCTTCATAGACAGGAAAGTAAGTGAACGCCACCTCGTTCTCACTGGAGGAGCCCTTTAATCTGCAACAGACACAGAGATCTGGCTGCGGAAATTAATGTTTACTTTTCAGCCGTCTCCATTTCAAGCTTTTCTCTTTTCCTTCATTGTTGATAAAACGTCCCAAAAGAGATGTGGGGCCGCTGAAAGAAAATGCTGCCAAACCAGCCCCGCTGTTTCGTGTTTTCACAAGGAATATCACGCAAAATTGTAATAATAATTATATATATATATACTGAAAAATAATCAATTTGCAACATCTCGTTTCCGCAGGAAAAAAAATTACAAAACAAAAATGGCTTCAAATATTTTTCAGACGTTTTATGTTGCGATTATGTTGCATATGGCTCAGGCACTGGAATATTGTAATAAATTGTGACATAAGAGGGACCAGGATTATTAATAAATTCTGGTATTTTTTCACAAAAAGTTTCACTGCCATCGATATACAAGCCACCAATATGGCAGAGTGTTTTTCTTATTGCAAAGGCTTTGTATCCATCCATCTGTCTAACCATCCGTCCATCTGTCTGTCCTCAGCATAAGTCCAGTCCTATTACTGCCACAGTGTTCAAATTAACAGGGAAAATTCTTGGGACACAAACCTTGGACAAGTTCAAAGATCTAATCTTAACCTATTTTAAGAGGTTAAGAAGTCGCATTCTGTTTCAGTCTGTTTGGTTTAGCTTTTGAGTGGCGGGGGATGACAGCCAATCAGAGTAGATCTACACTGTGAATCACCGCCTGCTTGCTAGCTGCAAACGTCCGTTTTGTTTGTGTGTAAATTTTACCTCTTTGTCATAGATTATGTGAAAGCTTGTAAGAAATAAACACTTCTAAAACTGAAAATGCTGTTGTTGGAACATAATAACACAGCTGAAGTGATTTAAAAGACATTTTGTGGACGTTAACATGCAACATCCACTAACTCAAAGCTAACCTCCGCTCATTTCAAAAGCTTATGTTCATATATTATGTAAAAGCTAGCAAGAACTAAACACTTCTAAAACTGAAAATGATGTTTTTCTAACCTGATAACACACCTATTTTAACACACACACACACACACACACACACACACACACACACACACACACACATATATATATATATATATATATATATATACACACATATACACACACAATAGGATCTTAATAATTATTTAAACAATTGGAAATTATAACAAACATAAAATAACATTTTTTTTTATTTTAAATACTTAAAACATATTTCCAATAATGTTGACATTTACCATTACTCTAAAAAAAATTACAAGTTGATTAACAGAAAATTAATCATCATATTGAAATTGAAAATCACTGTGATTGTTGTTTGTTCTGTCAACTTTGATTTGTTTGTATTTGTATTTGTTTGTATTTGCTTCTCGGACATTGTAGTGGATTCTGCTTTCCTGCTTTTATTCGTGACAAATTGGCTTTGCTTATTTTAAACTAAGATGAAACAGATCAGAGCTGATGGCAAAATTGATTAAACTGCACTTGATCCAGCTAAACAGAAATGATCTTGATTTAATTATGTTTTAATAGTTGTAGAACCTTTTTTTTTCCTTTTCTTGTTTTTTTTTTTTTTTTAGGAAATTTGATGGCCAGTTCTGCAACTGGCAAATGAAAATGATCCTGATTTGTAGTCTGAGCAATTTGTGCATTTTGGCAACTGCTGGAGGAGGCACAATTGAACATTTTGTGATGAATATAGAAACATTTTGAGCAAGAAAGTTGTACATTTACACAAGAAATGGTGTAATATTTTGCAACAAATCCTGTACTGCTATACTTAGAATAAAGTTGTAATATTATGAAATTAAAATGCACATTTGTTATTCTGTTTTAACAGCAAACAGACATTGGCAACAGCATACCTTTTGAGAGCGCTTGAGCAGATGATAACTCAGAAACAATCAATGATATTATTTTCTATCTCGCCAAATTAAAAAAGGACAAAATGAGGATGAAGTCATGAGACATGGGTGAATTTAATGGACAGAACAAACAAAAGACCTGCTTTCTTTTGCCTATGTAATACCCTGTGTATATGTCAAACTACAGTACCCAAACCATACAATAGAAATAAGGATGGAATCAGGAATTATTTCATTTGACATCTGGTTCCAATTTGTTTCATCTTTGGGAATCATAATCCCTCAGACATTATCAATTCCTTTTATCAATGCTGTAATTTTTTTTCTGCCATTTTTGCAAAGCAAAAACTCTTACATCATGATGTCAGACATAATATCATCAAGTTAACCCGTTTATCTATGGTTTTCATGTATCCCATAGTCCCTTGTGTGCCAGAGAGTCACTGCAGTCAAAACAACATAGAGAATCCACATGATGACAATTGTAAATGAATATTATACTACAAAAATGTATTTTTTATGCTTTTCATCACGTTAATAAGACACTGCTGCATGATACCCTGAAAACTTGCTAAAACAATTATAACAAATAATCTGTGTCTGCTACGTTTAATCTGCATGGAATTTAATAAACGCAAACCGAATTTCAGACATATTATATATATTAGTCTGGAACAAAGAGGACAAACAGTGTTGTAAAGGACAATAATCAAGACATGAAAGAGCAAACTTCACTTTGCCCCAGAACGACATGATCAGGAAGCGAACGTCGCTCACAGCAGCTCCCGCTGAAAATAATGGAGAGACAGCCTATGATTCTCACATCCATCCATCCATCCATCCATCCATCCATCCATCCATCCATCCATCCATCCATCCATCCATCCATCCATTTTCTTCCGCTTTATCCGGAGTCGGGTCGCGGGGACAGCAGCTCAAGCAAAGCTGCCCAGACCTCGCGATCCACACACACCTCCCCCAGCTCCTCCGGGGGAACCCCAAGGCATTCCCAAGCCAGCCGAGAGATGTAGTCCCTCCAGCGTGTCCTGGGTCTTCCCCGGGGCCTCCTCCCAATGGGATGTGCCCGGAACACCTCTCCAGCGAGGCGTCCAGGGGGCATCCAGAAAAGATGCCCGACAACACCAACACCAACGGACAACACCATTAAAACTATTTTTATATTGTGTGTAAAACTCTCATGAATATATTCTCTGGGTTTTTAGACGCGGTTATTGTGTTTGTTTTATGTAAACATGTGAGAATCACCGCCAGAGGATTGGGTGGCGGTGATTCTCACGTTTACATAAAACAAATGCAATAACAGTGTCTAAAAACCCAGAGAATATATTCATGAGAGTTTTAGACACAATATAAAAATAGTTTTATGTGCGATGTTAATGGTGTTGTCCATGTGCAGCGGTTAAAGTGCAGCCCGATCAGAGCGTCTCTATGCAGTTCTCAATGTTACCGAGATCTCGCAGCGCAGCAAACTCTCCGAGGTTTTGCAGGATTTGAAACCTGAAAAAGGTGGATGCCCTTTTTTTTTTTTTTATAAGTGGAGAAAGTTGCCTTGGTACCTTTGAGATTTTTATTGTGAGTAGGAAATGACAGTGATACACTCCGGCAACAATTAGTCAAGCAACAAGGAAACAAGTGAATTGACATTGAAAAGGTATTCTGACCTGTATTTTTCCCCACACAGAATACAGTAAGTCCCTTCAGCTGCTCCCTTGTTTGCACTCGGGGTCGCCACAGCAAATCCAAGGTGGATCTGCATGTTGAATTGACATGGGTTTTACGCCAGATGCCCTTCCTGACGCAACTCCACATTACATGGAGAAATGTGGCAGGGGTGGGATTTGAACCCGGAACCTTCTGCACTGAAACCAAGCGCATTAACCACTTGGCCACCACCCCCTCCCACACAGAATATAGATCAGGAAAATTAAAAAATATAACATCAACAAGTATGGTTTGAACCCTTTTTTTTTTTTGGAAAGAGACTGCCATCTAGTGTGTTCAGAAAAAAACTATAAAATACTTCATAAGGCCTCATTTGGCTGTCTCTATCAATATAAACTATAATTGTATTTATATAGATAAAATCTAATTGTCATCCTAAAACAGAAAGGGAAAGTAAAAATGAGATTGAAGAATTGAAAGGCTGGGGATGGTATCCAAACTTTTGGTCAGTACTACAAGAAGTAATGTAAAGTTGTAGTGCGTTTGTTAAGAGAAATGGAATGTAGCATTCATAACCATCTGTTCATTAGTGTGTAATTACCCTCAACAACTAATTGATGTGTTTTCATGAGCTTAGAATGAACCCTTCATATCTACATGGGAGCGGGCCCCTTCACGAAAGCCACCATGTTGATACAGTAGTCCAAAAGGGACAAATGTACCTTTATGAGGATGATACGTACATGTCTATCACAAGAGATTTCAAGGGACCATGAATCCCCATCAGCAAAGAAGCTAAAATATGAAAAAGTAAACAAAATTGTGTGGAGATGGCATCATGCAATATGAGACATCACCACTAGATGGCTCTAAATCATACACACTGTAGCTTTAATAATACATGATATGAAATACTGTGCATTTTAGTTTAATAAAAGTCAAGTCAGCTCAAGTGAAACAAAGAATGACT
This sequence comes from Thalassophryne amazonica, assembly GCF_902500255.1. Taxonomy (NCBI): domain Eukaryota; kingdom Metazoa; phylum Chordata; class Actinopteri; order Batrachoidiformes; family Batrachoididae; genus Thalassophryne; species Thalassophryne amazonica. The sequence continues at coordinate 139,868,632 of NC_047103.1, read as the reverse complement.
GTAAGCCAAGAAATTAAATGAAAACTCATCAGTTTTGCTGTTTTGACATGATCTCTTGCACAACCGCTTCATACTGATGACTACAACTCATTCTTCACTCCCTGAGTTACACTGCGGTCCGCTGCTCCCAAACTGTGCTTTTTGTGAAAATTTCTGCATTCTTGCAACTGCAAGAATCTCAGCTGAGTAACAGGATTTTAACAGTGGTGTTGTGTTGTAAATCTTTGCTGACAGGTGAATTGAACAATAATTTAAAAATTTTTTCACAGTGCGATGTGCGTTCCAAAGATTTCAGGCCTTCAAGGTCTTAATCCTCCAACACAACCTCTTAATTATGAAAGAACGTAGGGAGGAAATAAGGGAGGAAAAGCAAAAATGGATATCAGTTGGGTTCATGAGTTCAGGAAGCTCCGTATTCTAACGAGACAAATGCAACCGAGAGAGAAAATCTGTTCAAATGTGAAACATGCTGTAAATGCAAGTTTTTAAAACAAAAAACTAAAATTTACTTTTTTATGGTGGTGGTGGGGGGGGGGGGGATAATTTTGAACAAAACTGGTAGAATGATTGAGGATCAGCTCAGGACAAACTGATTTGATTTTGAGAAAAATCTGTTAAAATCAAGGTCAAAATTTAGGCCCAATGCTTCAAGGATATTCTGAATGGCTAGTCCATGGTACTGACTCAGGATACACCTATGATTTGCGTCGGCAAATCGGCCGCCATATTACCACTCACATGTACAGCTCCTGAACAGTCTTTTCTACCGATCTTTAACAAGGTGCATGCAACTTTATTCTTTGTGATTTTGTAAAAAAAAAAAAAAAATGCCTTCATGTGCAGCTATAAATTGCACAAATGGCCAGTTCAAAGGCTGTGGAAGAACATTTCACCTGTGAGTATGATTGAAATGGAAAGTAATGAACAATAATTTGAAGAGTTCTATCCCTTATACCAGCATAGGCAAAGATAATAATAATAATAATAATAATAATAATAATAATAATAATAATAATAATAATAATAATAATAATAAGTGATGTGGCTTGTGTGTAGCAACATGATGAATTTTGTCTTGGACAAACTATTTTAAGACTTTTTTTTAGGTGTACTTGTGCATAGTTTTGGCGATTTAGGCATTGTCACTATGTGCTTTATTACTAATAATAGACTGAAGCTCATAGAACTATGTTAATAAATATTGTCATTGAAATTAAGTGGTGTTTTATTACTTCAGTCCAATTATTAAAAAAAATCCACTATTGCTGAATTATCCATCATGAATTTTGTTATTCATCCACTTTTGTTCTTGGTCACTTTGTTCATGACATGGTACTAATTATATATATATATATATATATATATATATATATATATATATATATATATATATATATATATATATATATATATATATATATATATAAGCTTGCTCATGATTACACAAAACTTGTATAAACTTTGATTAATGAATCTAAATTGTTAGACCTGAGTATTTGTCTCAGTGAGATATGAGTAACTGAGAATAGCAGTCAGAATAAGTCAAAGTACTAAAAGAAAGAAAGGAAATAAATCAAATAGCCAACTGTGGCAGACATAGATTAGGGGGGATGAGGGTTACATTATCTGGAAAACAAAAATAAGAAAAAGAGAGAATCAGCTCAGTTATTACTTGAAATTGTTGACATGCGGTCTGCACAACTTGTGAGTGGTAAGATGGCCGCCAGTTTGCTTCAGCGGTTTGTACAGAGTGTAGGCCAACGAGTTTTCCAATGTTAGATAGAGATCAGTGGAAATATCCTACTAATAAAATACTCACCCCCTCCACTCAGTCCACTGCTTTTGCAGAGCCCTATTGCAATATCTACAATCCTCCACATTCAAACACATACGCGTGATGCCCCCGCGGCTGTTCCCGCATTGAATGGCAAACCTGACTCGGACTCAGTCAGCCTTTACCTCGTTTACTGCGCTGTGACTAGTCTCCCGCCTTTGAGAAGCCCACCAGCCTTGAGAAGTTATTTTATTTTGAGAATGATGGCCAATTTTAATGGCAAAATAAATAAATAAACCAAGACTCATTTTTTTGTAGTTCTAAATATTATTAAGGTATTTTTACTCACTTTTTTGTCTCTCCCACAACATTTTTTTTTAACAAATACATTAACAACAAACGAACAAAGACCACAATAACATTCACGGTATTATCATTATATATAGAAAGAGATAAAATAAATAAATAAAATATACAGTAACGAGGCATTCTTTAACATTAATTCTCTTCAAAAAAATTCCTTATAGAGTATAGCAGTTTTATGACATTTGGGAGCATCTATAAGCTTGATACTGCTTATATATTGTTCAAATTCAGCCAAAGGTCCGTCTCAATTCCCTTTTAGTACTCTGCATTTATGAATATGGAATTTACCAAACAATATTAAAAGGCAGATAATGTAGTCAATGTATTCCCTACATCATCTATTATGACATCATACTGTGCAAACAATATGCAAATTAAATGATGACAACATTTAGCGACTTCTGGCGAGTTTTAGGACAGCCAATAGCTCCTTTTCTTACTGAGGAATTGGCAACACTACTCTCCGTCTCTGTTACAGTAGTTTGTACTGAGCGTGTGTTGATTCCTCAATAATCCACGATGATAATTTGATATTAAAGTAATGCAATGACATTTTGTTTTACCACACTATAAACTTATGCAAAATCAGACGGAATTGTCATGGTTCTCCCAGACACCTGTTTTTTATTCTGTTCTTAACCTTGTTGTCATGTATGAGTTTTTCCCCCCAGATGGCGCCCTTGGGTTAGTTCCACACCTGCTGCACCTCACTGCTCATCTCTGCCGCACACCTGCTCTGAATAAACAACTGATGAGCGGCAAACTATTTCAGCTCAGACTTCCAGATCAGTGGTCGCCAGATTCTTCCCAGAGATGATCCTGTGGACCGAGCCCGACTCCTCTCTGTGACCTTGACTCCGTCTTCCTGCTGCTCCCATGCGCCTAAGATGTCGGAGCTTCCCACAGGTAAACTCAAGGTAACCTGGCTAATTCTCTAATTCCCGAATTAGAGCAAACTGTCATTCCTGGTGGTCCAGATGCCTTCCTGAGTGATTCCCATGCTACCCTGGTTCCTGGCTCCCAGGTACCTGCACAGCAATGTCACTTTGGAACTCTGCGGCTCTCAGCTCAGAGCGTGGCTCTGCTCCATGCCAGTTAAGTTCCTTCTCATCTCAGTGAGATTCCGTTCTCACTTGTTCCTGTCTGTGACTGTGCTATGATAAAGAACTGTTCCAAGAACTCTTCCTAAGAACTGTATGAACTCTGACATTGAACAATTAAGAGTCCAGCTGTCTAAGTCCTGCTTAATTTGAACTGTGTCACAATCAAATAGTACTTGGCCTCTGATCTCTGGAGACAATTTATGAATTGTGAATTCTTTGAGCAGTAAACCTTATTTTCTAAGAAGAGGCCATTATTTCCAGAACTGTGAACAATTCTATTTTAAGCCTCCTGAGAGCTGTGAATAGTTCTGGCTTCTAGTGTTACGAGTGCAATCACTCACCATCTGTGTCTTTGTTCCCTCATTTCCTGGTCTCGGATCCGTGCGTCCCACCTGCTCCTGGTACCTGAACCCCAGCTCTCAGTTCTCCTTCAAGACTGGCTTGGGAGCCACCCGGAGCAGGCTAACTCTGCATTCTATACCATACCCTTTATTTATATAGCACATTTCACAAACATAGTTTCCAAAGTGCTGTAAAAAAATTTAAAAAACACACATACAGAGGACCACACACTCACGCGGTGTTAACAGCCAAAGCATAGAAATGGGTCTTCTGCAGGCATCCCCAGCACAGCACTTTTATTTGTCCTTATAAATAAATATATTTTCTTTTGCAAACCACTCTGTGTCTTGCTCCCTAGCATTTGGGTATATTTTCTGAATTGGTCCGGTCCTGTCCGGACCTCTAACCTTAACAAGAATGGTGGCGTTTACAATAAGTTGTTACACAAGAAAAATATTTTTCCATGTACCTGTTAACTTATTATCATTGTAGCGACCACGCTACTCTGGCAAAGTCTCTATAGTGGTTGCCCAAGCCAACTAGCTAGGCTACTTGGTGGGTATCTGGCTTATACAAAAGGTATTTAAGCTTGTTTGTGAGTAATACATTGCAACAATTTGTTGACAAGTGTGTACTGTAATTGTTGTTGAAATGTGTTTCTTGGAATTGGTTGTAAGGTGTTTTCATATGATGTTTTACCACAATGAGCTACAACATTAGCATTAGCTTCAGCAGAACCCTATGTCTCAAACTTAAAATTTTCTGAGCAACAAGAATCTCAAAAGTAAAATGTTTTTCCAGACCATGTGTTAATTTTGGTACAACCCACTCAATATTGTCTTCTTTTGGTCAGACAAACACACACACATGTTGACTGTTGGCAAAGAAGCCAAATAGCTTGGGTCAAAGTTCACAGCATAAACGGTGGTAAACTTGTGGGGCAGTTCAGTGTTCCTAGTAAAATATTTCATAAATCACAAAGCCTGAATTTAAAAGTATGATGTGGTGTAAATGAAACTATATGCCAGTGGATTAAGGGAAGTGTGTTTTCAGGTTGAGTGGCCTCTCACAACAGAAATATTTTTCTTGCATATTTGACATTGGATATGGGGGATACCACTGAAATATGACACAGAAAATTCCTTCGCAAGACAAACTCACTGTATGATTAAAAAAGTAAGTGCGACCTTTAAAGTGAGACTTTCACAGTCGCTAATAACATGATATGATATCACAGTTCAGCATATTTAATGATTGTAAAGTGCTGTGTGTCAGAATACTAGAGTACAACTGAAATCATTTTTCAAAGAAGCTTAACATAATTTATTAGATAGTCCTCACAATGTTTGCTGCATTGAATACTGGCCATTTTGTAATAACTTTACAAAAAACTTTCCATTTCTTATGTTGAACGGGGCATTTGTGGTATTTTAAGACATACCAGGGTCTGATACAAACATTTAGAAACATAATTTTGAGTCACTATTTTTATGTGCAGAATCAGATGAGTATCTAGAGCACCGTGCTCATAGAGTGCAAACCTCAGCCAACACTTCCACAATTTCCACAAAATTTTACCTTTGAAAGAATTTTCAAGGTCAAAATCCTGTTAGAAGTGACTTTTCCATGAGCTAAATTAGAGGTGATCAAATGTGAGGATTATGTATTTTCTTCATGCATTTGAATCAGAAGTTTTTTTCTGGTGTTGTAAGGGTTTTTTTTCCCAATATTTCCACTCAGTTTCTGAATTCATTTTTGGATAATTGTCACAGAACATTGGTTATCGCTGCTGTGCACAATTTGTCATTGCTTTTTGGCACTTGGTTTCCAATTAATAACTGGAATATAGACAAACAGGCATAAAATTGGGACCGCCATCGCCATCCAATTTTGGTGGTGTAGGTAAATCCATAACAGAAAAATGAGTGATTGAGGTACTTTTGATTGAGATATAATTTCACTGACTTATATAGCGCCAAATCACAACAAAGCTGCCTTAAGGCGCCTCACACAAGTAAGGTCTAACCTTACCAACCCCGAGAGCAAGCACACAGGTGACAGCGGTAAGGACAAAACTCCCTCTGATGATTTGAGGAAGAAACCTCAAGCGGACCAGACTCAAAGGGGTGACCCTCTGCTTGGGCCATGCTACTAACACAAGTGACAATACAAAAATACATGAAATTTTGGGAGTCCATGCTGGTGTCCAGGATGGGAAGCTGGCTGGGGAGGGGGGGGGGGTGGTTTGGGGGTTGGGTCCACAGATCCTATTTCATGACCACTGCAGAAGAAGACACCCATTCCCACTTCTGTATGGAGCCACACCTCAAACAGAATCAGGTGGCAGAAAGAATATAAGGTATAATACGAAGGTGATCGCCAGCCACTAGCCCTGAATGCAAATTACTAGTTAACATGGTTTTAAAAAGGAATAATTTGGACCATGTATCATGCTTAGTTATCACGTTACACAAGTCAAAGAATCCAATAGACGTAGACCTTGTTTGACCTTTACTTTGGAGACCAACCATTTAACACTGTCAACACTATTCCATTTATTAATCCTATTAATTCAACCAATAATTTGCATCACTTTTTACCAAAATTGGAGCAACTTTAACTTTTGACCCCTGTACAAAATGACACTGACCTTTGTCACCATTCTTGCTGTGTTACCGTAACTCCATAGAATTCAGTCACAGATAGTCCAAACTATACCTTTTTGGAATCTTTATGATCAGGCAAATAATGTGGAATATTTTTCAATATGATTGGAGCATCTTTTAATTTTGACCTCTGTGTAATTCTTCAATTGACCCCTACCTGACCACCGATTGAAAATTCAAGTGGCCAATCGGGTTTTTCAACAGAGGAGTGTCTAAGGAGTATTTCTGCCGAATTTGATGCTTTTATCACCATTTGCATGACTGTTTCACTTATCTGCTGCACTAGAAAGGAGAAGGCCAACGGAGAGGCAGGTTGCTGAACAATTCCACAACACACCTCCGTATATGTGCCAAGTGTGGTGTAAATTGGAGTAAAATAAAATAAATAAATATTCACCTTTGAACCCAGTGACCTTGACCCCACTGATTCCTCTTTGGTAAGTTTGAACTCACCCGGGCAACAGTGTTATACCTCTTAGATGATGTGTTTTTGCAAAATATTTGAAATAGCGACAGGAAAATCAAAGTTTTACTTCCAAATCCAAAAGTGGAAATCCTTGTAATTCCCAGATGTCATGGCAATTTTTTTTCCAACTTAACAAGCATAACAATAAAACACAGAACATAGCACACCTAAATCAATAACAGCATTCCAGGTTACAGCCAAATAGTAAAATGAATTAAAGAATGCACTAGAAATCTTCTAATCTTATGCACAGTGTAGAGCTGTACTGCATTCACACAAAATATGCATATTGCATTTTTTGTAGATTTTGGGGTCAAAGGTGAATATTTATTTAGTTTTACTCCACACTGTAGTGCATTCACACAAGATATGCATATTGCATATTCAAGACCAACCACTGGGAAGCTTATGCAGAAAATGGACAGATGCAGCTGACTGACACTTCATTTCCGCATAATGTGGAGGTCGTTCTGCAGTCGTGGGTGTAATGTTTTGATTGTGAATGCTAGCAGATTACACAACAGGAAAACAAAGCTCTGACAGCACTGAAGATCCATATGGTATCAATCACTGAGCAGGAATAGTTTGATTTTCTTCACTTGGCAAGTCATCGGGGTCTAAAAATACGCTGTGCAATGTCAACATTCTGGTGGCCAATAAACAACCAGGATTAAATTAGATGGCCACCATTTTCTCTCTGTGCTTTATTAGTTTAAGTGTATTTGCGTGTGCATGCGTCCTTGTTAATGTCAAATCATGCAGGAAAGCTTTACAATCACTGTGCACATTTCAGACTTTTGCAAAGCCATTAATTGATATATTTAATGGTAAAATCACTCCAGAAGTCTTGTTGGTCAATGATCCTTGTATTGTAATAACACAGAGTGCTTTGTGATTTTTTTTTTTTTTTTTGTCTGTCATCAAGATGGTGGCCATGGGGGGAGAAAAAAAAAATCTTTTCAAGCATTGGGGCCAATAAAACTGTCAGATGTTGCTTAACTTTGTCTTCTTGCTTCTCCCTCTCTGCCTTTTTGTGCATGTCTCCCTCCTTAAAAAGGCAACGCACAGGCCTAATCTGGACAGGTTAGCTTGCACTCGTAGTGGCGCACGGTCTGGCATCTTTTCCAGCAAACACTCTGACAGTGAAAAAGAGCAAGAAAAGATTTCTCATGTTTGTTCCTGTGTCTTCAAAGACATATGTTCCATTTGGAGCTGCATATTTTGATTCTCCAGAAATATATAGAAACACACATTTCTACCAAGTGCCAACCTCCGGTCCAGGAAAATGGTGCTAATGAGGATAGCTAGTTTCATGTTCACTACAATTGCATGGGGGTTATAATGAATGACTCTGAGCTATTTTAAGCAGTAAAAGTATAAATAATTAGGGGCATGGTCACTTTGAGTGACAAGTGTGTACAAGACAGTTTTGTGTGGAAAACAATTCTGGGCCATGCTAGCAGCTCCTGCTAGCTGCTGTGCACTCAGAGTGCATCCTTTCTGAGTATTTTATTACAAATATCTGAGATCACATGGGTTGCTAATTGTACTCAAAAAGCATTACAGAAGTCTGTGCTCCATTATTTCCTTTGACTGAATTTGTATTTTTATTTAATTTAAAGGTTAGCACAGTTAATACGAATTAGCAAGTAGCTTGGTGACGTTAGCTTGGCTGATGGTGCAACAGCTATTGAGCTAATATGCCAGCTATAGTTTTTAAATACCCGTACTCAAGCCTCCCACTACCCAGTCTGCAAATACATGTTGTTACACATTTGTTGTTATATGTATTTGTTAATACCATTATTTAGGGTTAAACTACGCTATTATACCTTATATTCTAGACTAGTTACCGGTTTTATCTTGTTATCTAGCTAAGTACGGTTGGTTTTTTAACGGTTAATTTAACCGTAGCTCTTCTAACTATAGTTAGCTTATTTTTGTTATTTACAATTTTATTTTACATGGTGCAGATCTTTAATGATTCTTCATTTTATGGGTGCTTTAATAGATATCAACATATAATACCTAGTTTGAGATTTCCATTTGATATCATATAAATAATTTATTTTATCTTCCTATTGTATGCTAGCAGGGTTTACTTTATATAGATACCAGTACAAATTACATCATAGCTTCTGTTTCTATAATAACCATAAGCTAGCTATAATTTAATTTTACTACTAGTCTGCAAACTAAGTATCCGTATACTACAATCTTCTCCTATATTAATATTTAGGTTTTAGAAGCTAATGCCTGTATTATTATATATTACAGGCGTTATATATATTATATATATATAAACCATTTTTCTTGTATATATTGTTTATTACCCTTATTATTTAAATATCACTTATATACATGATGTCTATTTTTTATGATATATTATTATGATATGTCCATTTTCTTGAGCCGCTCGGGTGGGTAGGGAGAGTTCCCATGGGATAAAAAGCCTTCAAACTACCATCCCTGGTTATCAAGACCAGGCACCTAAGTGGCTCTACTCTACTCTGGTCTACTCTTCTATTCTACTCTTCCTTTTTTAGATATTTAGATATACCTTAGTATATACTAGTATAGTTCTACCTTAGAACTGGAATATATTATAGAAGACATTTTCATGTATTAATTTAACACCCAAACTAAAGTTATTATTGTTAATTCTACCCAGGTCTTATTGCAATACTGTCCCTTACAAAGTACAAAGTCAAAGTATTCCTCAGTTTGAATTTATTCAAAGTCATGTTAAAAAACAGGCCTGGGTCCCCAGAGATGTAGCCCATACAGGGGCTTCATCTTGTGAGTGACCCTGAACAAAGCCAACAACCCTATTGACTTGCATAGGTAAAGGGGAAACCCCGCCCCTTGTCTTCAGCACGCAGTTGTTTGGTACCTGATGGAACCTAACCACTTTGTTTTTGATCCGATAAATCCAATTTAGACCAGTTGACATGCATACTCAAACAGATAACTAAAACTCACTAAAAAATATAACCATAGCATAGTAAATATTTTTATATATATAAACACATATATCTAACATTATGTTAGCCACAGCTGTGCTTGGTTTGCTAACTGTGAAATGGGGAGCGTGTCTGGCCTTCTTTAGTTTCACCAAGGTCACGCCGGTCTTTCTCACACTCCACCTCTATTGATTTATGGGTTGGCGAAGAGTTTGGTGAAATCAGACGAGAGGCTGACATGTTTTGGGAATCCCACGGGTCACGGGATGGGAGTCAACTTTGCTATTATCATGTGATTGGGTCAGTACATTTATTTTAGCTTAAGCTTGATGTAGTTTTATGTGCAAGCACAAAAGGTGACTGAGGAGGAGGAAAAAAAAGAGGAAATAAACTCTAGTCAGAATAAAAATACAAGCTGCTGATTTTTTTTTTAAAGTTATTCGGCTGCAGCTCTACATTTTATTTATTTCAAAGTAAGTTACCTCATATTATTTTCAAAAATCATAAGTCAAATCAGTCTGCATTGTTCAGTTTTTCCTGGACGTTTGTGTATTTTTTCCTTCTTTATAAGAGTTTGGTGTTTGTTCTACAAAGTTTGAATAAACAATAAAATTTTCACACTTTTCTTTATAGCAGTTCTTTAATTTCAGAAATGCAACAGAAACAACCACAAATCAGAAAAAAGTAGGGACTGTATGTAAAATGAAGATAAAAAAAAGTTGCACTATTCTCATTTTCTCCACTCACACCCACAGAAGCCAAAAGTTCTTCCAGAGTTGTGTCTTGTTGGCTTCCCTCACTTGTCTCCTTCCAGCATGGACATTTAGTTTTTGAGAACTGCCTACCTGACACAAATTTACCACAAAGTACCACACTGTTTACTTCTGAATGACTGATATAAATGAAGTCTAAGTCTAAATGTTCATGTATTCATCCTCTGACATTTCTCAAGAAAACTGGCTATAAAAATAAACAAATTCTTACATTTAAAATAAACTGCCCTGTCCTAACCTTTTTTTTTCTTGGAAAATGCTGCAGGCCTTAAATGTAGGAATGAATATATTAACAAAAAATAAATAAAAATAAAGCTGACTGCACAAAACATGAAATATGTTGGTTTCATGCAGCCTGCAGTTATAGAAATAGAAGTCAAAGTAAATGCCTCCCAATATTACCACAGATAAAATGTTCCTGTTGCGATATCTTCTGAAATAAAACTGCAGAACACAAACTAATCAAAAAAACAATGTGGAGAAGATCAAATCAAATTCAGTGTATTGCCTAAAAACTAAAAGAAGGTAAAAAAAAAAAAAAAAACGTGAGCGGTACAGGAGCGGGAATCATTCTGAATGGGAGCGGGAGTCATTTTACCAGTAGTGGGACGGAAAAGGAATTTTTTTTATTTTTTTTACTCTGGCCCGGGATTGGGACGGGACAGGAATTTTTCAGTGGGAGCGGGATGGGACAGCAGTGAAAATCTACTCCCATGTCACCCTCTAAATCAGACATTGCCAAGATGGCAAAATTTGGAGCTTCAAAACTCCTCTTCAGAATATCTATAGGTGATGTCACTGAGGGTTTGTCCTTTGATATTTATGGAGTACGTTCATGTCCAACTTGGTTTTTCTAATTGTGTTTTTAACTTCCTGGTTTGTAATGAAAATATGCATTGCGAACCGATTGTCATGATGACTCGTCCGATATGGGAAAATATCCGACCAGTAATCAGCCAATCAGGCCGCGCGTAGCATCGCAGCCATATAATAAATCATGTTATCACACAATCTGGACACCTACCAGACAGTACAACCAGTAGTGTGGATTCAAAATCATCAAAATTAGGGCCATTCATCAGACAGCAATAGTGAACTCTAAGTCATAACCCAGAGCCCAGCAGCCCATTGACATTCATTTATACTTCAATCCAACCACCACAGGGTGGTGCTGGTGAGTGGACTGGTTGGTGAATGTGAATTTCAGACAAACAAATCTATTGACGCCTTTACGGTGTCAAATCTCGCACGTAATCACGTTCTCGCTGGGGAGGCCAAGATTTTGTTGTCAGTGTAAACAAGCATTTGCAGGTGGTGGATTGGACAAGCAACTTGTTTGCAACATTGCGTCGTTATGGAGGTGAGTTCAACCAAAATATGTATTTAGGTGTTTACCTAAGATAATCATGAGTGTTTAATGTGAGTTTTATAAAAAAAGAATAAAAAAGTGTGTTGCTGTTAGGGTTGCGTGCCGGGTAGTGGTTCTTTTCGGGTATCCTGAAGAAATTATTCGATCCATCGACATCAATAGCGTTTTTGTTTAACGATTCCCTTATCGGTCCTTCAGAGTGGCCGCTGTTTTGGGGGGTGTTTGTCAGGAAAATGATCATTTCTCTACATTGATTACAGACCCTGCAGCTGGTCTGTATAATCAACTATTTCTGCAGTGCAGTTTTGCTTTGAACCAATGAAGCAGTGCTTCGATCTTTGATCTGCTGCTTCGTTGATTCTTTGTTTTATTTCACTTTATCTTAATTTTTTCCCACTAAAACCCTAAAGAGCATATGTCTGTGACTAATATTTACCTTTTTATGTTAAACTGACCTGTTATGGTCTTCTGAAACAGTTGATAGATGTGTTTTTTAACTTAAAAACGGGACCAATGCTAACGTGTTAGCATGTCTATGGCATTTTCAATGTTAAAGTTAGCATTAAGCTGAGCCATTATCAAGCCTCCCTCCCCAGTGCGCAGATTCTAGGATACTCTAAAACTGCGAATAAATCGTGTTTAAACTTTGCAGTGCCATCTTTGTTTGTCTCCCCGACATTTACTGGAGCTTTTCATTGCCCAGCAGAATCCCATAGCTGAAGCCTCAAAGTTCAAAACAAGCCCTTGTACCAAATTAATTGCTGCTTTAAAATTCTATATTTTGCACTGCCAGCAAACTCCATGAGGATCATCAGCAGTGCATTCAATGCTGTGAGCAAAAGTGAGCACAGCTTTCTACTGGAGCCAAAAGTTCAATTAAGAAATACTTTGAGTGTGACATCATTAAAATTTTTTCTCTTTTTTCCCCACATGGAAAAACAATGCTCCTTCAGCACGTTTGAGCAACATTGATCACGCTAATAGCATTAACTAAAAATAGGAGTGATAAGTGCATGCAGTTATCTTTGCAAGATGATAAGGCCAGTAGAAACTACTTGTGTTTTCCCACCGAGGCTACACTATGTCAGAGGAGGTTTGGGCGCACATGGTTGTGCTTTACGTGAGGATTTCAAAACTACTTTAGCTGCTTCTAAGCTACTTTAGTTTCTCCTATTGTTTTGAACAGAATTAGTTGTGCGTAATATATTTTCAATTAACCGTCTGGGGTCCGAGTGCATTTTTTGGACAGTTCACTTGTCTGGCATAAATGTTTTATTATTGCTGTTAACAGCTCTCCCTGCATCCCACAATCAAGTTTTATGTCTTTTTTTTTTCAGGACAACCTGTGCTTTCAGAATATATATGTTTTTGTTGTGTTTTATAAGTGTAATAAAGGTTTACAATCAGAAATAAGAAAGGAAAAAATAAAGCGAAAAATAATTTTCCACACATTTATTCAAAACACATAGCAAACTGTAATAAACAACTGTTTTGACACTTTATAAAGATAATTTGAGGTATTGTGTGAAAGACTGTACAACAAAAAGGTTCAAACAATAAACACAAATGCACATGTTGAACAATATATACAAAATGGTCTATGCGTTTTGTTATTTTGATATGGTAAACAGTGCTTCACGCCAAGAAAGCAACAGAGTTATCCAGTAACATTCACATGCAACTAGTGGAGCAATCCTGATAGTTACACACTCTTTGTTTGAGCATGTGAGATTGTCATCAGAGGCTCTCCGTCTGCTTTCACTTTCTCTGTGCATAATGGTGCAGAGCGCATTGGAATAGTATGTGCTCATTGGAGCACCCAGGGGGCTATTCAAACAGGCCAACTAGTAACATATCACTCCTGAAAACGATCTTTGGCTTTTCACGTGAGGTAAATCTGCCCTACAATTGGATTTTGGAAAACCATGTGACGGTGAACCAATTCCAATTGGACACTCACATTGCGCACATCATCACACAGTTTCTATGTATGAGGAGTACAAAGATGGCCGATGGTTGGCTCGAAAGTCCGTGGAGTTAACTTTTCAGCAAAAAAGTAAGTATCTATCTCATATTATTAAAAAGTTATTTATAATTTAGTAAAGCTTGGTCTTAGCCGTCGTATACGATGGCGTCGGCCCCAGAGGGTTAACTACATAGGTCAAAGGACAGCACTGAATTCATACATATATGCGTTTTTCAGACTAAAATGATGTCATGTCATTTTTTTGTGATGTCATCATGACATCTCTACTACGATAAGCAACAGAAGGGCTGTTGTCATGTCCCAAGTTTCTTGAAATGGAATATCTCCATCTGGTGGACATTTATCATTCATGCAGTTACAGCAGAACTTAGACAACGGCTCTAGTGTGAAATATTGACAAGACTAGCACATTGCCCGTAGGGATCCACAGGCTCTAGACTGGGTAGTGTTTATAAAATTGGTAGCTGACATTTTTCAAGGGTGGTAATAAATTATGCACTCATTCATTTTCAACCACTGATCCGGAACTGGGTCGCGGGGATAAATTATGCAAAGTTTCTATAATGATTTAGAATGGCGTGTGAGTCCAGAATGTAATGATCAACATCCATTGTTCACTGTTGTTATGCAATAGCTGTAATTTCTCCAAAAAATATTGGTCCTATCAGCTTTCTGTATTGGCGTTGTTCATCCTTGACCCAAAATACATAAACATATCAAACGGCAAACGTCAGCTCTCCCCGGTTTCTCCGTCATTGAAGGTACACGCACGCATACATATAAACAGAGGCCACTTTGCTTTTAATATATAGATGATTTACCGCCCCCTGCTGGAGTGGTGTGTGAGTCCAGAATGCAATTAATCAGTGTCCATTGCTCACTGTCGTTAGCAAATATCTGTACTTTCTCAAATACCAAATGGAAAATGTCAGCTCTCCACAGTTTGTCCATGATCAAGATTATACACATCAGAATGCCAGATGTCATGTTTGGAGGAAACCAGACACCATCCCTACAGTGAAGCATGGTGGTGGCAGCATCATGCTGTGGAGATGTTTTTCAGCAGCAGGAACTGGGAGACTAGTCAGGATTGAGGGAAAGATGAATGCCCAAGATGTACAGAGACATCCTGGATGAAAACCTGCTCCAGAGCGCTTTTGACCTCAGACTGGAGTGACGGTTCATCTTTCAGCAGGACAATGACCCTAAGCACACAGCCAAGATATCAAAGGAGTGGTTTCAGGACAACTCTGTGAATGTCCTTGAGTGGCCCAGCCAGAGCACAGACATGAAATTGACTGAACATCTCTGGAGAGATCTGAAAATGGCTGTGCACCAACACTCCCCATCCAACCTGATGGAGCTTCAGAGGTGCTGCAAAGAGGAATGGGCAAAACTGCCCAAGGATAGGTACACCAAGCTTGTGGCATCATATTCAAGAACACTTGAGGCTGTAATTGCTACCAAAGGTGCATCAACAAAGTATTGAGCAAAGGGTCTGAATACTTACGTACATGTGATTTCTTAGTTTTTTATCATTATTATTTTTTAATACATTTACAAAATTAAAAAAAACTTTTCATGTTGTCATTATGGGGTGTTGTGAGTAGAATTTTGTGTGGAAAAAAAAAATTACGCCATTTTGGAATAAGGCTGTAACCTGACAAAATGTGGAAAACGTGAAGCCCTGTGAATACTTTGTGGGTGCACTGTACTGGTTTAGTACTTTTAAGTAGAGCCAAACTGATATAAAACATTTCACTGCGTCTATTCCCGGCATAAAACCAAGCTGTGTTTACATGTAATCCCAGAGTTTGACTTCACACCTAACAATGTGACATAGAGCTTCATCACCTCTTGGCCATGTGTTTTTATAAACCCTCTGAGGTGCGCTGTACGATTGTGGTCCAGATCGGGAAAATGACTATATAACTGATGGCCTCATGTTGTCCTTGGTGTGCGGTGGCAAGAGGGGAATGCTTTGTGGAAAATAACATTCTACAGTGGTGGGAAACAGCAACTAGGACGTGCTTCTCCACATCTTGGAGAGGAAGAGAGCGGAATAAAGGGATAGTGTATGTGAGAGAGAGACGCTGGAGCTGTTCTTTGCAATAAGAAATGATGGGAGAGCTGTTTGACAGCCACAGGATTTTGACCCCAGGGCCACTCCCAGTCATGAGAACCAACTCTCGAGCCATGTGTCCTTAAGACCCAACAGTAAACAGACGCTAACAAGCAAGAGACACATCCAACACAAAAGGCCAAGAAAGCAAGAGAAAGTCTACAAAAGAAGGAAAATGATCATATCTCTTCACCATGTGGACACCAGCCAAGTATGCAACTCCCAGCCCCCATTTCTCACCCTCTAAAAATAAGTCACCCAAGTATGTTTTCCTAAGGATTTCATGCACTGAAACCAAATTAGAGGTCTGTATTAAGACAAAAACTTAAACCATCTGAAAGAGTGCACTTTAAGACGCCTAAACATGGAAGCTTTTAGTTTGTTCTCCAAACAGATGGCAACCAGTGGCTTATTTCCCAATTCATTTCAGCGTCCACGTGCCCTGGGGCAGCCTCAAGACCCATGATGATGTATCTCCAGCTGTCAGCAATGCTGGACGGCTTCCAGGTGCATCGTGGGGTCAGTGCTCCCCTCTTCAAAAGCCATCCATTTTCCAGTTACGGCCAAACCATCACCACTTTCCCTCCAGTCAATTTGAACGTAACAAGCACTCAGATTTAACGAGCAGGCATCTCTATCAAACCAACATCTGGAATATTTAGTGTAAGAGCAAACTGAATGGAGAAGGTCAAATCTTCGACAACTGTTTTTAGTCTATTTGGGTGCAGCTAGGGAAGTCTGGATGTGATCAAAGCACCTTTTATTCATCAGAATCAGCTTTGTTGAATGCAAGTCTTACCATAATCTGTCTGTAGTCCATTTTAGAAGTGATGTTTTGACAGAGCTGATGGCCACTGCTCTATTCAATACTTGCTCGCTCACCAGTAGTGTCATGACACAACCTGGACTCAGCCATCAAAACTGACTGTATGTAGTGAAAAGCGTTGAACTTGTAGAGGCATTCGCTTATCTCAGCAATGGCATTCATGTCTCTGGGTCCTCGACCTTTGAGATCGAGTGATACCTTGGAAGAACTTGTTGAGTCATGAGGTCACTGGACAGAAACATTTGGTGATGCTAATATTTTTGCAGGAGAATGAAGGTCCAAGTCTATAGAGTCCTGGGCCCGGTTTCATAAAGCAGTCTAATCTTTCAGTCTATTAAACTTATTTAGTCAATTACAGTTAGTCGCCCGACATAATCTGTCTAATCACAGTTTCACATTGACAGTTAAACTTGTAGATTAGCCTTCTTTCCTTAGTCAGCGGTTTTCACTGGCATAACGGCCTCCCATGTGCCGTTGCCAAGAGATGGCTCCAATGCGCGATAGTTTTGTTTACTTCCAGGTTGGTTGTTGTCATGAACTATCCAGCCTTTGTTTCATTAACTGGCTTTATTAACATTTATCGACCCATACAAACAGCAGAATGACGTGCTTACCTCTTAGCCTAGCAGTTTCACGCTTCAGTTTTTTCTTCTACACTTTTGTCAAGCCTTTTTGTGCACACAACATTGCTCATTGTAACAGCGACGCCCAGTGGCTCATGTGACAACTGTTATAAAGACATCATGACAGTTGTCTGCTGCAACCATGGCTAAAAGCAGAGGAAGCAACTCTTCTGAAGGGATACAAGCGATGTTGGGTGCTCTTGAGTGTTCCATGTACCAAGTGGTACATGGTATCTGCCGTTTTTTGAGGTAAGACACTGAAGTTTTATTGACGAAAATAAGATTTGCCTCCTCTGTACCAGGCTAAAAACTTTAGTCGGGTAACGTGAAACTTTAGCCGACTAAGCACTTTGTGCAGTGACTTAAATAAAAAAATTAGTCAACTGAGTGAGTTTATTTGACTAAACAAGATTAGACTGCTTTATGAAACTGGGCCCTTGTGTTTCTTGCCTGTTAACCAGTGATCTAAGTCGACCAGGGGATGTCTTTGGTCCTTGGTCTCTTCGGGGGATCCTTGGGTAATGCTGGAATGACTTTGTGTCAAACAAGCATGACTTAGGGAGACAAAAATGATGAATATCACTTGCATTGGAAGGAAGAGTCAGCTTTAACATTCTGGCCATGTGGCATGTTTCCCTATAGGCCCGTTTTCACTGCAGGAGCTTTTGGGCCACTTTAGGGGGGGCCGACACCTTTGTGAGTGTCTCCACTGCAAGAACAGCAACTTAAATGTGAGTTTGTCAAACCTTATTCAGGGACAGGAAAGTCCTTTCTGGAAATTTAGTACTTCTGCCTGACCCTTAAATGCCACCGGGCGGGGCTCGATGCTGATTGGTCAAACTCACATACAGGAAGGCGACAACAACACGAAAGCCCCTTTCACACCGGGCCTGTGTAGAGTTGCATTGCAGGAATGGCTGTGTATGTTGCGCGCAAGGGCAGAGGGGCCTTTGGGCCTGCCTCTTCTTCTTCTGTGGTTTTGAAGCTTCACTGCCAGCAAAGTCCAGCTGGGTGAATAAAATCTTGCAATGAAGGTATGTACTGATAAAAACCGAAAAAGAAATTTCGCCGGACTGGCATAGGGTAGCTTACAATTGCGGAGGACGTGGTGTACAGTAGCGCTGTGTTACATAGACTTGCATAGAGTAGGGGAGTGCTGCATAGACTTGTGTAGAGCAACTGACGTAGTACACTACACCGAATGTACGCGAAAAAATCAAACGTTTAATTTGTTGCATCCATTTCGCAGACTCCTTTGCGTCTCTCAGTCTATTGCCACGTAGGGCTGAATAAGATCAACTTAGGACTGAATGTCAGGCAAGAGAGAATGCCAGTCTGCACCTCAGTTTCAAATATGAGAGTGATTGGGGCATGTTTGATTAAAATATACATTTTTAAAAATGTAAAATATACATTAAATGGGGGTTTCAATGTTAAATTTAAATGGCCACAAAGTCTGTAATCTGGATCCGATCTGGATCAAACTTTGTCAGTCAATAAAGTATACCATCCTACATAACACTCTCAAATATGAAAGAAATTTGATCCTTTTTGACAGAGTTATGAAGTTTTTAAAAGATAAGGATTTTTCCTGACTTTGACTTATGACCTTGAAAACTGAACCATTTCTTGCCTATCAGGATATGAATCTTCAGTACAATTTTCACAACAATATATGAAAAACTGTGGGCTAAAGGCTGTTTACAAACAAACAGGGGCAAAAACATAACCTCCTCCAACTTCGTTCACAGAGGCAATAATTGAGACTCTTCTGGATAGTTTAGTCTGAACATATTTAATGTGAGGTTTCCAGCAGATTTTGTTATCAATCATCACACCCATAAATTGAATTTCCTTTATTCTTTCCACATTTCCACCACCTATTTTACACAATTTCACCTATTTCCACTTCACTATTTTCTTTCCAATTTCCAAATAGCATAAATTTAGTTTGATCTATATTTAAGGAAAATCTATAATGTATCTATATTTATATTTAAGGAAAATCTGTTTATATCAAACCGCTTTTGTAATTTGCTCATTTCTGGTGTGATTTCTTCCAAGAGCTGCTCTAAATTCTCACCTGTGAACACCTGTGATCTATGAAAAAAAAAAAAACATAAGGTTTCTAAAATACTAGAGGATCTCTATTATCTACATTTTTACAACTGCTATTCCCGTATGACTCTGTTTTTTATTTTTCTTATAGAAGTGTTTTTCTTGTCTGTTTATATGCACCAATAACACCTGATCAAATTCCTTGTATGTGTGAACTTACTTGGCAATAAATTTGATTCTGACGATAAACAGTTTTGGTCCTAATACCGACCCCTGGGGGACTCCACGAACAATGTCCAAGCATGATGACTGATATTCACCCATTTTTCACATATTGTTGTCTGTTGCTCTTCATCCACTCCAGAACCATCTTGCACCCAGTTTTACGATGTAACACGCAGGAGTTATGCAGGTTCAGTGAATTGGAAACTTGAAATCGACCATCACTTTTTTTTTTTTTTTGGTTGTAGTTATTGATTATGGATTAAAAGTCAACAAGTCATTCAGGGTTCTTGATAACCACTTTTACGCACAGACTCACATTTTTTGAACTCACACACACACACACATGCATACATACATACATATGTGAGCCATCAGTATCCTTAGATCACTGGTTATTAAACTAAAAAATTTAATTATTTAGTGTATAATATAATGAAAATGAATTGTTTTTATTGCTGCCCCGCATCGCCTTGAAATTTATGGCTACGCCCCTGTGACATGAGCCGCTACCAGTGGTTTGAAACAAGTAAACGTTCTTGACAAAATCTGCTTTTAACTAGAAAGTGAAAGTTGAAAACATTTTACCTCCGACCTCCACACGGCGTAAGTGTGAGAGCTGACAGGCTGGACTTTCTTCTGAAGCCACCTCCGCGGGGAGAAGAGCGCGCCGGTGCTGCCGGACGGCGCAAAGCCGTGACTCCTCGCCAGAAACGACAAGTCCCCCGCCGTATTCCTTTTGACTCGCTTCGCTAGATCGTATTCAAAGTGGAAGTTGGAAGACGGGGACACATCCAGAGGTATGGACGGGGAGGACAGGGACGGGGTTATTGGCTCCTTCAGGGTCAGGAACTTCGTGCGTAAAGTCGGTTTTCCAACCGTGCGCTCCGGAGACGCACCTGCGTCCGCAGCCGCCGCTCCAGACGCACTGGGTGCGCCGCTCACTCCTTCAGTCTCGGTGTAGCAGTCCCTGATGATAACGGGGTCCAGGCTCCGCGTCTGGCGGAGTCTCCTTTTGGTGATGACTTTGGAGGCAGGAGAGGAGCAGGAGAAGACGCTGTTGAGGAGTCCGTGCGTGGCAGACATGGCTGTGTCAATTTGGGATCTCACATCATCAGCGCCGCTCGCTTGGTGCGTCTTTCTGAAGCGCACTCGCTGTTCCGAGGAACTACTTTGGTGTTGATCCCATCTAAACAAAGAGCACAAGTTCCCAGTCCAAGCTTGGCGGACTGGAATGCGTAAAGGCGCAAGCCTGTTTTTTTTTTTAACTGTCCCGTGTTGATCATTCCCAAACTGGAGCAGAGAGGGAAAACAGAGTGGGAGGAGAGAGTTTTCAAAAAAATGTGAGATGATTTTCAGTCTGTGCGTAAAAGTGTTTATCACGAACCCCGAATGACTTGTTGACTTTTAATCCATAATCAATAACTACAACCAAAAAAAAAAAAAAAAAAAAAGTGATGGTCGATTTCAAGTTTCCAATTCACTGAACCTGCATAACTCCTGCGTGTTACGTCGTAAAACTGGGTGCAAGGTGTTCGTGGGATGGTTCTGGAGTGGATGAAGAGCCACAGACAACAATATGTGAAAAATGGGTGAATATCAGTCACCATGCTTGGACATTGTTCGTGGAGTCCCCCAGGGGTCGGTATTAGGACCAAAACTGTTTATCGTCAGAATAAGAATCAAATTTATTGCCAAGTTCACACATACAAAGAATTTGATCAGGTGTTATTGGTGCATATAAACAAACAAGAAAAACACTTCTATAAGAAAAAAAAAACAGTTGTAAAAATGTAGATAATAGAGATCCTCTAGTATTTTTGAAACCTTATAAGTTTTTTTTTTGTTGTTTTTTTTCATAGAGCACAGGTGTTCACAGGTGAGAATTTAGAGCAGCTCTTGGAAGAAATCATACCAGAAATGAGCAAATTACAAAAGTGGTTTGATATAAACAGATTTTCCTTGAATATAAATATAGATACATTATAGATTTTCCTTAAATATAGATCAAACTAAGTTTATACTATTTGGAAATTGGAAAGAAAATAGTGAAGTGGAAATAGGTGAAATTGTGTAAAATAGGTGGTGGAAATGTGGAAAGAATAAAGGAAATTCAATTTATGGGTGTTTGTAAACAGCCTGTAGCCCACAATTTTTCATATATTGTTATGAAAATTGTACTGAAGATTCATATCCTGATAGGCAAGAAATGGTTCAATTTTCAAGGTCATAAGTCAAAGTCAGGAAAAATCCTTATCTTTTAAAAACTTCATAACTCTGTCAAAAAATGATCAAATTTCTTTCATATTTGAGAGTGTTATGTAGGATGGTATACTTTATTGACTGACAAAGTTTGATCCAGATCGGATCCAGATTACAGACTTTGTGGCCAATCAAATTTAACATTGAAAACCCCATTTAATGTATATTTTACATTTTTAAAAATGTATATTTTAATCAAACATGCCCCAATCACTCTCATATTTGAAACTGAGGTGCAGACTGGCATTCACTCTCGCCTGACAAATTTTGATCCGGATTGTGGATTTTGTGGACATTTGAATTTAATATTGAAAAGCCCATTTGGTGTACATTTTGCATTATATCTCAATCAAAAGTGTCTCAACCACTCTCATTTTTCTGTTATGGATTTACCTACACCACCAAAATTGAATGGAGGTTCAAATTTTATGCCTGTTTGTCTATCTTCCAGGTATCAGTTGGAAACCAAGCGATAAAAGCAATGACAAATTGTGCATAGCAAAGAAACCCAATGTTCTGGTGAGTGGAGACAAAGTGTGCTGGTTCCTACTTTTAAGAAGGGTGATGTGCAGAGCTGCAGTACCTACAGAGGAATAAAGGTGTTCAGCCACATCGTGAAGTTATGGGAAGAGTAGTAGAAGCTAGACTTAGAAAACAGCTGAAGATCTATAAGCAGCAATATGGTTTCATGCCAAGAAGGAGCACTACAGATGCAATGTTTGCTGTGAGAGTACTGTTGGAGAAGTATAAAGAAGGCCAGAAAGAGTTACATTGTGTGTTTATGGATTTAGAGAAAGCGTATGACAGGGTGCCAAGAGAAGAGTTGTGGAATTGGATGAGGAAGTCTGGAGTGGCAGAGAAGTATGTTAGAGTAGTACAGGACATGTACAAGGATAGTGTGACAGTGGTGAGATGTGCAGTAGGAATGACAGACTCATTCAAGGTGGATGTGGGATTACACCAAGGATCAACTCTGAGTCCTTTCTTGTTTGCAATGGTGATTGACAGGTTGACAGATGAGATCAGACAGGAGTCTCCATGGACTATGATATTTGCAGATGACATTGTGATCTGTAGTGAGAGTAGAAAGCAGGCTGAGTGTAGCCTGGAGAGGTGGAGATATGCTCTGGAGAGAAGGGGGATGAAAGTCAGTAGGAGCAAGACTGAGTACATGTGTGTGTGAATGAGAGGGAGCCCAGTGGAATAGTGCAGTTACAAGGAGTAGAAGTGATGAAAGTAAATGAGTTTAAATACTTGGGCGAAACTGTCCAAAGTAATGGAGAGTGTGGTAGAGAGATGAAAAAGAGAGCGCAGGCAGGGTGGAGTGGATGGAGAAAGATGGCAGGAGTGATTTGTGACTGAAGAATATCAGCAAGAGTGAAGGGGAAAGTTTACAAGACAGTAGTGAGACCAGCTACAGTGGGGTAAAAAAGTGTTTAGTCAGTCCCTGATTGTGCAAGTTCTCCTACATAGAAAGATAAGAGAGGTCTGTAATTTTCAACATAGGTACACTTCAACGGTGAGAGACAAAATGAGAAAAAAAAAATCCAGGAAATCACATTGTAGGATTTTTAAAAAAAATTATTTGTAAATTGTGGTGGAAAATAAGTATCTGGTCAATAACAAAAGTTCAACTCAATACTTTGTAACATAATCTTTGTTGGCAATGACAGAGGTCAAACGTTTCCTGTGAGTCTTCACCAGGTTTGCACACACTGTAGCTGGTATTTTGGCCCATTCCTCCATGCAGATCTCCTTTAGAGCAGTGATGTTTTGGGGCTGTCGCTGAGCAACATGGACTTTCAACTCCCTCAACAAATTTTCTATGGGGTTGAGGTCTGGAGACTGGCTCGCCACTCCAGGACCTTGAAATGATTTTTACGGAGTCACATCTTCGTTGCCTGAGCGGTGTGTTTGGGATCATTGTCATGTTGGAAGACTCAGCCACGTTGCATCTTCAATGCTCTCACTGATGGAAGGTTTTGGCTTAAAATCTCACGATACATGGCCACGTTCATTCTTCCCTTAACACAGATCAGTCATCCTGTCCCCTTTGCAGAAAAACAGCCCCAAAGCATGATGTTTCCAGCCCCAAACTTCACAGTAGATATGGTGTTCTTGGAACGCAACTCAGCATTCTTCTTCCTCCAAACACGACAAGTTGAGTTTTTAACCAAAATATTCTATTTTGGTTTCATCTGACCACATGATATTCTCCCAATCTTCTTCTGGATCATCCATATGCTCTCTGGCAAACTTCAGACATGTACTGTCTTAAGCAGGGGGACACACCTGGCACTGCAGGATTTGAGTCCCTCTCTACGTAGTGTGTAGCCTTTGTTACTTTGGTCCCAGCTCTCTCCAGGTTATTCATCAGGTCCCTCCGTGTAGTTCTTGGATTTTTGTTCACCATTCTCATGATCATTTTGACCCCACAGGATGAGATTTTGCATGGAGCCCCAGATCGAGGGAGATTATCAATGATCTTGTATGTCTTCCATTTTCTTACAATTGCTCCCACAGTTGATTCATTCACAACAACCTGCTTGATTATTGTAGATTCACTCTTCCCAGCCTGGTGCACATCTACAATTTTCTTCCTGGTGTCCTTCGACAGCTCTTTGATCTTAGCCATGGTTGAGTTTGGAGTCTGACTGTTTGAGGCTGTGGATTGATGTCTTTTATACAGATAACAAGTTCCAACAGATGCCATTAATACAGGTAACAGGTGGAGGACAGAAGAGCTTCTTAAAGAAGAAGTTACAGGTCTGTGAGAGCCAGAAATCTTGCTTGTGGTTGACCAAATACTTATTTTCCACCATAATTTACAAATAAATTCTTTGAAAATCCTACAATGTGATTTCCTGGATTTTTTTTTTCTCATTTTGTCTCTCACAGTTGAAGTGTAGCTATGTTGAAAATTACAGACCTCTCTCATCTTTCTAAGTAGGAGAACTTGCACAATCAGGGACTGACTAAATACTTTTTTACCCCACTGTATGTTGTACGGCTTAGAGATGGTGGCACAAATTAAAATACAGGAGGCAGAGCTGAAGATGTTGCGATTCTCTTTAGGAGTGACGAGGATGGACAGGAATAGGAATGAATATGTCAGAGGGACAGTTCAGGTGGGACGGACTGGAGACAAAGTCAGAGAGGAGAGACTAAGATAGTTTGGGCATGTGCAGAGGAGGGTCCCAGGTTATACAGGGAGAAGGATGTTGAGGATGGAGCCACCAAGCAGGAGGAGAAGAGGGAGGCCAAAGAGGTTTATGGATGTGCTGAGGGAGGACATGCAGATGGTTGGTGTGACAGAGGAAGTTACAGAGGACAAGGTGAGATGGAAACAATTGATCTGCTGTGGCGATGCCTAACGGGAGCTGCCAAAAGAAGAAGAAGAAGAAGAAAGGCAACCAATGTTCTGTGAAAATTATCGGAAAAATAATTCAGAAACTGATAAAGTTGAGAAAAAAACAAGTGTGTGAACTAAATACATATACCTGACATTTGATCACATGTAATTTAGCCGACAAAAAGCCATTTCTAATAGGACTTTGACCATTCGGTGTCCTGTATACACACACACACACACACACACACACACACACACACACACACACACACACACACACACACACACACACACACACACACACACACACACACACACACACACACACACACACACACACACACACACTTGATGAATGCTACCTTTGTAAATTCACATGACTAACCGTAAACAGGATGACTGCATCATGATTAGGTCTAAATGGTGGAGGAGGGATAGGATAAGATACATTTTACTTCTTTCTACCCCTTTTTTTAGACATATTCACTAATTATGTGGCATGTGTGTGTGTGTGCACACAGAAGTATATGGATGGCTATGCTTGTATTTTCTGTATAATTAGTTTATTTGCATTTTTGTTGTCATATACATATATGCATTGTGGTGTTTGTATTAACACTGAGGAATAAGTGCATGTGTGTTGATAGTGATATTCTGTTCACTTTTGGTGGAATGTTTGAAATAAATTATTTACTAGTGAGTTGCCTGTGGGAATCCACATGCTCTAGATTGGGTAGTGTTTATAAAATAGGTAGTTGACATCTTTCAAAGATGGTAATAAATTTATAATGAGTTGGAATGGTGTCTGAGTCCAGAATGTTTTTAGAACCCTAGACCTCAAAAGTTTTTTTAAGAACTCTTTTATCTCCTGTTAATTACATAATTTTAAATGGTAATTTACTGTATTTATAAATTGTTTAGGTTCTTGTTATCATGTACACACAATTATTATCATTATTCTAATTATTATCATCTGTATTATTATGATTATTTTAATTTACTTCTGTTTTGTCATTTGATTTAAATGGACCACAATGGAAATAAGTTTTTTTCACTTTCTTGTGTCATCTTTGTATTTTTAACATATTTGCAATTGCACTATGTACTTACATTGAACTTACTAAATAAAAGTACACACAGACACGCACACACTCATGTGAGTCCAGAATGTA
Source organism: Thalassophryne amazonica (assembly GCF_902500255.1). Classification (NCBI taxonomy): domain Eukaryota; kingdom Metazoa; phylum Chordata; class Actinopteri; order Batrachoidiformes; family Batrachoididae; genus Thalassophryne; species Thalassophryne amazonica. The sequence continues at coordinate 139,842,186 of NC_047103.1, read as the reverse complement.
AATATTAATGTCTATTGTTCAGTGTTGGTAGCTAATATATGTAGCTTCTCTAAAAACATTAGTCCTATCAACGTTCAGTTTTGGCGCTGTTTATACTTGACCCAAAATACATAAACATACCAAATGGCAAAAGTCAGGTTGCACGCACACACATACACACACACAAACAAAACTTTTTTGTTTCAGCAATCTGCTGTAAGCAGGTGCTTTTAATCACACAAACCGACTGTGGCAGAAGACATTAAAACCACAACACATTTCACTCGTGGTACCAACATGAAACTTAAGTCACCCATGGCAGGAGCAACATAAGGCTTATTTAAAGTGACTAAATAAATTTAACTACAAAAACACAATAAATCAGTAACACTAACAGCACTGTTAAACTATCATCAACCACCATTTAAAACCTCAAAACCCTGAACTCCTATGGTGCATTGCAGTATAATGCCCATTGATTACAGGTTAACTAAAATTGTTCATTTCTCAAAAAAAAAAAAGTCCAATTAACTTTCTGTTTTTGTAGCTTTCATCCCTGACCCAAAATACACAAGCATAACAAACGGCAAATGTCGGCTCTCCCCAGTTTTTGCATGATCAAAACCACACACACTCACAGTCTTACTCCTATTGACTTTCATTCCCCTACTCTCCAGAGTGTATCCCCATCTTTCCAGGCTCGACTCAACCTTCTCTGTACTCTCACTACAGATCACAATGTCATCTGCAAACATCATAGTCCATGGAGACTTCTGTCTGATTTCACCTGTCAACCTGTCCAACACCACTGTGAACAAGAGACTCAGGGCTGATCCTTGGTGTAATCCTGCTTCCATTTTGAATGCATCTGTCATTCCTGCTGTCACACTGTCCTTGTAAATATCCTGCACTACCCTCACATACTTTTCTGCCACTCCGGACTTCCTCATACAATACCACAACTCTTCTCTTGGCACACTGTCATAAGCTACCTTGGAGAGCAAACATTGCATCCATAGTGCTCTTCCCGGCATCAGATCATATTGAAGTGTTTATTTCTCGCTAACTTTTACATGATATATGAGAAAAAGTAAGTCCCTTCGGCTGCTCCCTTGTTTGCACTTGGGGTCGCCACAGCAAATCCAAGGTGGATCTGCATGTTGAATTGGCACAAGTTTTACGCCGGATGCCCTTCCTGACACAACTCCACATTACATGGAGAAATGTGGCAGGGGTGGGATTTGAACCCGGAACCTTCTGAACTGAAACCAAGCGCATTAACCACTTGGCCACCAAGAAACGTATAGAAATACCTAAAAGGAAGCAGTTTCAGAGACCAGCGACTGACGCCATGGTGCAGCTCCACTCTGATTGTCACCTGTGTCAATCAAAAACAAAACGGATTACACTGATACAGAATGTGACATTTTAACCTCTTAACATACATCAAGGTTAGCCATCTTTGAACTTGTCCAAGGTCTGTGTCCCATGAATGTTCCCTGTGAATTTCAAGAGTCTGGCAGTAATAGGACTGGAATTATGCTGAGCACAGACAGATGGACAGACAGACAGACAAAAAGCCTTCTCAATACCCCATGGCCTTGGGTAAAAATTTGTGGTTACATGTAGCGTCAACTAAGTTTTTGGGAGGTTTCGTGCTATCACAATTAACTTTCCAGTAAGCAGATTATTGAAACTGACTTAAGTTTGCTGTGCCCACAACTGGATGCAGACTTCATGCATGTGTTTTGTGAGTTTGTTCGTGTTATCTTTATGTGGAAGTGTTGTGGCCTCTCACGGCCACCTTACACTCCAACTATACATATCAGTAATAAAACCTTTTTAGATTTTGCACACTATAACCCCTTTTAAGATTGCATTCAAATATTTATATTTGCACATCTTAATCATCAAAGAATACAAGTAGACAAGACACAATAATGAGGCAGGCGAAAGGTCACGAATAGACAGACAGACATGATTTAGTAAGCATTAATCCTCATCTCCCGATAATCCACCTGACTGTCTGGGAATAACAGTCATGCTATTCTTAGCCAAACAAAGGCCAAAGGATTAATAGCTGTTAGGTTGTCCATACACCTGTGCATGAACGTGTTTGCACAGATGTGCAATGAGTAAATTCATGATGTCAAGATGCGCTGGTCGTGTGAATGTGATTTTGAGTAACTGTCTAAAAGAGAGAGAACGTGTGGCCCAGCTTGTGAAAGTATGGGAGAAATGAGACGAGACAGCGTGAGTCTGGACAGGAGGATGCTGATAAAGGAGCTTAAGAAGCTGCGCCGCATGACACGCACACAACACAGCACGACATGACACTGATAACAGCTGAGATAGATTTGACCCTTCTAAAAACACAATCTGAGGAAAAAGAGTGTGAAGCACAAGAGCAAAAGGTGCACAAGAAGGAAAAACATTGCACGATAAACACTGAATTTTTATTAAATGGATGTAGAACACTATTGAAATGTCATTGTTCTGGATTAACTCCTTAAAAGTTTGATTAGATTGAACTTTATTGATCCCATGGGAAGACTCCCTCAGAGAAATTGAGGTTCCAGCAGCTTTGTATAGCAGCAGACAGGGTAAGAAGCAGACAGAGTTTCAAAAGTGAAATTAAAAATAGCTGCAGTGTTTAATTAACGCTGCAGTGCATATGATTTAGTGCCATCTGGTGTTGAGGCTGTGGATTACATTATGGTTACGATAGTTTTCCTTCACATTTTTGCTTCTTTGGCGATGGGGATTGCCTTCTCTTGTGATAAACTGTAGGTATAATCCTTTGTTTCACAAAAATGGCTCTCAAACTTGTTTACTAGCAACAAGTAGACAGTCAACACTCTTCCAGTCTTCCAGTCATGCTGCAAAATGTTAAAGACAGTGTCCCTTTTGGGCAACTGTATCATCAACATGGCATATATGATGCACTCTCTCTTAGCTGGCATTCGAGAAGCAATGCATGCTATGCATATGCACAAAATAAGTGTATTTCAAACTATATAAACATCAATTAAGGATGTTTTAGTAACGTCATCATGTTGTTACCTGTATCATATAATGAAGATTTGGGTTTCAGAATATCCTGGAAAATGTGCTGTTTTGATATTATGACTCATGTATGACATAAGCTTCACATAATCTCTAGTAAAATATATTTTTCCAGATATACATTTGAGAATCTTGAGCTTGACCTTTGAGCAATTTGCTCCATACGTTAATCGTTTCGAGACACTCGCCCAAGGAATATTTGTACCAAGTCTGGTGAAAATCTGTTCTTCCATTTCCGAATTACTTTGTACACACTTGCATACACACAAACATCACAAGTCTTAAGAGAACTCATTGAAGAAATCACAGATTCCATAGACAAAAGAAATGTGCTGCAAGGGGTATCTATTGACTTTAAAAAAGGCTTTTGACACAATAAATCATGATATATTTCTTCAAAAATTGGAACTTTATAGGATAAGGGGGGTAGCTTTCAAATGGGTTGGAAGTTGCTGTAAGAACAGGAGAAAATTTGTGAAGATGAGGGCATATCAATCAAGATGTTTGGATGTCTGTGGCATCCCCCAGGGCTGAGTGTTAGGTCCAAAACTTTTCATCATCTACTGCAATGACCTATGAAAAGTGTCACAAATACTGAAATTCATTTTATTTATATAGACGATGCCAGTCACTTTCTGTACACCGTCATCAGCAACCAGAGGAGCCTCTTCAGCCACAGACTGCTCCTTCCCAAGTGCAGAACCAACAGAATGATAAACTCCTTTGTCCCTCAGGTCATCAGACTGTACAACTCGAGTTGTACAGTCTGATGTACAGTCTCCTCCCCTCACTCAGGGGGAGGAGGAGTAACAGGAAGGAGAGGAACAGTAGTAGCCAGTAAACCAGTAGCGATCAGTATGTCTGGTATTTATATTTGCAAATTGTTTTTTTTTTTTACTTTCACTTTTGATACTCTGTGTGCTTCTTACCTTGTGTGCTGCTACACAATGCTACTGGAACTTCAATTTCCCTGAGGGAGTCTTCTCAAGGGATCAGTAAAGTTTGATCTAATCTCTTTACAAATGACAAATATTTTCAGTTCTGGTCAGAACTTACCACAACTTTTAGACACAGTCACTTCAGAATCCTTGAGTATTTCTGGAATGACTTTGTATCAAATGACCAGTTGATTAGGTACAGTCAGATGAGGAGTATTGCATTGTGAGGGAGTTTCAGCGATGACATTTTGGCCATGTGGTACATTTCACTGTGCATGATCCAGCACGCAAATGCTTCACTGCTACAGAGCCCAGCAGCTTGAAGAAGGCCAAGGCGATGTCTATATTTCACATGTCTGCAGCAGACACAGGAATATATATATAAAAAAATAGAATGTCCTGAAAAAAAATACAGTTTTTGTCAGATGTTTTAGAAATTACAAATTTATATATATTCTATAATCAATACATGTAAACTAAAATGTTTCAAGCATTTTTTTTTTTCCATTTTGGTTTTGATCATTAAAGCCTAGTTGCCCCCCCCCCCCCCCCCCACACACACACACAAAATCTGAAAATATTAGAATATTTCATCTGCAGCATAAGTACCATGAATCTCCCACTCTTGCTCAGTACGTACACACAACCGCAATCATGGGGAAGACTGCTGACTTGACAGTTGTCCAGGAGACACCCACTGACACCCAGAAGGTCATTGCTGAAAGGGCCGGCTTTTCTGAGTGCTGTATCCAAGCATAATTGTGGTAAGCTGACTGGAAGGGAAAAGTGTGGTAGGGAATGATGCACAAACAACAGGGATGACTGCAGCCTTGTGAAGAACTTTTGGGGAGCTTCACAAGGACTGTAGTGAGGTTGGAGTCAATGCATCAAGAGCCACCTCACACAAACCTGTCCAGGAAATGAGCTACAAGTGTCGGCTTCCAAGTGTCAAGCAACTCTTGAACCTTAAACAATGTCAGAAGTGTCTGACCTGGGCTAAAGAGAAAAAGAACTGGACCTTTGCTCATTGGTCCAAAGTCCTTTTTCCAGAGAAAAGAACATTTTGCATTTAATTTGGAAATACAGGTCGCAGAGTCTGGAGAGTGAAGTGGAACAAAATCCAAGTTACTTGAGGTCCAGGGTGGACTTTTCACAGTCAGTGATGATTTGGGGTGCCATGTCAACTACTTGAGGTCCAGGGTGGACTTTTCACAGTCATTGATGATTTGGGGTGCCATGTCAACTACTGTGTTGGTCCACTGTATTTTATCAAGAACAAATCAATGCAGGAAATGTTGATTTCCTCATCTAGCAGAACTTGGCACCTGCCCCACAACACCAAAACTATTAGTAAGTGGTTTGCTGACCATGGTATTGCTCTGCTTGGTTGGCCCCATAGATATGCCAGATTGTCGATGGGGAAGAGAAAGCTGGGAGACACCAGACCCAACAATACAGATGAGCTGAAGGTCACTATCAAAGCGACCTGGGCTTCCATAACACCTCAACAGTGCCATAGGCTGATGGACTCCATGTCACTCCGCATTGATGTGGTAATCCTTCAAAAAGGAGCCCCAGCCAAGTATTAAGTGCACAAACACTTTTCCGAAGTTTGTCATTTCACTGTTATAAACACTTCTTTTGGATTGTGATGTATTCTATTGAGATACATATTTTGTTTTTTGGAGATGGTGGCCATAATTATCAAAATGAAAATAAACAAATGGTTGAAACATTTCATGTTTAATGTAATGAGTCTAGAATGTATAATGATGACTTTTGAGAACTGGGGATGGATCGGTTATCTGCCTGGGTGGTTGAGTGTGGCAGATGCAGTGACAGGTGGCACCAGCGCATGCTCCCAAATTTGTCCTGATATTATGAAAAAGGCACACTTCATCAAGAAGCTGTGAATTGTCAGACGGTCCCTAAATTGTCTGGCAGGACAATGGAGAAACTTATAAAGACTAAAAGGGCTGCAGGCCTGCATCTGAGTGCAATTCCAGCTCACACATAGTCACACTTTCATCTACGATTTATCACTTACGAAAGAAATAAATGGATGGATGATCTGTGCAGTCTGTAGGATATTTGTCAGCGTGACCTATAAAACATGTGCAAATTGTCAGCTCTGAGGCTGTTGGAACAAAGGCTTGTACGCGTTCTTCCTTCTTGACACAGAGTGACTTTTGATTCAATCAGTGCTCATATCTGAAATAAACGCCAGTCTATCAAACATAAAAGCTGTTGATTTTCATGCTTATCATGTAAACATTTCCAAGATCAAAACCAGAAAAGTATTTTTTTTCTGTTCTGATTTTCTTTTGTTCTTATGAAATATTTGTGTCTCAGATTGGACAAAGATGCAGACGCAGGTTTTCACATTTCCATACTGTGTATATTTCATTTGGACACGGTGACCTTTATTTTATTGTTTTCTGCCTCAGGGAGCGGGATCTTTTGAAAAAACTATATGAAGACCCAAAAACATATTTTGCAACAAGGTGAAGTCCAGACTGAAAAGATGTTCCTACTGGCTTGGCGAGTGGGGAGTTCCCCTTTGGTCTTGGTCTCAAGTACGAGTGATCTGGCATTCAAACTAGAGGTGGGTGATACCGGGAATTTTGGTATTGATCCGATACCAAGTAAATACAGGCCCAGTATCGCCAATATCGATACCGATACTTTTTCATATTTAAGCTTCATAGATCCAAAGGATCCAAAAGACCAAGGATAGAATTTCGCCAAACATTGTACGTGACAATAAAATACTTTATCACAACCAACATTTTTGTTTAAAAAAATATCACTCAACACAACTTAAAACAAAATCTACTGAGGTAGAGGGCTGACAAACCACAATACAAGGGTGAGCTGCTCCGTGTTGTGTGACACAGCGTAGCACCACTTTTACAGACAGAGAGTAGACTTTGATGAATCTGCGTGCGCAGCAGTCAGTGCATGCGGAGAGAAAAAAGGTGAGTATCAATATTTTTACACGAGGATCGTTCAATATCAATACCAGCGTTGGTATCGATATTATCGATATTAGGATCAATCCGCCCATCTCTAGTTCTGGCCACAAAAGATATGTTGCCCAGTCACATTTTATTGGTTTGAAGATCAAATGGGCTGGTTTTAGATATCGCCATCCACACTCTCACGAGCGCCACTAGCTTAGCTTATGGCAAGCTAAAAGTGGACGCTCTCGTTATGGCCGAACAACTGTCCAGTTTCTGGGTATTCTGTGTTAGTACGTGCCCACGTGCGCCGACGTGCTTGATGAATTCCTGCGCAAAAAGTAGTCCCCAGATAATTGAGATATCAATTAAGTAAAATTAACCAGTAACAAAATTAAAATTATAAAGATAACTGAAGTTTTAAGAGTGGTCGTAATAAATATTTAAGAAACTTAAAGTTTATGAACAACTTCACCTGTTATTGCTCAAACACACATTGACACGATGGAGTTTGATGCGGAAGAGTTCAGAAAGATATGATTGGAATGGTTTGATTACTGTTTACATCTGGCGATGAAAGACTTGGGTGTTAACTTCATGTTAAAGTCAGAACAAGAAGCTGCACTGAAAGAGATCAATCTGGGAAGAGACACATTCTGTGTGATGTCACTAGAGGTGGGCGGATCGATCCTAATATCGATACCAACGCTGGTATTGATATTGAAAGATCCTCGTGTAAAAAGATTGATATTCAAGCTTTTTCTCTCCCGCACGCACTGACTACTGCGCACACAGATTCATCAAAGTCTACTCTCTGTCTGTAAGAGCAGTGCTGCACTGTGTCACACAACACAGAGCAGCGCACCCTCCCCCCTCTGGACTTTTGTTGTTGCGCAGTCACGTGGCTCAGTGGCGCCAGCCAACAGCCATGCAGGTAGGCTCAGTCTGGCCCGCCCACTCAGCGCTCTCCTCGAGTCACCCCTCTACCTCAGGAGATTTTATTTTAAGTTGTGTTGAATGATATTTTTTAAACAAAAATGTTGATTGTGATAATAAAGTATTTTGTTGTCACGTACAACGTTTGACGAAATTCTGTCCTAGGTCTTTTGGATCCTTTGGATCTATGAAGTAAAAAAAGTATCAGTATCGATATCGGCGATACTGGGCCTGTATTTACTTGATATCGGATCAATACCAAAATTCCTGGTATCGCCCACCTCTATTTGTCACTCCAACGAGAGCGGCACGCTGAGCAGGGTGACTGCTATCTTAGCTGTGCGTGACGCCACCTAAAGTCCAACCAACCCATGACTGAGTAAATGTGCCACATGGGAAAGACCGGTGCCCAGCCATGCCCACCTATTTCAAAATTACCAATGTTGCTAAGGCTAACAGGCTAAGTATCCTTGGTTCAGATGTGTGATTAATGTATATTTTGAAGGACTGGGCTGTGATTCTTATGAAGTGTGACTTGGGTGTGGGTATTAAAAGCTATGACTGAAATATTGTCTCAATAACCCTAGAATTATCAGCGTAGCTATTGACACCCGCTAATTAGTGTTAACATATACATAAACTAATACTTAAATTTCACTCAATGAAAATACTGGAGCACAGACTTCTTAGATGGTCCATCAGTGTACTTATTAGAGCCCGACCGATATGGATTTTTTTTTAGGCCGATGCCGATAATGATATTTGGATGAAAAAAATGCTGATAATCGATAAATTGGCTGATTTGCCAATAGCCGATAAATCAGCGGATATTATTATTATTTTTTTAAATGAATAAAATGTTCTTTTTTAACCCTTAACAAAAAAGGTATGAGCTAAAAGCTGAAGCTCTGTCCTCATATTGATTAACTTTATAACAGAGAAGAATTTTCAAGTTCAAAAAATGCAATCAAGAATTAAACCTTTGTGAAATTAGCAAATACATATCTTTAAAAAGAGTTGTGAAATACATCTGATCTTGTACTTCTTGTTGCTGCAACTTAAATATAGGTTCAGGATAAGGATATAGATCCTTATAAACTTACTCGTATGCATTTGTCAGCTGATCAGTGCAGTGTGATGGAGAACTACGGGGCTGGTGATGAACACATTTAAGCAGGGGTGGAAGCAGCTCTCAGTTGAATGGAGTCAGAGCTCCATCTACTGGACAAACGGTGCAAGGACATTTTACATTGCCGACACAAACATTATTTCAGTAACTGTTCTGTTTGAGAAATTATCGGCGTTCTTTCGGCAAAATTTCGGCCGATAGTGAGTACTTTGAAAAGACCTTATATCGGCCGGCCAATATATCGGTGGGGCTCTAGTACTTATTCACACAGTAAGCCATATTATCTCAGACATCTGTACGAAAATTCTTACACAGGACAAAAACAGTCGATGCACAATAACTAGCAACCTCTGCTTAGCACGGCTCTGGGCTTGGCTCAGTGGGGACGTGTTCATTAGTCTGTATGTGTATTTACTCCAAATTAAGCCAAACATCACAATTGACAGAGTCACTTGTGAAGGTTGGAGAATTCCCATTTGAATTAAATGGCAAAAACTTAATTACAGAATATTGTCTATGACATTTACACTGTGTGGTGCATCTTTATAACCAGCAAAGTTAAAAACAAAAGTGACGTGTTTGAACCCATAAAGTGTTAAAGAGGAGCATGGGTGGTGTGTGCCAAAAGAAGCCTGAACATGCCATTGTCTTCGAGTCTAAACCAGCTAGGCCAACAGGCTATCCTATGTTCGGGTGTTCATAAAATCATATTTTTTGGGACTGCATGGTGGTTGACGTAAGGGTTTGGTTTGGTGTGGGCATTAAAAAATATGAGCCGCTTATTTTTCTCAGTGCATTAAAGAGACCTAACGGTTCAGGCTACGGATATCTAATAAAAGTGCTAAATCCGTTAGCATACAACATTAATTACAACAGGAATTTCAATCAGTCTGAATACTATGGCACACACACATCTACAGACAATTAAAAGTTTCCAATCCACCGAACCTGCATGTTTTTGGGAGGAAGCTGGAGCACCCGGAGAGAACCTATGCAAACAAGGGGAGAACATGCAAACTTCACACAGAAAGGCCACAGGTGGGAATTGAGCCCATGACCTTCTCACTGCGAGGCAACAGTGCTAACCACTAAGCCAACGTGCTGCCTCGAATGACCATACAAATACAACCCCTGGCAAAAATTATGGAATCACCGGCCTCGGAGGATGTTCATTCAGTTGTTTAATTTTGTAGAAAAAAAAAGCAGATCACAGACATGACACAAAACTAAAGTCATTTCAAATGGCAACTTTCTGGCTTTAAGAAACACTATAAGAAATCAGGAAAAAAATTTGTGGCAGTCAGTAATGGTTACTTTTTTAGACCAAGCAGAGGGAAAAAAATATGGAATCACCCTGTAAATTTTCATCCCCAAAACTAACACCTGCATCAATCAGATCTGCTCGTTAGTCTGCATCTAAAAAAGGAGTGATCACACCTTGGAGAGCTGTTGCACCAAGTGGACTGACATGAATCATGGCTCCAACATGAGAGATGTCAATTGAAACAAAGGAGAGGATTATCAAACTCTTAAAAGAGGGTAAATCATCACGCAATGTTGCAAAAGATGTTGGTTGTTCACAGTCAGCTGTGTCTAAACTCTGGACCAAATACAAACAACATGGGATGGTTGTTAAAGGCAAACATACTGGTAGACCAAGGAAGACATCAAGCGTCAAGACAAAAAACTTAAAGCACTATGTCTCAAAAATCGAAAATGCACAAAAATCGAAAATGCACAACAAAACGAATGAGGAACGAATGGGAGGAAACTGGAGTCAACGTCTGTGACTGAACTGTAAGAAACCGCCTAAAGGAAATGGGATTTACATACAAAAAAGCTAAACGAAAGCCATCATTAACACCTAAACAGAAAAAAACAAGGTTACAATGGGCTAAGGAAAAGCAATCGTGGACTGTGGATGACTGGATGAAAGTCATATTCAGTGATCAATCTCGAATCTGCACTGGGCAAGGTGATGATGCTGGAACTTTTGTTTGGTGCCTTTCCAATGAGATTTATAAAGATGACTGCCTGAAGAGAACATGTAAATTTCCACAGTCATTGATGATATGGGGCTGCATGTCAGGTAAAGGCACTGGGGAGATGGCTGTCATTACATCATCAATAAATGCACAAGTTTACGTTGATATTTTGGGACACTTTCTTATCCCATCAATTGAAAGGATGTTTGGGATGATGAAATAATTTTTCAAGATGATAATGCATCTTGCCATATAGAGCAAAAACTGTGAAAACATTCCTTGCAGAAAGACACATAGAGTCAATGTCATGGCCTGCAAATAGTCCGGATCTTAATCCAGTTGAAAATCTTTGGTGGAAGTTGAAGAAAATGGTCCATGACAAGACTCCAACCTGCAAAGCTGATCTGGCAACAGCAATCAGAGAAAGTTGGAGCCAGATTGATGAAGAGTACTGTTTGTTACTCATTAAGTCCATGCCTCAGAGACTGCAAGCTGTTATAAAAGCCAGAGGTGGTGCAACAAAATACTAGTGATGTGTTGGAGCGTTCTTTTGTTTTTCATGATTCCATAATTTTTTCCTCAGAACTGAGTGATTCCATATTTTTTTTCCCTCTGCTTGGTCTAAAAAAGTAACCGTTACTGACTGCCACAATTTTTTTCCTGATTTCTTAAAGTGTTTCTTAAAGCCAGAAAGTTGCCATTTGAAATGACTTTAGTTTTGTGTCATGTCTGTGATCTGCTTTTTTTTCTACAAAATTAAACAACTGAATGAACATCCTCCGAGGCCGGTGATTATATAATTTTTGCCAGGGGTTGTATATCAAAATAAAAATTCATTTCAATGTGTCTATGAAAGCTGCAAAAATTACAAGGATCCCTGAATGCATCACGGGAAAGCGTGATGACGCTCGTCCCTGGTGTCGCGCCGTAAATTCCACCAAACAGCGCCATCTTTCTGCAGACTGTGGATTTTCCTTTTCTTTTTGTTTTTTTATGGAAGACCCCTCCAGCGTTTGGCGAGGAACGGGTTAAAGAGTTTGCATGGTCCTGATTGATGCTTCCTCTTCCACACGGCGCCATGAACAAATGAATTCGCGAGGAATTAAATATCACTTTCACAAAGGAGAAAAAGTTCTGTGTTTTGAACCCGATCCTACCAAGGCTAAAGTGTTGTATGACGCTAAGGTACGTCTTTCCCGTGCGCGTATTTAAATGTCTTTTTTCTTTTTTTTTGCCTCAAAGTGGGTAATTTAACGTGCGTTAGCAGTATTGTTTGTGCAAAATGCGGGTTTGCTTGCGTGTTGTGAAGGCCTCACAGTTAGCCGAGCGCTTTAACGCTTGTTGTTCGAGTGCGATTGATTTTATTGTGTTGTAACTGTGCTTAGTCTTTATTTAGCGATCACTGCAGGAGTGATTCCATTTGAAATAAGGCTGTTTTATGAACCAGCGCAATCAGAACTTTTACAAAATCGCAGACTTTTAAACTCAACGTTATGTTATTAGTCGAATACGCTGTTTTGCCGCTGTTGTGGCGTAATAAACGCACCGACACGTTGGTGCGGCAGCGAGCTACCGCTAATTTAGTATCTGTTATCACACTAAAAAGAACCTTTTATGTACTGTTTCAGTGGACTATGAGTGTGTTATCACGTTATAACCGTAATATTTAGCTGGCCACCCGCAGTTATCTCCGTTAGATTCAAGATTAGACTTGCTAACAAGCGATAGCTACCTGCTAGCGGAACACTTTCGTTGGGTGCATAGACATGAATAATGACTAGAGTGGACAGGCGGCTCATATCCGCAATATTTTCGTCCGCCATATTGGAAGAGGGAGAAGGTAAGTGTGAGTGGGCGAGTGACAGAGATCTGGACCTCGCTCCACTCGCAGCGTCCTGAATAAATGATTAGATGAATAGTGTTATCTGGGGTGACTGGTAGGTGCATTTCCTGTGCATCAACTACTGTGAAGCCAAACGCAAAATAAAATGACTAACTGCAAGAAAAAGTTGTGCAGTTTTCAATAGAAATGGTCCGACAAAGTCTAATGATGGGCCGGGGTCCGTACAGAGCAGGATCTGGGTCCAAATCCAGGCCGCACCCCACTTTTTGGTCCTACATGGTGGTGAATTTCATGGATCTGGAGAATTCATGAACCTCCAGCAGATAAAAAAAAAAAAAAAAATCAAATCTTTACTTGAAATCAAAACTGATTCACCAATTATTTAGCATGTATTTTATAATCTTATATCCAGTCCATAGGAAATTATTCAATGTTTGCTAAACCACAATTTATTTATTTTTTTCCTGATGAGAATGTCAGAATCCTTTATTTAAATTAAGTAATATTTCAAGAGCAGGTGACTGAGAAAATCAGCCATGAGGGCCCAAAACATGGAAAGTGACATCTCACCGATTTCAATGAAATTTGGTGTATGAACAGTACAAAATATTTTAACATATCCTTCGGTGGTTGCCATGGTAACCAGTCTTTTAGGCTAAAATGTGCCATTTATAGATGTGAAACAAATAGCGAAATAGGCATTCTTCAGAGCAGAGTAAATGTGAGAAAATTCGATGTCAGACAAACTTTTACCACATAAATATCAAGCATCTCTCCTTGTCAGAAATGTTCATTGTTTTGTCAAAGAAGTCAATAATTTGGAAATTACAATTTATTTATGTGGACATGAATTTGCTATGCAATAAAAGCAAAAAAAAAAAAAATGCTGTGTAATGTAATGTATGTTGTCACTATGCGGACCATACCTGGGGTCTATCGTTCAGCGAGTACAAGGACAAGCATTTAATCTTACCATATATGTAAAAAAAAAAAAAAAAAAAAAATCCAGTTGCATCACAGGGAATACTTGTCAGGAGGCCAAGCAGAATTTCGAATTTACTGCCATTTCTTGTGTGCTCTGCAGTCAGATTTGCATGCAAACAGTTCATCAATATTTTATCAGTGCGTGTTTGTCATTCTGGTGGGAAATGTCACAGCTGCTAGACCAGCTCGAGGATTTAAACTTGATGAAGTAAGTTTGTTTTTATGTTTTCAAGTTAACTAATTTCTTGACAAGACAGCTTTGTAATGTCTCAAGTTGTCATGTTATGTAAATACTGATCATGCTCATGATGGAATTGAGTTTTGTTGCTGAACCCATTCATTCAATCATTGAGTGATTGAGATTCAATGTCAACAGCAAATGAAGGTATGAATGAATGGCACATTGACGCAAATATTTGCACAAAAACAAAAATGTCTGTTTGAACATTAAATATCTTGTCTTTGTGGTGTATTTAATTGAATCTAGGTTGAAAAAGGATTTGGCAAATCATTGTATTCTGTTTTTATTTACATTTTTACACAACGTCCCCAACTTTGTTGGAATTGGGTTGTATCAACTTGGTCTGCAGTGGTCACTCTTTCGATATGATAAAATAAAGGGTGCATGGATAATCCACACATATGCAAAGGTCACATCAATTTTACACTTTTTAATGCTTTCACGGAATTTCCCATCACTTGAAAATAAAGTCACATTCATGTGAAACATATAGGCACTTACTATTAAAGGAAACAACTTTAAATATTTGCATGGTCTACAGGGGTCACACTTTAAATGAGATATGATGATAAGGTCTATAGACGATCCGCAAATATGCATGGATCCGGTATATTTGACCATTTTCACCCCAATCTCAGTTACTTAAAAAAAGGGTCACATCTTCTAAACCGTGATACCACTTTACATAGAAGGCAACAATTTTTAATTGTACACCTGTGATCTACGGGAGGATATTTTTAAATGTCATGATGAGAAGGGTATCGTTATAATCTGAAGATGGATAGGTGTCAACTAAACTTTGCAGTTTTTGTTCTTTTTGCTGTGTTTGAAAATTGGAACAATTTGTACTTTTCACAGATTCACCCAGCATCTGATGCGATTGGATTTTATTTAATAAATGTCAAGCTGAGATGTCCCTCTTCAAAATATAAATAGATAAAATAGCCAGTCATGGTCCACATAGTGACAGTAGACAGAGCAATATTGCAAATATTTAGTTTTTCCACATTTCTGAAATAGGAGGTAACTTCAGCATAAAAGACCAAAATCAATATGCATATTGGGACACAAAAGATCAAGGGAGTAACCATACACCTTGGATCTACTTTGGTAACCCCGAGTGAAAACAAGGGAGCAGCCGAAGAGACTTACTATATATATTCCTTAGGGGTGTCAGAAAAAATCGATTCACGTCCGAATCGCGATACTTATTTATTACGATTCTGAATCGATCCAAAATGTCCAAGAATCGATTTTTTAAAAGCATTTTTTAAACATAATCTTGCTTACTCGCTGCGTGTACTGTTTGTCAGGCAACGGCTTCTGTACTACAGGGTCACCGCGAGGGTGGGGGTGGTCCGGCGTGCTTCAAACACGTGCGCTTCAGAGACACACAGGAATGACTCATGATGTTTTGGTGGCTTTGGGAGCGGTTGGGAAGTGGGCTTGCCGCTTCTGAGGAGCAGCGAATCAAAGAGCCACGAGCCAAATCGAACCATTGCTTCAGTGATTCACGCTTTAAACTGGAGTTGCGCTGCAGAAACGGTTGATTACACGGTCCAAAATGATATCGTAACGGGCCGTAACGCCTGTTACGATAGCTCGCTAGCTGGCGCGAGGCTAGTGTGACGTGTCTCCGCCTGTGAGTGCTTTGTGACGGTGGAGGAGCTCAGCAGCACCCGCTGCTCGGTAGGGACAGAAACTGCGATAGAAGTCAGTCTCCAAACACAAGCAGCTACAAAAAAACACCAGAAATAGAAGCTTGACTTGTCGCTAGTCGTTTTTAACAAAGAAAATGCCGCTAAGAGGATTAGGAAAGTCTCCGTTTCAACTCAGAAAAGAATGAAAATGCTCCCACGGATGTTTACACCAAAAGATCGCTGATTCGCTCATTTCGCTGTCAATCAAAAGGATTCAGGCTAAGACAGATCATCCAATCATCATGCAGAAGCTGGGCGTCCGGGCCAGCCGAGGCCAGCCCACTGCTCCATAGACCCCCAGACACGCTGAGCGTCCGATGGGCGGGACAAAGCCTTTATCCAATGACTCGTCTCGTTTCGCTGCATGCTTTGTTTCGCTAAAGCACTGTGAAGCTGCGAGAGTAGCTTAGCATGGCGGACGAAGAGCTAATTCAGCCAGCACCGTCTTTGCTGAATGCAAACGTTTGGGCGCATTTTTGATTTTATTATTTGCTGCGTAAGAAGGAGCTTGACATGACTTATGCAGTGTGCAGAATCTGCAAAAGGAAAGTCAAGTACTTCGGAAACATTTCAAATCCGCAAGCCCACATGCTACGCTATCATCCGGAGCTAAAAGGAGCGGAGCAGCATTATCTGCCGACTACTGACGAGTGCTTCGCTAACCTGCCAGCCAACTCCGAACGAGCAAAGCAGATAAGTAAATTTACATCTAGAATCACTTGATTAACCTTATAAAGCTGCATTTTCTTAAACGTAAACATTTTTTTAAGTAATATAACTATTTCTCAGAGCTCTTTGAATCGAAAATCGATTCTGAATCGAATCGTCACCCCAAGAATCGGAATCGAATTGAATCGTGAGTAGTTGTACAATTCACATCCCTAATATTCCTTTTGGAGTAGATTTGTCAAATGTCAAGGAAAATATGGTCTGAAAAACACCTTAAAAGAATCTTATCTACACCAAAAGTGTGACAAGCTCATGTCAAGCAATGCTTCTTCTCCAGTTCTTCATGGATTTCAATGGGCAACACAGTTGATTAGTGGTTAGCACTGTTGCCTCACAGCAAGAAGCTCACAGGATCGATTCCCACCTGTGGTCTCTGTGTGGAGCTTGCATGTTCTCCAAGTGCTTGCATGGGTCCCTCCGGGTGCTCCGGCTTCCAACCACATCCAAAGATACTTGGAAAGACAGATTGGAAACTTTAAAATTGACCATAGGTGTGTGTGTGTGCGCAGGTATCAATATGTTTGTATGTGGCCCTGCGACTGACTGCCATTCTGTCCAGGGTTTGCCCCGCCTCACACCCTATGACTGCTGGGATAGGCTCCAGCCTCCCCCCAAGACCCTTAATTTGAGTAAACGATTGAAGATGAGTGAGTGATGGTGGGTTTTGTGAGTTTCACCTGATAGGCATGAGAATTTTCAGGATTTTTCCTGTATTCCACATTTTTTGGACATTCTAGGCAAAGCATTCCTTACTTTTTTCAAGCATCTGATTGGCTGTCAAAATAAGGCTTAAAATAGGTCTAATTTTGCCTAAAACTCAGGAGCTCCTACAGTGGGCCCCAGACCCCCGGCCAACTTAAATTCAGGATGTATCATTCCTGGTCCTGATTTGAGTGCTGTTCACAATTATTCCTCGTATTTTCAAATTTTGAATTTGGGGACACTTTTTTTTTTGGTGAAAATGGTGAAATTCACCCAAAATGGCCCCCCTCGCCCTTCAGTTCGTGTGATTCAGCTAAACACTGTTCATAATTCTTCCATTTCTAATTCTGAAATTTTGAATTTTGTGAACAATATAGAATTTTGGTGGTGAAAACACTGAAATTCACCCAAAATCAGGGGATGTTCCCAAATTGCATGGATGTAGAGGAAAATTGTGTGCCACACTAAACACAGCATTGAAGAAAATCTACACATTGTCGTATAGATTTTGGAAGAGAACCTCAATTACCAGCAGTAATTTTGACAGCAGTGTGCAAATTACTGTCCCCCAAAACAGTTTACACACTGCTGTAATCAGCTCCCCTGGTAGTTGAGTTTTCATTCAAAAACTGTCTACACAATAGTGTAAATGCTAAAAATTACTCTTTGAAAATTTGCAGTTATTGGGAAAGAATGTTATTTACCAGTATGTCATAATTTTCTTCAACTGCACAATGTGGGGAAATAATTTGGAGAATAAAACTGGATGAGCTTTGCCTCTTTGACACTCTGCTTTGTAAATGTCAACAACCAAGAAGTTGAGATGGATGACTGAAAGCATATTGTTCAGCACAGTATTGTGATTGGTTGGTATGAATGACATCATAATGAAGTTATATGATGAAGTCATACACAGTCTAAAACACCATTAGACGTGTTTTTTTTTTTTTTATATCATCGTGTGTAGAGTACGTACTCGCTCACTGATGTCTTTCATTATTTTTGCTTTCAACCCAACAGGTCATTGATGTCTTGATAGGTACAGACGAACATGGAAAGAGGGTCCCAAAGTACCTGATTCACTTTAATGGTTGGAACAGGAGGTAATTATAATTACCCCGCTTTAGTTAACGTGAGATAAATTGCACTCCATGTTGTGTTTATTGACATCACTTTGTAAGTAGATAGTAATTTCTACCAGATGGGTTTCTAACTAGTTTTTCATTTTGTGTATTGATGCAGCCGTCACATTGACATGATTCCGAGCTAAATGATTGTTGTCTTTATGTGAGTAGTTGGGATCGCTGGGCTGCAGAGGATCATGTCCTAAGGGACACCGAGGAAAACCGTAAATTGCAACGTAAGCTGGCGCACAAAGCTTTAAGTCGCATGTAAGTTGTTACATCCTCATTACTTTTTAAAAATAATTGATTTTAGAGATAAATTTATTGCCAAGATTTGTCTCTTCAAAAATAGCGGTACTTTTCCAGAGGGTTGACGGATATGTTTTTTTTTTTTCAGCGTTGATACAGAGTCTTATTAATGTAGGAGATTGATCACCGATATTTGAAGCAGATATTTGTGTACAGTAGAAAAAATAAAATAAAAAATAAATCAATGACGCGGGACACTTTGAAATCTTGACTGTTTTGTGTCCTGACTGTAGGAAGAGAAAGGGATGGGTGAAGAGACGCCGTCGTCAGTCTGGTTCTAAATCTTCCCTGAAGACAATCCCAAAGGAAGACGACAGCGATGACGCCTGTGAGGAATCGTTCTCTCTCTTTGTGTTTTGGTTCCATCGTGGTTCAGCGGCTAAGCTTCTGTGTTTGTCTGTCTTCAGGTCTGATTTCATCTTCAGACAGCAGTGACGGGGACGATTCTGACGCTGAATCTTCAAACAGTGGGGACAGCACCTTCTCAGAGGACCTCAACAAAATGGTGACATGGATGCAGATAAAAGACAAAAACAAGCACAAGTTTTGTTATCAAGGCCAACTGTCAACAATTTTTAATTCTTCTTAATTTCCACAAACAGTGGCTTTGCCTTTAATCATTACTGGCATGAGTTTGAAAAGACTGTCCAATGTTCTCGTCCCGTTGATTTCTGCAGAAATATACCTGAAGGCCCCTTTTTGTTTCAGAGAGTTGAGCCAGAGATTAATGTGAAGCAGGAATGTGAGGAAAAGATTGTTCATGTTGATATCATCATCCCGGATGTCCTGAAGAAGAGGTTGGAGGATGACTGCTTTTACATCAACAAGAGGAAGAAGGTACACTGCTGACATTTAATGGCAAATGGGCAAAATAAAAGTTACAAGAAGAATACTTCGCCCTCCTGTATCTTTTTCAGGATACACATGACAGTTACTTCAAAGTGTTTTAGCGCATTTCATACAGAATGTTTTTCCTGCCTTAGCTGGTGATGGTTCCCTGTCAGACAAATGTGGTGCACATCCTGGAGTCCTACGTGAAGCACTTTGCCATAAACAAAGCATTCATGGCCAACGAGAGGTACCGGCGTCAGCAGATTGCCACGCAAAGCGGCAGCCCACAACAAGTCCCTCCGGAGAAGAAGTGAGGACGAGAACCACTCACCCAAGAGCAGAATGTGCCAGTCAGAACACGGGCTAAGTCTTAATAGCAAAGAACGTTAACCATAAAAATAATGTTGCGACAGATACAATAGAAGGGCTCCAGGGTACATTTTTATTATTTTCCCGCTAATAAAGAGCGGTATGAAAAGTGACAGTTTAAAGTTCTCCGTCACGTCTTTATGCAATTTTTCTGGATTAATTTGTCCCTCAGCGAGCTCTAATTTCTACAATCAACCTCCAAGGAAAAAGGTAAGGTGTACAGTTTCCTCCATGAATTGCGGGTCGTTTGAGCATCTGTAGTTTTTGACTCCATGTTGTAAAGTTGGCCATATTTACAGACTTTTCTGCCAAACGTATTTGATCAGTAATCAAAATGGAATCGTGTGCGCACTGCAGAACCTTTTAAAATATCACAGGAGAGGAAGGAGTGAAAACATAAGTGACAAATCATAGCCTTTTGCGGTGTCTGATTTAGCAGGTACACGTCAGACTGCGGGTCCCGTGTCTGAGCACGGTTTGAAATAAATAAATACCCACTTAAAAGACCGCCCACTTTTAATCATGGAAATATGGTACCCACTTTCCTCAAATCAGTGAGTGTCAGTGATGAACTTTCATTTTTACCTCTGGACACATCCAGACTGCTTTGTCCGGTACATGAGGGTGTTTTGTAATGGAAATGCATTGTGGTTGGATAGGACGTTTTGTCCGATGTGAGCGAAAATCCGCTATACAGAATCCATTACATACGTGTTTATTACATGGAAACCATACAAAAGCTGTTTTTTTTTTTTTTTTTTTATCCATTTCAGTGAGGAGCTGTGTAAAGAGATGGTCGATGGCCTGAGGATCACATTTGACTTCACCTTACCCATGATCCTGCTCTACCCCTCTGAACAGGCTCAGTTCAAAAAGGTCAGCTCCTCCAGGCTCTTCTTCGCCATCAATGAAGCGTCTCCCTGGTCCAACAAGTGAGTGCGCCAGCGGCAGTGTCTTCATACGCACTCTCTCTATCCCACTTTTGACTGTTATCGTAAAATTTACAGTGACAGAAGACAGCTGGTGGAATCTCATATCGATTTTGTCGTTTACCTTAATCCCTTCGGTTCCTCATTTGGCTTTGAAGCATCCAGCGAGAACGCAGCCCAAGTCCACTGGGCCAGAACCCCCCCACGCCACAGTCGACAGACAGCCAACCGGCACTGAGCGACATCTCCTGTACCACACCGACCACCTCGGCCCCAACCCCGAAGCGTCGACGCCACCCCGACATGGACTGTATCTCCTTCCAGTCCCAGTCACAGTCACTTCGCCGCTCCACCAGGAACTCCTCAGGGGGAGACCGCTTAGCTGAAGGAAGCAGCGGGGGTAATCACAAGTTATATGATGCGATTAACACTTGAATATCTTTTAACATTCTGAAAGTGATTTTTCGGTCAGTACAGATTTAGTTGCATTTGTTCCACTTTGAGCTTCAGTTTAGTTTCTGCACTTGTGGATTTAAGGTGTTGCTTGTTTTTCCTCTTACACTGCAATGCCTATAATTGTCCAGGTGGTGGCAGCGCTACGGCGTCCCCTCAGCTCAAACGGCGCGCAGTGGACAGCTCGGCTCAGCCAAAGTTCTTCCTCAACCTGGAGAGGAGTAAGCTGACGATTTTTTTTTTTTTTTTTTTTTTAAATCAAACACTTCACATCTATGTTTTAAAGCTGTAGCATTCTGAGTTAGGTTACACTAAGGCCCGTCATAAATACCTACTTTTGTTAGAAGATACAGTATATTTTCCTAGAAATAACTACAATAAACAGCATTATTGTCACTTTAAAATGGTTTTATCCCACTAATAATGCAAGTACACCCTTTCAAAAACCAATGAACTGTTATAAATATTCAGACCTCAGAATTAGTGTAGAAAATATGTAAATTCTTTTTCTTTCTTTTCTTTATTTATTTCATTCGTAAAATAAAAACAAATACACAAGAGTAATTACAATTCCCAAATTACCATGAATGAAAAGGAGCAGAAAGAAGTAATAACTTATGACATCTGCCCCCATCATACACAAGAAAATATAACAGTTCCATCGAACTTTAACAGCCATATGGCTTTTTTTAAGACACAATCCTTATAAACAAACAAATAATCAAAATAAGTAAAATCATGCAGCTAAAATCAATAAAATGGGCTCTAGAGGGATATAGAATTCTACCCATGTGTGTCTGTCATGCTTTCTATTATAATTTGAAGAACTTTTTCTGTTTTTCATCAAATTTGAATGTCCTAAACAGGGCTGTGAAAACTCCACGGGGTTCCGTGGATTTCATCGTGAGGAGGTGGGGTGTTAGTGATGTACTCTTTAATCGTGAACATCACTGAGTTTTTAAAATGCTTATCGCAAAGCGTTCTCTTTTTTTACGACATCGTGTAAGTTTTACAAGTCCGCGGACACTGATCTGTGTGTTACACATACAAATCAGTTTCCTTGGATCCGCGGAGTTTCGTGGAGGAAAAATGCCACTCAAAGCGTAGCTGTTACGACAGTTGTTGTAAAGCAGGACTGGTTGGTTGCTGCGGCGACACTGTGTGGCTCCTGTACAGCGTTTAAGCTAAATGTAGCATGTGGATGTCCCAAACTTTTAGAGCTCTCAAGTTTTTAAAAGAATATTTGTGCAGCATGTCTATGTCACGGACCGACGTCACACAGAGAGAAGATGGCGAGAAAGCCAGTTTGAAAAAGTCTTATAAGGACAAGAATCTGTGGAATTATCGCTGGCTTCATCAACATACCTGAAAGATAAAAGAAACGGGAAAAGTGAACTGTGCCCTCTCAGGAAACATGGTAAGAATTTTTCTCTTCCTGGAAAATAAACATTCTGCTGTTCAAACAGGATTTTAGACAAGATTATGTGACTTTTTGCAGTGTGCAGTTTTACAGACATTTTTAAACTTGTCTTTCAAAGTCTGCTCTGGGTGTCTCTGTGAGTGTCCTTGCTGTGGTTAAACTAAAAACACAGCTTCAGAGCCGCAACACATAACAGCAAACACCAATCCCCCCCCCCCCCCCCCCCCCAAAAAAAAGGGCCTAAAATCACTTTGAGGATGGCTTGATGTAAAATATGCTCATAAACCTCTCAATCAGGTCAACCTTTCCACATAAATACACAAATTGTTGATTGTTCCTGCTCACCAGGGGCGAATCCAGACAGGGAGTGTTGTGGAGGGACGTACCCTCCACAACACCTCTTGAATAAAGGTCCACTACTATTACTACTCAATGTTTAACAGCTGAAATGTTTAAATCAGTGTAGTTCTGGGCTAAGTTTAATTGATGAGTCATATAAAAATAAGTTTAGTTCATTTAACTTTTCTCCATAACTAAAGTGGGATGTGAAGCAATATCTTTTTATAATGTAATGTCTAAGCTCAGCATTACCTGGTGTGTTTGGGCTTCCAGCTTTAAAATCAGGTCAGTTAGGATGAGGGAAGCCAAAAATATGAAAAATGATTCCAGCTCTTGTTGTTACTGATCTTATCAGATAGACATGTAGGTTGTGATACCAATTTTGGTTCAAGGCAAGGAAAAGGTGAAATTGTGCAAAATAAAATACAAATACAACACATTAAGCAGGGCAACTAAATTTGGGGGGGTCGGGGTGAGAAAATAGTCAGTCATTAAAAACCCCTCCAGAATGCATCCCTGGACATAAAACAATTCAGGGCCTAGAGCAGCCCCCAGACCCCCAGCTGACACAGGCCCACTTTCACCAAAAAACAACCATTTTCCCCCTTTTCAGATCCTGGTTACAGGCCTGAGATTTTAATTGGTATTGAATGAAGTAAAACCTGTAGAAAAGCTGTCTCTAAAATGTGTTTATCGTGAAGTATTTAAATAATGTACAGGTTGAAGTCTTTCTATAATATGACAGCTGCATTAGAAAAGAGCAGCAGTGTTTAGTGAGTGAAATATAATCTTGTTCAGCAGGAGAACAGTTTGCTCGCTCAGTACGAGTGTCCCTTTGTGTTTGTAGAGAAGCTGTATTTAGATGAGACGAGCTCTACTTCACACTTACCCAAGGAAGTATAACTGTCCGAACTAAATTGGTTTGCTACCCAATGAGGTTGGTTATGGAATAATGCATTCTTATTGTAACAATCAGTTTGATCCAGGAGGTGGCGCTGTGTTACTTCTGTTCTCCCACACTGAACCTCTTGTCCAAGATCTGCACTGTCCTAAAGGAATAATTTGCTCTCTGATCATGTTTTTGTTACTTTGTCTTAGCAGTCATGTAAGGCCATTTAATTTTTTTTTTTTTCCAGGCCTACGTTCACCTCGGGGTTTTTTTTTTTCCTTGTCCTTTTTTACCCAGAAACCCCAGTGCACAGTGGCTCTTCTTCTCCGTTACCCTTGACCCGAGCAAAGAGAGAAGTGGACCTTTCTACGGCTTGGAGAGTCGTCGAAACAACGAGCTGAATGAGGTGATGAACGTGTTATGAGCTGCTTGTTGAAGGACACGTAAATGTGGAAATGTCCTGCTTCATTTCACCGAGAGAATTTAAGTGACCTGCATGAATTTAGTTTTTCAAAACAAAGAATAATCTGCTTACTGGTGAACATTTAAAGTGCAACTCACATGAAATTTATTTTCCCCAGACAGTCAAAAAAAAAAAAAAAACTACACAGGCATGCAAAGAGAAATATAAATATTCATATATGGGTACAGGCACGAGATTTGAGTAAATATTCATATATATTTTATTTATATCCTTTGAAAGCTGTCTTTTTTAATCACTGTTGAAATAATATAGCAGAGAGAAAGTAGCACAAAGGAAATTTGCCTGATTATTTTTTTTTTTTTCTATTAGTCTGTCAGTATCAGCTTCAGGGACACAACTGATTCAGACGGTGAACAATCCAGGGGTCGTAACATGATCAGATTCAAGGATTGGGGGGTGCGAGGGGAGATTCCCTACTTTTATATTATCACCATATTGACTGGACTATAAGGCCTTGCTCAGACTGACAGAAAAATCCGATTTATGAGCATCATCAACTTGAATCTGATTTCATGCTGCAAGTCTGAACAGTGCACAAGATCCTTTTCTCCAATTCCATTTCAAGCCTCATTCATAGGTAGTTTGAAATGTGATTGAAAAACACATTTTTGCAAATCCTTTTTTTTTTTTTTTTTTTTTTTTTTTTTTTTTGTCTGAACGCACAGATTGTATTCTGTTTTGCTACATCTCTGACATTTCACATCACGTACAAAGAGAACCTCCTTGAGCTTAACATGGTGAGGGCTGATGACAGTTGCACTTGTCAAGAGGGGGCAAAATAGCAAATTTGCATTGCAAGTCAGTGATTTTTGAAACATATTTCACAAGAATTCAAGAAAAACATTTTCTAATAATCTGGAAACACTGTTCAGGTCAAGAATGTTAAGCAGTTTCCAAATACTTATGGACCTGAGTGCATATTAATGCAAAGTGGGATGGAGGGTTGCCGAGCAACCATACTGTCAGAGGCAAAGCAGTCCTGCAAAATCTGACATCTGGACATCATTTGGGTACTAGTACTCCATCAGTATACAATTAGCTATCATTAGGCTGATCCCGACAGTCTGCATACGTTACGATAAATTCTGACGTACTGAGTTGTGAGATTTGTGCGGGGTGGGTGCCTGAGTAAGCTCTACTTGTTATTCTGTTTGGTTTGTGACTAGGTCCTGAGCTGGAAACTGACTCCTGATAACTACCCTCTTAAAGACCAGCCTCCCCCGCCTTCCTACCTCTACGGATCACAGCACCTCCTGCGGCTTTTTGGTACGCTCCTCTGATGACATTGCTTTGATTTAATTGGACTTCAGCAGTTGGTGACATTTCTGTTTCCATTCCTCTGCTCACTGTCTCGCAGTGAAGCTTCCTGAAATTCTGGGAAAGATGCAGCTCCCCGAGAGGAATCTCCGAGCTCCTCGTCAAACATTTGGAACTCTTTCTCAGGTGTGTTCAAATTCAAGGCAGTTGACTTTTACATAAAGGTGACCACCACCCCACCCACACACAATGCAAGAAATAGACTAAGACCATTGAAATCAATGGTGCAAAGAAAGAAATGGATTTTGGGAGTGAGTAATGTGATATGAGCGCCGGCCCTCTGTGTACAGCTTGTAGAGTCTTCGAGTTGTCGTTGGCTTCCTCACCAAAAGAACTCGGGCATAAAATTTGAAATCTCTCTCACAACGTAAATGGATTTTGCTGTCCGGTGGATAGAAGCCGTGCGACTATGGACCATTTCCTCAGAGTAAATCATTAAAGCTGCAGCGCTGCCTTGAATTAACAGTACATTAAATGAGAAGCATTTTCAGTTCTGATGAACCACACTAATAACTTATTTGGTTCATTAACCAACGTTTGACCTGCTTGATTGTAGTTGCCAACGTTCAGCTGCAAAAGGTGACAGTGAGAGCGGGCGGAGCACCCATCGCAGCAGCGCAAGCTAAAAGCAGACAATTGCATTGATGAAAAGAGATTCGGGTCAGACGTCAACGCCACGAGGAAAGAGTAAAGAAATGAGAACGAGGAGGGGGGAGGGGGGAGAAAGCATGTGTTAGAGGGAGGGAGATGAGTGTTACACAAGAGCGGGAGTCTAATCTTTAAATCTCCCGCGTGATCTTCATCCGGTCCCAAACCGGGGGGGATTTAAGGTTGCTGGTTCTATAATCAAACACACGCAGTACTTCCTTCTGCCACAGGGCAGTGCTGTGGAGTGCCAAAGTTAATTATGTAATGTGAAGAAGAGCCAAAGTTTTCCCTCCTGTGCCACCAAAATAAACAGGGTCTCAGTGCCAGCTGCTATAAAAATAAGGAGGGGGGGGGTAATCCACCTGACGACTTCCATCTTTTTAGCTATTGTTTTCCTGATGGATGGACAGCAAAGAGCCGGCGTTACATGTCCATAACCCAACGTGAACTCGAAGGGCTCCTTTTCAGTAGCACATCATCCTGCAGTGTGATCAGAGACTCAAGGGAATGGTGTGGGGGGGTGGGAGGCATGTCTTTTTCAAAAAAAAATTCACTCTCGAGGTCCCGTCCTGTTAATCACTGGCATGCATCGCTTTAATGCAAAGACAAACGTGCTTAAAAGTAAATTATCATTTCATGTTCCGTCTCTCTGCAGCCATGATTAATTATGCTTGTTAAAATTTTGACACGTTACTCCTGAAGCGGGGTTGATCTTGCTCGAAAGAGAAAACCCAACCAATTGGATGCTGTATCTGATTCAGGAGGCAGAAGAGCCGCACGGGATGTTGGACGCAAATAACATGCTCTTATGAGCTTTTGGGAAAGGCTTCGTGCCGCAAGCTCTGAAAACGCAGTCATGGCAGACTGTGACGAGCGAGCCAAAACCCGCTGAGGTCGGGAAGGGACTGACCTTTTATACTAAAGTGATGATGTGAGAGTGTGTGCACGCTGTGCCACATTCTGATGTGTGTGTCTAAATTAGGTGTAAAGATTGAGAAACGGAAATTCGTGGTGCTGAGCACTGCAACTAAATTATTTTTGAAATTGATTATTCCAGCCTTTCCCAAAAAAGAACAATGCAGGGCCCACTTGGAAATCTAAAAATCTTTTGGAGCCAACCCAAACCTTTAATAGCAATTTTGACATTACTAATCGATACTATTCCAGATATATAGATATGGGCGATAGATGCCATTGATGTGAAGACATAAAAACTCCTCACAATGCACAGAGGTTTCCACCCAAAGTCCAGCACCCTGAGGCTCTGAGTAACGCAAGGAGGGAGGGCGAGGACTAGTGTGTGTCAGAGCCACAATCCAGGATGAGATGAAGAGCATCCAAGAATACATCAGAAAATTGGCCCCACAAGATCAGCTGCCGCAAGAATGTCTCAGGCAGCTGAAAACAGATGATAAGGAACAAGAAGAGGAGATATCACAGAAGACTGAGCTCCTCCATGGGATGTACCATTGACAGATGGAGGAAGTGGCCATCAACAGATGGAGGAAGTGACTGACATCAAGAAGACCTACCAGTGATCATGGTAGCACAAGGAGAAGCCCTAAGCACCAGATCTATAGAGGCAGAAGTCCACTACAGTCAAAAGGACCCAAGTTGTAGGCTGTGCAAATACTGTATCCCCCAGAGACAGTCAGCACACATTAGCGGGATCCAGCTGCAAGCTGGGACAGCAGACACTGAGAGGCAAAGCTAAGTGTCAAGAATTGTGTGCAGGAACATCTGTGCCACATACGGATTAGAAGTCGCAAAGTCCCGATGGGAGATGCCACCAAAGGAGCTAAGGTCCTGTGAGACTTCAAATTCGAGACAGACAAGCAGCTGCTGGACAACCAACCAGATATAGTGGTGGTTGACAAAGGTGGAAAAAAATAAAAAACTGCAGTTGTGATTGATGTGGAAATCCCAGCTGACAGCAACATCAGAAAGGAGCACAAGAAAAATAGAGAATTAAGTACCAAGAGCTGAAGGAACAGCTGGAGCAAATGTGGAAGGTAAAGTCCAAAGTAGTCCCAATGGTAATAGGAGCACTGGGAGCTATAACCCCCAAAGTGGAAGAGTGAATCCAGCAGATTCCAGGCATCGGAGGTCTCTGTCCAGAAGAGTGCAGTCTTAGAAACAGCAAAGACACTGAACTGAAACCTCAAACTCCCTGACCTCTGTTGGAGGCCACTTACTTCAATTAAGGGTCACAAAACAACAACAACCACCAAATAATTTATGTAATTTTAATCTTTATTGCAAAATTGAAAAAGCCTTTAAATTTAATTGCTGGATTAATTTACCAGTTTTTTTTCTTTTTTTTTCAATGAAGCTGATGTTTTTTTTTAATTAGTCTGATTATTTCTGACTAGTCAAGTTCTTTGATTAATGTACCAATAAATCATAACCATAATTTTTTAAAATAACTTTTAACCTTGCATCAAAGTATGTTGTCAAAAAAACATAAAAAAAAAAACATATACCTGATATAAATGTACCAAAAATTTTAAAAATGCAGTCATTGGAAAAACGCAGTGTGGAAGAAAATGTTGTCCACAGGTTTGTTTCTTGCAGAAACACAAAAAGACAATTATTTTCATGGTCTTAATTCATTTCTGGATTCACCCATTCATTGTTTGGGCCATAAAATGATGAAAAATATTGATCAGTATTTCTCAAAGCCCAAATGACCCAAAGAGACTCCGTTTAACATCACAGGAGGAGGAAAGAAACCAGAACATCATATTTCACAATATGAAATCAATTTGGATATTAAAAAAAGACTCAAAATGATTAATTAATTCTTAAAGTAGTTGGTGATTAATTTAATGATTAGTATTGCAGCTCAGTTTATGACCACAATAAATCCAATAATTTGGCTGTTTGCTGTGTAGAAGTACATTTTGTGTGTGTGTTGGCTCTGAGGTGCGCCCCCTTTTGTTGTTGTTGTTGGTTCTCTCGTTTGTTATCTAAGTGTTCTTAAATTCTCCTCTGATGTGGACAGTTTATTTGCATTGAGATTAGGAAGGCCGGTGGAGCAAAGATGAGATGGCAAGATTTACAGGATTTGGCCGAGTAGCAGATACTAAGAAGATTCCAGATTAGTTTTCCCCGCTACTGATTAGATGGGAGGGGGGATTTTTCTCTCTTTGCCTCTGTCGGCTTCAGATGCTTGTTCTGGTGCTGAAAGCATCGGTGGTCTGCCAGTGGCGGTATGACGATGGATGAAGGGCAGGGAGTTCAGGATTTATCGGAATGAACCAGTTATCGTGGACTATTCACGTTGAAGAAACGCGGATATGAGATTGTAATCTCCGTTGATATTGTCGTCAAGGCAGCTTTCATTGTTTTTCTTGAATATTTAATGAGAACGTACCCACTGCATCCCCTCCTCTCTTTGTGTCAGGTTTCTGGCAGAGTTCCACGAGGATTTTTTTCCCGAGTCTGCATATGTGTCGGCGTCAGAGGCTCACTACAGCATGAAACAACCGAGGCCCATCTACTGAAGCAAACCGCCACTCCCGCCTGACCGTCATTGTCTGGATCCGATGGTGTTGTTTGCAAAAGCATAAAAAAAAAAAGCTTTCACGTATTTAGCCAGCTTTCCCAAATCTTTCTTTTCTACTTCTTCTCTGATCTGAAGCTGTGTTCACATTATTGCGGCAAAACCAATTCTTCACAAATCTCGTTTTTGGATTATGCACGTGTTGCCGTTTCATTCAGATATTGGTTAAATAAAATTGTGATACAGATACCTTTTGATAAATAAAGATTCCTAACATTTTGTTGTCAAACAGTAAAGACATAAATGTAATTGAGGCTTCATATTTTACATCTTAAAGATTAACCTTGTTTTAAATACTGTGAATTGAACAAGCGTACATGACACTGCTGTCAGTCGGATTGGCAGTCGCCATGTTGCATCACTGAGCATTTGCATAAAAATAATTCTCCCTGTAGAGGCATTCCATGCACGTCCAGCTGGGAGGAGACCCAGGACTAGGTGGAGAGATTATATCTCCACACTGCCCTGGGAACACCTCGGGATCCCCCAGTCAGAGGTGGTTAATGTGGCCCGGGAAAGGGAAGTTTGGGGTCCCCTGCTGGAGCGGTTGCCTCCGCGACCTGATCCGAGCCAGAATTCTCATCGAGTGACCACTTATTTGTTGTCGCTGTTAAACATCCACTCTGACTGAAAATGAATGGCCTGTGGTCACTTTGTCTCTCTTGCTCTCTTAGATAATGTGACCAAATGGTGATGGGGATCCCAGCCATGCTTGACAGCATTGTAAGCAGTGTCGTCGGAGTGCCTTCTGCTCGACAGGCTACATAATGACACCATTTCTAACTGCTAGTGTTTTTCTACATTGTTTATTTGGGAAAATAAGTTTTCCTATATGGGGGGGAAAAAAAATCATGCAGCTACCGATATGTTAATGGGAAGCTCATATCGGCTGGTATTATTGGCAAACTGATACAGCGGTTGGGCTCCAGTTACACAGTTGTCCAGTATGTTAGAAAATGGTTTGAAGTCTGACAAACACAGCGAATGTAGTCAAGAGAATAACATGACTGCAAATCAGAAGAATGTTACAGTTCTTGGGGTGGTGGGGTGAGGGGGTGTAGCTGTGCGTGGCGTAATGATATGAACACACCTTAACGTTACCTTTGCTCTTGTTGGCGTTTCCCATGAAACGAACCCTCTCTGCTTTGCTTCAATGTAAATGCTTCTGTGCAGAAATACGATGCCATTCTTACGGTCGTATTTGAGGCTACACGTGACACCACTCAAGACTTGAGGCTGCTTCCTGATGTGCATTCTGAATTGGACACACCTTCTCTCAGCTGTTTCTTTGTATCAAATAAGCGGCTGAGCAGCAACAGCTGCTCCACACAAACGTTTTCCCTTCATCGCTTCTGACTTGCTCTTTACAGCCTCAGATTTTGAACTTTCAGAGTCTGATATAGCAGTGGAATGTTGATTGAAAATATGTTTACTTTTATCTGCCAATCCATATTTTTTTTTGTTTTTCCACCTAACTCTTGTTGCACAGGTTCTTCTTGGTGAATGTCTGAAAAAAATTTTTTTTGTATATTCCTCACTGCAGCTTCGTTCTGAACACAGCGACTTCCAAAAAAAGAAAAAAAAAAACTGTAAAAATTGAAGTCTACTAACTCGGTCGATGGTTAGTTGCACACTGGACTTCAGAATTAATTTCGACCGGGTCAGTTTAATGAGATCCAGAACAGTTTCATACAGATTTAATTCACTGAGCTCTTGTGTAAATATAAAACTTTTTCTTTTATCATCAGGAGGTTAATTTGTGTATCATAACTAGACATTTATTGTATAGCCTGTTTTTCTTGGGGGGGGGGGGGGGTGTTTATCATTTGTTTTTTTTTTTGTTTTTTTGTTTTTTATACTGGATGAGAGCCAATGGTGAGAGTTGATGCACATCTGTTTTTAATTGTCTCTGCTGATGTCCATCAGCCCCTGATATGAAAAGGACACCCCTGAAGTTAAAATATGTTCAGAAATCATTGGACATTTTATAAAAAATTCTGATTATACATAAATTGTTCATAAAAGTTATTGAACAACAAAACATGCTTTTATGAAGTAAAATAAAATAGACATAAAATGTACACAGTGGGCCTCATGTATCAATGTTGCGCACTTGTGGCGTAAATTTACGGTGTAAACTTGAAATACACCAAAGTCGCCGTGACATATCAAGCAGTGTGCACCTGCCCATTTCTGGCGTACGCCTAACGTGACCTTGATAAATGCGGCGGGTGGAAACGATCGTAATTATAATTTTATAATTTTCATTTTACGACATGGAAGCCAGGAAGACGGCAATGAAAAAGAACACCAGTCACGACGCGTGCCAATAGAGCGCCAAAAGCGGCTGTTGTATCAATTGCTTTGTAGTATATAATCAATAAAGTGTTACAGTGGTCCCTCATTAATCGCTGGAGTTACGTTCTAAAAAATAGCCCGTAATACGCGAAACCGCGATGTAGTCAGCGTTATTTTTTACAATTAGACGTTTCAAAGCTGTAAAACCCCTCATTACACACTTTCTCAATCAGGCATGAACATTCTCTCACTTTTCTCTCGTGTGTAAACACTCTCAAAGTTCAAACCTTAGTAGGAAAATAATGCCAAACTGTTTCAGGCCCAAACATTTGTTTGAGAAATAAAAATAGAAAGTTTTCCTATAAATAATTATGATGGCATTTAGAACTAACAAATTAATTTTAACGATCAACGAATGAGGTCGAACGCATAAGAAATTATTAATAGTGACTGACCAGTATGTCACAGATTGCTCCTCTGCGTCTGACGCCGCGCCTTTTCCCACTCACATCTCGCTGTGTGTTTCTGTGTGACAAACACAGTTATGAGTAGTTGTTGGCGCTATTTTTTCTTCTGGGCGACAAGATTCTTATAAACAGATACACAGAACACTGTAAAAAAAAAAAAAAGGCATGCAAAATTGGACTAAATACTCCGCGAGACTCCGAGGCCACGACAGGTGAACGGCGTTATAGCGAGGGACCACTGTATTCTCTTTTCACATGTCAATAATTCTTGACGTGGATATTTGCTCGCTCAATTAATGAGACACGCCTAATCTTAGATTTCGTTATTTTTTTAAATGTATTTCTATATTTATTTTATTGTGACAACCGAATGGAGACGACAAAACCTGGTTGCAGCAGGCGAATTAAGGGAATGACGAAACTACAGTTATCAATTTCATAGTCTAAAACGATCACACCACATGAAGTTAAGCTCAGCCACCTCTCGACCTGGTGTATATTTTCAGCGCAGCGTACGCCAACGACCACATTGATAAATGCCAAGTAGCGCAGCCGTTTTGGCGTACACCCCATATACGCTCAAATATTGCCATACGCAACATTGATACATGAGGCCCACTGTATATGAATGCATTTTGTTCAACTTCACATTCTACTCTCTAAAAAATGAACCACTGTCTCAAAAAGAAAAAGTGATGTAACAATTTGCATAGATTTTTTTTTTTAAGTTAATTCAATTTAATGAGAGAAGTCATGTGGCATTAACTCAGTTGGAGTCATTTAAGAAAAAAAATCATCAATGGAAATGTTATATCAGTTATTTCCCATTGAGACAGCAGTTCCTTTTTTAGAGTGTAAATATGCAAAAGTATTTCTTTTGCATTCATTTCTGCACATATTTGAAATTCTGCACTTAAAATTTAAGAATGTCAATAACTCTGACCAACGCTATTAAAACATATATTGTTCATATTGCAATATATAACATGTTGGACTGTTAGATTATAGTTTCCTCTTTGTTGGCAAATCAGCTTTTTTTTAATGCTTGTTTTCTTCAGACATTTCTTGTTTGAAGGCCTCGTCTGAAACATGCCAACTATTCCCTTTTGTATGTGTTGTTCCTGCACACCGAGTTAGCACATTCACAATGAAAATTACACAGAAGCACATCATTTTATCTTTACTCCTGAAAGCATGAAAACAAAATGGATTTTAGGGCCCTGTCCCACTGACATTTAGGAGGATTTACGTATGGATTGCGCACAAAATTGGCTCATATTCGCTTAACATCTAATAATGCGTGAAACATGCTTGTATGAGTCAGTTGACACCCGCACACGTCCACAATTATCTGCAGAGGCACGTTTTTCCATTACCAGAATTTTTGAGCTGCACAAAATTTTTGCTGCGGATAACATCCGCCTTACATACTCCATACATACACAATCTATGCGCTGTATATTCGCCATCATCTGCTGATATCCGCAACTGACAGGGATTTGCGGCTTGGCAGTGGACTGGGACAGTGTGTAAAACAGATATTTTGCGTGCCCATCATGTCCACATCACGGACTAAAATAAGTTGTAGCGACTGCATACAGATTGGTCACGAATAAAGCGTTTTTATTACATCTGCTTTGCATCTGATTTGCGGCGGATGCAAATCAGATGCGCTGTGTTCACAGCTGGACACCGTTCTTAGTTCTACCGGCTGCCACGCGCTCTGCACTGGATGCTGCATATACAAGTATATAATTATTTTGTGGCGGGTTAATCATTTTATTGTGCAAATTGGCTGTTGAATCACAGGAAGCTGCAGCTGGGCCTAACAAGCTGCAGAAAGCATTTTGAGCAGTCTAAACAAGTAATTATTTGACTTGTTTACATTGTCAAGGCTTGATAAAACAGTTGCGTGTTTTTTTCCTTCTAGTCTGCAGCTGTCGTTCAGACGAGCTGCGCTCTGATGCGATCCGCTGACGTCACCACTCGCCCTGTTCACTGCTTGTTTATGGCCCAGTCACGGCACACGACGATTCCTGAACGAAGGGAAAAAGTAAAAAAAAGTCACAGTTTGTTGAGAAAAGGTGGACGAATGAGCTTTATTCACAAACAGTCTGCGAAGCAAGAGCGCAAAAGGGACGAAAGAGGAACTTACAGCCGAAGCTCACGATCTCGGCACTTTAACGAAACGCGTCTGGAGCCACAGCTGGAGCAGTGTGTGTCTGTATCTCTGAGTTCCAGGACTCGGGCTGGGATGGAGCTCATTGCACCTGAGTCCTGGAGAAACTGCAAACAGAAGCTGTGGAGATCTATGCACACGTTGGTGCGCACAGATCTCACAGTAACACCAATCGACTTGTCCAAGTCCAGCAAATGCTCCAGAGGCTGTATTGTTGGTGTGAATAGTGATGCCGATGGACTGAGTGCGCTTCTTTTATGACCGCAATGCAGATGCCGTGCATGCGCAAACACGTGCACGATGCATTCATAATACACCCGTAATACTGCCGTGATAATCGCAGTGTGTCTGATCCATTTCCTCACTACATGCGTTATACAACCGTGATTGTTCATCATATATTCGCTATACATTATTAATATATCTGTAATTCATACTGGGACATTTGTCATTTTTAGACATTTTTGTTGGGGATGACAACGAACGCCCGTAATTTGTGTACTCAATTCATGCGTAATTAATCCTCTCCCCAGTGGGACCGGGCCCTTAGGTGATTACTTCTGTCCCAGGTGCATAGTTGATTAAATCCCACACACATTGTGAATCTGTTTTAAGATGTTCTGATCACATTGTCACATTTAAACTCTGCCATTGCTTGTGTGATTTTTTTTTGTTTTTTTGTTTTTTTGGCTCTTGAACAAAGTAAAATAAGGAAAAAATGTTAATTGAGTAACTAAAGTAAATTGTTACTGCTTTCTTTTTCATTGTTTAATAAAAATTAGATTGCTCTTTTTTAAAAATTGTAAAGGAGGTTTGAGAAAAATGGTAAGAACCACCATTTAATGAAAATAAGTAGTTCACTAAGTGGAATTAAAAACTTAATAAATGTCTGAGTTCCATCCTGTGTTCTTAGAGGAAGGTTTAGGGAGCCGAGCAAAGTGAGAAACCATCTACTGAACAAAGTAGATAGCAGCCAAGTGCAAAGTCCACCACCATGGAGATCCTGTGTCAGACGGAGAAATACATTATGCTTCATTACTGTAACCTGTGTTTGACCTTAAATATGTTCAAAGTCAAATTAGAAGTCCACACATGACTTCCTAGTCATGTCTATTAACAAACATGAGCTTATCTGTCTTTGTTTAGCCACTATAAATGATCAATTGTGACCATGGTTACGTGCCAAAAATGTATATTTTGAAAACCCACATATGACTTTTTTTTCTATGTAATTATAACACTGGGAATATCCAGAACAGCTTAGGCATATGCAATGAAATCTTGAGCAACCTACAAGATGAAGTGTGAGGATATAAAGGCCACATTACAAATAATGAATGTTCATGAGTTCAATAGTACGAATATTTCATGGAGGTGAAAGAATGTTCCATTTAACTCTGTTTCGCCTCATTGAATGGAACGTTCCAGCTTTCAAATTAATTAAATATGTTTCATTGAAAGAATGAAAAAAACATTCATTATTTGTTTTATATAACAGCTAAAATAGATCCTTGTCATTTGATATGAATTATATAAACAGAAAAGGGACTTACATTTTGGTGCGCTTCACTGGTCACTTTGACATCAACAATCCAACATGAACTTTAGAGTCCAAAATTGTTCTCAGTCAACTTGGAAAAACAGATAGTTCAAAAATAATTCTGATGATGTAGTCCGTGATACTTCCAAAAAAAAAAAAAGACACTTACTTCCCCAGTCCAGCATCAGAAAATTGCATCAGAAACCTGTCCAGGTTTTCATCCAAACAGCTCTTCATGCATCCAGATAGCTTATGGTGTAGTGGATTTGGTGTGTGTGTGTGTGTGTTCGAAGAATTAGAACCGTCAATAAGCTTGTTCAAATGGTCATCCGTAAGCAAAACAAACTCTGCCATGTTTAGCTAAACGCTGCCCCCCCACTACTGTGTGTGGGTGTGTGTGTGTGTGGGGGGGGGGGGGCAATGGTACAAAAGTATGAAACCAAATTTGCGTGGTTGTTATATAATAACCATTTATCTATCTATCTCTTTAAATACTTAAATCATGGTTACTTATTTTCAGTATATACGTATATATATATATATAAATTTGAAAAAAAAATTAGTTTTGGTAAATTTAAATATTCAATTGAAAACAAAATTATGTCTTCATATTAGGTTTTTTCCCACCTTATAATCAGTAATTATATAGGTCTATTTTCATTGTCATTTCTTGGTTGATGCAAGTATTTTTTTGTTTAATTTTTTTTATGTCTTGTATGATCTCCATTTTATTTATTTTCTAACCAATTCTTGGCGTCCAGAGTTATTTCTGGGCAACCAAACTATGTATATTTTAATTTTCTTCTTTTAAACTTTTGAATATTTCAGTGTGTGGTCTAAACTCCTTCAGTAGAATATATTGTGAAACACAATTTTTGATTTCCTGTTCGTGTTTGTTAGTAACTGTGGGTGTACCGGCTCTGATTCAGGAGGATGCTGTGTGTGTTGTGACCTTGGCTTTTGATCCCCAAACCTCAAAATTTAATTGAATCATCCTTGGTTGGAATGGAAATTTGAGCTAAATATTTGGTTGAAATCTGTTCATTGAGATAATAACACACCGTGCTTTGATTAAAAAGTTGATTGGAGAAGGGAAAACAAGGAAGTGCAGAAAATGATCTCAAGGATGTGGAAGAAAATGGAAAACCATATTCAGATGGTAAAGACTCAGCCAATAATCAGCTCCAGGGTGATCACCAAGCACTTTGTCAGACTCATTTTGTTGTTTTTAATTTGTTTCTTAAAGTTGCATCAGAATGTAGCAGTAGCGGTAAAGTAAGAAAGTGTTGAAGTTTATTTTTTAGGCAAGTAGTTTTCTTCTTTTTACAATTTGCCTGTTGTATTTTAGCTATTTTAAGAATTAAAATGTTTCCCATGGAATGCAAGATTTTATGTTTTAATGGCAAAAAGTATTTAACTTTCTGTTGACGCAACCATTTTCTTGTCGGTTCATGGCTTTTTAAATACATGGTAATTCAAAATAATTTTCTATATTGCAACTGAATTAAATGCCCTTCATGAGTGGTTATTATTGACCTTCAAGCCTGAGTCACAGAAGCATACCCAGAATGCAGTTAGATGTTGGAACATTATGTCCCTAAGAGAACTGCTTGGTGATTCCATTGCTGAAAATATAAATTTTCCTCCATGCAATGGTTGTGATAAAACCGCTGGACTATTTGGGCTTGGAAAGAAAGTTAGCTGTCATGAAAATGAAAACTAGCAGCTTATTTCAGGAGCAAGCATGGGTTTTCAGGAGTGGTAGAGCATGCCAAGATGATCTTGTCATATCAGGAGAGATGGCTCTGGTGTGCTTGTACAATCAAAAGGACAAGGAATCAGCAATCTCAGATTTCAACGATTTTGCACCAAAATGTCCTCTAACACCGTTCCAGTTCAGTCTTGGTCCTTTCTTACCATCTACAGATGCTGCAGCGATATATCACAGTCTGAGAAAGTACCAGCTGGTCCAGAAGTAGAAAGGAGGTGACTACTACTTGTCTGAAGAATGAGGCTGGAAGGAAAATTTACACCCATCACGAGAGACTTCCAGTCTTCTCCAAGTGAACTCTTGGAAATCATTTGATGGAACTGCAAATCTCTGCCGTGCTGTGTTCTTACCGGAATCATGGCAAGGTTTGCCACATGGAAATATTCAATGACTTGTTCCAGTTTCTTTTTTTTTTAATCTGCAAACATGTCAGAGTGAAGAAAACGTTGAGTTTTCCATTGCATTAGGAAGGTAAAAAGGCATTAAACTTTAGGACGCTTATCGGTTCTCATTCTTACAGTAGTGTTCAGAATAATAGTGCTATGTGACTAAAAAGATTAATCCAGGTTTTGAATATATTTCTTATTGTTACATGGGAAACAAGGTACCAGTAGATTCTCACAAATCCAACCAGACCAAGCATTCATGATATGCACACTCTTAAGGCTATGAAATTGGGCTATTAGTAAAAAAAAATAGTAGAAAAGGGGGTGTTCACAATAATAGTAGCATCTGCTGTTGATGCTACAAACTCAAAACTATTATGTTCAAACTGCTTTTTTAGCAATCCTGTGAATCACTAAACTAGTATTTAGTTGTATAACCACAGTTTTTCATGATTTCTTCACATCTGCAAGGCATTCATTTTGTTGGTTTGGAACCAAGATTTTGCTCGTTTACTAGTGTGCTTGGGGTCATTGTCTTGTTGAAACACCCATTTCAAGGGCATGTCCTCTTCAGCATAAGGCAACATGACCTCTTTAAGTATTTTGACATATCCAAACTGATCCATAATACCTGGTATGCGATATATAGGCCCAACACCATAGTAGGAGAAACATGCCCATATCATGATGCTTGCACCACCATGCTTCACTGTCTTCACTGTGAACTGTGGCTTGAATTCAGGGTTTGGGGGTCGTCTCACAAACTCTGCGGCCCTTGAACCCAAAAAGAACAATTTTACTCTCATCAGTCCACAAAATATTCCTCCATTTATCTTTAGGCCAGTTGATGTGTTCTTTGGCAAATTGTAATCTCATGTGCACATGTCTTTTATTTAACAGAGGGACTTTGCGGGGGATTCTTGCAAATAAATTAGCTTCACACAGGCGTCTTCTGTCACAGCACTTACAGGTAACTCCAGACTGTCTTTGATCATCCTGGAGCTGATCAATGGGTGAGCCTTTGCCATTCTGGTTATTATTCTATCCATTTTGATGGTTTTCTGTTTTCTTCCACGCGTCTTTTTTTTTGTCCATTTTAAAGCATTGGAGATCATTGTAGATGAACAGCCTATCATTTTTTGCACCTGCATATGTTTTCCCCTCTCCAATCAACGTTTTAATCAAACTACACTGTTCTTCTGAACAATGTCTCGAACGTCCCATTTTCCTCAGTCAAAGACAAAACCATGTTCAACAGGTGCTGGCTTCATCCTTAAATACGGGACACCTGTTTGTTCCACAAAACTGCCGAAGTCACTGACTGAATGCCACACTACTATTATTGTGAACACCCCCTTTTCTACTTTTTTTTACTAATAGCCCAATTTCATAGCCTTAAGAGTGTGCATATCATGAATGCTTGGTCTTGTTGGATTTGTGAGAATCTTCTGAATCTACTGGTACCTTGTTTCCCATGTAACAATAAGAAATATACTCAAAACCTGGATTAATCTTTTTAGTCACATAGCACTACTATTATTCTGAACACTATGTATAGTTTTAGTAGTTGGCCTACTAGGAGTACTACGGGTTTTTGAGCAGGCCATACCCGCCTATCCTCCATAGATATCATTTTACTTTGCATTTCCTAATAAAATGATCCATTAATGCACCAAAAATTGAGAGGAATCTGAATGTGATGCAACACCCATTTGTTGAATTGGCATGGAATGACTCATATGACAAAGAGGTTATTTACACACAAACGAAACGGCGTTTCCACCTAGCTAGCAGCATGTGATATCAACACGCTAATGTGCACTAAATGGTTTGTAAATCCTTCCAGAGGTGTTAACAGGTTACAAAAAGTGTTTTCAGTTTTAGAGGTGCTTATTTCTCGCCAGCTTTTACATAATATATGACAAAGAGGTTATATTTACACACAAACAAAACGGTTTTCACCTAGCAAGCAGCATGACATATCAAGCCATAAAATTAGGTACAGAATGTGACTTTTTAGCCTCTTAAAATGTGTCAAGGTTAGTCATCTTCAAACTTGTCCCAGGTCTGTGTCCCAAGAATGTTCCCTGTGAATTTGAAGACTGTGGTAGTAATGGAACTGAACTTATGTTGTACACATGCAGATGGATGGACATTCAGATAGACGGAAGGACGTACGTACGCCAGGTCTTTGCAATACCCAGTGGCCATATGCTGGCCTCGGGCAAAAATGAATGTGCCAGTTATCAACCTGTACCACCATTTGGACATTATTACTATTTTATCTAGGCCCATGATGATACCTCTGACACTGTGTAATGTTGTTCAGTGGTTGTTGAAGTGCCGCAGAATGGCACCACTCTTTGTTGACGCCCCACACAGTCTGAATGATGCCCTAATTTACCACGTGACATGTCATCGCTAAACGTCAGTGTGGACAGCCCTGTAAGCCCCATATTGCTTCATTTTGAAGTACAAAACAAGTCACATGAACCATTAAATCTACAAGCAATTTTGGTTTAATTCTCACCTACATATACAATTTCCCCTTTAGATTATTCTTTGTCATGTTTGGCAAAATTTCCATGATTTGACCATTGTTGAGCGAATGTTCATGGACTAAATGTATGTTTTCAGTCCATTAGCTCAGCCTTCTCAACAGAAAGTACATTCTCAGTCTATTAGCACGTTAGGAAGCTAGCTAACTTAGCCTTCCTACATTGTGGTTCTAATGGGTTTTCGCGGTGAGCACTAATGCTGTTTGCATTGGGTCAGACGTCTTGTAATAAACCGCTTTTTAGTGCAACCCAAGACGGCACTCTCTCGCCTGATGCTATCATGTAGCCGCAGTAGTCACATCTCAAATTGGGTTCCCGGCCCGCACTCTCTCTATCCCCTTACCACATGATTCAATTGTTGGGGAAGAATGGGAGGTAATGAGATGTGAGCAATCACCTCGTAAGTGCTGCCGGCCGCACCTTTCACCTGATCGTACTTCTGCGTTCGAGTTCCTCCATTCCCCCTGCAGTGGCGGCGTCTTTATCTTTGGTTTCCTGCGAAAACGTCTCTTCCCGAGCGCCGTCTCTTTCGTCTAATGTTCCCACTGATTGGCCTTTTATCTCTGCCTTTTCTCTCCCCACTGAGTGCTTCATGAAGACTGAAGAGTGAGAACGCTTTGTGGTGCAGGAGCACGGTTAACTCTTTCTCTTCTCTTGTCTCATTTGGAAGTGGTTCGAACATCTCTTATTTTTTCATCCTCAATGAGCTTCTGCATCGTCAACACATCCATCAACACTGGCGTCTCGTTCTCCATCACTTACCTTTTATTCATCTTTATTCAAGTCTATGTCACTTCCAGTTTTTACCACCCATGGTCCTGCTTGTCATCCTTATTTCTGCACCATGGACCATGGAGATGGACTGAAGGAGGAAAACGTGGACACCAGCTCTTTTTCCACCTCGGATTCTTCTTGGTCATCGTTTGACCTGAGCACTGACCTCACCTCAGTCAGTTCTGACCACATCTCCTCTCCGATCACCTTCAAGCCTTTTGAGGACCACCACCCGAAGAAGTCTTCAGTTAAAGCTTCCTCCGAAAGGCACACTTTCACAGTTGCATGGAAAGAAACGTGTTTTCTCAACAACGCAGAGTAAGTACAACCACGCAAGAAGCAACTCTACCATGTCCACACCTCTGGTGACAAAACGTGAGATCTCTTCATGCACTGTAATTATTTGCAGAAAACATAAGTTGCTGATATTTGATTCCTTTATACATTTCTGTATTATGCATGAAGAACATGCACATTCAATGTCGTTCACGATTTCTCACCTGTTTGCCTTAAATCTAATTTTATTTTGCTTGTTTCATCTTATGAGATAAGGTCCAGTAATCTGTCTTTTAACGTCCCTAGAGGAGTCTTTTGTCTTATTTTACATTTACTGGGATTAAATTATGTAATAGTCTTCTACTGTCTATTCATGAAACTGCTACTAGGCATGTGTTTAAACATCTAGTTAAACAGTTCTTATTAACTAGTATTGTAAATTCTAATCAAGGAATCTTTTTTTATTATTAACGCCCACGTCTTACGTTTTATTTATTTATTTTTTTAACTTGCTTGGTCTGTATGGGAATTGCTTAGAGCTATTGCTCAAGAACACTCTTTTATCACTTTTATTGATTGTTATTTCACTAGTATTATTGTCTGGTTCATGTATTTCTGTAACTTACTTTGAGTTTTTCCATTATAGTATTTAATTTCTGTGTATGTCTTTTTTCTTCTTCTTCTTCTTCTCGAGGACCACAGTGTAAATAAGCATCCATATTGGAAGCTTTCTTGTGTTATCCTTGGCAGTATTTGTATGTACTCTTATGTAATTTTATTGCCGAATAAATTCAAATCAAATCAAATTCTGCAATATTGCAACTCAGTATTTCCCTCTAATTTTAATTGGTAATGAAAAGGCATCACAGTGAGTGATAAATATCCTGTGCGGTCAAGACACCATGGTACAAATGTCCAAGTAAATACATATCTGCAATTTGTTTTTGTTAACGACTTCATTATGAAGTCATTCATACCAAATCAATCACAAATAGTTTGCTGATCAGTCTATGCTTTTGATCATCCATGTATAGGCTTCTTGGATGTTAGGGTACATAAAAGAAGTGATTTTCGGACCCATGTCTTCCTTGACCTTTGAACAAACTACTCCAAAATCGAATCGCCTCTAGATATCTATCCAAGTAATATTTACATCAAATTTGATTTATGTAGGCTTCTTAGTTCTTGAGATACAGACACACTCACGCACGTGACAACAATGCCTTGCTATCACCACTTTGCAAGAGTGTAGGGTAACAAAGAAGCTGATAAACAGTGAATTCAACAATGACAATAATACTAAAATAAAGTGCCCATAACAGAAACAGTGGCAAAACCGGAGAATACTCAACGTTTTCTGGATCAGTCAAGAGTTAAATAGTGTACTGCACAAACAATGAGAGTTGTATGAATTGTGTGTGGGTGAGGACTATAAATCGATGCGTGTATACATCATGAGATGTGCAAAAAAAATGTGTGTAAATGTGAGGAGTTGGCATCAGTGCCACATTTACCCTCTTTTTGGCATGAGAGTTCTTTGTGTCACAAAGAGTCAAGAGCCAAAGAAGGCACCCCAGGGTCAGCATCCCCACACCGCCAGGAGTACCTGACTACCCTAAGGGAACCCAGTCAGTACTGGGTTGTGTGCAAAAATTCATAGGCAACCTAAAATTATAACACTTGATGTTATTATTATTATTTTTTTAATTCTTCGCCAGTTGGTCAACAGAAAATCAAGTTTTAAATGCCGAAAACAATTTTCCAATTCAGATCAAATGCAAGAATTTGTGAATTTCATTGAAGAAGTTATGTAATAGAGTAAGAAATCTCATTGTCAATACCCCCCACCAAAAAAAGC
Source organism: Thalassophryne amazonica (assembly GCF_902500255.1). Classification (NCBI taxonomy): domain Eukaryota; kingdom Metazoa; phylum Chordata; class Actinopteri; order Batrachoidiformes; family Batrachoididae; genus Thalassophryne; species Thalassophryne amazonica. The sequence goes on along the minus strand of NC_047103.1, from coordinate 139,798,210 downwards.
TTATTCATTTATTTATTCGTACACAGTAAAATCACGAGTGTAAAACTAACACTGACAGTGTTAATTTAACACTGCCAGTGTACATATGGTCCTACTCAGGTCAGAGTGGGACCATGTGTTCATTGTCAGTGTTAATTCATGAAGCTGTACTGCACAGTACATAAGACAGTTATTGTAAAGTCACAAATTATTCAAATAAATAAAATAAATTAAAAAAAATAAAAATTGCAGCAAGCTATAGCTAAAATAAATTGAAAATTTTAAAAAGGTTAAGTGATCACACAGTAAATTTTGCAGAGTAGAATTTATTCTGCTGGGATAACATTTGGTCCCAGTCCAAATTGAATCACATTTCAGGCTGAGGTGTCTTGAATTTGATATTCTGATCCATCACTAGAGATCATCTCTGAATCAGATCTGACAGGTTACCCAAATCAAAACATGAAAGCATTTTATTTGACATGACTAGAAAATATCAGCTGATATCAATTACATTTATGACCATATAACCAATTACAACCAGCTCTACTTTTTGTCCAATAATTTGAAAAAAAAAAAAATTTGGATCAAGTTAAAATTCCACAATATAGATGTCTGTCACATAAATAAATAAATAAATAAAAATGATTCAAGTTACTTCTGTTGGGAATGTGAACATGGTGCAGGAAAACCAATAAATGAAAGCCGTTTGGTTATCTATACCATCTCACTCTGCAATATAACAGTGATTTGATGGGGGAAATTTTTTAATTGTGTTTTTGCTAATTGAAAGAATTAACACACAAACAAGACGCAGGGGTGGTGGCCAAGTGGTTCATGCACTTGGTTTCAGTGCAGAAGGTTCAAATCCCACCCCTGCCACATTTCTCCATGTAATGTGGAGATGCGTCAGGAAGGGCATCCGGTGTAAAACCTGTGCCAATTCAACATGCAGATCCACCTTGGATTTGCTGTGGCGACCCCGAGTGCAAACAAGGGAACAGCCGAAGGGACTTACTAACACCCGGCAGTGTTTAGTGACATTTTAGTTCAACAGTGAGCAAAAACAACTGACCTCTGCAGAAAAGAAGGAGCGAAGAGGTGCACAAAAAAAAAAAAAAACAGCAGCAGTGCACGGATGGAACTGCACAAAGACTTTGGGTGCACAGCGGCCGTGATTATCCATTTCATCTGGTTTTAATCCAGCGCTTGTGTAATGGAAGTGTGATTCCCAGTAGGAGAACTGTGTGAAAGGATGAAATACGCCTTGCATCAGTGCAGCAGGAGACTATAAATCATCTCTCCTCCTTGAATTCTTCAGAGAACCTTACGAATAGGGGAACAGAGTGTGCTGCTCATCCAGCTTTACTTTTGTTTTCTATCACACCAGCGTGTTCAACATTCACACTATATCTGGAAATCGCTTTGAATTCCACATCAAGTGTTCAGTGAGTTTGCAGAAGCCTGATTAATCTTTGGCTGATGAATATAAAGATGGGATGAGGTGGGGGAGCACATATCTTACTTATAAAACAGTACAATTCCGATGTGAATCGGTGCGTTTATATATATATATAAATAAATGCCTGATTAGATCTTTGTCACTTGACTGGTGGATTGTATGTCACGTGATATAGATTATTCATTCCATTTGCCATTGTGTTCCACTGACTCCAAATGGTTGGTTGTATACGTTTTGTGCTATTGCACACCACTACCGCCGCATACACTCACACTACTCGTAGCAGCTACGGCGCTTAGTTTAAAAACAAACATGGCGGGGTTTGTTTTTGCACAGCATCAGGTATAGACTACATTGTCAGGATTGTTTTTGAACTGACTGTTTTTCAAGTTGACAGAACAATTTTGGATTGGATTGCAATTTAATGTTCATGTTTGACTGTTTGGAACCACTGACACACACCAAAATCTAAGTCCCTTTTCTCTTGTTAAGAAAATAATAAGATATCAAATGACAAGGCGTTATATAAAACAAATAATGAATGTTTTTCATTCATGCAATGGAAAGAATACTTCATGTCAACATTTCAAGATGAAATGTCCTTTTCAATGAGGCAGAGCCTCATTCCGTCTTTCACCTCATGAAATATTCTTACTATTGCACTCATGAACATTCTTTATTTGTATATTATTATTCACACACGCACACTTTTAAATCAAAATGTATAATTGTTAAGATGTGCAAATGACAAGCAACTCCTTGAGTAGTGCATTTACGATTGTTTTGGGTAATAACCTGCCTTTACTTGTCTACAAAAATTAGCAATACACAGGCTAAAATTTTTGTCTATGCATCCACAATTGTTTGCCATTAGAGGTGGGCGATACCGGGAATTTTGGTATTGATCTGATACCAAGTAAATACAGGCCCAGTATCGCCGATATCAATACAGATACCGATACTTTTTCATATTTAAGCTTCATACAGCCAAAGGATCCAAAAGACCTAGGACAGAATTTCGCCAAACATTGTATATGACAACAAAATACATACATTTTTGTTTAAAAAAATATCACTCAACACAACTTAGGGACCAGGCTGAGCCTACCTGCGTGGCTGTTGGCTGGCGCTGCTGAGACAAGTGACAGCGCAACAACAAAAGACCAGAGGGGGGAGGGTGTGCTGCTCCGTGTTGTGTGACACAGTGCAGCACTGCTCTTACAGACACACACACACACACACACACAAAATGCATCCGGAAAGTATTCCCAGCGCTCCACTTTTTCACCTTTTGTTATTAGTCTGCTACCTGGCTTAGAGATGTATGCACATCATTTAGGAGAGGAACTGTTGTCGACTAATAGCACCCTATCTGGGACGAACAGCACGAAAATGGCTGCACCCTTTTAAAAACTGACCACATCCTTTATCATCCTGAGTGTTACTTCAAATATAGCTGTATTTTCGGGTAGTTGGGATCCGTTGCTGCAAGTACTGCAAATGCAAGGGAGGTGATTGTTGCAGAAACCCTAACACTGAATTAGCATAATCTTCATATCTAGATTTTGTTGTGTTTACATGTTTAAAAAAGAAACAGTAATGTGGTGTTATAAGTTGTATTATTGGCATGGTCTAAGCAGAGTCACCCCTTTGAGTCTGGTCTGCTTGAGGTTTCTTCCTCAAATCATCAGAGAGAGTTTTTCCTTACCACTGTCGCCTGTGTGCTTGTTCTAGAGGTTGGTAAGGTTAGACCTTACTTGTGTGAAGCACCTGGAGGCAGCTTTGCTGCGATTTGGCGCTATATAAATGAAATAATTTAAAAATTGAATTGGCTGTTTGGAAATTTCCCCGATAATCTTTAAAACATTTTAGATCTCTAGATAGAAGTCCCTTCAGCTGCTCCCTTGTTTGCACTCGGGGTCGCCACAGCAAATCTAAAGTGGATCTGCATGTTGAATTGGCACAGGTTTTACGCCAACTCCACACTTACATGGAGAAATGTGGCAGGGGTGGGATTTGAACCCAGAACCTTCTGCACTGAAACCAAGCGCATTAACCACTTGGCCACCACCCCTGCTTAGATCTCTAGATACTGCTGTCTGCCAAAGAAACAAGTTTTGTATTTTTCACTTTAAATCAATATTCCATTGATAACAGTATGACTGAAAATCAAATTTCATTATATTTGGCAAATATTTGTTTTCTTTTCATGTATGGGAATAAGTTGACTCACTCATTTTAGCCATTTTCTCGTAAAATATCAAAATAGAAATTTTACACTTTTGTATGACCCTCTGAAACACATATTGGCCATGCTGAACATTTTGAATACCTTGGAAAATCTATAGCTGCTGCAGTTTATTAAATACAGCTGTATTTTAAGTAGCAACCGGGGCAGCAAAAGTCATTTTTTAAACATGTTGTGGTTGTTTCTAGGCTGTTTGTCCCGCATAGAGATTTTAGCACATATCCCAAGTTGTTCATATTACTCAAGTCAAGTTTATTTATATATAGCACATTTACAACAAGCAAAGCTGTCCAAAGTGCTTCACAGGTACAGAATAAAAAATATAAAAAATACAAAATCCAAACACTAATAAATACAATAAAAATTTGATACAGAAGTGCAACTCTGCCTACAAACCCCTGGCAATAATTATGGAATCACCGGCCTCGGAGGATGTTCATTCAGTTGTTTAATTTTGTAGAAAAAAAGCAGATCACAGACATGACACAAAACTAAAGTCATTTCAAATGGCAACTTTCTGGCTTTAAGAAACACTATAAGAAATCAGGAAAAAAAAATTGTGGCAGTCAGTAACGGTTACTGTTTTAGACCAAGCGGAGGGAAAAAAATATGGACTCACTCAATTCTGACGAATAAATTATGGAATCACCCTGTAAATTTTAATCCCCAAAACTAACACCTGCATCAAATCAGATCTGCTCGTTAGTCTGCATCTAAAAAGGAGTGATCACACCTTGGAGAGCTGTTGCACCTGTTGTGTGTGGGCCGCCAGAAGAGGAGGTACTGCTGGCCCACCTCCAGTGGGCGCCCTGCCTGAAGTGCGGGCTTCAGGCACGAGAGGGCGCTGCCGCCATGGACACAGCCGGGGGTGACAGCTGTCACTCATTACCTCTTGACAGCTGTCACCCACCTACTCAACGTCCTCTCACTCCATAAAGACCAGACGTCATCTCCACCTCATTGCCGAGATATCATACTTCATTGGAGGTAATATCCTCAGCCATTTGTGATTGCAATATTTGTATATTGTGAGTGTTTGCAGGAGTACTGGTACCTCCGTCGGTGAAAGCTGAGAGAGCGCTGAAGGCACTCCTTTCCCCTGAGGAATCTACAGTACTCTGCAGTTATTGAGTGAGAGGTGGAGGTGGCATTCCCACCGCTGTTGTTACTGGGTGTACACACACCCACACTTGACTGTCTTTGTTCTCGCCAGCAGTACCAGATCCGACAGTCGGGGACGGTGATCACCTGGGAATTTGGGACTTGGCGGCTCCAGTATTCACCAGGTTCTGTGGCGGCGGGAAAATCGTGTGGTTCCGGCTCTTCTCAGGACAGACGTCTTCTATCCTCGAGCCTGCCCACACGTCACCTTTGTGGATTGACTGTAATTATATTCGGAGATTGTCTGTATGTTCGTTGTGCACATTTCACAACATTAAATTGTTACCTTTTGGCTCATCTATTGGCCGTTCATTTGCGCCCCCTGTTGTGGGTCCGTGTCACTACACTTTCACAACAGCACCAAGTGGACTGACATGAATCATGGCTCCAACACGAGAGATGTCAATTGAAACAAAAGAGAGGATTATCAAACTCTTAAAAGAGGGTAAATCATCACACAATGTTGCAAAAGATGTTGGTTGTTCACAGTCAGCTGTGTCTAAACTCTGGACCATATACAAACAACATGGGAAGGTTGTTAAAGGCAAACATACTGGTAGACCAAGGAAGACATGAAAGCGTCAAGACAGAAAACTTAAAGCAAAAATCAAAAATGCACAACAAAACAAATGAGGAACGAATGGGAGGAAACTGGAGTCAACGTCTGTGACCGAACTGTAAGAAACTGCCTAAAGGAAATGGGATTTAAATACAGAAAAGCTAAACGAAAGCCATCATTAACACCTAAACAGAAAAAAAAGAAGGTTACAATGGGCTAAGGAAAAGCAATTGTGGACTGTGGATGACTGGATGAAAGTCATATTCAGTGATGAATCTCAAATCTGCTTTGGGCAAGGTGATGATGCTGGAACTTTTGTTTGGTGCCGTTCCAATGAGATTTATAAAGATGACTGCCTGAAAAGAACATGTAAATTTCCACAGTCATTGATGATATGGGGCTGCATGTCACGTAAAGGCACTGGGGAGATGCACAAGTTTACGTTGATATTTTGGACACTTTTCTTATCCCATCAATTGAAAGGATGTTTGGGGATGATGAAATCATTTTTCAAGATGATAATGCATCTTGCCATAGAGCAAAAACTGTGAAAACATTCCTTGCAAAAAGACACACAGGGTCAATGTCATGGCCTGCAAATAGTCCGGATCTTAATGCAATTGAAAATCTTTGGTGGAAGTTGAAGAAAATGGTCCATGACAAGGCTCCAACCTGCAAAGCTGATCTGGCAACAGCAATCAGAGAAAGTTGGAGCCAGATTGATGAAGAGTACTGTTTGTCACTCATTAAGTCCATGCCTCAGAGACTGCAAGCTGTTATAAAAGCCAGAGGTGGTGCAACAAAATACTAGTGATGTGTTGGAGCGTTCTTTTGTTTTTCATGATTCCATAATTTTAAAATAGAGTGATTCCATATTTTTTTCCCTCTGCTTGGTCTAAAAAAGTAACCGTTACTGACTGCCACAATTGTTTTTCCTGATTTCTTATAGTGTGTTGTGAAAGTGTCGTGACACGGACCCACAACAGGGGGCGTTAATGAACGGACAATGGATAAGCCAAAAAGTAACAATTTAATGTTGTGAATCGCACAACGAAGTACAGACAATAACAATATGGTGGAATGTCAATTATACACAAGGTGACGTGTGGGCAGGCTCGAAGATAGAAGACGTCTGGCGAGAGAAGAGCCGGATCCCACATAGCTTCCACCACCAACGGATCTGAAGAACACCGGAGCCACCAAGCCCTGCGCCCCAGGTGGCCACTGTCTTCAGCAGTCAGACCCGGTACTGCTGGCAGAGAACAGAATGAATGGTAGCTGATTTCTCGGCGAGGAGGTGGAGTTGCAGTCCGGCCTTTATGGTGATGGTGATGAGTTGAATGAGTGACAGCTGGTGCTGATGATGAGTGACAGCTGTCACTCCCAGTGGCTCCGGCGCCCTCTCGGGCTTGAAGCCCGCACTCCAAGCAGGGCGCCATCTGGTGGTGGTGGGCCAGCAGTACCTCCTCTTCAGCGGCCCACACAACATAGTGTTTCTTAAAGCCAGAAAGTTGCCATTTGAAATGACTTTAGTTTTGTGTCATGTCTGTGATCTGCTTTATTTCTACAAAATTAAACAACTGAATGAACATCCTCCGAGGCCGGTGATTCCATAATTTTTGCCAGGGGTTGTAATGAAGGCCTGTGCAAAGACATGGGTCTTCAGTGATGACAAAAACATTTAAGGAGGGCTGTTCCACAATTTGGGAGCAACTACAGAAAAGGCCCCATCTCCTCTTTTTTTAAACGTGTTCTTGGCACGTTTAGAAGCAGCTGATTGGTGGACCTCAACATCCTTGAGGAAGCATAAAAGGACAACAGCTCAGAAAGATAAGGTGGAACCAAGCCATTCAGGCGTTTAAAAACAATGAGCAAAATTTAAAAAATGAATACGATAGCTGACTTGGAGCCAGTGCAGAGTTGACAGAACAGGCATGATGTGTTCACTGCGCCTGGTGCCTGTCAGCAAGCGAGAAGCAGAATTCTGCACAAGCTGTAAGCAGCTAAGGGAGGATTGGTCTACTCCACAGTACAGCGAGTTGCAGTAATCAAGTTGCAATGTGATAAATGTGTGGATAACAAGTTCAAAGTCCTTGTGGGGGAGGTAAGGTTTCACCTTGCTAAGGACTGGCAAAAAAAAAAAAAAAAGCTAAGCCTGGACATGCCAGAACATGTCCTGTGAGGCTTCATCATGGCGTTGCTTTGTGCCATGCAACTCCACCGCGACGCGCGGAATTCCTCTGCACGTCTGTCTCAATGTGCCGAAAAAGTGCTGATGTCCACGTCTTCCGCAATTCCTGTGCTAGTCACAGGACGTCACGGATAAAACACAGCGTCCAGTTTGGAAATGAATGGCACATTCCACTGTTACAGGAGTTTTTGTCATGGAAAGAGGAGCGGAGGAATTCCGCGTGTCGCGGTGGTGCCGCATGGCGCAAAGCAGCGCCGTGATGAAGCCTCACAGGACATGTTCTGGCATGTCCAGGCTCATCCACAATTTCTCGGTTAGTCACACGACTGAAAACCCACCGACAGCCATCTGAAAGCCATCTCAAAGCCGTCCTGTGAGACCAACACAGAGGTGATTTTGTGCCGCGCCATGAACGGCACGGTGGCGCAATCCGTCCGCTTTTCTTTCCATGAAAAAAAACTTCTGTAACAGTGGAGTGTGCCGAAAAAGTACTGATGTCCACATCTCCTGCCATTTTTGTGTAAGTCAGACGACGTCCCGGATCAACAAAGCCTTCACGGTCTTTAAACCGGCTGGAGCACTCCTTAATCTGTGTAATCCCCATAAAATCGTCCCTCAAAGCCATTTGAATTTTCCGAATGGTGTCCACCTGGAGATCTCTCACAGTTTCTGGAAAAATTTGATGCAGCAAAGCTCCAAATCGTTCAGACATTTTATTTGCAATAAAAATCCGACGAGAGGGGTGGACCACTGCTCACACAAAGCCTGCTCACAGGCGAATGACGCAACCGACAGGCGTGAAAAAACTCACGCATGCGCACGAAGGTTCAAGCTTGGCTGATGCAATCACACGTGATTCAAATCCATATGGTTTTTGAAAAAAATAAAAAGGTCGGATACTTTTCTAACAGACCTCTTATATACACATATAATAATAATAATAATAATAATAATAATAATAATAAATGCACGTCCCACTGGGAGGAGGCCCCGGGGAAGACCCAGGACACGCTGGAGGGACTACATCTCTCGGCTGGCTTGGGAACGCCTTGGGGTTCCCCCAGAGGAGCTGGGGGAGGTGTGTGTGGATCGGTAGGTCTGGGCGGCTTTGCTTGAGCTGATGCCCCCGTGACCCGACTCCGGATAAAGCGGAAGAAAATGGATAATAATAAATTGAGAGTAGAAATTTTTATTTTCCAATGATTTAGTCCATAAATACTGCATGGAGATAAGTCAAAAAGCACTTCAAAGGATTTAAGGGTGTTTACGTTAGAATAAAAGGAATATAGCGTTCACAACAATGTTCATTGGTGTATAATTTCCCAAAGCATGTAATTGATGTGTTTTCACACGCTTAGAAAAAAAAAACCCTTTATATTTACACAGGAGTGGGCCCCCTGATGGATGCTGCCATTTTGATACACTAGCCCAAACTGAAAATGCTTACACTGCCTTTCACATTTTGCAGTACTGGAAAAAGTTAACCAGTTTGAGAACTTTCATTTTTGTAAAATGGAGGATCGTATGTGTTGGCTGTCACAAGAGAAGGTGAGGGAATCCCCATTCCATAAGAAATGAAAATGTGAAGGATAACAGATTTGTGACTGGGGATGGCATATTGCAATTTGCAAGCTCACCACCAGATGACACTAAATCCTATATACTGTAGCTTTATGGTTCTTCTTGCCTGATTAACATTATATTATACAATATTAACTGGGAGCTCTTGATGGATTTCCATAAGATTTTGTTTATAATGTTTCAGGACGATTGTGTACTTTTAAAACTCCAGAACACAGTGCAGAGATGTCAACAATAACTTCACAGGTGTCTGAAGCACTACATTAGAGATTAAAATTTTGACCTTTAGTTGGAGCATCCACATCGGATCACCGGTATAATTTGTAGAGACAGCTGGGTGTGCGTGGAATGCAGTCTTATTAATTAAAATACTTTCAAATGTGACATTTTGACATTTAATTAGAGGACTTCATTCTTATTTGCTCTGTAAATGTGCTACTATTGGCCATCCTGAAGCAGGCATCCCTCCAGAAGCTGCTCCAACCATTAATGTCTTTCTTTTTTTGGGGGGGGGGGGGGGGGCAGTATCGAAGAACAGTGTGTGTAAAAAGTTGGGGAGACTATCAATTTTCCTGAGCTATTTAAGATTTCATCCATTTTCTGTATCAAGGGTCATGGGATGCGAGTGGGCACAATCTGGACAGGATGCCAGTCTGTCATTCTTGTGATTTACAGCTTTATAAATCAAAATATAATTGAACTGACACTATCAGCGGTGATCCTGGATTCGATTGAGAGGACTCCTTTCTATCAAAAACTGGAGAAACTCCAGAAACTTCGGAAATAAATGTAATTGGTTAATTTACCTTTTTCTTGCAAAATATGAACATAAAATAGAAAGTATATCTGCATTTGTGTTGAATCACTGTCCCTGTATGGACATGAAATCAGTTTGCTAAAATGCCACCAACATATGACAAAAGATTGATGTTTGATATTAATTAGTGTAAAATTTCATGGATGAGATGACCGTGCTGAATAGCCACACTATGTATAGTGATCTCAAATCTGCAGAAAGTGTTTGATTTTTGCACAAATGACTGCATTTCATAAAACCTCAAACTTAAAATGGACAAAATATTGAAGGGAGTCTGGTGTAATAGGGGAAAAAAAAAAACACACTGCACATTAAATTCATCAAATGCAAATGAGGAGAGGCGTAATCCAATTCATAAATGCTGAATGAAAAAAAAATTAAGTTTACATGTGCTTTTAATTGCAGATCTTTTTGTCACAAAAATTGATTGAGCAGGTGTCATAGCACCCCCTGCCAGATGACAACATAATTAATAAATGCATTAAAATATTTCCTTGTCATTTAAACAAAAATTTAGTGTTTGCCTTTTGAGAATCATCTATCTATAAAGTAAGAAACGTCTGTGTGTGTATGTGGCATATCGCTTTGACTATTTGTCAGATTGGCCTCAGCTTTCAGATATGGCTTGCACATGACATGACGATGTGCATCCTTTATTATGAAATTTTTGGGATAAATTTTCAAAACTTATTTTGATTAAGATGGCGTGGCTCGCTGATGTTACTGGTAGCCAGTGGTCGGCACAGTTCTGCTAATCCACGAACCGCTAATTAGCAAAGCTAACTTTTTTGTTAGCGGATTATCTTTTCAGCTAACTTTGAAAACCATCAGCGGACCAATTAGCTTCCGCTAAATTTAGTTCCGCTTCTTTTAGTCCGCTCACGTCTAGTCCGCAAACGTTTTTTGCTGGCATAGTCAGTAAAGCTGAATGGTCAGAAATGTTTGTAGCTAAATCCTAAAATCAAACATGGTGGTTCCTGTCTGTTACATGTTTTGCAGCAATCAAACAGCTGTGAGGAGCTGAGCTCAACTCTACCCCAGCAGAAGGGGCATGGCTGCCAAACTGCTACAAAAAAAATTAAAGTCATTTACATTACATACAGTGCCCCAGACGTGTGGCAGAAGGCATCCAAAGTAAAACAGTTTTCAGTTATGGTTTGTTTTAAAATCCAAATTCATCCATATAGTTTATCTACATTAATGTTAACTGTCATTTTTACAAAGTTAAAATATAACACATTTTTAAAATTTTAAAGTAATGCACTAATTCTGAAGGTTTGAGCATTTAACATGCAGATGCCAAAAGTCATTATGGGAAAATGAGCCGCCGCTTATCACTGGTTTAGTAGTTTGTTTAGTTACTGTAACGTGCATGTTGGGTTTTACAAATACAACCCCAATTCCAATGAAGTTGGGACCTTGTGTAAAATGTAAATAAAAACAGAATACAATGACTTGCAAATCCTCTTCAACCTATATTCAATTGAATACACCACAAAGACAAGATATTTAATGTTCAAACTGATAAACTTTATTGTTTTTGAGCAAATATGTGCTGGATGCCTGCAAAACGTTTCAAAAAAGCTGGGACAGTGGTATGTTTACCACTGTGTTACATCACCTTTCCTTCTAACAACACTCAATAAGTTTTTGGGAACTAATTGTTGAAGCTTTGTAGGTGGAATTCTTTCCTATTCTTGCTTCATGTACGACTTCAGTTGTTCAACACTCTGGGGTCTCCGTTGTCATATTTTGCACGTCATAATGCACCACACATTTTCAATGGGTGACAGATCTGGACTGCAGGCAGGCCATTCTAGTACCCGCACTCTTACTACGGAGCCACACTGTTGTAACACATGCAGAATGTGGCTTGGCATTGTCTTGCTGAAATAAGCAGGGACATCCCTGAAAAAGATGTTGCTTGGATGGCAGCATGTGTTACTCCAAAACCTGAATGTACCTTTCAGCATTGATGGTCCAATCACAGATGTTTAAGTTGCCCATGCCATGGGCACTAACACACCCCATACCATCACAGATGCTGGCTTTTGAACTTTGTGCTGGTAACAGTCTGGATGGTCTTTTTCCTCTTGTCCGGAGGACACGATGTCCATGATTTCCAAAAACAATTTGAGATTTGGACTCATCAGACCAGAGCACACTTTTCCACTTTGTGTCTGTCCCTTTCAAATGAGCTCGGGCCCATAGAAGGCGGCGACATTTCTGGATGTTGTTGATGTATGGCTTTCACTTTGCATGGTAGGTTTTTAACTTGCACTTGTAGATGTAGTGACAAACTGTGTTAACTGACAATAGTGTAGCGACGAACTGTGTTAACTGACAATAGTTTTCTGAAGTGTTCCTGAGTCCACACGGTAAGATATTTTACAAAATGATGTCGGTTTTTGATGCAGTACCACCTGAGAGATCGAAGGTCATGGGCATTCAATGTTGGTTTTCGGACTTGCTGCTTACATGTAGAAAGTTCTCCAGATTGTCTGAATCTTCTGATTATATTATGGACTGTTGATGATGGAATTCCTAAATTTCTTGCAATTGAACGTTGAGAAACATTGTTCTTAAACTATTTTTTCCTGCAGTTGTTCACAAAGTGGTGATCCTTGCGCCATCTTTGCTTGTGAATGGCTGAGCCTTTTGGTGATGCTCCTTTTATACCCAATCATGACACTCAACTGTTTCCAATTAACCTGTTCACCTGTGGAATGTTCCAAGCAGGTGTTCTTTGAGCACTCATCAACTTTCCCATTCTTTTGTTGCCCCTGTCCCAGGTTTTTTGAAACGTGTTGCAGGCATCCATTTCAAAATGAGCAAATATTTGCACAAAAACAAAAAAGTCTCAGTTTGACCATTAAATATCTTGTCTTTGTGGTGTATTCAACTGAATATAGGTTGAAGAGGATTTGCAAATCATTGTATTCTGTTTTTATTTACATTTTACACAACATTCCAACTTCATTGAAATTGTGGTTGTAAATGTGTATTTGTAAACGTCATTTTTTTTCCATCCATCCATCCATTTCTTCGCTTTATCGGAGTCGGGTCGCTGGGGCAGCAGCTCAAGCAAAGCCGCCCAGACCTCCCGATCCACACACACCTCCCCCAGCTCCTCCGGGGGAACCCCAAGGTGTTCCCAAGCCAGCTGAGATATGTAATCCTTCCAGCATGTCCTGGGTCTTCCCCGGGGCCTCCTCCCAATGGGACGTGCCCGGAACACCTCTCCAGCGAGGCGTCCAGGGGCATCCGGAAAAGATGCCCGAGCCACCTCAACTGACTCCTTTGACGTGGAGGAGCAGTGGCTCGACTTCGAGCTCCTCCCAAGTGGCAGAGCTCCTCCCCTATCTCTAAGGGAGCGCCCAGCAACCCTGCAGAGGAAACTCATCTTGGCCGCTTGTACCTGCGATCTCGTTCTTTCGGTCATGAGCCAAATCTCATGACCACAGGTGAGGATCGGAATGTAGATCGATCGGTAAATCGAGAGCTTTGCCCCCCTACTCAGCTCTCTCTTCACCACGACGGTCCAATACAGCGACCGCATCACTGCAGATGCTGCACCGATCCATCTATTGATCTCACGCTCCATCCGTCCCTTACTCGTGAACAAGACCCCGAGATACTTAAACTCCTCCACTTGAGGCAAGGACACTCCACAGACCTGAGGAGGGCAAAGCACCTTTTTTCCGGTTCGAGAACCATGGCCTCGGATTTGGAGGTGCTGATCTTCATCCCAGACGCCTCAAACTCGGCTGCAACCCACCCCAGTGCACGCTGAAGGTCCTGATTTGATGAAGCCAACAGAACCACATCGTCCGCAAACAGCAGAGACGAGATTCTGTGGTTCCCAAACCAGACCCCCTCTACACCCTGGCTGCGCCTAGAATTTGTCCATAAAAAACAAGAAACAGAACCAGTGACAAAGGGCAGCCCTGGCGGAGGCCAACGTGTACTGGAAACAGGTTTGACTTAGTACGCGGCAATGCGAACCAAGTTCCTGCTGCGGGTCGTACAGGGACCAGATAGCCCTTAGCAAAGGACCCCGGACCCCGTACTCCCGGAGCACTCCCCACAGGGCGCCCCGAGGGACACAGTCGACGCCTTCCTCCAGAGTCCATAAAACATGTGACTGGTTGGGCAAAATCCCATGAACCCTCGAGCACCTGATGGAGCATGTAGAGCTGGTCCAGTGGTTGCTGCAAACCAGGACGAAAAACCACAGCTGCTCCTCCTGAATCCGAGGTTCGACAATCGGTCGAATTCCTCCTCTCCAGTACTCTGGAATAGACCTTAACGGGGCGGCTGAGGAGTGTATCCCACCATAGTTGGAACACAACCCTCCGGTCCCCCTTCTTAAACAGAGGGACCACCACCCCGGTCTGCCAATCCAGAGGGCATTGTCCCCGATTGCCACCGATGTTGCGGATGCGTGTCAGCCAAGACAGTCCCACAACATCCAGAGACTTAAGGTAATCAGGACGGACTTCATCCACCCCAGGAGCCTGCCACTGAGGAGCTTTCTAAACCCTCGGTGACTTCTGCCTGGGTAATGGATGAGTCCGCCTCTGGTCCAACAGTCTCTGCTTCCTCTTCGGAAGACGTGACGATGGGATTGAGGAGATCCTCGAAGTACTCCTTCCACCGCACCAACAACATCCCCAGTCAGGGTCAACAGCTCCCCACCCGCACCGTAAAACAGTGCCGGTGGAGAGCTGCTTACGCATCCTGAGGCGTCGGATGGTTTGCCAGAATCTCTTCGAGGCCGACCGAAAGTCCTCCTCCATAGCCTCCCCGAACTCATCCCAGACCCGGGTTTTTGCCTCTGTGACCGCACGGGCTGTGGCACGCTTGGCCTGCCGGTACCTGTCAGCTGCCTCTGGGGTCCCACCTACCAACAAAGATAAGTAGGACCTCCTTCTTCAGCTTGACGGCATCCCTTACTTTCCGGTGTTCCACCACTGGGTTCGGGGATTGACGCTGCGACAGGCACCAGAGAACCTTGCGCCACAGCTACAAGTGGCCACATCAACAATGGAGGTGGAGAACATGGTCCACTTGGACTCCATGTCTCCAACCTCCCCCGTGATCTGGGAGAAGCTCTCCCGGAGGTGGGACTTGAAGACCACCCTGACAGAGGGTTCCACCAGTCATTCCCAGCAGACTCTCATGATATGTTTGGGCCTGCCAGGTCTGACCGGCTTCCTCCCCTCCCAGCGGATCCAACTCACCACCAGGTGGTGATCGGTCGACAGCTCTGCCCCTCTCTTTACTCGAGTGTCCGAGACACGTGGCCGAAGGTCAGATGATACTACTACAAAGTCAATCATCGACCTCCGGCTCAGGGTGTCCTGGTGCCACGTGCACTTATGGACACCCTTGTGCTCGAACATGGTGTTCGTGATGGACAAACTGTGACTAGCACAGAAGTCCAACAACTGAACACCACTCGGGTTCAGATCGGGGAGGCCATGCTTCCTGATCACCCCCTCCAGGTCTCACTGTCGCCGCCCACGTGGGCATTGAAATCCCCCAGGACAACAATGGAGTCCCCAGTCAGAGCACTATCTAGTACCCCTCCCAGGGACTCCAGGAAGGTCAGGTACTCTACACTGCCGCTCGGCCCATAGGCCGAGACAACGGTGAGAGACCTGTCCTCAACCCGAAGGTGTAGGGACGTGACCCTCTTGTTCACCGATCTTCTTATGGCCTCAGACAGTGGACTCATCTCTGTGCTTGTTCTGTTAGACCTCAGTGCTGCTTTTGATACTGTTGACCATAAAATTTTATTACTGAGATTAGAGCATGCCATAGGTATCACAGGCACTGCGCTGCGGTGGTTTGAATCATATTTATCTAATAGATTACAATTTGTTCATGTAAATGGGAAATCTTCTTCACAGACTAAGGTTAATTATGGAGTTCCACAAGGTTCTGTGCTAGGACCAATTTTATTCACTTTATACATGTTTCCCTTAGTCTGTATTATTAGACGGCATTGCTTAAATTTTCATTGTTACGCAGATGATACCCAGCTTTATCTATCCATGAAGCCAGAGGACACACACCAATTAGCTAAACTGCAGGATTGTCTTACAGACATAAAGACATAGATGACCTCTAATTTCCTGCTTTTAAACTCAGATAAAACTTAAGTTATTGTACTTGGCCCCACAAATCTTAGAAACATGGTGTCTAACCAGATCCTTACTCTGGATGGCATTACCCTGACCTCTAGTAATACTGTGAGAAATCTTGGAGTCATTTTTGATCAGGATATGTCATTCAATGCGCATATTAAATAAATATGTAGGACTGCTTTTTTGCATTTGTGCAATATCTCTAAAATTAGAAAGGTCTTGTCTCAGAGTGATGCTGGAAAACTAATTCATGCATTTATTTCCTCTAGGCTGGACTATTGTAATTCATTATTATCAGGTTGTCCTAAACGTTCCCTGAAAAGCCTTCAGTTAATTCAAAATGCTGCAGCTAGAGTGCTAACAGGGACTAGAAGGAGAGAGCATATCTCACCCATATTGGCCTCTCTTCATTGGCTTCCTGTTAATTCTAGAATAGAATTTAAAATTCTTCTTCTTACTTATAAGGTTTTGAATAATCAGGTCCCATCTTATCTTAGGGACCTCGTAGTACCATATCACCCCAATAGAGCGCTTCGCTCTCAGACTGCAGGCTTACTTGTAGTTCCTAGGGTTTGTAAGAGTAGAATGGGAGGCAGAGCCTTCAGCCTTTCGGATCAGGGAGACAGACACCCTCTCTACTTTTAAGATTAGGCTTAAAACTTTCCTTTTTGCTAAAGCTTATAGTTAGGGCTGGATCAGGTGACCCTGAACCATCCCTTAGTTATGCTGCTATAGACTTAGACTGCTGGGGGGTTCCCATGATGCACTGAATGTTTCTTTCTCTTTTTGCTCTGTATGCACCACTCTGCATTTAATCATTAGTGATTGATCTCTGCTCCCCTGCACAGCATGTCTTTTTCCTGGTTCTCTCCCTCAGCCCCAACCAGTCCCAGCAGAAGACTGCCCCTCCCTGAGCCTGGTTCTGCTGGAGGTTTCTTCCTGTTAAAAGGGAGTTTTTCCTTCCCAGTGTTGCCAAGTGCTTGCTCACAGGGGGTCGTTTTGACCGTTGGGGTTTTTCTGTAATTATTGTATGGCCTTGCCTTACAATATAAGGCCCCTTGGGGCAACTGTTTGTTGTGATTTGGCGCTATATAAATAAAATTGATTTGATTCACCGGAGTGAACTCCAACACATGGCGACTGAGCTGGGGAGCAATAAGCAATGCAACCCCAGCTCTCCGCCTCTCCCCGTGGGCAACGCCAGAAAAATGAAGCGTCCAGCCCCTCTCCAGGAGTTGGGTACCAGAGCCCATGCTGTGCGTGGAGGTGAGCCCGGACGATCTCTAGTCGGTATCCTCTCAACCTCCCGCACAAGCTCAGGCTCCTTGCCCCCAGTGAGGTGACATTCCACGTCCCAACAGCCAGGGGCTGTGAGCATGGACCGGGCCGCCGGGCCACTCACCCTCGACCGCCACCCAATCCTCTCTGCACCCGACCCCCATGGCCCCCTCTGCAGGTGGTGAACCCACAGGAGGGTGGGCCCACGTTGCTCCTTCGGGCTGAGCCCGGCGGGCCCCATGGGCTAAGGCCCGACCCGCCAGGTGCTCGCACGCGAGCCCCAACCCCAGGCCTGGCTACAGGGTGGGACCCCGGCTCCGCCATACCGGGCAACGTCTCGGTCCTTGATCTTTCACTGGTCATCGAGGTTCTGAGCTGCCCTTAGTCTGACCCATCACCTAGGACCTGTTTGCCTTGGGAGACCCTACAGGGAGCACAAAGCCCCCGACAACATAGCTCTTAGGATCATACGGGTACGCAAACTCCCCCACCACGATAAGGTGGCAGCTAGAGGGGGAGGTCATTTTTTTTCATTTGTTAAAAAAAGGCATTTGCAAAACTGAAAATTCTGTTTCATTGTCATTCAGCACAACAAATAGCAACCGTGTGATATCACACTGCCATCCAGTCGATGGATCAAAATGCAGAGAACACTGCCATCACACTCCCACAATTTGTACAAAGGTTCATTAAGTACATAAGCTGAATAAAGTATTATATTTGCTATGAGTTCAAGTTTAAATAAACTGTTTGGGACGTGGGGGTACTGAGGATTTGCTATTTCAAATATTCTTAATTTTCTGTTTAGTTTTGTCTGACTCTCTTCCAATAACCTGTTTAATAGGAATCATTTCATTTTCATATAATTAATAATAAAACTGATTTTTTAAAACAATGTAAAATACAATATTCAAATCATATAAACATAAGTACACCTCTTTATACAGCCCACCTTCAAACACAGCCTCATGCGACAATCCATGAGAAATCTACTTAAACCCCCAATTTTCAATAGTAATACAAAGTTCCTACGGGCACTGCACTAGTAATAAGCAATTCTGAATCAGTATACTGTAATCTGAATCAGGCAAAATTGATTCACTTTTTTCTAGTATCTATTGATTCACTGATGGTGATAATGTATGCGATTATGTATGCCCAATATCTGTGTCACAGAAAAGGGAGTTTAAATGAAAAATACTAAATTTTGTGCTGTTTAAACATTGTGTGTAGCCTTTTTAGACATGTTCTGGTCATGTCAGTGGGACACCTTGCTACAGCACCCCAATGCAAACCCAATTCCCGCGGATATGGATGCTATCCTAAAAAAGCTTATAGGTACGGTCAGACATCCGGGACCCTGATGCGCGAACACATAGCAATGTGTATAGTAACCAGCGAGACGCTGAAAACAAACTGCTGTTGCACTCATTTCCTACTTGACATCCATCATGCTCGCATCGTTCTGCCATGTTTTTCTACTTAATATACACAACAATTTTCACAGAGAATGCCACGATCATGTGTTGCAGTTGGCTGTACCAACCATGATAAGTTAAAAGATTGAAAAGTGTGTTTTCTTGAGCTCCCAAAGCGACAACAGTCCAGACAGAAGGGATAAATGGCTGGCTGCTATCAGCCAAGTAAACGAGGATGGTCATGGGAATAATGCCGCCGGATCGCTAGTTGGCATTATCTATGGTCGGAACTACAACGGTATCTGATCATCTTCAAACCTCTGACTTTTGTTCGTTATTAATGAAAGCATTCTTGGCAAATGCTTTTGCTTTCTTCCGTCTTGGCCAGTCCAAGAATTTCACTTCTAGCAGCACAATGCGAATGTCTCAGGCCGTCGTTCTTAACCATGGCCCCAGTTCAGAGAAAGAAAACCCACAAAACAGAATTTGAGTCCTATTCCATTCTTCCTAGCTGGGATATTCAGGGGACCAGGCTGCTTTGAACACACACATTTTTTCCAGTGTAAACGCTTCATGCCCTTGCGGGACATTCAACTAAGAGCATCGAGGAGACGCCAAGAGGCAGGGGCTGGGACAGACAGCAGCTCGCCTTGTGGCGGGCTGTCAGCTTGATCCCGAGACCCAACTACAAGCTTTTTAACTGCAGCAACTTTAAAGGCCGCAACTTTTGCACACCTATCAAGGCTCTCCACATACTAATACGCCAAATCGGCAGGCCTTTGCGAATAAACAGCGGTAAAGACAACTATATCAACAATGGTTGTGAATGCACGTACACTTTGTTTTCAGCAGCGATCCAAAATGGTGGCCGTAGCGTAGGCCCGACTGTACCTATTGACACAAACGTACTGGTTTGTCTCTACTCATGTTCACTTGTTGCTATGATGTTAGAGTGGAAATGACGTTGAAACTCCTCCCCCCAAACTTTTTTTTTTTAAACCAGAGTGTGACTGCAGTAAAATTCACTGTATTGATATATCAGTGTTCCATAGTAGCAACGTTCACTCAACATCTGGAAAACTCAGTCTGATACCAGAAACACGTGATTACTAGTTTTAGATAAGTTTATTTCCTCTGTAAAATAACAACTAATATCATGCTCCTGTCTAGTTATGGGCCATACGAGTAAAGGATTTGCAGGTTTTTTTTTTGCCATGCTTTGACAAAACAGCAAATGCTTCGTGAGACCCCATTTTGCCATCACAACCTTGTTTTATTTTTGTTTTTAATACCAAAACTAATATTCTTCATGCTACGAAGTATAGCAAGACAATGAGCGGTATGTAGACCCTGCCAGTAGCAGCAGTTTGACTCTGCTTCAATCCCACATCATATTATATAAAACATAGCTCCTTATGGAAATAAGTTGATCCAGCAAAAAGTGAAGACAAACTGTTATGTAAAATCAGCCAAAGTCTCCAGATAGGCTTGACCCATGTCCAGTCACATGGCCAGGAGTCCTCTCCACCGTGGAAAAAAAAACATTAACATGACACACACACACACACACACACACACACACACACACACACACACACACACACACACACACACACACACACACACACACACACACACACACACACACACACACACACACACGTTGCCTTATTATAAAGTCAATTGCATGTGGAATCTTATTTTCATTCCTTAATCCCGTATTTGTTCCCTGCACACTCACCGTTGCCATTGTTTAGCATTAATCTTTATAGTAACCTAAACCTCATTCTAAATCCCAATGTTTGACTGCCCTTTTAATTCCAGAAAACTCCAGCCACATGCATAGGACTCTTGTCAATTTAACAGCAAAATGTTATGCATGCTCCAATGCATAAATGTGCATGCATAATGCAGATTTCATGCTCAACGCAGCTCAAAACTCCCGAATAAGTGATTTCAATGAGAAAACATCCAATAAAATTGATACAATCACTCCTGTGTACTGTAAGGCCTGAGGTCCACGCAGATGGCTGTCTATGACTTCCGCTGGACAGGGTACCACTCCCATGATAGTTATCTCCCCAGCCAAGGCTGGGAACCATTTACAACTGGGTGAACTGGGACAATGTTGATTAAGTGTCTTGCCGAAGGTAAATAGACAGATAGCATGGTCAGGCATCAAACCCAGGTCCACATATTGGCAGCTCAACTCCTATTTCACTGAACTATCTGCTCTTAGACATAACTTCAGTTGAAACCACCCTACAAGACAATGTCATCATCATCATCATCATCATGCCAATTTATGGGTTCTCATCCAGGGGGAGTTTTGGACTATTCCATTTCATGCTATAGATTCTGGAGATTCTGGGCACCAGTGAGCCTTTTGCAGTCCTATGGGACTTCTTTCTAAGTGCAAAGGTGTAAAATCATGGGAAAAAATCCGGCAGTTTTTACCACCTTTGCTACCATGCACATGAAAATACCCCGACAGTCTTGTCATCATGGGGTTGCATTAATTTCACCTATGCTAGAAAATATATTTTGGTGGTGGTTGTATGCTGCCTGATTTACGGCCACATGCAAAGTAGCATACAGAGCTACCCAAGTATAGTTGATGGTACACAATAGATGCAGGTGCCATTTTTATGCTCATGTTGCATAAACAGCAAGTGGAATAATAGGGCAGCGCAGTCTCGTTTGAACCCCTACGTGATATTGTGGGATTTGACCACGTCTGGGGACAGCCGACACGAAAATGGCAGAGAATCCCCGGGCGGAGTGTGGGAGTGTCAGCACAAACCATTCAGCCCGGGGAGTAAACTTAAAAAGCATACTCGCTGTCACCTAGCAGACCTGCCTGTTTAAAATGATTTCCGCTGAAACCCCGATCCTCCGAATGGTTTTTGCTGACACTACCACACTCCTCCCGTGGATAAGTCTCTTCCCCAAGTAGCATCAATTCTAAGGGGAAAAAGGTGTACTGTTTTGTTTGCGGCTGCAATCACCGAAGCAGTCGCGAAAAGTGCAGATTTTTTTGGTTCCCAGTTGAGAAGGAAAGACAAGGCAAACGGGAGCGGTTGTGTCGGTAAGTGTTACCGTACACAGCTAACCAGAGTAGCTGCATTCTCTCGCCTGCAAAACCGCCTTCACACGTTTGAGCTCCGGGCCATAAACAAACACACACACGCACACAAAGACACACCTGTCTTTCCAAACATATAAGGTTCCACCGTTAACAGTGCATGTCAGAGCACGAACCAAGCATGAAGTGAAAGGAAACATCTGTAGACATCTGAGACAGGATTGTCTCAAGGTACAGATCCGGGGAAAGGTACAGAAACATTTCTGCTGCTATGAAGGTCTCATTGAGCACAGTGGCCTCCATCATCTGCAAATGGAAGAAGTTCAGATCCACCAGGACTCTTCCTAGAGCTGGCTACCGTCTAAACTGTGCGATCAGTGGAGAAGGGCCTTAGTCAGGGAGGTGACCAAGAACCTGATGGTCACTCTGTCAGGGCTTCAACATTCCTCTGTGGAGAACAACCATCTCTGCAGCAATCTACCAATCAGGCCTGTGTGGTGGAGTGGCCAGACCAAAGCCACTCCTTAGTAAAAAACAAAACAAAAAAGGTAGCTGGCAGCCTGCCTGGAGTTTGCCAAAAGGCACCTGAAGGACTCTCAGACCATGAGAAAAAAAATTCTCTGGTCTGATAAGACAAAGAATGAACTTGCCAACTTGCCATGCATCATGTTTGGAGGAAACCAGGGACCATCCCTACAGTGAAGCATGGTGGTGACAGCATCATGCTGTGGGGATGTTTTTCAGCGGCGGGAACTGAGAGACTAGTCTCCATTTTGGAATAAGGCTGTAACATAATAAATTGTGCAAAAAGTGAAGCGCTGTGAATATTTTCCAGATGCACTGTAATACCTCCAGCATGTTCTGGTTCTTTGCCTGGGGTCTCCGGTTAGATGCACCTGGAAGACATCCTGAGGGAGACAACCAAGGGGCATCCTCAATAGATGTCTAAACCACTTCAGCTGGCTACTTTTGATGTAAAGCAGGAGCAGTTCTTCTCAGAGTCCCTCCCAGATATGAAATGTCCATTCTGTCCCATAGTGTAAGCCCAAATAATGGATGTTTTTTCAGTCATTACCCAAAACTCATGGCCATAGGTGATGAGGATCATAAAATCTAAAGTCTCACCTTCTGGCTAAGCTCTGTCTTCACCATAATGGTGCAGTACAACATCTGCAGGAGAACAGATGCATCCCCAGTCCTTCTGTCAATCTCATGCTCCAGCTTACCCCCACATATTTCTCAAGACCAGGCACCTAAGTAGCTCTACTCTACAACCTACCATCCCTGGTTCTCAAGACCAGGCACCTAAGTGGCTATACTCTACTCTTTTCTACTCTCCTATTTTACTCTTGCTTTTTAGATATACCTTTGTATACTGGCATAGTTCCACCTTAGAACTGGAATATAATATATAAGATATACCTTACTGAATTTTCATGAACTCCTCCACTTGGCTCCGTACTGAGAGGGGACAATTCACCATTTTCCAACAGGCAACTGCGGTCTCAGTTTTGGAGGTACTGGTCCTAAAACCTGCCCGGTGCACATCAAAGGTCACTGTCTGATGAAGCCAACAGAACCACATCATCACAGAAATATTACTTATATAGCAGTTTCAGTTCAAATATATCCCAATTGTGAATAAAAATTGCTTCCCAAATTACAATATAATAATAATAATAAAAAAAGAAAAGAAAATAATTGCAGCTTGTGTGATCCAGCGAGTCATAGCAGTGGCTCCTAGCGATTGTATCTGTCCTTTCTGGGCATTTTCTTAGTAATATCTGAGCTAATATGGTTTGCTGTGTGGTTAATTGTACAAACAGACCATCTAAGATGTTGGTGTTCCCGTATTTCCATTCAGTGAAATTTTCATGTTATTTCATTTGTATGTTAGCACCATTAGCACTGCTAGCAGATACTGGTAGATTGGTGGCATTAGTTCCACTGTTATGGTTACTGAGGCAATAAAATGGTCATAATTCTTAATATCTGCACCCAGGCCACCTGTCATGAAAACCCACTGCCCAGTACACAACAAAAGTGAGTTCAAACTGGAAAAACCAATGTTAGTCTTAGCCTGTTTGGTAATTCTGAGTTGGGGGCATGTTCAGGCTTCATTCACCTGTTCAGGTCATATATCGGTGTCGCCAGTGGTGGGCACAGATAACCAAAAAATTAACTTTGATAGCAGATAAGATAACTGAAAAGTTATCTTTGATAAAGATAAACCGATAAACCATTCAAAAATATATCAGAAGTTACAGATAATCGATAGGTTCCGGTGTTGTCTATAGAACATTTGCAGTTACTAAAGAGCTGAAATTGATTTTTAACTCGATCGCTTTTGAAAGCATCAAAAGCGGTAAAAGACCTAAAGAATAAGCAAAAATGTTTGACCATGCTGCCCCCTGCAGGAAACAGCACAGACAAATCCTGAGAGCACCCACGAAAGCAGTTCTTTATCATAATCATTTTTCTTTCAAAATTCTGCCCCTGTTGGAAGCTCTTGTTTACAACAACGCTCCCACCACAGCAACACACTGAGAGCAACCATAAGGCCAGCTCTTTATCGATTTCAACACTCCGGTCAGGCGGAGGTCTTAAAAAATAAAGTCATACTAACTTATGTTTTTTGAAAATACTGATAGAATAACTCCATTAATGTCAATTCTGTCATTTGTACAAAGTTAAAATAGAACATATATCTTTTAATGTTGAATAAGGCACTAATTCTGAGGTTTTGTAACAAAAACAGACCGCATTCTGGGTAAAAGTGCTAAACAGTGATTGGTTCAGTAATGCATTATGTAAACCAACATGTTAATGTGACGTGTGTTGGTTTAAAGATAAATGTGCTTTTGTAAAATATTACATTTTTATTTGTAAAAACAGGCATTTTTACGGAGCCCTGGAAGTGTCATCGCAATTGCATGTTTTAAAACTTTTATGATGTTGTAAAACGTGCACTCAATATTAGTAAGTAAGTAAGTAAGTAAATTTATTTATATAGTGCCTTTCACAGACATAAGGCCATGTACACACGTTGTCGGGTATTTGTAAAACCGAATATCTTACCCTTTCAGTTTGGGGAAAAAACTTCATCCACACTACGTCGTTTAAAAAAAATCCATCCACATAGAACCGTGTAAATGTGTTGTAATTAGTCTGCCAAACCTTTGGGTGGCGGTACTGATTAAAATTCTTTCCAATCAGGAGCCTTATTCTCTTGTCATCACTTCCACAAAAACTAAAAACATGGCGCCAACCTCGTTCGTGTGGACCGATAAGGAGTCAGAATTACTTCTAACCGTAGTTTTATAATATAAAGTTAACAAATATATGCACACAAAAAGCCAGCACTTTGAGAGCAGCCATGTACCCAGATGTTTAATACTGCCATGAACACTCCTGGCCAGTAGATGGCAGTAGCGGCCTTGAAAAAATGTCAAACAAAATTCCAGATAATCCGTGTCTGCTACATTTAAGATGCATGGAATTTAACAAACGCAAATACACTAACGTCTATAAACCCAGAGAATATATTCATTAGAGTTTTAGGCACTAGAGTTTAATGCTGTTATCTGTGGACCCTGAACAGAGTGTCTGAAATGCGTTTGTCCTGTCGTGAACGTCTGAGATTACCTTATGCTACCCATAATGCATTGCTGCCTGGCACAGCATGTGCTCACAAAACCTCAAAAATTAGCACATTACTTTAAAACAAAAACAAATATCTGATATTTTCACTTTATAAACTTCAGACATGACAATAATTTTAAATAACTTGTCTAAAGTGAGTGGTTAAAATTTGAACCATAAGTTAAACATGTATGCCTCTGGATGACTTGGTGACATTGCGATTATGTTAGTATGGTGTTAAAGGAAATTACTTTTTTTTGGTCATCAGTTCTTTGCTTATAGAGGATTGAGTGGTTTCTGTTTGCAGAGGGTAGAACAACATGCTTATTAGGAAACTTTTAACAGGTAGGTCTCAACAGCTTCAATAGTTTTAAAAATGTTTTTCACTGTTCAACTTAGTTTAGTACATTACTGGTCTAAAAGTTACGGTAATTCATCAGAAGATAATTAGTCCGATGATGGTTTTTAAATTTATTTAAAAAGATAATCCGATAATGAAAACATTATCTTCAATAATTATATTATCGCCGACCGAGCAGTTCCCCATAAAAAAATAAAATATCGGTCCTCCTGCCTTCACTATGCATATGTCATTTGTGAGCATCAGCAGCGATTCAGTGATTATCGCCTTGCTCTGCTTAAAACTGCACTCCAGTCATCATCTATCTCAGCGGCAGATATCTCAAGCTTATATACAAAAATCATTTCCACATCAATTCAGAATGATTTCATAATAAAATGGAAGAGCAATCCGAGAGCAGAAGCACATCTGAGTCTGACTCTGCAACCAAAGCGATCAAAGGGAATAATGTGATTAACCATCAGATGATAAAGTAAAACCTCTAAAATTATTCTAAAGTCAATTTTAAGCAGAAACGAGGTGATAATCGGTAAATCGCTGCTGACGCTCCAAAATGACGTGTGCACAGCAGCACGTCAGACTCAGATGTGCGCTCTGATCGTTCCCCCGTCTTTTATTATGAAATAATGCTGAATTTATGTGGAAATGATTGTTGTACAAAAGCTTCAAATATCTGTCGCTGAGATAGATGATGACTGGAGTGCAGTTTGAAGCAGAAACGAGGCGGGAATTAGAGGTGGGCGATACCGGGAATTTTAGTATTGATCCGATACCAAGTAAATACAGGCCCAGTATCACCGATAGATACTTTTTCATATTTAAGCTTCATAGATCCAAAGGATCCAAAAGACCTAGGATAGAATTTCGCCAAACATTGTACGTGCCAAAATACTTTATTATCACCATCAACATTTTAGTTTAAAAAAATATCACTCAACACAAAACAAAATCTCCTGAGGTAGAGGGCTGATAAACCACAATACAAGGGTGTGCTGCTCCCTGTTGTCTGACAGAGTGCAGCACTGCTCTTACAGAGAGTAGACTTTGATGAATCTACGTGCGTAGCAGTCAGTACGTGCGGAAGAGAAAAAAAGCTTGAGTATCGATCTTTTTACATGAGGATCATTCAATATCAATACCAGTGTTGGTATCGATACTAGAATTGATCCGCCCACCTCTAGCGAGAATCAGTGAATTGCTGCCGAGACTCCGAAATAAAGGGAGACCGTTTGGTTGGCGACACCAGTTTTACTCACTCTACTCTTTACCCATTTCTAGTTGAACAATGAGTGTATGTATTCATCATCATCATGTCTTTTACTGTTGCCTCCACTGAGTCAGCAAAGATGAGTAGACGGTTATTTTGTTAGGTTTTCCCCACATTGTGAGTGTTGCTCTGCACGAGCTTGTGTATCTGTGTGTGTGTTTTGGAGTTTATCCCCTCTGGCCCAGATGCCACTGCTAAATCCATCGCCAGCGGTGCTAAGCTGGAACATTTGGCACAAAACTAAGAATGAAAAACACACACACACACACACACACACGTGTGTGTGGGGATTTTTTTTTGGTTTCTTCCCCCTTCGGTAAGAGATTCAGAGGATGTAAATGTTCAGCAGGAAGGAGTTGGACTAAGGCGGCAGGACAGGAGCTGTGTTTCTGATGGAACTGGAGCATCTGTCCCTCTTCCTCCATTCCTTCATCTGTCCTTTAGAAACAGGATGGAGCCATGTGATGAGGATGATGAACTGGACATGTTGACCATGTTGCAGTAAGTTCCGGCGTCTCCTGCTTGCGGTTTGTTTGCCGTGACTGTTGCGCGGAATGCAGCCAGATTTGTTTGAAAAATCAATATTACGTAACATTTGAGGCAGGGACACCTTTCTGAGCACATCAGAGCGTTTAAGGTTTGTTGATGAAGCTCCTTGGAACGTCCCATGGGCTGCTGCCACTGTGGGAGGGTCACAGTTTTGGTGCCTGATGCTTCCATTTGTTGTTGCCATTTCTCATATCTAATAATGCTACTGTAAGGATTTCGAGCTTACTACAGGATTTCAAAGGAATAGTCCCTTTTAACTTACACCAAATTGACAAATCTTGTTTGGTGTTGAAATGTAGGACAAACAGACTCAGGGACAGCTTCCCCTCCAGAGCGATCAATGCACTGAACAATAAATAACAAACCACTTTAATCTGCACTTTCCAAGTTTCTTGTGCAATATCTGTAACCATGTGCAATATTTCCCGTGCAGTATTATTCCACAGTTGTAAATAATTCTTGTTTTACATTTTACTTTGGTCCACATTTTATTTAGTTGTACATATATTTAAATAATTTATTGTTAAAATTCATTATCTTTTATTTAGCTAACAATTACTCGCACCTCGGAAAAGCACCTTTTGGAGTTGCACTCAAATCGCATTGCAATGCAAATTACAATGACAATAAAGGTGATTTTGATTCTGATTCTTATAAAGTATCTTTATATTTTGTGGTAAGTTGTAAAATTCCAGCTGTTTTTTTTTTTTTGGGGGGGGGGGGGGATTCTATGGCAAATAGTGAATTTTCTTTGAGATTTTGAAGGAAGAAGCACATGTGCAAAAAAGGTTCCAAGTTCATTCTGCATTTGATTAAATTAATTTTCAACAAAGAACAAGAAAAAAAAAACTTTTAAATGACTAACTACGATAAAGCATGAATCTCCTGACAGACTCATTTTGGGAAATCAAGTGCAAATGTAACTAACATTAGTATTCATATACTCAACAAAAATATAAACGCAACACTTTTGGTTTTGCTCCCATTTTGTATGAGATGAACTCAAAGATCTAAAACTTTTTCCACATACACAATATCACCATTTCCATCAAATATTGTTCACAAACCAGTCTAAATTTGTGATAGTGAGCACTTCTCCTTTGCTGAGATAATCCATCCCACCTCACAGGTGTGCCATACCAAGATGCTGATTAGACACCATGATTAGTGCACAGGTGTGCCTTAGACTGCCTACAATAAAAGGCCACTCTAAAAGGTGCAGCTTTGTTTTATTGGGGGGGATACCAGTCAGTATCTAGTGTGACCACCATTTGCCTCATGCAGTGCAACACATCTCCTTCGCATCATCCGTGAAGAGAACACCTCTCCAACGTGCCAAACGCCAGCGAATGTGAGCATTTGCCCGCTCAAGTCGGTTACGACAACGAACTGGAGTCAGGTCGAGACCCCGATGAGGACGACGAGCATGCAGATGAGCTTCCCTGAGACAGTTTCTGACAGTTTGTGCAGAAATTCTTTGGTTATGCAAACCGATTGTTTCAGCAGCTGTCCGAGTGGCTGGTCTCAGATGATCTTGGAGGTGAACATGCTGGATGTGGAGGTCCTGGGCTGGTGTGGTTACACGTGGTCTGCGGTTGTGAGGCTGGTTGGATGTACTGCCAAATTCTCTGAACGCCTTTGGAGACGACTTATGGTAGAGAAATTAACATTCAATACACGAGCAACAGCTCTGGTTGACATTCCTGCTGTCAGCATGCCAATTGCACGCTCCCTCAAATCTTGCGACATCTGTGGCATTGTGCTGTGTGATAAAACTGCACCTTTCAGAGTGGCCTTTTATTGTGGGCAGTCTAAGGCACACCTGTGCACTAATCATGGTGTCTAATCAGCATCTTGATATGGCACACCTGTGAGGTGGGATGGATTATCTCAGCAAAGGAGAAGTGCTCACTATCACAGATTTAGACTGGTTTGTGAACAATATTTGAGGGAAATGGTGATATTGTGTATGTGGAAAAAGTTTTAGATCTTTGAGTTCATCTCATACAAAATGGGAGCAAAACGAAAAGTGTTGCGTTTATATTTTTGTTAAGTGTAATTAACGGAGCAGACGTGTGTGAGTGTTGCCTTACAAGTCTACCAGATATCCAGCAAAACTTTCATGTCCAAAAATACCCAGATTTTAGTGCAGTTGAATGTGCACGTTACCTCATCTTCATGATGCTAATGTTAGCATAGCACTGCTGTTCAAGCCTCGAATGGCAGTTTCCTAGGATGTTTCGAGGGTCAGAAAAAACATCTTTTTTACATTGCCACAGAAGTAGGGAGGGGTGCTATTTAAAAAAAAAAAATTGGAAATCTATAAATGTTTGCATGAAATATACATGGAATAAACCATAGCAGGATAAATTATGGGTCATTTGGTTCCAAAAACCCATATGGACGGAACCAGTGAAGATATCAGGTTCAAAAATCGCCAAAAATAGACAAAAATGTCATATCTTGAAAACTGCCACACCTACAGACTTGAAATTTGGCTCCAAATGTTGCTTGACCCCAAGTTTATATTCAACTTCTATAGTAACAATAAGCCTATCTGGTGTTTTTTAAGAGTAATTGACAAAAAAACCTACTTTCAGTACATATGTTACGATCAATTGTAACAAACAAAATCTATGTAGTTTTTATTTCAGGAACATCAGCTGAGTATAATCATCACATGTAAAGAATGACATGGCCACAATGAACTAATTATATGTAACAGAGTGGTTTTCCATGTCAACAGCATATATACGACACACGAGTTACTTGAAATTTTCAAACGCTCCGTCCATATGGGTTTTTGGAACCAAATGACCCAAAATTTATCCTACTATGGTTTATACCATGTATATTTCCATATTCCATGCAAACATTTATAGATTTCCACATTTTTTGAAATAACACCCCTCCCTAACAGAAGGAGTGTTGTCTCGATGGATTTTAACATGGTTCAAAATTCTCGTTTCAGGACACAGCGAATTTCCTTCATATTGCCAATATTATGCTTGTGAATATTCTATTTATACACCAAGGAACAAAATTAGAATGCTAAAGAAAATCTGTTTCTTAAATTAAATGTTAAAAAAAAAAAAAAAGCGAGGAAAGGGAGCACACCTTTAATTAGTTTGGTGAAAACTTTTGATTGAAAATGAAGACTGAGATGTGCCATGGGAATCAGGAACACTTGATTGATTCATAGGTTTGAAGCATCTCTGTGGCGATTAATGAGCTCATTGTTGTGTGGATTACTCCTCAGCCTGCACATGCTGTCTTTATACTTAACACAAGTCGCCTCTTTTTTTCAGTTACTCATCACAGCTGATCAAAGCAGCCTGATGGATTAGTGCTGGATCATGTTAGCTAAACTCTTGAGCCGCCATATTGTTAGCCCACCTTCTGTGTTAGCTGCACGTGATTTGTCTCTTACGTAAAGTTGAGGCCGCTCCAAGCGGCAGAGAAACACAGAACCTTGTAATTACTGAACACGGAGAGATTACATCATGGATTGGGAGGATTTAACTCGCTGTCTGTTGGAAAGCATACCTATGCATTATATATATATATATATGTGTGTGTGTGTGTGTGTGTGTGTGTATGCACACACAAATAACACTATGTAACAATTTTTTATTTTTGTTTTGTTCCTGGGTACACAGTGTGTTTTCCTAACCTGTTATGCCTTAAATAAATAGATAATAGCTGTTATTCCACAGAAACTGCTTCTGTGATCAGGACAATGATATTTTGAAATTTGTCTGTTTTCAAGAATATTCTTGATTCGCCTTCACTACTACTGAGTAGTCTTCTAGAATATTCTTTAACTGCTAGAACTGTCCAGAATTTTCTATTAGTTTCCAGAATTATCTAGAAATTTCAAGAAACTTTTAGAACTTTCTAGAACGTTAAAAAAATAAAAAATAAAATCAAAGTTTGTGCTGAATGTAGTCATTTTTCCATAGACTTTAGACATAAGCAGTTGAAATATAACACTTCGAAGCCAGGAACAAAAATTGTGTTACATAGTGTAATGAATACTTATGAGTGCAGAGATAAGAATATTTCCATTGCTTATTTGTTTTATACAATACCTAACAATCCTGACGATGTAGTCCATACCTGATGCTGAGAATTGACTTCTGTTTACAGACTGCAATCTGCTTTCCTCATTCCAGCGAAAAACCAGCACAGAAATTTGTAGTGCTCTTAATCCAACAGCACCTATCCTTCAGGTAGAGACATCCCAAGCAAATGCCTTCAGACAGCTTACGGCATACTTAATGTCTTTTTTGTTTTGCGTTACAAGACTGAGCACTGTTCATAAAACAAACCCCGCCATGTTTGTTTTTAAGCCAAGCGCTGTCACTGCTTAGTGTGAGTGCACGCGGTGGTGGCACCGTGCAATGTTACGAAACACATGGAACCAAAGTTGCATGGTCATGGAACACAGGGGCAAATGGTCCATATTAGGTGACACACAAACCACCAATATATATATATATATATATAATAATGTTTTTGGTAGCAGATTAGCTTTTCAGATAAGTTTTAAAATAATCATTGGACCAATTATCTTCCAATAAATTTAGATGTGGTAACTTTCAGTCCAGTAACTTTTTTTAGTGGTAAAGTGAGCAAAGTGTAACAGTCAAAATGTTTGTAAACCCTAAAATCAAACATTTTAGTCCATCTGTTGTGTGTTTGTGGCAGACTGGCTGCCTGTCGCTTGCTGATGACATCATCATTAAGTGCAAAATGTGATTGGTTGGTTGATGCAGGGAGTGTTGTGGGTAGTGTAGTTCAGGTTCACTTTGGATGTTACAGTGTTATCATCTGCTCAACACAAGAACAAAAGCGGACTAATTTTAACATTTTATTTTATTTCTTTGTGGCTGACAATATAATTTAAATTGCCAACACTCAGTGGGGAAGAGGAGCTCTCATGGCACAGCTGTGTACAGAGAAACTTTTCATCACCGTTTAGACACAGTTTTGGATAAAAACAAAAAGGATGCTTTATGTGGATTATTTCTTCAGATGAATCCCACTGAAAATAACAGGTAACAGTTTATATTTACTAAGTGTCTTTTACTCTGCCAGTCAATGCATTAATGGATGCATCTTGGTTATTTAAGCCGCAGGGTTCAAAGCGTGTGAAAAAAGTAGCAGGTTTTTAGTTTGTATGTCTAATATTGTGGTTTACTGCTTTTGAAAGATGATGACAGTGTTTGGGATTTGATTTTTGTCCCCCCCATTCATTTTTTGTGCGTTCTTATGTGTTTGTGATCCTTGAATTTACCCAGCAGCGAAAAGTGAAAGTGAAACTGATTTATCAGAATCTGACTGTGTAATTTTATGTGGCCGCATCCAAACCAATAGTAAAAGTTATCGGTTATCTGTAATAAAGTTGAATTTTTTAGCAGTTGATCGGTTTAGCATCATAAAAGACAACTTTTCAGTTACCAGATCAATGGTTATCAAAGCTAAACACACACAAACACAAGTCCCCTCCTCTGCCCACTTTATTAGGTACAACTTGCTAGTACCGGGTTGGAACCACTTTTGCCTTCAGAACTGCCTTAATTGTTCTTGGCACAGATTCAACAAGATGTTGGGAACATTCTTCAGAGATGTTGGCCCATAATGACATAATAGCATCACGCAGTCGCCCATTTTCCTCTGACCTCAATAAGGCATTTTTGTCCAAACAACTGCCGGTTGCTGGGTATCTTCTCTTTTTTCGACCATTCTGTGCAAACCCTAGAGATGGTTATGTGTGAAAATCCCAGCAGATCAACAGTTTCTGAAATACTAAGACAAGCTCGTCTCACACCAACAACCATGCCACGTTCAAAGTCCCCTTTCTTCCGCATTCTGATGCTTGGTTTGAACTTCAACAAGTCATCACCATGTCTAGATGCTTAAATGCATTGAGTTGCTGCCAGGGGTGGAATTAGCCCATTTTTAGGGGTGCTCAAGCACCCCTACAAAAAAAAAAAATTATATATATATATATAAAATTTATTTATATATTATACATTAAAAAATGCTCTTAAGTTGTAATTACTAACCACATTAGGAGATTAAATTATTTGTGATATACACTGCACCAGAATGCAGGAATTTTGTGTATGGGCCGTTATCCATTGCTAATATGCATTTTTTATCATTTTGACAATGAATGCAGCTTTTACAAGCAATGTTTTCACTCTGAAATCATGGGAAATTGTATTTCTGGACATCTAGATTTTAAAAATGTGCTAAACAACCCTAAAACTGGAAGTTTAAAATCGCCTCTGGTTGCTGCCATGTGAATGGCTGATTAGTCATTCAATTGAAAGCACCTTTTATGTACACACACACACACACACACACACACACACACACACACACACACACACACACACACACACACACACACACACACACACACACACACACACACACACACACACACACACACACACACACACACTTCAATGGATGGAATACCAAACCTCAGAAGTTTTATGGTAGAGTTGTAGAGTCTTATTTTTGGCATAAGATGTTTATTTCTGCTGTAAATTTGGACAGTTTAATTTGAGGAGTCTGAAAGGAGCCAACACACTTTTAGAGCCAATCAAGTGGCCATTCAAGAAAATGCAAGATTTGGCAGTTTGGTGGTTGCTTAATTTGTCAGCCCTGAAAGTTGGGGTTTGTTTATTATGCTGAAGTCAGTGAAATAAGATTTCAAGCAAGACATAAAACATGCAGAATTTCTTGCAGTAATTTAGAACTGCAGTAACTGATTGACATACATACATACATTTTATATATATATATATATATATATATATATATATATATATATATATATATATATATATATATATATATATATATATATATATATATATATCAAGCATGTGTAGAGTGTTAATAACTACAATCTCAAGTCAGAAAATGTTGGGATGATATGAACGAAAACAATAGTCTGGGTGTCTTCCCTCATGAGTCCCCTACCAGCATGGCCACTCAGTTAATAAGAATGGCCAACTTGAAATATTTCCCATACAGATTATATTTTCTTAATGATTGATGGAAATAGACAGAGACTTATTCAGTATCTTGGAAATGTTCATGTTTCCTTCCCATGAATTGTGCCAAGAACACTGGCTGTAAAAGTGATGATTTAATCCTTATATTTAAAAGGAATTGCCCCTGCCCCAACTTTTTTGGAATGTGCTGCAGGTCTTAAATGTAGGAAAAGATGCACATTGACCCTGCAAAACATGAAATCTTGTGTTCATCCTGTCTGCAATGAAATAAGAATTCAAACTAAATTTAAGGATCACTGCATTTGATGTAATTAAAAAGAAGTTTTCATATTCCATATCATCATAATTTTTTTCTGATTTCAGACGAGATTATCTCTTGGGAAATTCACAAAAATGTTGGAAATTTCTCATCTCACAATGTTAAAGATGTTGCAGTTTTAGTTCAAATATGACCCCAAATGCAGAGAACAAGTAGGATAAGTACACTGTTGTTTAATCACAGCTGAGGTCAAGCCAAGGTCATGCACAGGTGATCAAATGATCAAATGCAAAGTCAAGAGTCCAAAAAATAAATAAATAAATAAAAACTCTGCAAAGTAAACACAAGCAATAAAAAAAAAGGTCGCAAAAGGCATCAACTGCAGCACAAACAAGGAGTCCATGAATCCTTCAAAACACAAGAACGACAATTGACACATCAACCACCAGGAAATACAAAAAGCAGGGTTTAAGTAAACTGCAAGGTGCTTACATTTGAGTGCAGGTGCATAGACGACTGAGTGAACACAGGCGTGTGAGCAAACAGGAAGAAAGCAAGCCAAACAAGAACAGAGAAGCCCGTGTCAAAATAAAACAGGAAGTAGGGCTAAACTGACAAACCTAATGAACAAGTCTGACACACGATCAACAAACTTCAATAAAACATTGAAACTGTGATGATTCATGTCCTTGTCTGACAGTGTCCTCTGTCTCCCTCTTGTGACTGTGCCTGGTTTTGGTTCTCCATGTTGTCTTTGTTTTGTCCTTATTATGCACTTCCTGTTTTACTTTGTGATCACCTGTTCTGAGTGTGTTTCTGTAGCTTTCTTCCTCTGTCTCACCTCAGCTATGATTACTCTCATCTGTCTCCAATTTGTGTGATCGCCTCCCAGTGTATTTAAATCCCTGTGTTCTACTTAGGCCTTGTTTGAATGTTGTACCTGAAGTTTGTTGTGGTCCTTTGTGCTGCCGGCTTGTTATTGAACCTGCTTTTTCTTTGTGCGTTTTGCAATTGCCTCCTGTGTATTGGCCAGTGTCGCCAGCTACCACTGATTACGTTTTGTGTTTTGACTTTGAGCTCTGTTTCTTTGGATCATCCGCCTGCCAATCTCATGGATACTGCTGTGAGATTTAACTGTTTTTCTGTATACCAATCTCTGCAACGACCCTTGATCTGACAATAAAAACTGTTTCCTGTCTTATCTCTGCATTGGGGTCTTCAATCATCCTCCCACTTGTGACTGAAAGAAGACTGAAACCAAGTACTGATTTAAAATAATAAATGCTGAGCCAACACAAGGAAAAACCCAAAAATAATTACGAGACCAGAAAACACCAACCCAAACAAAACTGAAATTACCCATGAATAAGTTCAAAACTGAGAACACACCACTGGATGCTAAAAGGATGCAGAGGACTGAAACACACAGCAGGGATGTGAAC
Organism: Thalassophryne amazonica; assembly: GCF_902500255.1. Taxonomy (NCBI): domain Eukaryota; kingdom Metazoa; phylum Chordata; class Actinopteri; order Batrachoidiformes; family Batrachoididae; genus Thalassophryne; species Thalassophryne amazonica. Next base: position 139,761,722 of record NC_047103.1, on the reverse strand, counting down.
CATAACAAAAAAGTGAAAAGTTCTGGTTCTGCCCCTTTTAATGTGATCCACTCCGAAAGTGAATAATTTCTTTCTTGCCCCATACCCCACCCTTTTGCTAAGTTTCAAGAAATTTGGTTTCATAGTTCTGGCATAATTCTTCAAACATTGACAGCACATGAGGTCAGTTGGTGACTATTTAGTGTGTAAATTGCGTGATTTTTTTTGTTAACCATGCTAATGCTCCCTAGGAGCACTTACTGAAAATAAATTGTGAAACACCTAAATGAGGCAGCACAGTGACTTAGTGGTTAGCACTTTTGCCTCACAGCGAGAAGGGCATGGGTTTGATTCCCACCTGTGGCCTTTCTGTGTAGCGTTTGCGTGTCCTCCCCGTGTTTGCGTGGATTCTCTCCGGGTGCTCCAGCTTCCTCCCACATCCAAAGACGTACAGGTTAGTTGGATTGAAAACTTTAAATTGTCCATAGGTGTGCGTGCGGGTGTGGATGTGTTTGTTTGTCTGTCTGTATGTGACACTGTGATGTCCTATCCAGGGTGTACCCCACCTTGTGCTCCATGACTGCTGGGATAGGTTCCAGCCCCCTGCAACCCTTAATTGGACTAAGCGGTTGAAGATGAGTGAGTGTGTGAGCCCTAAATAAGATGGTGAGGACTTTCCAGGCATGTGAGAGGCAAATAAAGAAAAATGCTTAAAATAGCGGGGGGTTAAGAGTGCTGTAGTTGGGGGGTCTGGAAGTTGAAGCCCCTCTGCCCCCTCCCCCCCCAGAAGCTGAAGGTTTTTAGCCATGCTAATGCTCCCCAGAAACATTTGCTGAAAAATGTCTTAAGGACCTCAAAGACATGGTGAGATGCTGAAGAGCTTTGCTTGTTCATGTCCGTGACATATACATATTGATGGCAGATACATGCATGAAGTGTTGTGGAGGTGTGTGTTCTTGGATCATTCTAGTTTTCTAATTTTTCATTGGATCATTTTTATACCCACTTATTCCATTTAAGGGAGTCTATCCCAGAAGTCAGTGGCCAAGACATAAAATGTCTATTTTATTTTGGATATGAAAGTCTTGTTTCCGATGACTACAATCTGCCGTCACTGCACCTGAGGGACGTTTGATGTTTGTTTGTTTGTTTGGATCACATGTAAGACTGCTTCACTGCACTGAGAAACATTGGAGAGAAAATGTGTCGTGCAAACCAGAGGGTGAGAAACATGTCCACATGTATTTCTATAATGGACCTAAAATGAAATCTGTAGCTCTAATGATGCTGCAAAACTGCAATTTTACTGTGCAGGAAGATTGGTTTAAAAGCGGGAGTGCACAAAAATTAATCTGCTTTTCTTTTTTTCTGTAAAGACTGCAGATGTCTTTGCAGTTTTTCTGTTTTATTACTTTTTTAGTCCCTTCGTGATGCACCATCATGGATGCAGAAAGATCTGCATGAGGAATTTCTAAAAATGAGAGATGATGGATTTTTGTGGCTTGTACAAAGGTCACAATCTTCATGCTTTTTATGAATACAATCTGACTGTAAGAGCGATGAAATACCAGTCATCTCTGATTATACCGTTTTACTTCTCAAACTCCATTTCCTCTCTTTAAAGTCACAGCCTCCTCCTTCAGCTTTGCAATGACAATTGCTCATTTTTTGCTTCCTTTTCCTGTCCAGTTTGACCTGTTGAAGGTCTTGGTTCTTGGGACATTGTGGTGGCACTGGGGAGTGCATAAGTGGAAATGCAATATAGGGTGACCCAAAAAAAAACAAAAAAAAAAAAAAACAAAAACCCAGAACCCATAAATTTGTAATAAATCCTACCGTCATTCCCCAAAGTTTGAGTTATCTTGGTCACTTTGCATAAAAGTCATGTTCTTTCAAAATTCTGCTCCAAATAGTATGACTTGTTGGCAAAATAGGCCTCCAGGCAAAATGTCTTTTCGTTGGTTGTCCAAGACATGATGATTGATACTTGATGATTGGAACAATAGTCTTCCCCAACATCCGAACAACTAGGTGATTTCCACACATCAGTAAAACCACATGCTGAGGTGATTGGTTGCAAGGAATCCCTCAAACATTTTGGCCCACTGCTGGTTGGGCAGCGTGACGTCAGATGAAATCAATACTCATTCAAGGGATCATGTGATCTGAACGAAACAATCTAGTCATCTTGTATTCAAATAGGCCTCCCATATGCGGGTTCACAATGACCCTACACTATAATGGGATGTACATCCTACCACAAAGCTAAATTCAAAACAACAAATAACAATGAAATAAAAGTAAAAACGTGGTAAAATACAAAACTTTAATAACTGTAGTTTGTTCTATAGTATTACACCGGTTTTCTTCTTTCCTGGATTGGCTGGCAGATGGCACCAACAAACCAAACCAAATGGGGCTATTCTTTTTTCACAGGGGTGGATATATATATATATATATATATATATATATATATATATATATATATATATATATATATATATATATAATTTCCCCCTGTCTACATATATAGTAATGGTAAGTGCCACACTGGCAGAACCATTTATGAACATTAATACACATATATGCAGTTTATTCTTGCAAGACAGAAGGCATGTAGTCCGTGAGTGAACGTGGTGTGTGTGTGTGTGTGTGTGTGTGTGAGACCCCCATCCACCCTTCCCGATCACCCTTCAACATCCTACTCAAAGCCAACCAATAACTTCTATCAGGAAGGGCTGACCACCAAAACAACATGAAGACAGACAAGAATGAATGACAAGTGGTGAAGGCAATAACTGTGAAGTGAGACACAGAGGAGACAGGGCCTCAACCATACAACCTGCCAGGACAAACAACCCCACATGAACAAACAGTGACGGCAACAGTCTGTTGTCTAATTAGTGAGCATCCATACCCTAATCTAGGACACCAGAGTGTTAATCCCCTCTATGTATAAATATGGTTTGAAACGATAATGTAGACTGCTGATAATAGACAGTGAAGACGTGCAATAACTCGTGCTTTGATACAAATACACAATGCCAACTGACCTTATTAGAAAAAGAAAAGCTCAGTCACTCCATGTCAGCAACAGATCATTGATTAAAAGTTACCATCTATCTGCTACAGCCCCACTGAAGGGTGGATATCTCCTTGACCTTCGCCAGCTGCTGATGATCACACCAAGAGAAACACGCCACATGGCCAAAATGTCAAAGCTGGTGTTTTCTCACAATGCAAGTGATGCTCCTCATCTGAGTGTCCCGAATGAACCATTCATTTCATGACGACAAAAGAACCATTATAAGGGATCTTCCACTGCACAACTGTGCCAAGGTCTAAACATGAGGCGGCTTGTGTGGGTGGGCGCATGAAGCATCCTTTCCCTGTGCAAGGATCAAGCATCAAGACACACATTAAAAAAAAAAAAATCAAAGAGCCACTCCTTGTTCCAGATCAGTACCAAAGTGTAATCAACTTTTCCTTGACCCAATGCCTACCTCTGTATCAAAAGCCTGAAGCCTAGTGTTTACTGGAGGAAAACTCTGTTCAGTTTACTCAGGTTACTGAGTCACTGACTAAAGTGATCCGGTTCACTTGAGCCAGTGTTGTTGCCCCCCAATCCCCCCCCCCAAAAAGTCACTGTGGATTCACCCATGGTAAGGATCCACGTATGCATTATTAGGTTAACAACAAACACAAATGGAACAAAAGTAAAACATGCAAATCAATTATAAGTTAACCAAAATTAAAATACATGAAATGTAGAAAAAAATGGAACCAAAATGTGCAAACATTTATATAAGAATAAACTATATATAAAAAAAGCAAAAAATGCAACAAAATGCAAAGTGTGCAAATTTAGTGTGCAAAAACTACATAGCTATTTAGAGAAATGTGCATAAACGATGCAAGTGTTTCCGCCTATATGTTGGCATTTAAAAATGTCAGCTCACTCACTTTGAATGTGCTGAGGCTACTCCTTCTGTTAGTAATGATTTGCCAAATTTAGGGAAAAAAACATGCTCATGATACTCAAGTGGTACAGTCCTAATGTAGTTTGTAAGCATTTTTGTCATAATAATAATAATAACATAGTTTGTTTTTAATGATGATAGCATGTGCATAAAATATATCAGCTACATAATGAACACCATTATGTTTTAACCATTCATTTATTTCAATATTTAACTTACAGATTCATAATTCCAGCCTCAAAGGTCTCCATCCCAGATCTGGGAGTAAGTCACCATCAAGTCACTCTCAAGTCATGAATCAACAAGTCTCAAGTCATAATGACCACCAAATGTTTGACAGCTGACTGAGATTGATGACTTGACAGTGACCTACTCCATCTGTGCTCCATCCTTCTAGAAAGACTTACAAAAGTAGGGGGTCTACCTTTGTTGGGATAATTCTTATCATCTTTTCCACCCGCAAAAATAATTTTGGCAAAAATATGATCTCTACATACTCCAAATCGGCCTATGGGATGTCAAGGTATTTCCAAACAAGATAGGAGATATAACACCCAGGGCATATTCTGGGTCTACCTTTGAGTCTACTTCCTTCAGGACAAATTTTGAAACGAAGGCATCCTGAAGATGTCCTAATCAGATACCAGCTTCATTCCATCTTTAGCCAAGAAGGTGCAGCAGCTTCACTCCGAACTTCTTCAGAAAGTCAGAACTCAAAGAACAAGACAAACTACCCTGCAATGAAACTGCACTTTGAGCACTACATATTTTTTTTTTTCAAGTCAATATCCAAAATCGCTGACCATAGATGAGTAACAAATCCTGGTGCCCGTGGTTACCTTCAGATACTGTAGTATGAAGCACGAGTGGACAACTCTCCTTGGACTGGATATCAGTGCATCACAGATTACTTCCCCAACCAAGCCTATTGGTCATTTTATAGCGAGGTGGACTGGGACAACGCAGAAGTGTCTTGTACAATGATCCAAACGAGTAGTGTTACTGGGAATCAAATCCAGGCTTACATGTCATGGTGTTAAAATCCAACCCCTCATCCGCGTAGTGACGTCTGGTTAAAGGATCAAGTAGGGGATTGCCTGTTGGGCTGAAATATGGTGGGGACCTTGTGTGCCCTGTGGCTGCTACGGTACCCAGAAAGGTCCAACAGGAACCCTGAACAAAAGACAGCTAATGGGATTCTGGTGAAACATCTTCAATGACGGATCAGATGGAGGTGATGGCTTGTATCCCAACAACTGGGAAGGTGGATGAAAGCTGCAGCAGGTCCTCATATTCCAATCTTCTGGGTTTTCCCAAACATTAGACCAGGCTAAGAATGTGTCAAGGATGTAGCCACCCATGAAGGTGTCTGTCAGCATGCAACGTACGTCACTCCCATGTGAAACAAATGTACGCACAAGCGGCTCTAGATCAACCCTAGATGTAGAAAGCCCAACTGGGAATTGATCTAGTGTCTTCCCCACCACCAAAGGGATTGCCTCAACAGTGATGTTGGTAGCCCAACCACTATCTCATTGAACTAACTGCTCTGCATTGGAATCAGTTTTTAGAATTCAATCACATTTTCTGTACAGAACCTCATCTAATGGAAGCTTAATGTTTTATTCATATGAACAACTAATACACTTCAACATCAACTCACCATTCATCTCCTGTGGTTGTCAGCATGAAACTGATTGTTCATTTGTGCTTTTAACATTTTAGTTTAGACCAGCTTGGTGGGTCCAAGACCTTGAACTTGGAAAATGAAAGAAACCTGACAAAACTTCATTTCAAAATGCTTCTAACTTCAAACACACCTACTCATAATCTTCGCCATGCATGTGATGAGATTATTCCATGGAACAAAATCAAACATTCCCAGCATGTGGCAGATAGGTCTCTGGGAAATTTCCCAACCTAAACAAAGGTCCTTTTGGATTGATTTGGCACATCAAAGTTACTAGATGTCTAAACACTGAGCACAGATGGCACTGAAATCTGCAAGACACAAATGTGTCATTCCATCTCAAGTCACCCAGAGGCTCCCAGGTCACCCCTCAGTTCTGTTCTGTCAGTTTGATATGTTATTCCTATTACGAAGTTATGGTGAAATGTCAAATATTAGGTCTGTGTCTTACAAACATTTGAAGTTACAGCCTTTGGAATTTTTCTCTGAACGTTTCACATATCGTGAAAACTGTTTTCAACCAACTTTGCACGTTAATAATCTGCTCCTTATATGCCTCACAACAGTGAAACTGCTCATACCAGGCTAACCTTTGGTGTAGAGTTTGGAAATGTTGGCAGTTTTGGTGTATCTAGTGTGATCTGCCTTACACAAAGGCCTCAAAATGGTAGAAAACTCAAAATGTTACAAGTCGTTTGTATCTTTGATTAGTCAAATCAAAGAAATATACTAGCTATGGCTGTCAAACTTTTTGAATGATGGTTTGTGATATAATGGAACATTTTTTTTTTTTTTTTTTTTTTTTTTTTTTTACATTTAAATGATACACCAGGTTGTTTTAACAAAATAGTTGTTTAAAATTTTTTTTTTTGAAAAAGTGTCAAAATATGCCAATGTGGACAGTAGACTATTGTATTCATATTTTAAACCTTATATTCTTACATATCTCAAGATGATATGCTGCAAATATGGTGTTATTTAGCTTCCCTCTTGTGATTATAAATATACACATTATCATGGCATACTGGCTATTTTGGGCGGATCTGGACATTTTGGGATTAGGTCACTTCATGAATATTGAGCGACACCTTGGTTGTGTCAGTAGGAAAACCATAATAACCATATTCCCACTCTGTTTAAAAATGGACAAAAATGGCAAAATATCTTTTAATTGAATTAGGTCATGCTGGGATTAAGTCGCTGAGCATTGGGCAATACTTCATACTTCTCGTAACCACACATTTCCCCTCATGATGTCATGTGCTGTGAAGAAACAAGCACAGACATATACTGCTGTCAGCAGACAACAATGCAAGGAAAACCAAACTCATTTTATTTCTTTAAACCAGTGTAAAACAAATAGATCACTCAAAATCAGTTTACAAGGTAAATAAGAGATGTTTTACCAACTCTGAACCAGAAAGATATTCAAACTATGTATCTGTATAATCATTGTAAATGTGAACATATATGTTTTAAAGTTCTTCATGACAAGTGTGAATTTTAAAATCTGAACAGTAAAAATCAGTTGAGATTACAACATTTTTGGTAATTTATTAAGTGAAACAATGAAATTGTTTATGAGTAAGATAGTCTGTAAGATTTTTTTTTTTAAATTGCATATTTGTTATCATGATTCTGCCAAAAATAAATAAATAAATAAATAAAATATATTGTTGCAACTACATTCTGATTTGAAGACAAAATCACATGAAGAAAGCTCAATAACAACACCATATTTGCAGCATATCATCTTGGGATATTTAAGAATATATGGTAAAAATATGAATATGATAGTCAACTGTACACATTGGCATCTGGGGTTATAAAAATTGGTATATTTTGACACTAAAATTAGCATTTCTTTTCAACAACTACAAATTTTGTTTAAAAAACCTAATATATTATTTAAATGTGTAGATATGTTCCATTATATCACAAACCATCATACAAAAAGTTCTACAGCTATAGCTAGTATTTAATTTTTTTCTTTGATTTTGAACTAATCAAAGAAAATGTAAGATTTTGGATTTTCTACCATATTGAGGCCTTTGTGGAAGGCAGATCACACTCGATACACCAAAACTGCCAATATTTCCAAACTCTACACCAAAGGTTAGCCTGGCATGAGCAGTTTCAAAGCTGTCAGGCATATAGGGAGCTCATTATTAACATGCAAAGTTGATTGAAAACACCGTTTTCATGATATGTGAAAAATTCACAAACATTTCCAAAGGCTGGGACTTCCAAAGTTTTCAAGATACAGATCTAATATTTGGCATTTCACCATAATGTTGGAATGTGATTAACATATAAAATTGACAGAATAAAGCTGAGGGGTGTCCTGGTATTTTTTTTTTAGATGATTTTAGATGGAATGACCCAAATATTTACAATACTATGCAGACCAGAAGTTGAGTTTCAGTTAGCTGAAGTTTAATTTTCATTACCTTTTCATTTTCTGATATAGGCATAATTTTCACATTGTGTCTTATGTGAAAAATCTGCAAAAGTTGTAAATACACAAACAAGTAAAATAGTTAAACTACAACACACAAAAGCTTGTGGGCTTTGGTTACTTCCATTCTTGCCCAGAACACCTCCGCCATCATTCTGCCTCACTTTGTTTTTGTCATCGCTGGGAGTGTTGCCCAGTTATGTTTGTCATCATTGGGACTGATGCACAACCAACATCCCCTTCGGTCCCTTTGTCACCGTGGCAACTACTGATAATTCCTGTATTCAGGAAGAAGTTGCAGTTTTATTTTATATTTATATAATACACACGTCAACTCAGGCTGCAAATGGCATTTAGTTTAATTGTTGGTTGATCTCTGAATGGCTGGGAACATAAATAATTTCATCTATGAAATGACTTAAGTCAGACAGCTTTTAATGAGTAGACTCCAGTTTGTTCAAAATATTGTATTGTACGGTGCATCTGGAAAGTATTCACAGCACTTCACAATTTCCACATTTTATTTTACAGCGTTATTCCAAAATGGATGAAATGACCCCCCCCCCCCCCCCCCCCAAAAAAAAGTCTACACACAATACCCCATAATGTCCATGTGGAAAAAGGTCTTTTTTTTTATTTTTGCAACTTTATTAAAACTAAAACTAAGAAATCACATGAACATAAGTATTCACAGCCTTTGCCAAGAAGCTCAACATTGAGCTCAGATGTATCCTGTTTCCACTGATCATCCTTGAAATGTTTCTAGAGCTTAATTCGAGTCAACCTGGAGTAAATTCAGTTGATTGGACATGATTTGGAAACATATAAGGAAACATATGTATTTGTCTACATATAAGGTCCCACAGTAGACAGTGCAAAGCAGAGCACAAACCAAGCATGAAGTTAAAGGAATTGTCTGTAGAACTCAGAGACAGGACTGTCTTGTGGCACAAAAATCTGGGGAAGAGTAAAGAAAACATTCTGTTGCTTTGAAGGTCCCAATCAGCACAGTGTCCTCCAACATCCATAAATGGAAGAGGTTTGGCTCCACCAGGACTCTTCTAGAGTTGGCTAAAACTGAGTGAAGGGTGAAGAAGGCCTTAGTCAGGGAGGTAACAAAAAACCCGATGGTCACTCTGTCAGAGCACCAGCATACCTCTGTGGAGAGAGGAGAACCTTCCAGAAGGACAACTATCTCTGCAGCAATCCACCATTTAGGCCTGTATGGTAGAGTGGCCAGACAGAAGCCACTCCTTAGTAAAAGTCACATGCCAGCCCACCTGGAGTTTGCCAGAAGATACCTGAAGGACTCTCAGACCATGAGAAACAAAATTCTCTGGTCTGATGAGACAAAGATTGAACTCTTTGGCATGAATGCCAGGCATCATGTTTGCAGGAAACCAGGCACCATCCCTACAGTGAAGCATGGTGGTGGTAGCATCATGCTGTGGGCATGTTTTTAAGTGACAAGAACTGAGACTAGTCAGGATTGAGGGAAAGATGAATGCAGCAATGTACAGAGACATCCTGGATGAAAACCTGCTCCAGAGCGCTCTTGACATCAGACTGGAGCGACGGTTCATCTTCCAGCAGGACAATGACCCTAAGCACACAGCCAAGATATCAAAGGACTGGCTTCAGGACAACTCTGTGAATGCCCTTGAGTGGCCCAGCCAGAGCCCAGACCTGAATTTGATTGAACATCTCTGGCGAGATCTGAAAATGGCTGTGCAGCGATGCTCCACATCCAACCTGATGGATGTGGAGCTTGAGAGGTACTGCAAAGAGGAATGGACAAAACTGCCCAAACATAGGTGCATCAAGCTTGTGGCATCATATTCAAGAAGACCTGTAATTGCTGCCAAAGGTGCATCAACAAAGTTTTGAGCAAAGCCTGTGAATATGATGGCTTAGTGTTGGTGCTAATGCATCACAACAAGAAGGTTGTGGGATTGCTTCCTGCCCCTTCTGTGTGGAGTTTGTATGTTCTCCCTGTGTCTGTGTTGGTTTCCTCTGGGCACCCTGGTTTCCTCCCACAATCAGCAACATGCTTATTTAGGTTCTGCTCCTTTCTCTACCCCTGACCAAGGCAGAGTCTCTACATCTGGTGTCGGTCCCCGGGTGCCGGGTGTACAATGACAAATAAATGCACTTTATTTAAGCCTTGGTCCCACTGAATCATGAGCCACACATGGGTGTGTCAGCGATTATTTAAAGAATGATCCACATTTTAAGCTATCATGTATCTACTGCTAAGGCGTCTCTATGTGCCTCTCTGTACCTCACATGTACCAGGTATCAGCCTCTAGTGAGCCACGACAGACCTGTCATTTGAGCCCCGTCCAGCCTCGAGTTGCTCGTGTTGCTGCATCTGATCCACGTCAAGCCACATATGAGCCATGTAATGTGACGTTGGTGCACATTTAGGCATGGGTTTTGTCCAAACCTCCAGCCCTCCCACACTTGATTCCTTTAAAGTGTGGGTTTTCAATTCACAGCATCCATTCAAGATGTCACATTTTTTAAACGCAGTTCAAAAATAGATGCTACAGTATGACACGTGTACGCCGTGCGCCAGGCTGCTGTTCAGCTCTGTTGGAGAGTCATTAAATGCACCAGACCAGCTAGAACTGAACCACAGGTTCCTGGACAGTTGCTTCTGAGCTTCCTCTCACTGGTTTAGTTCTTTTGACACCTTGATCCAACTTTTAATTTTGCATTTGTCTGTTAATGTCTGAAAAATCACTCTTTTGCGAACATGCTTTTACAGCTGATTTATATAGAAGGAATGAACATGCAACTGTTTTACCATGATATTACAATAAAAACATTACAAGTAATTAAGCTGTTTCAAATACATTCTCCACCTCAGTACATGACAGAGAGAAAGGAAAAAAGGGTCCAAATGAAACAGTCCTCTGCGATTCCAGAAGTGATTAGAGGTGTTTTCAACATCCCAGCTCTAACAGAAAATGCTTAATCTGCTACAAAATATTTTTTTTTATATACAGCGTCCGGCGCACAAAGCAGGTGGAATTGTAGTGCACAAGAGGGCTGAGCCTCTCCAAAAATAGCCTCTTCGGTCCCTCGTAGCTGCCAGGCGCTCGGACAATGGGGTTTACAGCCTCATCCTCACCACACACATGCCTCTAAAATCCTCGTTTGTCTTCGTAGTAACTCGTACACAAACTGCCCCACGCTGTTGTCGCTAAATTTTCAACTTCTTGAAATTAGCGCCACGCTCAGAGATGAGCCTTGTTAACTGTATATTCTGCCTCTCAGAGCCACTATTCTCCCAAGATTGTTGAATACCTACTCTCATACCAAAAAAAAAAAAAAAAACCACGCTGCGTGGCTCATTATTCACTGTTCATTATTTAGTGGGCCCAGGGCTTTACTTACTTTTACTTTTTACTTACGTACATGTGATTTCTTATTTTTTTTTTATTTTTAATAAATTTGCTCAAATTTCAAAACAACTTTTTAATATTGTCATTATGAGGTGTTGAGTAGACTTTTGACAGAATAAAAAAAACAATTACTGTAACATAGGCTGTAACATAACAAAATGTGAAAGTAAAGTGCCTGGAATACTTTCTGGATGCACTGTAATAAATGGCAGACCTGACTATAAGATGAACCCCTGTTCAGGATGTTATTTTTAAAAAGCCCCTTTTCTCAAATTAAAATGGTACTAATAAAAAGACATTTATTTTGTATTTTTATCTACTTTTTACTTTTACTTTTAGACTACAGTAAAGTTTTTTGCCTCCCCATCTTCCAGCATTCAGTTTTCTTTGGCTTGCATTGAATCACAATGCAAGTTGCCCCAAGGTGCTTCACAACAGCAATGTTCAGTATTAGCTGAACAGCCTCAATGGAGAGACCATCTGCTCAAGTCACCACAACAGAAACAATTGCAGATTTCTAACATCTGCGAATCTGGATCCATATCACCTCAAAAATTCAGTGGAGTCTTCATGCCCTAATAGCTATCTGTGGTGCAAATTTGATGAGAATCCTTGAAGTAGTTTTTACATAATCCTTCAAAGCCTATATAAAGCAAACCTTGATCCAGAATCCAGATCACCTCCAAAATTTAATGGAGTTTTCCATTAAACAAATGATGAATGTTTGAGTTCAATGGTACAAATATTTCATGAGGTGAAAGCTGGAACATGTAATTCAACGAGGCAAAGCTTCAGCTTTTCATCTGAACAGCTCTTCATGCCTCCAGATGGCTTACAGTGGATTTTTTTTTTGTGTTAGCGCTAATTGGCACTGCTAGTTCTTCTATCAAACTGTCTTCCGTCAGCAACACAACCTCTGCCATGTTTGTTTTAAAGCTAAGTGCCGTCCCACTTGTTTGAGCACGCGTGCACTGCATGCACACTCACACAAGCGGGGCGGCAATTATGCACGCGTGTATTTCCAAAAGAAAAGACTGTACTTCCTTAGTGCAGCAAAAAAAAAAAAAATCATGTCAGAAATTAGACCAGCTTTTCATTCTAACTTCCTCCTAACAGCTCTTTATGCCTCCAGACAGCTTACAGCACAGTGGATTTGTTTTGTGTGTGTGTGTGTGTGTGTGTGTGCGCGCACACACAGAGTGCAATGTACCAAACGTATGGAACCAAATTCCACTCTAAATGCAATGCAACACAAATGGGATGAATATTCCATGTCACGTGACATATAAATCACCAATCAAATGACAAGAATCCACTCAGCCATTATATAAAATACAAATAATGAATGTGTGTGTGTGTGTGTGTGTGTGTGTAGTCTGAGAATTTGCACCGTCAATTAGCTCCTCCAAATCCTTGTCCGACAATAAAACAAACTCGGCATGTTTAGCTAAATGTTGCCCGCACTAGTGGGCAGGGTTCGCAACCATATGGAACCAAATTTGTACGCTAAATGGAACCAAATTCCACTCTAAATGCAATGCAACACAAATGGGACGAATAATCCATGTCACGTGACATACAAAGCACCAATCAAATGACAAGGATCCACTTAGCGGTTATATAATTCCTAATATATATCTGTGGTGCAAATATTGCTGAGAATCTGTGAAGTAGTTTTGAGATAATCCTTCAAAGCCTGTAGAAAGTGAAACCTGATTAAAAATCCAGATCACCTCGAAAATTTAATGGAGTCTTCCATGGCCTAATATGTATCTGTGGTGAAAATATAATCAAAATCCATACAGTAGTTTTGATGTAATCTTGCCCACAGACAGACAAATAAATAAACACAGATGACTTTATTTTGTCCTAAATTTTAAAACGATAAACATAAATTTAAGCAAGGTAGAAGAAAATTGTCACACAAACAAAACAAATATTGCAGCTAGCAACCAAAACAATGTGGCAGAATATCCATATACATTTACAGGCAAAATGTCAAAATGTTCACCGGCGCCCAGTCCCATACTTGGCCAATATTCTCCAAAAAATTGGATGCAATGACACAGTCCATCTCCAATATGAAGGAAAAGTAGAGGAATAATTCAACACCACTAAGTCCATGTTAGTTATAAGGAGAAAATAAATGCATCTTTAACCTGGATTTAAGAGTCCACACTGACTGTTTTTATCTGAATGGACAAACTGTTCCACAAAAGGCTACATGATAAGAAAAGGCATTACACTCTTACACTGTTTCATGGATGCTTGAGTGGTTTGATAACTCTGCTGCCTTTATCGCAATGATAAAGTTGTTGTTGAACTTACCCTGCTGTGTCTGTCATGGAGCACAAGATAGTTACAAGGGTGGGTGGCGCCAGTCTTTGGAAGCAAATTTATTTCCCTTGTGACACCACCAGCTGTTACTGATGTAAAAATCTAGAACTGAATATAAGATGACTATTTGTCTTTTCCCAAAAAAGGCCACCGTACAGTTGGAACAATGCAGTATAACACAAAATCCTTATTACTTGAAAAATTAGAAATTGCTATTTTAAGTTTGCCGCAAGTTACAGAGGCAACACGAAGACTTGTTTTTCATTTTCAGAGTAGGAGTTTTTCAGCAGCAAGACACAACTGCCAATCTGCCACTAGCTAGGGGGTCCAAAATAGATGACAACTCTATTTTATGCAGATACTGAGTAATGCAACACCACAGCTGACAATCCAAGTGAATAGGCAGCGTGATATCACCTTGCTGTTTGATCAAACAAAATAAACCAAGATGGCTTGAAATGTTTCAAAACTGTATAAATCTGTTTCTCATATTTTGTAAAAGTTAGCAACAAACACTTCTAAATCTAAATACAACGCAATGCTAAAATACCATCAGCCATATGAGCATTGTCCATCCATCCATCCATTTTCTTCCGCTTTATCCGGAGTCGGGTCGCGGGGGCAGCAGCTCAAGCAAAGCCGCCCAGACCTCCTGATCCACACACACCTCCCCCAGCTCCTCCGGGGGAACCCCAAGGCATTCCCAAGCCAGCCGAGAGATGTAATCCCTCCAGTGTGTCCTGGGTCTTCCCCGGGGCCTCCTCCCAATGGGACGTGCCCGGAACACCTCTCCAGCGAGGCGTCCAGGGGGCATCCAGAAAAGATGCCCGAGCCACCTCAACTGACTCCTTTCGACGTGGAGGAGCAGCGGCTCGACTCCGAGCTCCTCCCGAGTGACCGAGCTCCTCACCCTATCTCTAAGGGAGCGCCCAGCCACCCTGCGGAGGAAACTCATCTTGGCTGCTTGTACCCGCGATCTCGTTCTTTCGGTCATGAGCCAAATCTCATGACCATAGGTGAGGATCGGAACGTAGATCGATTGGTAAATTGAGAGCTTTGCCCCCCTACTCAGCTCTCTCTTCACCATGACGGTCCGATACAGCGACCGCATCACTGCAGATGCTGCACCGATCCGTCTATCGATCTCACGCTCGCTCCATCTGTCCCTCACTCGTGGACAAGACCCCGAGATACTTAAACTCCTCCACTTGAGGCAATGAGCATTGTGTTCTTTCTAATTTCTAGTTGTTTAATTGATAAGATCCCATTGTCTTACGTACAATTTGTACATCAATAAAGCCCCTCTATCAGTCAATCAATCAATCAAAAACAATATTTATGATTTAACGGCAACTGCAGGAGGTTTTGTGTGTGTGCATAAACATGAGCTTTTGACAAGAGCGGAAGTTGTGCAAATCAAGGAATATTTGAAGATCACCCTTTGTACTTGCAGGTATTAATGAGACAAATTTAACTCCATAGGAAGTTGCCTTGAGTGAGCGTGCATGCTAATGCCACAAAATGTCTTGTAAATGACTCCAGAGACAGTTATCAGGTTACAAAAACAGTGTTTTTGATTTAAGAAGTTTTATTTCTCTCTAGCTTTTACATAATATTTCATAAAGAGCTCATGTTTTGCAGCTAGCTACTAGCCTGTGACATCATCATGCTAACATCCATGAAATGTCTTGTAAATACATTCATAGGTGTTATTGGGTTCCAAAGTGTTTATTTCTCGCTAGCTTTTACATCAATCAATGTTTAATTATAAAGCCCTTTACAACACTCAAGGTGATCAAAGTGCTTTACAGTAAAATAAAAACAATATAGAATAAAAAAATTAAAACAAGACAAGAAAACACAATAGAAGATAAAGTGTCAGCGTGCGACTCAGTATTAAAAGCCAGCCTACATAATATATGAGAAACATGTATATAAATACACAAAATAAAGTGGTTTTGGAGACAGCAGCCACTAGCGTCACGGTGCAGCTCTGCTCTGACTGACTGACTCACCTGTGTCACCCAAAAACAAAACAAATCAGATTCAAACAGAATGTGACTTTTTAACTTCTTAAAATACTTCTTAAAATAGATCAAGGTTAGTCATCTTTGAACTTGTCCAAGGTCTGTGTCCCAAGAATGTTCCTGGTCAATTTGAACACTGTGGCAGTAACTAGAGGTGGGAGATACCGGTAATTTTTGTATTGATCCGTTACCAAGTAAATACAGGCCCAGTATCGCCGATATCGATACCGATCCCTTTTCATATTTAAGCTTCATAGATCCAAAGGATCCAAAAGACCTAGGATAGAATTTCGCCAAACACTGTACATGACAACAAAATAATTTATTATCACAATCAACATTTTTGTTTAAAAAATATCACTCAACACAACTTAAAATCTCCTGAGGTAGAGGGCTGACAAACCACAATACAACAAAATTAACACACCACAACAAATACTGTAAACAGTTTCAAACTTATTCTGTTTTTCAAGTCGAACAATACAATAAAATAATACAACAAAATAAGGAATTTCTTCCCTTTGGTGCATTTCTCTACAATGTTTCTTAAATAAAGAGTTAAAAAAATAGAATTTAAAGCAAATTAAAACAATCTTTTGAGGTTAGAGAGCTGACAAACCACAATAGAGAAAAACTAACACACCACAACAAATATTGTAAACAGTTTCAAACTTGTTCTTTTTTTTTCAAGTCGAACAATACAAGAAAATAATACAAAGAATAAGGAATTTCCTCCCTTCAGTGCACTTCTGTCTTTAAACAAAATAAAAACAATAACTGAAAATTAAATAAAGTATAAATAAAAGAATATGTTAATAGGTCCCCCTGTTGAGAACAAAGGATTAGAAGTTTTTATTTAAGATAAGATAAGATAAAACTTTATTTATCTGACAGAGGAGAAATTCATGTTACATCACCTCTTAAAAAACACACAAGATGGATGCAAGTAGAGGAAAATGTCCATCAAACAGCGTGCGCAAGGATAAGCAATAATAATAATATCTGTAACAGTATGAGACATAAGAAATGAGGTAGAAATAGAATATGTGTAATATATATATATATATATATATATATATATATATATATATATATACAACAAAAATATAAACACAACACTTTTGGTTTTGCTCCCATTTTGTATGAGATGAACTCAAAGATCTAAAACTTTTTCCACATACACAATATCACCATTTCCCTCAAATATTGTTCACAAACCAGTCTAAATCTGTGATAGTGAGCACTTCTCCTTTGCTGAGATAGTCCATCCCACCTCACAGGTGTGCCATATCAAGATGCTGATTAGACACCATGATTAGTGCACAGGTGTGCCTTAGACTGCCCACAATAAAGGCCACTCTGAAAGGTGCAATTTTGTTTAATTGGGGGGGGATACCAGGCAGTATCTGGTGTGACCACCATTTGCCTCATGCAGTGCAACACATCTCCTTGGCATCATCCGTGAAGAGAACACCTCTCCAACGTGCCAAACGCCAGCGAATGTGAGCATTTGCCCACTCAAGTCGGTTACGACGACGAACTGGAGTCAGGTCGAGACCCCGATGAGGACGACGAGCATGCAGATGAGCTTCCCTGAGACGGTTTCTGACAGTTTGTGCAGAAATTCTTTGGTTATGCAAACCGATTGTTTCAGCAGCTGTACAAGTGGCTGGTCTCAGACGTCTTGGAGGTGAACATGCTGGATGTGGAGGTCCTGGGCTGGTGTGGTTACATGTGGTCTGCGGTTGTGAGGCTGGTTGGATGTACTGCCAAATTCTCTGAAACAACTTTGGAGACGGCTTATGGTAGAGACATGAACATTCAATACACGATCAACAGCTCTGGTTGACATTCCTGCTGTCAGCATGCCAAGTGCACGCTCCCTCAAATCTTGCGACATCTGTGGCATTGTGCTGTGTGATAAAACTGCACCTTTCAGAGTGGCCTTTTATTGTGGGCAGTCTAAGGCACACCTGTGCACTAATCATGGTGTCTAATCAGCATCTTGGTATGGCACACCTGTGAGGTGGGATGGACTATCTCAGCAAAGGAGAAGTGCTCACTATCACAGATTTAGACTGGTTTGTGAACAATATTTGAGAGAAATGGTGATATTGTGTATGTGGAAAAAGATTTAGATCTTTGAGTTCATCTCATACAAAATGGGAGCAAAACCAAAAGTGTTGCGTTTATATTTTTGTTGAGTATATATGTACAGTATGTGTGTATGTGTGTGTGTGTGTATGTATGTATGCGCCTCGTCCAATATAACTTTTCTGAATCCAATATTTCTCTATGTTGGACGACTTGCCATCCATCGTTATGTTCTCCACCCCTCTCCCAAATTAAGCAAACAACAAAGAGTCAAGTAAATTAGATCAATTTATTTTATTGTGAACAGCATATGAATACTTCTAAAATGTCAGTAGCATGCTTGTCTACCTTCTTAGCGTTTTTGGCATCCTTGGAGTTCAGTATTTCCACCAGTTCCTCCTCTGTGAACTCAGCAAACCTCGCTGACAGATGAGTTTCTGCTGTTGTTGACATGTTTGCCATTTTTTCAGCCAGCGTCTGTCAGCAAATTCCTGACCTCCGCTACGTCATTAGTGATGTCATCTCATGAATAATTATATGCCGTGCTCTGATTGGCTAGCTGTTGGCAGTAAGCTCTAACGCTATTGGTCAGTGGGAACTGATCCAATATAACTTTTGCTCCTAGCCTTTTTGGATCACTTTGGATCCAACATAACTTTCTGGCGCCAAGCATGCCAAAATACAGGTAAATGATGGACAGAAAGGCTAATCTGTGATTGGCTATTGCAATCTGAGTGGAGAACATATATACACTCAACAAAAATAAACGCAACACTTTTGGCTTTGCTCCCATTTTGTTTGAGATGATCTCAAAGATCTAAAACTTTTCCACATACACAATATCACCATTTCCCTCAAATATTGTTCACAAACCAGTCTAAATCTGTGATAGCACTTCTTTGCTGAGATAATCCATCCCGCTGAGATAATCCATCCCACCTCACAGGTGTGCCATACCAAGATGCTGATTAGACACCATGATTAGTGCACAGGTGTGCCTTAGACTGTCCACAATAAAAGGCCACTCTGAAAGGTGCAGTTTTGTTTTATTGGAGGGGGGATACCAGTCAGTATCTGGTGTGACCACCATTTGCCTCATGCAGTGCAACACCTCTCCTTCGCATAGAGTTGATCAGGTTGCTAATTGTGGCCTGTGGAATGTTGGTCCGCTCCTCTTCAATGGCTGTGCGAAGTTGCTGGATATTGGCAGGAACTGGTACACGCTGTCGTATATGCCGGTCCAGAGCATCCCAAACATGCTCAATGGGTGACATGTCCGGTGAGTATGCCGGCCATGCAAGAACTGGGACATTTTCAGCTTCCAAGAATTGTGTACAGATCCTTGCAACATGGGGCCGTGCATTATCCTGCTGCAACATGAGGTGATGTTCTTGGATGTATGGCACAACAATGGGCCTCAGGATCTCGTCATGGTATCTCTGTGCATTCAAAATGCCATCAATAAAATGCACCTGTGTTCTTCGTCCATAACAGACTCCTGCCCATACCATAACCCCACCGCTACCATGGGCCACTCAGTCCACAACATTGACATCAGAAAACCGCTCACCCACACAATGCCACACACGCTGTCTGCCATCTGCCATGGACAGTGTGAACCGGGATTCATCCGTGAAGAGAACACCTCTCCAACGTGCCAAACGCCAGCGAATGTGAGCATTTGCCCACTCAAGTCGGTTACGACGATGAACTGGAGTCAGGTCGAGACCCCGATGAGGACGACGAGCATGCAGATGAGCTTCCCTGAGACGGTTTCTGACAGTTTGTGCAGAACTTCTTTGGTTATGCAAACCGATTGTTTCAGCAGCTGTCCGAGTGGCTGGTCTCAGACGATCTTGGAGGTGAACATGCTGGATGTGGAGGTCCTGGGCTGGTGTGGTTACACGTGGTCTGCGGTTGTGAGGCTTGTTGGATGTACTGCCAAATTCTCTGAAACGCCTTTGGAGACGGCTTATGGTAGAGACATGAACATTCAATACATGAGCAACAGCTCTGGTTGACATTCCTGCTGTCAGCATGCCAATTGCACGCTCCCTCAAATCTTGCGACATCTGTGGCATTGTGCTGTGTGATAAAACTGCACCTTTCAGAGTGGCCTTTTATTGTGGGCAGTCTAAGGCACACCTGTGCACTAATCATGGTGTCTAATCAGCATCATGATATGGCACACCTGTGAGGTGGGATGGATTATCTCAGCAAACGAGAAGTGCTCACTATCACAGATTTAGACTGGTTTGTGAACAATATTTGAGGGAAATGGTGATATTGTGTATGTGGAAAAAGTTTTAGATCTTTGAGTTCATCTCATACAAAATGGGAGCAAAACCAAAAGTGTTGCGTTTATATTTTTGTTGTATCGGACCTTTTAATTTTTTTCAAAAACCATATGGATTTGAATCACGTGTGATTGCATCAGCCAAGCTTGAACCTTCGTGCGCATGCGTGAGTTTTTTCACACCTGTCGGTTGCATCATTCACCTTTGAGCAGGCTTTGAGTGAGCAGTGGTCCACCCCTCTCGTCGTTAAGGAAATGGCGGAATGATTTGGAGCTTTGCTGTATCAATTTTTTCTTGAAACTGTGAGAGACCTCCAGGTGGACACCATTCGGAAAATTAATATGGCTTTCAGGGACGATTTTATGGGGATTACACAGATTAAGGAGTGCTCCAGCCGGTTTAAAGACCACCCACAGCGTCTGAGAATGCGGCGCACTCCAAGCGCCAATCGACAGGCTCAAACCCCGCTGAAACAACCAGATCATTTCCAACGTGAAGGCTTTGTTGATCCGGGACGTCGTCTGACTTTCACAAAATGGCAGAAGGCGTGGACATCAGCACTTTTTCGGCACATTCCACTGTTACAGGAGTTTTTTTCATGGAAAAAGAAGCGGATGAATGCGCCACCGTGTCGCTCATGGCGCGGGACAAAACCACCTCCGTGTTGGTCTCTGAGGACGGCTTTCAGACGGCTTCCGGTTGCTTTTCAGTCGTATGAATATCTGAGAAATTGAGCATGAGCTGGACATGCCCCAACATGTCCTGTGAGGCTTCATCACGGTGTTGCTTTGTGCCATGCGGCTCCGCCGCGACGCACGGAATTCCTCCGCACGTCTGTCTCAATGTGCCGAAAAAGGGCTGATGTCCACGTCTTCCACAATTCCTGTGCTAGTCAGACGACATACCGGATCAAGACAGCGTCCAGTTTAGAAATGAACGGCACATTCCACTGTTACAGGAGTTTTTGTCATGGAAAGAGGAGCGGAGGAATCCCGCACATCGCGGCGGAGCCGCATGGCGCAAAGCAACGCTGTGATGAAGCCTCACAGGATATGTTGGGGCATGTCCAGCTCATGCTCAATTTCTCGGATATTCACACGACTGAAAAGCAACCGTAAGCCGTCTGAAACGGTTGATAACCATTCGTAAGATTCACGTGGTTTTCAATGGTTTTCAGTCGAGTGAGTATCCGAAAAATTGTTTAACAGCTGGGCATGTTCAAACTTGTCCTGTAATACTTCCAATGGAGGTGTTTTGCTGTGGCGCTGCGCGATGAGCGGCTGGGTGCCGATTCGCGAATCCGTCCGCACGTCTTTCATTACAAAATCTCCTTTAACAGTGGAATGTCCGGTAAACTGCTGATCCCGACCTCTTCTGAAACTCCTCTGCTCTCTCACGATGTCCTGGGTCAACAGAGGCTTAAATTTGAAAGTTTTCAGCTCAAAACAGGCTGACGATGGTGGGTCGGGGCGTGGCTCACCATCCGGCACCGTGGGCTGTCCTTAAAGCGATAGTAACACTCCTTAATCTCTCATAAGCCGTTAGAATTTTCACAGAAAACCGTCTGAATTTCTCGAATGGTGTCCACTTGGATGTGCCTTACAGTTTCTGAAAAAAGTTTGATCAAGCAAAGCGCCAGTCTCTCAGGAAGTTCTCAGACAAAGGAATTCTGACGGGAGGGGTGGACCAGTGCTCACTCAAAGCCTGCCCACAGGCGAATGACGCAACCGACAGGCTTGAAAAAACTCACGCATGCGCATGAGGGTTCAAGCTTGTCTGATGTAATCGCACGTGATTCAAATCCATATAGTTTTCAAAAAAAATAAAAAGGTCATTTTCTTTTCTAATAGACCTCATATATAAAACCCTCTGGGGCTGACACCGTCGTATACGAAGGCTAAGACCAAGCTTTACTAAATTAGAAATAACATTTAAATGGTATGAGATAGAAACTTACTTTGTTTTTTGCTGAAAAGTTAACTCTGCAGACTTTTGAGCCAGCCATGTGCTATCTTTGTACTCCTCATAGAAGCTGTGTGATGACGTGCGCAATGTGAGTGTCCAATCTGAATTGGTTCACCGTCACATGGTTTTCCAAAATCCAATCGTAGGACAGATTTACCTCACGTGAAAAGCCAAAGATCGTTTTCAGGAGTGATATGTTACTAGTTGGCCCGTTTGAATATCCCCCTGGGTGCTCCAATGAGTACATACTATTAGTGCATACTCAGTGCACCCTGCGCCATTATGCACAGCGATCAGTGAAAGCAGGGGCACACGGAGAGCCTCTGATGACAATCTCATGTGCTCAAACAAAGAGTGTGTAACTATCAGGATTGCTCCAATAGTTTGCATGTGAATGTTACTGGATAACTCTGTTGCTTTCTCTGCGTAAAGCACTGTTTACCATATCAATGGACAACAAAACGCATAGACCATTTTGTATATATTGTTCAAAATGTGCATTTGTTTATTGTTTGAACCTTTTTGTTGTACAGCCTTTCACACAAGACCTCAAATTACCTTTATAAAGTGTCAAAACAGTTGTTTATTATAGTTTGCTGTGTGTTTTGAATAAATGTGTGTGGAAAATTATTTTTTGCTTTATTTTTTCTTTGCCTATCTTTGATTGTAAACCTTTATTACACTTATAAAACACAACAAAAAATATATATTCTGAAAGCACAGGTTGTCCTGAAAAAAAAAGAGACATAAAACTTGATTGTGGGATGCAGGGAGAGCTGTTAATAGCAATAATAAAACATTTATGCCAGGCGAGTGAACTGTCCATAAAATGCCCTCGGACCCCAGAGGGTTAAGAAGAGTATCGTGTTGACTCGAGGAGAGGGCTGAGTGGGCAGGCCAGGCTGAGTCTACCTGCATGGCTGTTGGCTGGCGCTGCTGAGCCACGTGACAGCGCAAAAACAGACCAGAAGGGGGAGGGTGCGCTGCTCCATGTTGTGTGATGCAGCGCTGCTCTTACAGACAGAGTAGACAGCAGCAGTCAGCGCGTGCGGGAGAGAAAAAAGCTTGAGTATCGATCTTTTTACACGAGGATCGTTCAATATCAATACCAGCGTTGGTATCGATATTAGGATCGATCCGCCCACCTCTAGCAGTAACAGAATTAGACTTACACTCAGCACAGACAGACGGATGGAGGCAAAGCCTTTGCAATACCCAATGGTCATATTTGATGCCACAGGTAAAAATGCTGTTTTTGTAACAAATAACACCTTTTGAAGTGATTTAGAGGACATATTATGGAGATGTAGTGTGTATACCCCGGGAGCATCCTTTAAGCGACAAAGGCAAGTGCTTCTCACCGTCATTTGTAGCTAATGTTGTCGTGAAGTCGAGGTGATGTGGCACAGAAGGTTGTGGGACCCAAATGCAAAAAACTCAGACAATGGAATTGAAATTGAAAGGCTTTATCAGTCAAAACAAGCTGGGATTCGGTACACAGTTAGACAGTTAAGGATGCAGAGGTATAGGTAGTCGGCAGGCAAAGGCGTCATCAAAAAGGCAGGCTCAGATCTTATACACAGGCAGACAAAGTACGTGGGCAGAAGCAAGACGAGATCACAAAACAGAGCTAGGTCGGTACACGACAAGACAAGGCAGAGCTATGAAAAAAGCTGGTACGAGGATTGTGAAAATCAAAGAACTGGCAGGGCTTGAGTGAAAACAGAGGGCTTAAATAACCAAGGTGGAAATGAGGAAAGTGAGAACAGGTGTGTCGGAAGAATCGGGAAGGGGACGTCGCAAACAGAAGAAACAGGAAAGTTCAGGTGGGCATGACTAAGTGCAAAAATACTGAACAGCAAAAACCAAAAGATAATCCTGATGAAGATAAAACAGAAAGGACAAAATACAGAGACAAAAGAAAACAGAGAGAAACCCAACTAAACATCATAACATGCTAAGGGAAAGAAATGACCCAAAAACTAATAAATGTTAGTGAACAGACCAGCCAGAAAATAAAAGACTGGGACAAAACTAGAATGGAACTGACCATGGCTAAAGAATAAAAACGAACAAGAACAAAATGGCAAAACAACCAACAGATTAAATAGAAAATGCCAAAAATGACTAAACAGAAAATAAGTAATAAGCTGAAAACAAAACCAGAGACAAAAGTAAATTTCACAGAAAAAGCCCAACTAAAGCATAACACAAGAAATGAAATAAACAGAACCAAACTAAGACTGAAGTAAAACATAAGTGATAAACTGAAAACAAAACCAGAGACAAAAGTAAACTTCACAGAAAAGGCCAGACTAAAGCATAACACAATAAATGAAATAAACAGAACCAAACTAAGACTGAAGTGACTAAGGTAACAATAAATGAAAACAATATGGCAAAACAGCTACTAAGACAAAACTACACAATAAATGAATCATGAACAGAAAACAAAACCAATGAAAACATGAACATGGCACATGTTCATGTAACATGAACATCTTATATATGCCACTCTGGAACCACCCCTAAACCCAAACAGCTCAATTGTCAACCTCACTGAGGTCCTTAGACTGGGTCTCATTAACATAAGATCACTGTCCTCAAAATCATTGTTGATTAATGATTTAATTATTGATCATCACTTAGATATGATTGGGTTATGTGAAACCTGGCTTAAACCTACAGCTGTCCTCCCCTTAAATGAGGCCTGCCCACCAGCATATACATTTAGTCACGTCCTTCATGATGCGAAGCAAGGCGGGGGTGTAGCTCTTATTTATAAATCTAGGTTTAGCTTATTAGCGGATGGGGGTCACAAATACAACTCGTTTGAGCATCTGATTCTCCACTCCGCTCAGGATATTACGCATTGCCAAGGTCAGAGGAATAAAAATCAGCCATATTACTTTGTCACTGTATATAGGCCTCCTGGCCCATATTCTGAATTCTGAGATGAATTTGGTGCATTCATTTCTAACTTGTCAATGAGAGCAGATAACATTCTGATCATTGGTGACTTTAACGTTCATATAAATAAGCCTTCTGATCCCCTCTGCAAATCATTTATGGAAATTGTGGATGCATTAGGATTTTGGCAATGCATTCAGGATTCGACGCACATTAGTGGAAATACACTGGATCTGGTTCTCGCACGTGGTATTGCTGTCACGAATATTGACATCATGCCTCTTACATCAGTGGTCTCTGATCACTCACTTATTAAGTTTACAGTTTCACTGCCGTGTTTAGTGGAACAACAACCTTATTTATCATTACGGCGATGCATCAACTCCTCAACTAAGACTGAACTAGAAGCTAGATTGACTGATGTCTTAGCCTCACTTTTGACAAATACCCAGTCGGTAGACAGACTTGTGGATAGTTTAAACTCAGTGCTCAAAATGACACTCGACATGATTGTACCACCTGTGTTGAAACCGCTCCCCCAAATCGCAGTCACCTTGGTTCATTGATTACCTGCGTGACCTCAAGCATAAAGCAAGAGGTCTAGAACGGAAATGTCGTCATTCAAAATTAGAAGTATTCCACGTTGCATGGCGTGATGCTATCTTAGACTATAAGCATGCACTATTGGCTACAAAGCAGACCTATTACTCTGATTTGATCAACAAAAACAAGCATAACTCAAAGTTCTTGTTCAACACGATGGCAACACTTATTCATGGACAACCACCTGTAGTTCGCTCTGCTTTTACAGCACAAGATTTCCTGGATTACTTTTAGAAGAAAATAGATAACATTAGGTTGAACATATCCCAGCATACCTTAACCCAGCCACTACACCCTGCTATTGAGGTGGGCACCACTACTGAGGTATTACCTAGATTTACAGAATTTAATGGTATCTCTCTAGACATGCTGACGAAACTCGTAACGTCAACAAAAAGCACAACCTGTTTATTTGATCCTATACCAACAAAACTGTTTAAGGACCTGTGACCCACTCTTGGGCCAACTGTGCTGGAAATTATTAATCTTTCTTTAACTTCTGGATCTGTTCCTAAATGTTTCAAATATGCAGTGATTAAACCATTACTTAAGAAATCTAATCTTGACCCTAGTGTATTGAAAAACTATCGGCCAATATCAAATCTATCATTTTGCTCTAAAATTCTGGAAAAAGTGGTGTCACGGCAGATTGTAGACTATCTTACTGAGAATAATCTCTTTGAGCCGCTGCAGTCTGCTTTTAGAAAATATCATTCCACAGAAATGGCTCTCACTAAAGTGGTGAATGGTCTTCTGCTTACAATGGATTCGGACACCACTACGGTTCTGTTGCTGTTAGATCTCAGTGCTGCATTTGATACAGTGGATCATCATATTCTACTTGATAGGCTGGAAAATCATTTTGGGATTACTGGGAATGCCCTTGCATGGCTGACGTCATACTTGACCAGTCGTTCTCACTGTGTTTTGTACAGTAACACTACCTCTAACCTTAGTGATATGAAATTTGGGGTTCCTCAGAGGTCTGTCTTAGGCCCCCTGCTTTTCTTCCTTTATATAGCACCCCTTGGGCACATACTGCAGCATTTTGGGATTACCTTTCACTGCTATGCAGATGATACTCAGTTATATATGCCGATAACTGCTGGTAATCTCGTTCACATAAAATCCTTAGAAGACCGCCTTGCATCAGTGAGAAGTTGGATGTCTAGAAACTTCCTATTTTTAAACTCTGAAAAGACTGAAATGATGGTTCTTGGTCCAGTGAGACATCGGCAGCAATTTGACCAGTTAACACTCAGCCTAGGCTCGTGTGTCATACATCACAATGACAAAGTGAGGAACCTTGGGGTAATTTTTGATCCTTCGTTGTCCTTTGGTCTCCATATTAGAAATATTACTAGGACTGCTTTCTTCCACCTGCGAAATATAGTGAAGATTCGTCCCATCCTGTCTATGGCTGATGCTGAGACCCTGATCCATGCGTTCATCTCTTCTAGATTGGACTACTGCAATGTTCTATTTTCTGGTTTACCGCAGTCTAGCATTACGGGTCTCCAATTGTATCAGAATGCTGCAGCCAGACTTTTGACACGAAGCAGAAAGTTTGACCACATTACACCCATTTTGGCGTCTCTTCACTGGCTTCCTGTCCCAGTGAGATCAGATGTTAAGGTTCTGCTACTAACCTATAAAATTATTCATGGACTGGCACCTCCCTACCTAGCTGGCCTAATTAAACCTTACGTACCGGCCCGGGCTTTACGTTCTCAGGGTGCAGGACTACTTTGTGTCCCTAAGGTGAATAAGAAGTATGCGGGTCACAGAGCTTTCTCTTATCGTGCCCCTGTTCTGTGGAATGATCTCCCTGCGTCAATAAAACAGTCAGATTCTGTGGAGACTTTCAAGTCCAGACTTAAGACGCACTTATTTTCCCTTTCATATGGCTAGCATACTGGTACAGTTTTGTTTTATGCTTTTTACTCTTTTAATTCATATTATTAGTAATTCAAGTGGGCCGCGGCCTCAACTTCACCTAAATTCTGGGTCTTTTAATGAAGCTTCGGGCTAGCGGCCAGCGATCACCTTAGTATTTCTTCTGTTTTTCTTGTTGATTAATGCTGGCAAATTATACAGTATTTTTTGTCTTTCTGATGCCTGATTCTGTTTTTTCTCTGTTTAAGGTGCAGCTCCATCCAGAGATGGGAGTTGTGGTTGTGTTGGCGATCCTCCTGTCCTGTGCACCAACAGCAATTCTTGTATATTCGTCCATGAATTGTTCAATCAATCAATTTTATTTATATAGCGCCCAATCACAACAAACAGTTGCCCCAAGGCGCTTTATATTGTAAGGCAGGGCCATACAATAATTACGTAAAAACCCCAACAGTCAAAACGACCCCCTGTGAGCAAGCACTTGGCGACAGTGGGAAGGAAAAACTCCCTTTTAACAGGAAGAAACCTCCAGCAGAACCAGGCTCAGGGAGGGGCAGTTTTCTGCTGGGACTGGTTGGGGCTGAGGGAGAGAACCAGGAAAAAGACATGCTGTGGAGGGGAGCAGAGATCAATCACTAATGATTAAATGCAGAGTGGTGCATACAGAGCAAAAAGAGAAAAACACTCAGTGCATCATGGGAACCCCCCAGCAGTCTAAGTCTATAGCAGCATAACTAAGGGATGGTTCAGGGTCACCTGATCCAGCCGTAACTATAAGCTTTAGCAAAAAGGAAAGTTTTAAGCCTAATCTTAAAAGTAGAGAGGGTGTCTGTCTCCCTGATCCGAATTGGGAGCTGGTTCCACAGGAGAGGAGCCTGAAAGCTGAAGGCTCTGCCTCCCATTCCACTCTTTCAAACCCTAGGAACTACAAGTAAGCCTGCAGTCTGAGAGCGAAGCGCTCTATTGGGGTGATATGGTACTATGAGGTCCCTAGATAAGATGGGACCTGATTATTCAAAACCTTATAAGTAAGAAGAAGAATTTTAAATTCTATTCTAGAATTAACAGGAAGCCAATGAAGAGAGGCCAATATGGGTGAGATATGCTCTCTCCTTCTAGTCCCCGTAGTACTCTAGCTGCAGCATTTTGAATTAACTGAAGGCTTTTCAGGGAACTTTTAGGACAACCTGATAATAATAAATTACAATAGTCCAGCCTAGAGGAAATAAATGCATGAATTAGTTTTTCAGCATCACTCTGAGACAAGACCTTTCTAATTTTAGAGATATTGCGTAAATGCAAAAAAGCAGTCCTACATATTTGTTTAATATGCGCTTTGAATGACATATCCTGATCAAAAATGACTCCAAAGTTTCTCACAGTATTACTAGAGGTCAGGGTAATGCCATCCAGAGTAAGGATCTGGTTAGACACCATGTTTCTAAGATTTGTGGGGCCAGGTACAATAACTTCAGTTTTATCTGAGTTTAAAAGCAGGAAATTAGAGGTCATCCATGTCTTTATGTCTGTAAGACAATCCTGCAGTTTAGCTAATTGGTGTGTGTCCTCTGGCTTCATGGATAGATAAAGCTGGGTATCATCTGCGTAACAATGAAAATTTAAGCAATGCCGTCTAATAATACTGCCTAAGGGAAGCATGTATAAAGTGAATAAAATTGGTCCTAGCACAGAACCTTGTGGAACTCCATAATTAACCTTAGTCTGTGAAGAAGATTCCCCATTACATGAACAAATTGTAATCTATTAGATAAATATGATTCAAACCACCGCAGCGCAGTGCCTTTAATACCTATGGCATGCTCTAATCTCTGTAATAAAATTTTATGGTCAACAGTATCAAAAGCAGCACTGAGGTCTAACAGAACAAGCACAGAGATGAGTCCACTGTCTGAGGCCATACGAAGATCATTTGTAACCTTCACTAATGCTGTTTCTGTACTATGATGAATTCTAAACCTGACTGAAACTCTTCAAATAGACCATTCCTCTGCAGATGATCAGTTAGCTGTTTTACAACTACCCTTTCAAGAATTTTTGAGAGAAAAGGAAGGTTGGAGATTGGCCTATAATTATCTAAGATAGCTGGGTCAAGTGATGGCTTTTTAAGTAATGGTTTAATTACTGCCACCTTAAAAGCCTGTGGTACATAGCCAACTAATGAAGATAGATTGATCATATTTAAGATCGAAGCATTAAATAATGGTAGGGCTTCCTTGAGCAGCCTGGTAGGAATGGGGTCTAATAGACATGTTGATGGTTTGGATGAAGTAACTAATGAAAATAACTCAGACAGAACAATCTGAGAGAAAGAGTCTAACCAAATACCGGCATCACTGAAAGCAGCCAAAGATAACGATACGTCTTTGGGATGGTTATGAGTAAATTTTTCTCTAATAGTTAAAATTTTATTAGCAAAGAAAGTCATGAAGTCATTACTAGTTAAAGTTAAAGGAATACTCGGCTCAATAGAGCTCTGACTCTTTGTCAGCCTGGCTACAGTGCTGAAAAGAAACCTGGGGTTGTTCTTATTTTCTTCAATTAGTGGTGAGTAGTAAGATGTCCTAGCTTTACTGAGGGCTTTTTTTATAGAGCAACAGACTCTTTTTCCAGGCTAAGTGAAGATCTTCTAAATTAGTGAGACGCCATTTCCTCTCCAACTTACGGGGTATCTGCTTTAAGCTGCGAGTTTGTGAGTTATACCACGGAGTCAGGCACTTCTGATTTAAAACTCTCTTTTTCAGAGGAGCTACAGCATCCAAAGTTGTCTTCAATGAGGATGTAAAACTATTGACGAGATACTCTATCTCACTTACAGAGTTTAGGTAGCTACTCTGCACTGTGTTGGTATATGGCATTAGAGAACATAAAGAAGGAATCATATCCTTAAACCTAGTTACAGCGCTTTCTGAAAGACTTCTAGTGTAATGAAACTTATTCCCCACTGCTGGGTAGTCCATCAGAGTAAATGTAAATGTTATTAAGAAATGAGCAGACAGAAGGGAGTTTTCAGGGAATACTGTTAAGTCTTCAATTTCCATACCATAAGTCAGAACAAGATCTAAGATATGATTAAAGTGGTGGGTGGACTCATTTACATTTTGAGCAAAGCCAATTGAGTCTAATAATAGATTAAATGCAGTGTTGAGGCTGTCATTCTCAGCATCTGTGTGGATGTTAAAATCGCCCACTATAATTATCTTATCTGAGCTAAGCACTAAGTCAGACAAAAGGTCTGAAAATTCACAGAGAAACTCACAGTAACGACCAGGTGGACGATAGATAATAACAAATAAAACTGGTTTTTGGGACTTCCAATTTGGATGGACAAGACTAAGAGTCAAGCTTTCAAATGAATTAAAGCTCTGTCTGGGTTTTTGATTAATTAATAAGCTGGAATGGAAGATTGCTGCTAATCCTCCACCTCGGCCCGTGCTACGAGCGTTCTGGCAGTTAGTGTGACTCGGGGGTGTTGACTCATTTAAACTAACATAATCCTCCTGCTGTAACCAGGTTTCTGTAAGGCAGAATAAATCAATATGTTGATCAATTATTATATCATTTACTAACAGGGACTTAGAAGAGAGAGACCTAATGTTTAATAGACCACATTTAACTGTTTTAGTCTGTGGTGCAGTTGAAGGTGCTATATTATTTTTTCTTTTTGAATTTTTATGCTTAAATAGATTTTTGCTGGTTATTGGTGGTCTGGGAGCAGGCACCGTCTCTATGGGGATGGGGTAATGAGGGGATGGCAGGGGGAGAGAAGCTGCAGAGAGGTGTGTAAGACTATGCTGCAACATGAGGTGATGTTCTGTGAATTATTTCTGTAATTTATGTTTGCAGCATGGCCCAAGCAGAGGGTCACCCCTTTGAGTCTGGTCTGCTTGAGGTTTCTTCCTCAGAGGGAGTTTTTCCTTACCACTGTTGCTCTGGGGGTTGGTAAGGTCAGACCTTACCTGTGTGAAGCGCCTTGAGGCAACTCTGTTGTGATTTGGCGCTATATAAAGGAAATAAATTGAAATTGAAACATGGCGAGAATACAAATACAGATGTACAGAACAAGAAAGCAGAGATCAATGTAAAACTCATGACAGGAAGCCCATCAAGGGCAGGATCATGACAAATGTGACCACAGAGTAAGAACACATTCTCCAAAATTGAGATTCTTTCAGTCTGAGGCATTGTTCACATAAATCATACATTTCTAAATGGTTACAACTGTTGAGTGTCATTTCCTATGCAGATTCACATTACATTACAATGTCCAACACACTGGAAATTATCTACCTATTTTCTCACTAAAGCTGTGGAAGAAGAACACTGAGCAACATTTCTGTATCTGTGAGACCATCCTCTATTCCCTTAAAATGCAATATTGCAAAAGGCTCATTTGCTTTGAGTGGAAGAACAAAGGCGGCATTTGTTTGGCAGTGACAATATTGGCTCACCAGGTCACCTCTGGGGATGTGGCTCAAAAATACACAAGTTAAGCGAATAATTGTGCGAATGCACGTCTGGTTGTAATTAAATGTTGTGCTGGGCTTGAGAGTAGCTGTTAGGGTTTAATTCTTTTGCTCAGTCTACTGTACATTTGGGTTTTGACGTGTGCAAACTGTTACTGAGGGGAATATTTCTAAGGCTTGCAGCCAGCAGCAAAGTAAATGAAGTTGTTTGTTTGCTGATAAGAGCAGATTTTGCTAAAGTGCCTCTGAGCAACCCGCAATAATAGGCTGAGCGGTCCAATGCAACCAGCACCGTGTTAATATGCCATCATGTGACAAATAGCTCCCATTGTTTCTTACTCTTCCTTATCTCCTAAATGTCGAAGACGTGCTCAGTTATCCAAGAAGGGTGTTTTGTGTGCTGCCAGCAGGACGAGTGAGAGTACAGAGAGAAGGAGAACTGGGTTAAATGTATTATTTTTAAATTCTCACTGAATGTTGTTGCCAACAGTTGACGCACTTGCCTTTCTACTTGAAGAACCTCATTGGTAGGTCATCTGTTCCCCATTCTCCATGTGCATCTGCATTTGCATCCAGAGGGGGAAAAAAAAAATTATTCCAAATCCACAACTCCGAGCAAAACGAGAGAAGCCAAAAGAAATTAGTTCATTTTAATGAGGGCTAACCTTGCAGAATGCTTTAACACCCTGAAACAAAGGTGCAAAAAAATCCAAGACCTATACCTTCAGCAAAGTTGAGTCTTATGAACCATCACCCAAGTCCACAGACGGCAACCAGCATTATAGCAACAAGCATGATCTAAGCTAACTATGAAGTTACCAGCAAGGGGTGAGCGACGAGATGTAAATGATGGGCAGGAAGAGAAGACCAAGTCCCCTAGTCCACACCGATGTCTCCAACCAGGTGCAGAGATAAGCCCACGTCTTGGACCTATTAGATGAAGCCAAATGCAGAACATAGGTGCCAAACATAACCCTCATCTTCAGCCAAGCCATGCTTGCTGTTATCAAACCACTAGTCAAATCTGGGAGCACAGGCTGGTGTTGCGCATTACTGCATCCATCACACTATGGAATCACCCATTCAGACCCACTTCTCAAACGTAACCATCTACTTCCCACAGCCAGGTGAGAAGTGGGCATCCCCTTGACCTTCCCCAGCCATCAAGTTCCTCAACAATGATGCATTTGCATACTGCATGCACAAAGAAATATGCAAAATAGTCAAAATTTAATATCTGGGGAAAAAGGCACATTGCACTTCAATATGATCTGCACCCTTTTTTTTTTTAAGATACCATCATCTAGTGGGTAAAAACAAAACAAAACAAACAAACAACAAAAAAAAACAGCAAATACTTCATGAGGCATCATGTGGCCATTAATATTCAAATCCATTTGTAAAGTCATGAATGGGCACTTGATTTTAAGTTCTTATATGTATATATATATATATATATGTACAGTATGTGTGGGTGTGTGGGCCGCTGAAGAGGAGGTACTGCTGGCCCACCACCACCAGATGGCGCCCTGCTTGGAGTGCGGGCTTCAAGCACGAGAGGGCGCCGGAGCCACTGGGAGTGACAGCTGTCACTCTTCATCAGCACCAGCTGTCACTCAGTCAACTCATCACCATCTCCATAAAGGCCGGACTGCGACTCCACCTCCTCGCCGAGAAATCAACTACCATTCAGGTAACTTCTCTGCTGACATACATTGAGTAATAATCTGAACTTCTTTGCAGCCGTTTTCCTGTGGTGTGTCCTTATCTGTGGGATTGGCGTTTGGTGTGGACTGCGACGGCTTCGCAGATAAGTGGTTAAACAGGAGCTGCACAAGTGTGTGATTGGAGGTGGAGGTGCTCCCTCCTAACTAAACACAGACTGTGGGATTACTGAGTGTGCGAACTCGCACTCATCAATACTGTTTCTGTTCTCTGCCAGCAGTACCGGGTCTGACTGCTGAAGACAGTGGCCACCTGGGGTGCGGGGCTTGGCGGCTCCGGTGTTCTTCAGATCCATTGGTAAGGAAGCTGTGTGGGATCCGGCTCTTCTCTCGCCAGACGTCTTCTATCGTCGAGCCTGCCCACACGTCACCTTGTGTACATTCCACCATATTGTTACTGTCTGTACTTCGTTGTGCGATTCACAACATTAAATTGCTACTTTTTGGCTTATCCATTGTCCGTTCATTACCGCCCCCTGTTGTGGGTCCGTGTCATGACACTTTCACAACAGGGTGTGTGTGTATGTATGTGTGTGTGTGTGTGTGTGTATGTATGCACCTCATCCAATATAACTTTTCTGAATCCAATATTTCTCTATGTTGGACGACTTGCCATCCATCAATTATGTTCTCCACCCCCCTCCCAAATTAAGCAAACAACAAAGAGTCAAGTAAATTAGATCAATTTATTTTGTTGTGACCAGCATATGAATACTTCTAAAATGTCAGTAGCGTGCTTGTCTACCTTCTTAGCGTTTTTGGCATCCTTGGAGTTCAATATTTCCACCAGTTCCTCCTCTGTGAACTCAGCAAACCTCGCTGGCAGATGATTTTCTGCTGTTGTTGACATGTTTGCCATTTTTTCAACCAGCGTCTGTCAGCAAATTCCTGACCTCCGCTATGTCATTAGTGATGTCATCTCATGAATAATTGTATGCCGTGCTCTGATTGGCTAGCTGTTGGCAGTAAGCTCTAAGGCTATTGGTCAGTGGGAACTGATCCAATATAACTTTTGTTCCTAGCCTTTTTGGATCCCTTTGGATCCAACATAACTTTCTGGCGCCAAGCATGCCAAAATACAGGTAAATGATGGACAGAAAGGCTAATCTGATTGGCTATTGCAATCTGAGTGGAGAACATATATATACACACTCAACAAAAATATAAACGCAACACTTTTGGTTTTGCTCCCATTTTGTTTGAGATGAACTCAAAGATCTAAAACTTTTTCCACATACACAATATCACCATTTCCCTCAAATATTGTTCACAAACCAGTCTAAATCTGTGATAGTGAGCACTTCTCCTTTGCTGAGATAATCCATCCCACCTCACAGGTGTGCCATACCAAGATGCTGATTAGACACCATGATTAGTGCACAGGTGTGCCTTAGACTGTCCACAATAAAAGGCCACTCTGAAAGGTGCAGTTTTGTTTTATTGGGGGGGATACCAGTCAGTATCTGGTGTGACAACTATTTGCCTCATGCAGTGCAACACATCTCCTTCGCATAGAGTTGATCAGGTTGTCAATTGTGGCCTGTGGAATGTTGGTCCACCCCTCTTCAATGGCTGTGCGAAGTTGCTGGATATTGGCAGGAACTGGTACACGCTGTCGTATACGCCGGTCCAGAGCATCCCAAACATGCTCAATGGGTGACGTGCGGTGAGTATGCCGGCCATGCAAGAACTG
The DNA here is from genome assembly GCF_902500255.1 of Thalassophryne amazonica. Taxonomy (NCBI): domain Eukaryota; kingdom Metazoa; phylum Chordata; class Actinopteri; order Batrachoidiformes; family Batrachoididae; genus Thalassophryne; species Thalassophryne amazonica. The sequence continues at coordinate 139,726,175 of NC_047103.1, read as the reverse complement.
GGACATTTTCAGCTTCCAAGAATTGTGTCCAGATCCTTGCAACATGGGGGCCGTGCATTATCCTGCTGCAACATGAGGTGATGTTCTTGGATGTATGGCACAACAATGGGCCTCAGGATCTCATCACGGTATCTCTGTGCATTCAAAATGCCATCAATAAAATGCACCTGTGTTCTTCGTCCATAACAGACTCCTGCCCATACCATAACCCCACCGCCACCATGGGCCACTCGATCCACAACATTGACATCAGAAAACCGCTCACCCACACGACACCACACACGCTGTCTGCCATCTGCCATGGCTAGTGTGAACCGGGATTCATCCGTGAAGAGAACACCTCTCCAACATGCCAAATGCCAGCGAATGTGAGCATTTGCCCACTCAAGTCGGTTACGATGACGAAGTGGAGTCAGGTCGAGACCCCGATGAGGACGACGAGCATGCAGATGAGCTTCCCTGAGACGGTTTCTGACAGTTTGTGCAGAAATTCTTTGGTTATGCAAACCGATTGCTTCAGCAGCTGTCCGAGTGGCTGGTCTCAGACGATCTTGGAGGTGAACATGCTGGATGTGGAGGTCCTGGGCTGGTGTGGTTTCACGTGGTCTGCGGTTGTGAGGCTGGTTGGATGTACTGTCAAATTCTCTGAAACGCCTTTGGAGACGGCTTATGGTAGAGACATGAACATTCAATACACGAGCAACAGCTCTGGTTGACATTCCTGCTGTCAGCATGCCAATTGCACGCTCCCTCAAATCTTGCGACATCTGTGGCATTGTACTGTGTGATAAAACTGCACCTTTCAGAGTGGCCTTTTATTGTGGACAGTCTAAGGCACACCTGTGCACTAATCATGGTGTCTAATCAGCATCTTGGTATGGCACACCTGTGAGGTGGGATGGATTGTCTCAGCAAAGGAGAAGTGCTCACTATCACAGATTTAGACTGGTTTGTGAACAGTATTTGAGGGAAATGGTGATATTGTGTATGTGGAAAAAGTTTTAGATCTTTGAGTTCATCTCATACAAAATGGGAGCAAAACCAAAAGTGTTGCGTTTATATTTTTGTTGAGTGTATATATATCCTTGACTTGCTTATATTTTTTTGTATCTTTTATTCACTTTGATTTTTTTGTACACACTTGATTCAATCTTCTCTTCCAGTGCATTGTCGACCAGCACATTGCTGCACCTTCTGACTGCTCAATTTCAATGACGCCTCCCTCTCTTCATCATTTGAACTCGTCATCTCTCTCAGCGACCCTACCACTGTCTCATTCCTCATTTTTGTGCCAATTTTGTCTATTTTTCCTCTTTCTCATGCCCTTCCTCCATCTACCCCTGTCTTCGCTGCTTTAGAATTGAGATTAGATTAGGCCGATGGGATAATGGGGAGGGAGAGATTGCTGTTTGGATTAAAGGGGGTGCAGGAATAGAATATTATGATCTCATTTCAGTGAATCTCATGGTGTGTGTGTGTGTGTGTGTGTGAGAGAGTACAAAGTGGGAGAGTTGTCTGTGTCCTTTAATAAGTACGAGCTGGCCAGGGACCCACCACAGTCTTCTGTTGAATTCTGGGAAATCATATCAGTGGCATTGGCATCAGTTGTCACAAGCATTGAATGAACGGTTAGATGAAATCATGAAAACTATACACTGCCCAGACAGCAAATAGATCCGGGCCGGATGTAGTCCAACATCTTATACCAATCCTGAAAACAGATCCGGTCCAGACAGTTTTTGCATCCTGGCCCAGATCCAGCACGGCTCTGCTTTACATTTCTGAAACAGATCCGGACCAGATCTGAACTGGATCCGCAAAAGACCAACCGTTTACAGACCATATCTGGCACGGATCTGGGACAGATGTGGTCTGCATCACAGCATCGTAGCAGGAACATGGGGCATAAAGATAAGCAATTTTATCTGCACTCAGTAGAAACTATCCATTAGCGGTTGTAAACTCTGTACTCGTGATCATCACTGAGACTTTTTTTAATGCTTATTGCAAAGCGGTTTGTTTCTTTACGACAATCAAATTTTATAAGTCCAGGGACACTGATCTGTGTGTTATACATACAAATCAGTTTCCTCGGATCCACGGAACTTACCCCTGTAAAACTTGTTCCTGCCACGGTGCTGTGATGCGGTCCATTTCTGCCCCAGATCCGTGCCAGATATGGTCTGTAAACGGTTGGTCTTTTGTGGATCCAGTTCAGATCTGGTCCTGATCTGTTCCAGAACTGTAAAGCGGAGCCGTGCCGGATCTGGGCCAGGGTGCAAAAACTGTCTGGACCGGATCTGTTTTCAGGATTGGTACCAGATGTTGGACTACATCCGGTCCGGATCTATTTGCTGTCTGGGTGGTGTATTGTAAAGTCAATGTGATTTGCAAAACCTTGCATGTCCATCAGTCTGCATCAGTCTGCAACTGTTTTTTTTTTCTCCAGGATTTTTGTCATATTAATGTGTGACATATGATCCAATACGGATTTTGTACTTTGCTGTGCACACTAATTCAGTACTGTAGCTCTGTTTATATTGATCTGTGGTTTACAGATCAGAAAATGGGTCATAAAAAATAAGTGTTTCAAAGGAGTGAATAATTTATGACTGAAACAGTTGAAACATTGCCATTAACTCAAGAGACGTACAACAATGTTAGTCCTCAAGGTCAAAGTTGCATGTACATTATCTTTAAAGACATTTAATAATTTTTACCTGAGGCCATCAAATACGGCCATCGGGTATTGCAAAGGCTTTGTGCCCATCCATCTGTCCGTGCTCAGCATAAGTCCAGTCCTATTACTCCCAGTCTTCAAATTTACCTGAAACATTCTTTGGACACAGACCTTGGACAAGTTAAAAGTTGGCTAACCTTGACCTGTTTTAAGAGGTTAAAAAGTCAGCCAATCGCAGAAGAGCTGCACTGTGCCGTTAGTGGCTAGTCTCTCCAAAATCGCTTAGTTTTGTGTGCTTATATACATGTTTCTCATATTACATAAAGCTAGTGAGACAAACACTTCTAAAACTGCTGTTTTTGGAACCTAATAACACCTCTGAACTTATTCACAAGCTATTTTGCAGATATTAGCATGGTTACATCACAGGCTGGTAGCTAGCTGCAAAACTGTATTGTGTGTGTAAATATAACCTCTTTGTCAATTACGTAAAAGCTTGCAAGAAATAAACACTTCTAAAACTGAAAACGCTGTTTATGTAGCCTGATTAAACCTCTGGAGTCATTTATAATACATTTTGCAGACATTAGCATGCATGCTAACTTCCACTAACTCAAAGTTAACTCCCTATGGAGTTACATTTGTCTCATTAGTACCTGCATATGCACACAGTGTGATCTACAAATATTCTTTGATTTGCACAACTTCCGCTCTTAAAACGTAAATATTGATTGAGGGGCTTTATTGAACGTACAAATTGCACAAAAGACATTTTGTATGTATAATTTGCAGTTGATTAAACAATTGCAAATTATACAGAACACAATGCTCATACAGCCGAGGGTATTTTAGCATTGCGTTATATTTTGATACTGTACAAGACTCAGCGACAGACTGGCATCCTGCCTCATGCCCTCTGGCTGCTGGGATAGGCTCAAACTCCCCCTTACCCGTAATTAGAATAAACAGGTATTTAAAATGGATGGATATATTATTATACAAGTTATTGACATCAGTACTCTTGATTTCAACCTTGTATATCAGAGTGACTGCATGTGAAACAGGCTACATAAACACCTTGGGGTTCCCAGGAGCTGGGGGAGGTGTGTGTGGATCGGGAGGTCTGGGCGGCTTTGCTTGAGCTGCTGCCTCCGCGACCCGACTCCGGATAAAGAAGAAAATGGATGGATGGATGATGCATGTGAAACTCTTATTCAAGGTTGGGTAGGATTACTTTGAAATGTAATCCAAAGGTAATCAGATTACAAGTAATCCAAATGTATGTACATACTTGTACATATGAGGTCTGTGAGAAAAGTATTTGACCTTTTTATTTTATGCAAAAAATATATGGCTTTGATTCATATGTTTTTACGTCAGCCAAGCTTGAACCTTCGTGCGCATGCATGAGTTTTTCCAAGCCTGTCGGTTGCGTCATTCGCCTGTGGGCAGGCTTTGAGTGAGCACTGGTCACTTTTCCTCTGGAGTGCCAGCTCTCCACAATTTCTCTTATACTCACTCGACTGGTAAGCACTGAAAGCCGAGATAGGCATGTCCCAACTTGTCCTCTGGCACTCTGAAACGGAGGTGTTCCTTTGTCTCGCTTCATCAGCGAATCGGTCGTGACGCACGAAGCCTCCGCGCGGCTTTCCATGACAAAATCTGTTGGAAAATGGCTGATGTCCAGCTCTTGTGATAACCAGAGAAATTGCACACGACGGTCCCGGCTCCACACAGCGATCCGTTTAGAAATGATGTGGTGGTTTCTGCCTCTCGATGGCGGCTCGGTGCGCGGCGAGCCATGCGCCATTGTGGGCCGTCCTTAAAGCTGTAGTAACACTCCTTATTCTCTGTGAAGCCCGTAAAATTTTCACCGAAAACCAGATAATTTTTTCAAATGGTTTCCAGCTGCCTTTCTCTAACAGTTTCTGAAAAAATTCTGATGGAAAAAAAGCCCAAATCATTCCGCCTCCTTCCTCGCAATGAAACAACGAAGAGAGGGGTGGACCAGTGCTCACTCAAAGCCTGCCCACAGGCGAATGACGCAACTGACAGGCGTGGAAAAACTCACGCATGCGCACGAAGGTTCAAGCTTGGCTGACGTAAAAACATATGAATCAAATCCATATATTTTTTGCATAAAATAAAAAGGTCGGATACTTTTCTCACAGACCTCGTACATACATGTAATCCACATGTATTCTTTCAAAGTAATCCTACCCAACCTTGCTCTTATTACATCTTATTTCAAAGGAAACCTATCTAAACTGATTTTCAATTCAATTTATAAAAGCGACAAATCACATCACCCCAAGGTGCTTCACACAAAACAGATCAAAAACAGTTCAACATGAATTAAGAACAACAAGTGTAAAACACAATTAAAAACGAAATTAAAACAAAATTAAAAGGCAGAATAACACACAATCTTAACCAAAGCATTGATTAAAAGGACTTGAAGGTGTCCACAGTATCGGACTGTCTGATCAACACTGGGAGTCCATTCCACAATACTGGGGCATGATAAGAAAAGGCCCTTTCAATGACAGACCTCTTCTTCACCCTCCGGACACAAAGCAGTCCTGCATCGGATGAGCGCCTGGGACAGTACATAGGGCTTAATCAAATCAGCTAAGTACGTTCTTACCAGTCCATGAACAACTTTATAGGCTAATAGCAGAACCTTAAAGTATGATCTCAGAGACAGGTAGCAAATGGAGGAATGCCAGAACAGTTTTAATATGGTCAAACTTTCTAGTCCATGTCAAAATCTGGCAGCAGCATTCTGAACTAATTGGACACCCCGGCACTGGACTGCAGCAATGCTGGAAATAGGACATTACAATAATGCAATCTCGAGGAAACAAAGGCATGACTCAGGGTCTCAGCACCAGTAATGGACAAAAGGGGACGAATCCTCGCTGTATTTCGCAAATGGAAGAAGGCACCTCTTCTAACATCCCTAATGTGAAGACCAAAGGACAACACAGGGTCAACAACCACCCCATGGTTCCTCACCCTATCCGTGTGATGCACGACACACAAAACTAAGCCAAGCGCTAGCTGATCAAATTGATGCCGATCTCTTGCTGGACCTATAACAATCATTTTAGTCTTGGCAGAATTTAGAAGTAGAAAGTTACTAGACATCCAGCCTCTCACTGATGCAAGGCAATCCTCTCGTGTTTTTATAGAATTGAGATTACCAGCAGTTATCGGCATATGCAATTGAGTATCATCAGCATAGCAATGAAAGACAATCCCAAAACGCTGCAGTATATGACCAAGGGGTGCTATATTGAGGGAAAAAAGCAGGGGGCCCAAGACAGATCTCTGTGGAACCCCAAATTTCATATCACTAAGGTTAGAATAGTGTTATCGTATAAAACACAGAGAGCGACTGGATAGATATGACGTCAACCACGCAAGGGCACTTCCAGTAATCCTTAAGTAATGCTCCAACCTATCAAGTAAAACACAATGATCCATGGTATCGAATGCAGCACTAAGATCCGACAGCACCAAAACCGAAGTGGTGTCCGAATCCATTGCGAGCAGAAGATCGCTCATCATTTTAGTAAGAGCTGTCTCCGAGGAGTGGTATTTTCTGAAAGCAGACTGCAGTGGCTCAAAAAGATTATTCTCTGTAATGTTGTCCACAAGCTGCCTGAGACCACTTTTTTCCAGACTTTTAGAGCAAAATGATAAATTTGATATGGGCCTATAATTTACAATGACAAAATAACACGACTGATTTCCATTCTTCTGGCCGTGACAATACACAGCATCACAGACAGAGAGCGGAGAATCAGGTGTTAAAAGAAATTATATTTCTGACCCCAGATTTATGATTAATCAGTCTATGTGCTCCAACAATCACAGACCAGAAACTGAAGGACCTGGAAAGATACGTAGTTGTGCAATACACTAACTCTGTGTGTGTGTGTGTGTGTGTGTGTGTGTGTGTGTGTGTGTGTATATATATATATATATATTCCTGACACTAACACATTTGAAAGGTGACCTTGGTCTATATTGTTATTCATCAAGGAGTAGAAGCAGCCAGACTGCCTCTTCTCTTATCTCAAAAGGACACAATCCAGTGGCGGCAAGCCAATGATGTTCCTATCTGTCCTCACTGTAATAAGCATCACTGTTTAACTCAACCCAGTAGAGAGATCAGACAGCAGCTTTGAAAAATAAGACACAAAGTGTATCCTGTCTGTCAGGTTCTTAACACTTTAAATGGGGAGACTAGCCAACTTCGCCTTTCAAGTTCATTTTTGTAGGAACCCCCCCATGTATATGTGTGTGTCTAATGAGTCACAGCCAGCTCATAGCATTAACAATACATACAATTTGTCATGTGGCAGCAGTGATTTGCTGCCCCCCCCTTTTCCCCCATAAATTTAAGGGGTGACACACAAAACCACCATTAAACAAATTGTGACAAGGAAAATGACAGAGAAACATCCTGAAGAGTAGAATGGGAGGCAGAGCCTTCAGCTTTCAGGCTTCTCTCCTCTGGAACCAGCTCCCAATTCGGATCAGGGAGACAGACACCCTCTCTACTTTTAAGATTAGGCTTAAAACTTTCCTTTTTGCTAAAGCTTATAGTTAGGGCTGGATCAGGTGACCCTGAACCATCCCTTAGTTATGCTGCTATAGACTTAGACTGCTGGGGGGTTCCCATGATGCACTGAGTGTTTCTTTCTCTTTTTGCTCTGTATGCACCACTCTGCATTTAATCATTAGTGATTGATCTCTGCTCTCTTCCACAGCATGTCTTTTTCCTGGTTCTCTCCCTCAGCCCCAACCAGTCCCAGCAGAAGACTGCCCCTCCCTCAGCCTGGTTCTGCTGGAGGTTTCTTCCTGTTAAAAGGGAGTTTTTCCTTCCCACTGTCGCCAAGTGCTTGCTCACAGGGGGTCGTTTTGACCGTTGGGGTTTTTCCGTAATTATTGTATGGCCTTGCCTTACAATATAAAGCGCCTTGGGGCAGCTGTTTGTTGTGAGTTGGCGCTATATAAATAAAGTTGATTTGATTTGAAGAAGACTGTCTTTAATGACTATGCTAACAGGGAGAAGAGAGGACTAACAGAAGACAAACTATGCATGATAGATGAGGTAGTTACGGTGGCAGCAGTAATTATAGAAATTCTGTACTGTACAGGGGCTGGGCCAGTGCACGAGCATGGCCAATATTACGTTCGTCAGAATGCCCATTTCTATGAAATGTCTGATTTCACCACCACCATAACAACAACAAAAAAATCAATAAACAAACACCTCACATGCTTTTGTCCTGAACAAATCCCTTTCCCATTAATTGAAGTCGTTCCTTATTAGCTGATGTCTGTCGAGAAATTGTGTATGTGCTCAAACATTGAGTGGACATCAGAGAACTTTCCTGGTGGTTACATTGTCCTGTAATTGTTTGTTTGTAGCTTGTCAGAAGATGTCCACTTGACATTAAGCTGCTTTCTTTTGTTGGAAGCAGAAATCCATCACAAAAAACTGCAGGAGTTTACGTGAGACATGACTATTTTTTTAGTGACAATGACATGGACAATTATTTGCTTCACTGAAATGTTTTGCACAGTGTTATATTGAAACAGGAAACCCTGGCTCTGATAGCAGCTTAAAATTTACTTTTTGTGGGGTTAGAAGTTAATTTCTTTCTGAAATATCATACAGATTACCGGTATTCACATTTACCAGTTTAAACCCAGGCAACTCTCTGCACTTAAATAATCTCTCTCGCTGTCCATGATAAATAACTTCCAGTTTGCTTTGCGCAGCTGTTGTGGTCACTACCAGAGGTGATGGGATTTTTCAGCCAATCTCACTGAAAATAATAGAACATCCCATTTTTCCTTGTCAGCTGATGTGAATGCAGTTTTATCCATTCATTATCTATTATCTGTTTGCATCCAGAACTGCTGCACACTATCATTCTGTGATTGTCTATTCATTACATTACAGCTCAATGTCCATTGGAGAGCAACGGATCAGACAGTTTTTGCTACCAGTCAGTTTGCTCAGTCACCATGTGTGACTGTTGCCGTTACTCACATACTGCAAATTGATGTCATTGTCACAACACTACTACCAGTGCACAATGTCATCACAAGTAACACAGAGATGTAGTGATGTTAAGCTCGAGTCAGTCTGCTCGACACAGCATCGAGCTTTGTGAACCAGAAGTGTCGGTGAGCAGTGTTTCGAGCACGCCCCCATCACGTGACCACTGCGAGCGAGGCCTCGTTACGTCACACCACGTGTCGAGCTTCGCGGGAAAGTCGAATAATTTGGGCGTGTCAATACGACCCGCCAAGTATTTAAATGAGATCTGAATCGCGGCACAAACTGTGGGTTTGTGAGAGGAGGAGACTGCTAGCGACAGTGTTATTGCCAATTACTACGTGACAGGGACAGCATTAGTTTATATTTAGGTCTAGTTTAGAGTTCATTTAGTATAGTTAGCTACATACACATAGGACCTAACATAGACAGACACACACCACACACAACAGGCATTTATTCATATACAACATTTATCCACACAGTACATAAACATAGGTTATAGGTTAGACTATATATTCATAGGTAGATCAGAGACTGAGCTGAGTGACTGAAGAGCTGTGATTTTGGCGAGCGGGTCTTCTCCAAAGCTGGAGAGGTGGTGAGGCAGAAGAGGAGCCGATTAAAGCCCAGCACTGTTGAAATGATTCTTTTTTTGAATAAAAATTGTTGATAGTTGCACAATCACCGTCTCCTATCCCCTCTATTCTAATTTACAAATTACAGTATCTTAAGCACGTCTTTCTCACTTTTCCTGTCACATTCCATCCAAATATTGAGGACTGATGAATCTACATATAGTCTAGAATAAAGGTTTTCATAACCAGTATGTGTACATCTGTAAGGACTATTTATTACATTAAGAAAGACACAATAATGAAGATGGCATTTTTTATTAGTATTTTTCAAGGACAAACCACATCAGTCATGAATTACTGCAAACATTTGTCACAGCACTCGCTCAGGGTAATTCTCAAAACAATCCAGCAGATGTCACCCTTCAAACTGTATCAAATGCCTCGAAGCAGTGTGTCGATTTTCAGCCAGTTGTGTTGAAGTGGCTCATTGGTTCATGAGGCCTCGAAATTGCCATCACTACAGAGATGGGATGAGGAGAAACATTCTGGAAACTCATTTTTTGCTTTTTATGATGTGTTGGGGTAATGAAATTAATTTTATTTTAGGGTGGACAATTAATAAATTTTCATCAAAAAAGGGGGCAGGCTTATGCTTGACGAGGGGCGTTCAAGTGTGTGGGTACAGGGGAAAAGTTGTATGTGTACGAGGTCTGTCAATAAAGTATAGGTCCTTTTTATTTTTTTCAAAAACTATATGGAGTGCTCACAGGCGGATGACGTCACCGACAGGCGTGGAAAAACTCACGCATGCACACGAGGGTTCAAGCATGTCTGACGTAAAAACATATGAATGAAATCCATATAGTTTTTGAAAAAATAAAAAAGACCTATACTTTATTGACAGCCCTCGTATATGTATGTGTTGAATGGATGAACAAGTCACAAGAAATCAGTGAAGTGAGGAGTTGATCAAGATCTTGGAAGTAACTGTCTTCCATATCCATCAACTCAAAATTTTAAGAGTGCAGACATGTTCAAGAATCAATCTTTTCTTCTATGCTTCAGTGTATCCAATGAATTTTCAGTGAATTTAAATACATTTTTTTCCTGGTTTAACCACAAAATACAGATGGTACATTCCTGCAGAATGAGTTTCATACATGTTTGATACAGAATCATACAAATGCATTCTTTGCAATTTCAAGGATACTGTAAAACTAATCATGGTTAACTTTGAAGTGATTTCAGACACACCTATTTAGGATGTGCACTTCAGATTTGGTGAAAAATCAAATTCTGTTATCACGGTCACCTGAATCAGTACTCCATTCAGTAAAGTCAGATAGCCTTAGAGAACAGAAGAGGTAAGTCCTGTGTCAGCCCATTGGTACTGTTGGTTATCCCTGGATTCTGGAACATGAAGTGGATGAGAGTCTACTACTCCTCCTAGATGGGATGCCAGTTGGACACTGGACACTTCTAAAGCCAAGGCCTGTACCTATTTACAGCTGCGTGGACTGAGTCAGTCAATTCAATGTATTTACATAGCGCCAAATCACAGCATAGGTCAACCCAAGCTGCTACACACAAGCAAGGTTTAAACCTTGGCCACCCCATGAGATGCAATGCAGATGGAATGTCAAATACTGGTTTACAGCAAGTTGAAGAAACATAATGCCAACCTTTGTGCAGTGCCTCCATGTACAAAGGAGCATGTCATGTGCCTAAAGCCAAACAATAGTGTCATGGGTGCTCCAAAGGTCAATTACTATGGAAACTACACTCTCCTGTGGAGGAGTTCTGCAAGATCCCAAGAAAATCTGAGCCAAGAAGGAGATGCCACCACCAAAAACCAAAGCTGAACTCAAGACCATCTTGGGCACAGCTACTCAACTCATACATTACACTGAATTTTAATGGGAAACAAACCGTGGTGCAGCTATGTAGAAAATGAAATGTCTGCTCACAAGGGATCATGGACCATCACTGTGCTTCTACAATTCTACCAAAGAACTGAAAGTGTAGGTGGACGCTTCAAAAAGTGGCTTGTTGCAAAAGAGTAGGCCAGTGGCATGGTCTTCCAAGTGCTTAACAGTTACTGATGAGAATTATGTGAAGATCAACAGAGATCTGTAGTGTGTTGTGGTACAAATGCTTCCATGCATACCTCTATGGCAGTTATTATTGAGTCAGACCACAGACTGCTCGAGGAAATGCTGAAAAAAAAAATCATTCGCCACCATCCCAGCCCATCTGCAGTGGTGATCCTGCATCTGCAATGCTATGACATTAACATTCAGCACCAGCCAGGGAAAGAAATCCTTGAAGTAGACACCCTGTCCAGGACGCTCCTGCCAGAGTGTACTGAAGACATGCGGAATGGATGAACTGGTCTATGCAGCCATTATTATCTTTCCACAGAGTGAAACAAAGCTCGCTGAGCTGAAATTGGAAACCGCACAGAACAGTGTACTCACCCTGCATGAAAATATGGCTGAGGCTGGCCAAGGTAACACAGAAAAGGTGTCTCCTCTTCTGCTTGATTATCAGAACTTCAGAGATGAAATAATGTCTCATGATGGTATAATGTTCAAAAGTGAAATAATCATTGCATCATATCCCATAAAAGGAATACTGCAACAAATTCATGCAGGTTTTAAGTTTGCTTTGAACCTTTTTTAAAAAAGAGACTGCCATCTAGTGGGCTGCGAAAAAATGTCAAATGCTTCATGAGGCCTGCTTTGGTCTTCACCAGTTGCAGACAGATATTATAGTATATTAAATAAGCAAATCAAAGTTGCTTTTTGGATTGCTATGGTGCATCCATATTAATCAACATCTAAGCAGTTTATTCTCATTATAAGCCCTTTTATTTTAGTAACTTACAAGATGATAGATAGCTACACTCAACAAAAATATAAACGCAACACTTTTGGTTTTGCTCCCATTTTGTATGAGATGAACTCAAAGATCTAAAACTTTTTCCACATACACAATATCACCATTTCCCTCAAATATTGTCCACAAACCATGTGATAGTGAGCACTTCTCCTTTGCTGAGATAATCCATCCCACCTCACAGGTGTGCCATATCAAGATGCTGATTAGACACCATGATTAGTGCACAGGTGTGCCTTAGACTGCCCACAATAAAAAGCCACTCTGAAAGGTGCAGTTTTATCACACAGAACAATGCCACAGATGTTGCAAGATCTGAGGGAGCGTGCAATTGGCATGCTGACAGCAGGAATGTCAACATGCATTTTATTGATGGCATTTTGAATGCACAGAGATACCATGACGAGATCCTGAGGCCCATTGTTGTGCCATACATCCAAGAACATCACCTCATGTTGCAGCAGGATAATGCACGGCCCCATGTTGCAAGGATCTGTACACAATTCTTGGAAGCTGAAAATGTCCCAGTTCTTGCATGGCCGGCATACTCACCGGACATGTCACCCATTGAGCATGTTTGGGATGCTCTGGACCGGCGTATACGACAGCGTGTACCAGTTCCTGCCAATATCCAGCAACTTCACACAGCCATTGAAGAGGAGTGGACCAACATTCCACAGGCCACAATTGACAACCTGATCAACTCTATGCGAAGGAGATGTGTTGCACTGCATGAGGCAAATGGTGGTCACACCAGATACTGACTGGTATCCCCCCCCCAATAAAACAAAACTGCACCTTTCAGAGTGGCCTTTTATTGTGGGCAGTCTAAGGCACACCTGTGCACTAATCATGGTGTCTAATCAGCATCTTGATATGGCACACCTGTGAGGTGGGATGGATTATCTCAGCAAAGGAGAAGTGCTCACTATCACAGATTTAGACTGGTTTGTGAACAATATTTGAGGGAAATGGTGATATTGTGTATGTGGAAAAAGTTTTAGATCTTTGAGTTCATCTCATACAAAATGGGAGCAAAACCAAAAGTGTTGCATTTATATTTTTGTTGAGTATACATGAGCCTGTCCCTTCACATGACAACTTAAAGAAACACATTATATTAATTCAGTCAGACGTCTCAGAAGAATAGCAAAATTGTATATGTTAATTTATTCTGCTTGGATGTGTTAGACAGCTGATTTCTTCAAATAAATGCATTGGTACATCAAAATAACTGCCTAGACATTGCAAAACATTTGCCTGTATCTGGTGAAATTTCTGTCAGTTCAATTGTACCATCTGATGTCATCTTAACCTCAGCCAACAAAGTTGGAGGAGGTTATGTTTTCATTCCTGTTTCGTTTTTGTTTGTATGTGAACAGCCTGGAGCCCACAATTTTTCATATATCATTATGAAATTTTAACTTAAGATTTATATCCTGATGGGCAAGAACTGATTACATTTTTAAGGTCATAGGTCAGAGTCAGAAAAAAACTTACCTATCTTTAACATTGAATCCCTTTGTTTAACATTGAACAAATTTTGAAAAAATTAATAATTGTCAAAAATATAAAATTTCTTTCATATTTGAGAGTGTTACATGGAATGGTATCCTTTATCAGCTGACAAAGTTTAATCCGGATTTGATCCAGATTACATATTTTTTTAGGCCATTTATATTTAACATTAAAAACTCCATTTAATGTCTATTTTACATTATATCTAAATCACACATTCCCCAGTCACTCTCATATTTGAAAGTGAGATGCAAACTGGCACTCACTATCACCTGACAAAGTCTGATCTGCATTGTGGATTTTGTGGACATTTGAATTTAATATTGAAAAGTCCATTTGGTGTACATTTTGCAGGGCTGGATCCAGAGTGAAAATCTGACAGATGCATTTTTGCCCAATGATAAAATAAAAATCGTACGCGTCTTGTTATTCAATAATCTTCATTATTTCATTCGTGTGCAACATACACTGTCACACTTCTTTTACTATATTTATTATACTTCATGGACCATAGTGAACACTTCTAATTTGTATAAATATGATGTCCTAAAAACAACAACACTATAACAAAAATTGACTGTAAACAGGATCAAATTTACTGCCAAAATCTTTCAATTATACCTGAATCTATATATGATTTTTTTCAATTGATAAAATCAATAAAAATATGACTGCATATATTCTTAATAATAATATATTGAGATACAGATAGTTCACAGAAGACATTTTCCATTGTTACCAATCAAAATTAGAAACAGTCCAGCAGGTAACAATATTCATCATGTCCATGACTAAATATACTAAAACAAATACATCACAATTGTACACATATCACAGTTGTGATATGTGTACAATATATAATATATATTATATATATATAATATAATAAAGTTTTTTTTTTTACCGATGACGAACGATGCGTAAAAGAATTTGACCGATGCAACTGCATCGGTCCAAACCGGTCTGGATCCGGGCCTGATTTTGCATCATATCTAAATCAAAAGTGCCTCAGTCGCTCACATTTGTGACAATGAGATACAAACTGGTACTCTCAATGAATAGACTAGTCTGACCCATAATGTGGATTTAGCAGATATTTGATTTTAACATTGAAAAGCCCTTTTGATCTATATTGTGTATTATATTTTATCTTATGAAAAGTCATTTCTAACAGGACTTTGACCTTGAAATTTTTTTCCAAAGTAAAAATTTGTGGAATTGGGAACTAGTGTTGGTGGAGGTTTGCGCCCTGAGAGCGGTGCTCTAGTCTTGTGAATGGTTTAGCTATATAATTGCAGATTTTTAAAAATGGCCCGATCCAATATTATGGTTTTTGGACAGTTACATATGATATTGTTGTTGTTCTTGGGACAAGTCATGTTTATGTGATTGTGAACACAATAACCTATGGAAATTTATTTTGTTAACGTTACAGTAGTTACAGTAGCAACAATTGTAAATACTCATTTTTAACAATAGAAAATAAGTGAATTTAAAATTTTGGCGAGCTGAATAAAAAAGATCCAAGATGCCTTTTGTGCAATAATCATGCAGTTGAATCATCATCTTTATGTCACATTTGAGAGGTGATGGTGGCAACGGAGAAGTGCTTATGAACACAGATTAACAAAGTTTGAGAAAATTAAGTCTTTTGTGTGCACGGAATTCTCTGATAAGTTGAAGCAAAAACAAAACTGTTGCATTTATATTTTGAGTGAGTACACTTGCAGACTGAAGTTGTATTCTACTGCACATGCCAGACATACTTTCCACTGTTTTGTGTTTTAATTAAAGCGTATTGTCTCCAGCTGAGGTTAATTTGCGTCTCGTCCTTGGCCCCCATGGCAAAAGGCAGACGGCATCAGTGTCTCCTGACAGCTGAACCATCTGTGTATGTGCAAGTATGTGCACACAGTCACACAATGGTGACAGAGTTTCTGGAGAAATGTGTCTGTGTGCCTGCGGATGGCTGAGTTAGAAACAACAACTTTACAGGCTATTGTTTGTCTGCCAGTCCTGTCAATTGTTGTTTTTTTTTAGCTCTTTTCAAATGAGCATCCCTTGATCATACACCTGCTTCTGTTTTCTCCATCCACCCCACAATACCATACCCACACACACTCAGCTAAACCAAACTGACAAAGAGAAATTACAAAAAAATTATGAATACTACACTATTTGCACAAAAATTATGTATATGTATAATCAGTAGTTGGAACCAAAACCCTGTGAAATTTGTGTCCCTCTTTAAACAGGCAAATATTGCACCACAGTTATTTATCTAAACAACTTTAACATGATCATCACAGGAACTCCTACACAACACTCACAAATAGCACCATACATAACAATTATTTAGATTTCTCCGACAAATCCTTGTGCGCTTCATCTCCATGTCAGGATTACATTCATTCCTGACCACTACGCTGGCCATTTTAACAAGCCCTCATAGGCACACCTGCTGTCTGCCCACAGTTTTTTTGCTATAATGGAGCCACACGATTTTTGGTGCTCAAATTGTATTATTTCTAAAGTGAGCAGCAGAATCACACCGTGTCATGCTGCTTTTTACTTCAGCTTTTCTTCCACGGGTAGCAGTATGAATGAGCTTAATTATTTTAAACTGGTGGTTGGAGTTCAGTCGATCAGTGTAGGAGAGTGTTCTCAAAAACGAGGTTGGAGGGTGCAGGTGTTTGTCTGACATTTCCACTTTCGTGTTCCTGTGAAGGGAGGTAGGTGTGTGCTGAAGTGTTTGCACTGTTAAAGTGCTTATGCGAATGGTTTCGTTAAAAGACCTGTGGGAGTTGTCACTGGTTGTGCGTTGCTTGGCACGGGTGGTGCCAGGTGGTTGCTGGCTGTTGGATGCTCTGGTGCAATGTTGATTCCTCTGCTTGTGCTGTATTGGCTGGGACGGATGGAGTGGTATGTATGGGTGGCTTGGCTTCCTCCTCCAGACATTTGTGTGTCACTTATGGTTGTGCTGTTAAAGTTACAGGTTCATGATGGAAAGGCGTGAGCTCTGCAGATGCCACTGCTGCTTTGCCCGGAGTTGAGTCCGTTGCTTCACCCTGATGTCTGCTGCTACCTGCCTGGATGTGTTGTCAACATGGAGATTAGGCTGATGCCTGCATACGGAGTTGATGGTGCCCTTTGGTGTTCAGAGAGGCCACCTGCAGATAGGGACTCTTGATTTATGTTAAATGTTTTATGAATTGTTGTTTTGTATTTTTATAATAAATCAGTTTCAATAAGTTTCGTAACGTTGTTAATTTGGTTGGAGAGAATTCCCAGGGTGGTGTCAGAAGTCCGACCTATCATGTTCATTCATGTTTGCCAATTGTCTCATGATGAAGAATAACTCGACTGCTTTGCCACACATGTCAAACTGTGAAAAACTGGGGGTGGTCTTATACCTTCTGCATTTATGGCTATATTGACCTGAACAGACAATTCTGACTATATTTTGACAATGTATGAGTGCTTTTGTGGACAATTTTATATGGGGTTGAGGTTTGGAGACTGACTTGGCCACTCCAGGACCTTGAAATTCTTTTTATGGAGCCACTCCTTCACTGCCTGAGCGGTGTGTTTGGGATCATTGTCATGTGGGAAGACCCAGCCACGTTGCATCTTCAATGCTCTCACTGAAGGAAGGAGGTTTGGGCTTAAAATCTCACAATATATGGCCACGTTCATTCTTCTCTTAACACAGATCAATCGTCCTGTCCCCTTTGCAGAAAAACAGCCCCAAAGCATGATGATTCCACCCCCATGCTTCACAGTAGATTTGGTGTTCTTGGGATGCAACTCAGCATTCTTCTTCCTCCAAACACAATGAGTTGAGTTTTTACGAAAATGTTCTATTTTGGTTTCATCTGACCACATGATATTTTCCCAATCTTCTTCTGGATCATCCATATGCTCTCTGGCAAACTTCAGACGGGCCTGGGCATGTACTGGCTTAAGCAGGGGGACACGCCTGGCACTGCAGGATTTGAGTCCCTCTCTGTGTAGTGTGTAGCCTTTGTTATTTTGGTCCTAGCTCTCTGCAGGTCATTCATCAGGCCCCTCCGTCTAGTTCTGGGATTTTTGTTCACTGTTCTCAAGATCATTTTGACCCATGTGATGACATCTTGCGTGGAGCCCCAGATCGAGGGAGATTATCAATGGTCTGGTATGTCTTCCATTTTCTTACAATTGCTCCCACAGTTGATTTATTCACACTAACCTGCTTGACTATTGCAGATTCACTATTCCCAGCCTGGTGCAGGTTTACAATTTTCTTCTTGGTGTCCTTCAACAGCTCTTTGGTTTTGGCCATGGTTGAGTTTGGAGTCTGACTGTTTGAGGCTGTGGACAGGTGTCTTTTATACAGATAACAAATTCAAACAGGTGCCATTAATACAGGTAACAGGTGGAGGACAGAAGAACTTCTTAAAGAAGTTACAGGTCTGTGAGAGCCAGAAATCTTGCTTGTTTGTGGGTGACCAAATACTTATTTTCCACCATAATTTACAAATAAATTCTTTAAAAAATCCTACAGTGTGATTTCCTGGATTTTTTTTTCTCATTTTTTCTCTCATAGTTGAAGTGTACCTGTGATGAAAATTACAGACCTCTCTCATCTTTCTAAGTAGGAGAACGTGAACAATCAGGGACTGACTAAACACTTTACCCCACTGTTTCTGTGTAGGCTCTCAGTTGTCCAGGTGGTTTCCATAGTAGAGAAGCTTGAATCTTCAACTGGACTGGGTTGCTTGACGTGAGGACGTTTCGCTTCAAATCACAGAAGCTTCCTCAGCTAAAATTCTTGCTCTGGTAGTCTGACTTCTGTCTTGACTCTTGTAGAGAAGAATAAACCAGAAGCCAACAAAAGCTGGAGTTTTTTTAACCTAACCAGACCCCACCTACCGAGAGGCTGACTGCTATAGGCTAGTGACTAAACAATAGCTCTAATTAGCACCTATTGTGCTCTAGTTAGCACTCTCCTAATGACAGGACGGAAGCCTCCCCTGATGGCTCCCTTGACGAAAGACAGACACGCTTTGTCCCCTGTTTACAATGTGGTACTCAGGTCAAAGCAGTTTCAGTCTTTTGTTCATGGTAATGAGTCATTTTATAATTTTAGCTGAGGAAGCTTCTGTGATTTGAAGCGAAACGTCCTCATGTCAAGCAACCCAGTCCAGTCGAAGATTCAAGCTTCTCTACTTTACCCCACTATAATTTTGAGCAAAAATGGTTAAAAGTAGAGATCACAGACCTAGGTCAACATGTTGGTCATTCTGTCTGTTGCTGTCCCACTCTCTGTCTGTCTGAGTGCCTATTCTTGAACTCCTTTTAATGACTAAAAGTTCCTGTTTTTGGCCATTGACCTCAATTTGCTCAATCCCCCTGATATATCAGGAACCACCGAGGTTAGACAACAGATTTGGTCTTAAATTTACTAAGACAAAAAAACTGATATTTGGTCCACCTGAACATATTATGATAGCTAAGTAGCCTCTATGTGTGTACGTGTGTATGGCTTCTATCAGGGAGAAACTGGGGAGAGTTGACATTTGCCATTTGGTATGTTGATGTATTTTGGGTCAAGGATGAAAACAAAGTTGACAGGGCTCATATTTTTGGAGAAATTAGTGATATTAACTATCACTGAACAATGAACATGGTGCTGCAATGCACCATGGGAGTTTAGGGCTTTAAATTGTGTTATAGTGGTTCATGTTAGTTTAACAGTCTTAAGTGTTATTGACTTAGCATATTTTTGTCATTAAATTGGTGAATCAATTTAGTCAAGTGTCATGTTGCCGTTACAATGAGTGAGAACTGTAGTGCATTTGATGCCTTCCACCACAGTCTCTGTTTGTGAGTGTGTAAAAATAAAAGCACCTGCTTGAGGCAGAATGTAGAAAACACAAAAAGCTGTGTGTGTGTGCACATAACTTCGATCACGGACAAACTGGGGAGAGCTGACATTTGCCGTTTGGTATGCTTACTTATGTTTGGGTCAAGAATGAATGCTACAAAACAGAATGTTGATCGGACTAATATGTTTGGAGAAACTACAGATATTAGTGAACAACACTGAACAACTGATGTTAATAGTTACATTCTGGACTCACACACCATTCCAGCAGGGGGCAGTAAATCATCGACATATTAAAAGCATGCACGTGTGTGTGTGTGTGCGCAATTTTATTTAGTACAATGTAAGTACATATTCTAATTGTAAGTATGTTAAAAATATAAGATAACACAAGAAAGTGAAAATGCATTTCTATTGTGGTCCATTTAAAAATCAAATGACAAAATAGAAGACCCTGTGGGCTCACCACCCGCAGGGGGAACCGCTGGTGTCGGGTGCACTGTCCTTTGGGTGGCAGTGAAAGTTGAGGGCCTCGACGGACCAGATCCAGGGGGCAGGGGCTAGCTCTGGGGGTGTGGGACATCACCTCGCTGTGGGGGAAGTGTGTGGGAACTCTGACTGTTGTTTGAGCATATGCACCGAACAGTATTTTGGAGTATTCGGCCTTCTTGGAGTCCCTGAATGGAGCCCTGTATGGGGCTCCGGTGGAGCACTCCATTGTTCTGCTGGGGGACTTCAACACACACGTGGGCAATGACAGAGACATCTGGAGAGGTGTGATTGGGAGGAACGGATTCCCTGATCTAAACCCGAATGGTTGTTTGTTATTGGACTGTCCATAATGAACACCATGTTCGAACATAAGGACGCTCATAAGTGTACATGGTACCAGAGCACCCTAGGCTGAAGATCGATGATCGATTTTGTGATCATATCATCTGATTTGAGGCCGCATGTTCTGGACACTCGGGTGAAGAGAGGGGCAGAGCTGTCAACTGATCACCATCTGGTGGTGAGTTGGATCAGAGAGTGGAGGAGGACTTTGGACAGACCTGGTAAGACCAAAATGGATAGTGCAGGTGAACTGGGAATGTCTGGAGAAGCCCATTGTCCAACAGATCTTCAACTCACACCTCCGGCAGAGCTTCTCTTGCATCCCTGTGGAGGTTGGGGCATTGAACCAGAATGGGCAATGTTCAAACCTTCCATTGCTGAAGCTGCAGCGGGGAGCTGTGGTCTGAAGGTCTTAGGTGCCTCAAGGGGAGGTAACCCTTGAACATCGCGGTGGACACCGGTGGTCAGGGAAGCCATCCGACTGATAAAGGAGTCCTTCTGGGATATGTTATCTCAGAGGACTCCAGAGGCAGTTGCAAGTTACCGACAGGCCCAAAGGACAGCAGCCTCTGCTGTGGGGGAGACAAAGCAGCGGGTGTGGGAGGAGTTCGGAGCAACCATGGAGAAGGATTTTCGGTTGGCACCAAGGTGCTTCTGGTGGACCATAAGGCACCTCAGGAGGGGAAAACGGGGAACCATCCAAGCTGTCTACAGTAAGGATGGGACTCTGTTGACCTCAACTGATGATGTAATCCACCGCTGGAAGGAACACTTTGAGGAACTCCTGCATCAGACTGGAGCGCCTCTATAGTAGGGGCAGAGCTGGAAGCTGATGGAGGATTTTCATCAATTTCCTTGGTGGAGGTCACTGAGATAGTCAAACAAGTGGCAAGGCCCCGGGGGTTGATGAGATCCATCCAGAAATGCTGAAGGCTCTGGGTGTGGAGGGATTGTCTTGGATGAGATGTTTCTTCAACATCGCATTGAAGTCTGGGACAGTGCCTAAGGAGTGGCAAACTGGGGTGGTGGTCCCCATATTTGAAAAGGGGGATCAGAGAGTGTGTACCAACTACAGGGGCATCACACTACTCAGCCTCCCTGGTAAAGTCTACTCCAGGGTGCTGGAAAGGAGGGTTCATCTGATAGTCGAACCTCGTATTGAAGAGGAACAATGTGGGTTCTGTCCTGGTCATAGAACAACCGACTAGGTCTTTACTCTCACAAGGATCCTGGAGGGTGCCTGGGAGTATGCCAACCCAGTCTACATGTGTTTTGTGGACTTGGAGAAGGCGTATGATCGGGTACCCCGGGAGATACTGTGGGAGGTGCTGCGGGAGTATGGAGTGAGGGGGTCCCTTCTCAGGGCCACCCAATTTCTGTACTCGCAAAGCGAGAGCTGTGTTGTTTGGGTGCTCAGCAGTAAGTCAGACTCGTTTTCGGTGGAGGTTGTGGTCAATGTGGCACAGGAAAGGGAAGTCTGGGGTCCCCTGCTGGAGCTGTTGCCCCCGTGACATGAACCCGGAAAAGCGGTTGTTGATGATGATGATGTCAAAATAGAAGCAATAATAAAGATGATGACAAGAACCTAAAAAAAATTATAAACTCTTGAAATTTTTTTTATATATATTTTTTAAACACTGCCCAATCCAGAGCAGATGGATCTCCATGGGCAACAACGCTAGTTACATCTAAAATAGATGCGATACAGTGCATCCAGAAAGTATTCAGTGCTTCACTTTTTTTTGCAAATTTATTAAACATAATAGCAATTAAAAAAAAAAAGAAATCACATATACATAAGTATTCACACCCTTTGCTCAAAACTTTGTTGCTGCACCTTTTGGCAACAAATACATTCTCAAGTCTTCTTGAATATGATGCCACAAGCTTGGTGCACCTATCTTTGGGCAGTTTTGTCCATTCCTCTTTACAGCACCTCTCAAGGTCCATCAGGTTGGATGGGGACCATCAGTGCACAGACATTTTCAGATCTCTCCAGAGATGTTAAATCAGATTCAGGTCTGGGCTCTTGCTGTGCCACTCAAAGACACTCACAGAGTTGTCCTGATGCCACTCCTTTGATATCTTGGCTGTGTGCTTAGGCTCATTGTCCTGCTGAAAGTTGAACCTTTGTCCCAGTCTGAGGTTGAGCGCTCTGGAGCAGGTTTTCATCCAGGATGTCTCTGTACATTGCAGCATTCATCTTTCTGTCAATTCTAACTAGTCTCTCAGTTTCTGCTGCTGAAAAACATCTCCACAGCATGATGCTGCCACCACCATGCTTCACTGTAGGGATGGTGCCTGGTTTCCTCCAAACATGACACCTGGCATTCACGTTAGGGTGACCAGATTTCCTACTCTCTGCCAGAAACTGAGATGGTTTTCGATGTTATTGACACTCCGGCTTTGAAATGCATCATTTAAAAATGCATGTTTCAAACACACATTTCAAAACTGAAGCCAGACTGTTAATAACAACACCGGAAACCATCTCAATTTGTGGCACAAAGGAGGACATCTGGCCACCTTAATTTACGCCAAAGAGTTCAATCTTTGTCTGATCAGACCATAGAATTTTGTTTCTCATGGTCTGAAAGTCCTTCAGGTGCCTTCTGGCAAACTCCAGGCAGGCTGTCATGTGCCTTTTACTAATAGTCCAGCAGTTAAGGGATAGAATCGTGCACTTTTTTACAAAAGCACCAAATTTTGTCCAGGGACTCTTTAGGTTATAGTATTAAGTCATGTCAAAGCGGGAGACATTTGATTTTAGCCCTGTATCCTGCTTTTTTTAAAAGGGTGTTTGCATGGTTATACTTGTAATACAGTGTATATTTTGCTATTCATATGACAATACGATCATATGGTTATTATGTAGGGGGCCAGTGATCAAGATTGGACATTGTTAAGCTGTAGAGAATGGCTACTGCAACTAGTGCGAAGCTATACTGAGCTTATGTGATCATGTATTGTCTGTCGTGCGGCGTCATACGTCGTCGTACATCCTTATACATTAGCAGGGTGTTATGTTTCAAAATGGAAAGAGGTACAGGACTCATTTCAGGCCTGTAGGGATCTTTAACAGGCCTCTACCTCTGAGACATAAAATTAGGTCACTGTGATCTTCCTAGCATGAAAGCTGTAGAGAGTAGTTCATTAAAAATATTCATGAAACATTTGTGCATATCTAGGAAGTTTTCCAACCAGGTATTTACAATGTTTTCAGTTAAAAAATATGGTGATAATCGTCTTAATACCAATAACATAAAATAATAATGATGACAACAACAACAACAACAATAATAATAATGGTTATGGCCATAAAAACAAAATTGATTTCTTGTAATTAATAAAAAGCGTTTCTTTCTTTCATATGTACATATGTTAGAGTGCATGAGTAGCATCTTTCCTTTGCCCTATGCTCACAAACAGCTATATTGCATAGGTATATTGATATTCACAATGAGTTAGACAATATTTAGTCACTTTCCCTAGATTAACGCTTTTTCTAAGAGTGTAAGCACACTGAAGTACATTCGAAGCATCCCTACTTAGCCTTAATACATTTTTCATAACCTTCAAGTTTATATTATGAACTTAAAAAGACATTTGGATAAGACTTTGTCATGAATTATATGCTGTAGAAGGCTGAAAATGGTTATTCTCTTAAACCCAAGTTTTTAAAGTGTAGACATTTATGGATTCAATGTCTCCCGATCTTATATACTTCAGGACACTATAAAGTACCTCTGATAAAGTTTTGACGCTTTTATATAAAAGTGCATGATTCCACTAAAATTTGTCCCTTAGCTGCCGGACTATAAGGAGTGGCTTTCGTCTGACCACTCTACCACACAGGCCTTATTGGTGGATTGCTGCAGACAAGGTTGTCCTTCTGAAAGGTTCTCCTCTCCACAGAGGAATGCTGGAGCTCTGACAGAGTGACCATTGGGTTCTTGGTCACTTCCCTGACTAAGGCCCTTCTCCCTGATCCCTCAGTTTAGATGGAGGTCACTGTGCTCATTGGAACCTTCAAAGCAGCAGAAATGTTTCTGTACCCTTCCCCAGAGTTGTGGCTCAAGACAATACTGTCTCAGAGGTCTACAGACAATTCCTTTGACTTCATGCTTGGTTTGTTCTCTGACATGCACTGTCAACTGTGGGACCTGTAGACAGGTGTGTGCCTTTCCAAATCATGTCCAATCAACTGAATTTCCCCCAGGTGGTCTCGAACTGAGCTGTAGAAACATCTCAAGGATGATCAGTGGAAACAGGATGTACCTGAGCTCAATTCTGAATTTCATTGCAAAGGCTGTCAATACTTATATACAAGTGATTTTTCTTAGTTTGTTTTATTTTTAATAAATTTGTAAAAATCTCAAAACTTCTTTCATATTGTCATTATGGGGTGTTGTGAGTAGAATTCTGAGGTAAAAAATAATTTACTCCATTTGGAATAAGGCTGCAACATAACAAAATGTCAGTGAAACACTGTGAATACTTTCTGGATGCACTGTATTTGATAATGTATTATTTATATTATGGTATACTGATCTGATGGCTATAGTGTCATGGCATGAAGTTAGTGTTAATTTTGTCACCTGAATTTTAAATTAGTCTTGTGTCAAATGCCCTTTTAGTTTTAGTCAGCCACATACCATTTTTATTTGCTCAGGTTGTAGTTGAATAAAGTCTGGGTAGATTAGTCAAAAGAAACTTAATGTATTGTCATCTTGTTTCAGTCACGACATTTTAGTCTTTTTGATGAAAAACAATTACATTATTTCTGATTACCATTTCAGTCAGCATAGTGTTTCACACACCTTAAATAATTGATCTTGCTACGTACCTGACAAAATACACTTGTTGAATTATTGAAGATTTGTGGCATTTCCCCCAGTATTTTAAATGTGCAAGGCTTCCTGTCAGATACAGACATGTGGTTTTCTTGTCAGTCTCATATTTAAAATCGGTCCAGATATCAAGCCTCTTCTTCCATAAGGTCTGTACGCTCCATGTTGTTTTAGCTTTGTGTTGTAGCCACAAGGTGGAAGCAGTAGTACAGGAAATACAGCTGTCTTCAGTGATGGCTGTACAACATTCTGAAGTCAGTTAAAAGCTTGTCGAAGAAAATTAAGAAAAAATATGATTATCTTTGGACCACCTCTCAAGCTCCATCAGGTTGGATGGGGAGCATCGGTTCACAGCCATTCTCAGATCTCTCCAGAGATGTTCACTAGGATTCAGGCTTGGGCTCTGGCTGGGCCACTCAAGCACATTCAGAGTTGTCCTGAAGCGACTCCTTTGATATCTTGGCTGTGTGCTTAGTGTCATTGTTCTGCTGAAAGATCAACTGGGGGTGATGTCTTAGCTTTTTTACTTCTAATAAATTTGCTAAATTATCTAAAACTTTTTTCACATTGTCATTATGGGGTATTGTGTGTAGAATTTTGAGGAAAAAAATGAATTTCATCCATTTTGGAATAAGTCTGTAACATAAAAAAAATATGAAAAAACTAGAGTGCTGTGTATACTTTCTCAATACACTGTATGTTACTGTTGGTCCTTATTGTGTGTTTTGGGTAGTCGTGAACATTGACCAGGCCTAGCATGCACCAAATGTACTGATGCTAAACTGGCTTGTTGAATGCACA
Source organism: Thalassophryne amazonica (assembly GCF_902500255.1). Classification (NCBI taxonomy): domain Eukaryota; kingdom Metazoa; phylum Chordata; class Actinopteri; order Batrachoidiformes; family Batrachoididae; genus Thalassophryne; species Thalassophryne amazonica. The sequence continues at coordinate 139,700,068 of NC_047103.1, read as the reverse complement.
GTTATCTTTTAACTTATTTTTCCTTTGTTTTGGTGCTGCAGCTCAGCACTAACTCTATATAAGTCAGTTATCAATGAGGAGCATGGTCCTGTTGAACCAGTCATGGACTGACACCCTGGATGGTACAATCTAACAGGGTTAGGCTTAGTGCTGTTTGAATTTTGCCTCTGATGGTGTTTGTGTTGCAACCAAGTCACTTGTGCAGTCATGATGTCACACTGCATGTGATTTAGCTTCCGGCTCCAAACAAACAGTTGCAATGGGTTAGCGGTAACTTTTGTTACTCTCACAACAGAATGGGTGAAGAAAGCGTTAAACTCAATTCAAAAAGTGTTTGTCTCCCAACATCTATCCTGATGGAATATTCAGGGTGGATGTTTGAGAAAGACGTCATAGAGTAGAGGCATAACATGGATTAAAAAGAGCTTCATTCAGTTTTCTGTTCTACTGCACATGTAAGAGAACCTGTAAATTACTTGTCTTTATAGATGCAACTTGATTTAATAACTATCATAGAAATGTCTAAAATGCATTTTGTGTGTGTTAAGTAATAGACATTAAGTGTTAAATGCCCTTAAATGTTTGTTAGGTCTAAACAATGGTTAATTAACCCTCTGGAGTTGTTTGATGCAGAGATGCGCCAAAGTCACATGACCGAATTAAGCAGTCGTCCCATCAAATTTCCCACACTGTTTCCATTTGAATGTTTGTTGGAAGTCCAGACTTCAACCTATATTCCAGTTTTTAAATTTTGTTGATAGGCCCAGTAAAACTAGAATGATTAAAAACTTTTGCCAGGCTTTGTCTTGATTACGTTAATGTGTGGAGTGGTGCTTCGTGCGATCGTTTCATCCAGCACGCACACAAATGGGGGGTTCTTTCCCTCTTTCCTCCACTGCCTGGAGCAATTACAAGGGGAAAAACAAAACAAAGCATGACTTTCCTTTTTATTTTCAGAGGACCATAATGTCAGATTTGGAGATGATGATGATGATCCTCATGCCACTTGCTTCACACTCTGCCTCACACCTGCTCAATGCACATGGGAGGTCACTGTCTGAAGCAAACAGAACCACATCATCCACAAAAATCAGATGTTCGATGTTTTCAAGGCAATCAAACTTAGCTGTGCTTTCAGGCGGTAAGACTTGTGTTTCTTTGACCTTTTCATTTTTGCAGTCAGTGTTTACTATATTATAATTAAAAATTATTATAATAATGGAAGTTTTGCATGCTGGTTGCATTCATGTGTGACAGCCTGCTTAGTCAAACCAGGAAAAGATGGGGTCTTGTCCCATGAGTAATATTTTCTGCAGAGTCAGCTTCCTCTGCCTGTCACTGCTCCCACTCTCTCTCCCTCTTTTCAACCAAGCACTTGTACTCCGCTTTCCCCTCCTCCTTGTTTTCGGTTTTCTTTATGGATGCCTCCTTGCTCTGCTTCTTCCACCACCCCGTCCTCTGCCCCACCAGGAGCCCCAATCAGCTGAGGCTAAAGCCTGAGCCACAGAGCATCCGTCATCTGTCTGCTGTATCCCCCCCTTCCCCGTCTCACCATCACATCCCTTTTTGTTCCCTTTCCCTTTCGTCTCCTACCTCCTCTCCCCCTCTGCTTCATCTCTGTTTACAGCGGCGAGCATCACCGCACTTCTCTATGCACTGAGATGGAGCACACACATAAGGGGCTTAGTGTGAAGCAGGTGACGAGTGGCGGACGGAGCTGGGTGGTGGGAGAGGACCTGTACTACACTGAATGAAGAAGGCAACACTGTAGAAAGCCGGGGAACCGGATTGACACAGCGGACGGGACGGTCTACAAGGGCGGCGCTTAGTGCCGTTAGTTTATTTTCACGACAAGTTGCAACTAATTCTCCTTTCAGAAAGGCTTTGGGTGACTTTTGAGATGGATCCGGGTTGAAAGTGGTTCAGCTGGAGGGTATTTAGGTTTGGATGTGGAACAGGATGCCAGCTTGGGGCATCTGAGCTGTAAACACTCTATAGCAGGACAACGTGGACATGTTTGGTTTCTCCAAAATGGCAAAGTTTTCCAGGTAAGCCTTCTCCTGCTGTTTTGAGGGTTTGCGTGATTAAAAAAAAAAGATGTTTCGGTGCTTTGAACAGCAAAGAAATGTCCCTTAACAGAGTGATGGTGCTTTTCCCCAAAAGTTTTATGAGTTATGGATTGAATTTTGCAACAATTGTACAATGTTTTCTTTGGTGGTTTTGCACACTTAAGAGGTTTACAAGTCCAGGATTGAGGTCTTAAAGTGTCAGTAGTGGGCACTAAGTAAATGTTGGTATATAAAATGTGGACTGGGGTTGAACAGTTTGAGAACAAACCAAAAAGAGATGAGTGGTGAACCTAAGCAGAATGCACTGTACAGTTGGATGAAGAGCTTTAAGCAGGAAGCTTTCTCTCAAAATAAATATGTGCTTGTTTAAATAATTCAGTGCATCCAAAGTAAAAAGAGAAAAAAAGGGGCGTTTACTTTAAAGAACCCATCCACGATCTTGTCCCCATATTAATAATAAGAATAAGGTAGGACTTGAAAAAGCTGGTTGCATAAATGTTCTTACACTGAGAAAAATGTCCAATGCAATGTATTGAGGAAAGTATAGAATGTATTGATTTTGGATAGATTGTATCCAGAACTCTTAAGAGCTTTTCACCCTGCCAAGAACCTACTCCTTCTGGTTGATTTTGCATTGTGAACAATTTGCTGGTTCTCTTGCATTTGTTTAATTGCTTGTTAGTCTTTTTTGAAATTTGATGAACAAATAATTAGTTTAAGGTTCACATAAAAAAGTAGCTGTTTGGAGGTTGTACTTTTGACATAACCACAGGCAGCGTGAATGAATGACAACCTGCTCATAGACATCATGTAATCACACCTTTATTGGTTCACATTGTGATATCTTCCTTTTCATGCAAACTCTGGACAAATGTTCAAAACATGTGTTTAAGTGCATTCCAAAGCAGTGCTTGATTGTTGTTTGCCTGGGTGGTTGCCCTCCAGGATCTTAGGCTGTTCCCTAATGTGGTGGACATGGCAACATGCAGCAGCAATGCCATGCCAATTACTAACTCAAAGCCTTACCAGTTTTGAGTTTGCTAATAGTAATTAGTAGTAATTATGCAAAGTTCTTCATCCACAAGAATGCTTTGTCTATTTGCACAATTTCACTTTCCTGTTCTGGTGTGTGTGTGTGTGTGTGTCTTGGTAGATGTCATGTTTCTCCTCACGGTTAATGTGCATATGTCGCGGACATGAATGAGTGAAGCTCGTCAGCATCTCACCATGTTATTTAGGTTCTTCAGACTTTATTATGAGTAAATGCTTCAGGGGAGCATTAGCATGGCAAAAACCTTTCAGCTTCTGGGTGGGGGCGGGGGGGGGGGGGGGGGGGGGGGGGGGGGGCTTTTGAAGCATTTTTCTTTATTTGCCTCTCACATACTTGGAAAAGCATCTCGCCATCTAACCATGTCCTTTAGGTCCTTCAGACTTTTTTCAGTAAAATGGTTCTTGGGAGCATGAGCATGACTAAGACTGTTTAGACCCCCTGCCTTTTTAAGCACTTTAATTATTTTGCCTTTCAGCTTCTGGAGGGGCTCTGCCCCCCATACTCCCCACCTTTTTAAGCATTTTTTTTTTTTTTTTTTTTTTTTGCTTTTCAGCTGAACCCCCAGTTACAGCCCTCTTAACCTCCTGCCACTTTAAGCATTTTTTCTAATGTAGATGTAAATTAATATTCAAAGTTTTCAGCTAGTTAACAGTAGGGCTGTACAATATGGCCAAATTATCGTATCTCAATATTGTCATGTAAATGGAACTTATATACTTGCTGCCCATATTCTTGAGCCACTTAGGAGGGTAGGGAGAGTTCCCATGGGATAAAAAAGCTTTTCAACCTACCATCCCTGGTTCTCAAGACCAGGCACCTAAGAGGCTCTACCCTCTCTCTCTCTCTCTCTCTCTCTCTCTCTCTCTCTCTCTTTAAAAAAAAAAAGATATTTAGGTGTACCTTAGTAAACAAGAGTAGAGTTCCACCTTAGATTCGGAATGTATAATAGAAGATATACCTTACTGAATTTTCATATCAATATGATATACGATATGACTATGATTTGACACCAGATGCAGCAACAGTGAAAATTAAACATTCTTAAACAAAACAGTAATAATATCACACTCATTTTGCACTCATCATGTTAGGATACTGTGCCCTCCAAAAGAATTGGAACACTTGAAATTTAACACGTTTTAATTTGTTTATGCAATTTTAAATACAAGAAATACAAAAAATAAAGAATTAAAATTTAGAAAATTATATTCCTCAAACTCAAACTGAAAGCAAATTTCTAAAACTTGATAAAACCTGTAAATAATAATCAGTTTTATTGGCAGTTTTCTTTAGACAAGTCAGGGGATGGAGACATGAACATTTCCACATCACTGAACATGTCTTGGACTTTATTTACATCAATTATGAAGAAATGCAAAAGTTTCTTTCACCAAAACATCAAATCTGGGCTCTGGTCATTGGAGTCATTACAAACCAGAAGTACCATATTTTCCAGAGTATATCTTTTTTTTAATGAGTTAGGGAGGTCATGGAATGCAAATGAGCTACTGAAAAATAGTAGAAGTAGTATGTACAGTATTTATGTAGGGTTTACCCAGGAAACAAAGCAATCAGCAGAATGAATAATAAGAATAAATGCTGTGACTAAACTAAAGAGCTGATAATCTATGATTGCAACTATATCAATAGAAAAAAAAAATAAGCAAAAAGGGTATAGGAGAATGATGTCAGGGGAACCAATTAACACATTCAGGAATGAATTATGAAAACTGGGAAGCAGTATACCAAGAAAACAATGTGGACAATGCATATGAAATATTTCTGAAGGTATTTAGGCAATTATGTGATAAAAGCTGTCCAGTTAAAGAATACACAAGAAAACTGAAGTATGGCAACTGTCCATGGATCACAAAAGGTTTACAAAAGACCTGCAAAAAGAAAAATGCACTATACAGAGAATTCATAAGATTGAGAACTAAAGAGGCAGAAAATAAATATGAACAATATAGAAATAAGTTAACAAATATCATAAGGTCTACCAAAAAGATTATTATAGGACATTATTAGATAATAATGAAATAAATAGAGTGTGAGGTATACTAAACAGCATGATAAGAAGTAGTTCTAAACGTTACAATAGCCTGAGTATTTTATTGATGAGGGTAATGTAATTTGTAATAAAAATGATGTGGCTGACAACCTAAATCTTTTTTTTGTTGTTGTTGTAAATGTGGGACCCGATCTTGCAGGAAAAATCTTTGATCCAGGGACAGTTGGGAAAAATATGGATGTATTGACAGAACAAAAATGTAACTCAATGTTTCTCAAAACAGGGGAAGAGGAAAAAAAAAATTAGATAATTATAGATATTGCTATAAAATGCAAAAACAAAACATCAAATTGTTAGAATGGCATTAATATAAGAACATTGAAGGGATCTCAAAACCTTTAACATACATCTGTAATTGATCATTTCAAACTGGTTCATTCACAAACAAGATGAAAATAGCTAAAAATCATTCCTCTGTACAAAACTGGGAACAAGCATTATTTCAACATCTACAGACCTGTGGATTTACTTCCACAATTCTGTAAAATACTAGAAAAAACTCTTTAATAATAGATTGGATATGAAAAGTACAAATTACTCTCCAATAACCAATATGGTTTTGGATCAAACAGTACAACATAATTTGCAATAATACACAATTTGAAGAAATCACAAACATGATTGAACAAAAGAAATATGCAGTTGGAATATTTAGTGACATTAAGAAAGCCTTTGACACAATCAACCATGAAATATTAATTAAAAAAAACTGGAAAGATATGGCATCAGAGGTATTGTGTCAGACTGGGTTTGTTGGGAAAGTGTAGTGACACGGACCCACAACAGGGGTGTAAATGAAGGGACAATGGATGAGCACCCCGACCTCTCCCTCCATGAGCGGAAATAATGGGGGCTGGTACCCCAAACATACCACAAATGGGGAGAGGCCGGTGGCAGATGAAATTTGGCTGTTGTGAGCGTACTCGATCCAGGCTAGATGGGTGCTCCAGGCCGTTGGGTGCGTGGAGGTCATGCAGCGGAGTGCCTGCTCCAAATCCTGGTTTGTCCGCTCTGCCTGTCCGTTCATCTGTGGATGGTACCCGGACGAGAGGCTTGCGGTGGCCCCCAGTTGTCTACAGAAACTCCTCTAGACTTGTGAGGAGAACTGGGGACCACGGTCGGTGACAACGTCAGATGGAATCCCATGCAGACGTACGACATGGTGGACCAGGAGGTCTGCTGTCTCCTGGGCCGTTGGGAGCTTCGGGAGGGCCACGAAGTGGGCTGCCTTGGAGAACCGTTCCACTATCGTGAGGATGGTCGTCATGCCCTGGGATGGCGGGAGGCCTGTGACGAAGTCCAGGCCGATGTGGGACCAGGGGCGATGAGGCACAGGTAGCGGCTGGAGGAGTCCCTGTGCCCATTGATGGTCAGCTTTTCCCCTGGCGCAGGTGGTACAGGCCTGGACATACTCCCGGATGTCGGCTTCCATAGACGCCCACCAGAAGCGCTGCCGGACCACTGCCATGGTTCTTCTCACCCCTGGGTGACAGGAGAGCTTGGAACCATGACAGAAGTCCAGGACTGCAGCTCTGGCTTCTGGTGGGACATACAACTTGTCTCTCGGGCCAGTTCCCGGGTCTGGGTTCCATGCCAGGGCCTCCCGGACGGTCTTCTCCACATCCTAGGTGAGGGTGGCCACGACAGTGGACTCGGGGATGATGGATTCCGTTGGATCCGACAGCTCGGTTTTGACTTCCTCTTCGTGAACCCGGGACAAGACGTCAGATCTTTGGTTCTTGGTCCCGGGGTGGTAGGTGATCTGGAAGTCAAAACGCCCCGAAGAACAATGACCAGCGGGCTTGCCTGGGGTTCAGACGCTTGGTGGTCCGGATGTACTCCAGGTTCCGATGGTCCGTGAAAAACCGTGAATGGCACCGCAACTCCCTCCAACAGGTGTCTCCACTCCTTAAGAGCCTCTTTCACCGCAAGGAGTTCTCGATTGCCCACGTCATAGTTTTGCTCAGCCGGGGTCAACCTGCGGGAAAAATAGGCACAGGGGTGGAGGACCTTATCGGACTCCCTGCTCTGGGACAGCACAGCTCCTATCCCTGAGTCAGAGACATCCACTTCAACAATAAACTGCCGATTAGGATCGGGCTGCACCAGAACTGGCGCAGTGGAGAACCGGCATTTCAACTCCGTAAACGCGGCTTCGCACTGATCCGACCAGGTGAAGGGGACTTTGGAGGAGGTCAGGGCTGTCAAGGGACTAACCACCTGACTGTAGCCCTTAATGAACCTCCTGTAGAAGTTAGCAAAGCCGAGGAACTGTTGCAGCTTCCTACGGCTTGTTGGTTGGGGCCAATCTCTCACCGCCGCAACCTTGACTTAATCAGGGGCGACAGAGTTGGAGGAGATTATGAACCCCAGAAAGGACAAAGAAGTGCGGTGGAACTCGCACTTCTCGCCCTTCACAAACAGCCGGTTCTCCAACAACCGCTGCAGGACCTGACGTACATGCTTAACATGAGTCTCAGGATCTGTGGAAAAGATGAGTATATCGTCCAGGTATACGAAGATGAATCGGTGCAGGAAGTCCCGCAAAACGTTGTTCACCAAAGCTTGGAACGTTGCGGGGGTGTTGGTGAGGCCGAACGGCATGACCAGGTACTCAAAGTGACCTAACTGGGTGTTAAATGCCGTCTTCCACTCGTCTCCCTTCCGGATCCGAACCAGGTGGTATGCATTTTCTAAGATCCAGCTTTGTGAAAATTTTGGCTCCATGCAGGGGTGTGAACACTGAATCTAACAGGGGCAACGGGTATCGATTGTGAACCGTAATCTCGTTCAGCCCTCTGTAATCAATGCATGGACAGAGTCCGCCATCTTTCTTGGCCACAAAAAAGAAACCAGCACCCACCGGAGAGGGTGGAGTTCCGGATCAACACGGCAGCTAACGAGTCCAGGATGTAGGTTTCCATTGATTCGCGCTCTGGACGTGAGAGGTTGTACAGTCTACTGGACGGGTACTCAACGCCCGGGATCAGATCAATGGCGCAATCGTACGGCCGGTGCGGGGGAAGAGTGAGTGCCAGATCTTTGCTGAAGACGTCAGCAAGATCGTGGTACTCCTCAGGCACCGCCGTCAGATTGGGGGGAACTTTTACCTCCTCGTTAGCAGTCAAACCGGGGGGAACCGAGGATCCTAAACACTCCCGGTGGCAGGTTTCGCTCCACTGAGCCACAACCCCAGACGGCCAATCAATCAGGGGATTGTGTTTAATCATCCATGGGAAGCCCAAATTATGCGGGAGGTAGGAGTTACATAAAACTCAATCTCCTCCCGATGATTCCCAGACACCACCAGAGTTACTGGTTGTGTCTTGTGTGTGATTAAAGGAAGAAGGGTGCCATCTAGCGCCCGCACCTTCAATGGTGAAGGGAGCGCCACTAGAGGGAGCCCTACTTCCCTTGCCCATCTGCTGTCCAGCAGATTCCCTTCTGACCCGTGTCCACCAGTGCTGGTGCTTGAAGGGTTAGATCCCCACTCAGGATCGTAACTGGGAGGTGTGCAGATAAACGTGTGTCTCCCACGTGAATGTTATGACCCACCCTTAGCCCAGTCTCTAAAGGTGAGTGTTGTCATTTTGGCCGTTTGGGGCAGTTTTTCTGTATGTGCTCTTTTGAGCTGCAGAGAAAACACTCCCCGCGGGCCAGCCTCCTCGATCTGTCATCTGTTCTTATTTTGGCCCTGCTCGTTTCCCTAGCAACGTCAGCAGGGGGAGCTGTTACCACATGGAGCGCTGAGGCTGTGGAGCGTGGGGACGGCGGCGCCTTTTCAGACCCGGAAGGGAGAGGGACGGCTCGTGCCCGGCCACGTCCCTTGTCTCGCTCCCAACGAGTATTGCGCTCTGCTCGGTCACTAAGTCCAATCGAGCAGTGAAGGCGGTTAAGATTTGCTGCCACTCACCTAACACGCCTCCTGCTGTGCCTGTGCACCCTGCTGTTCCATTGGTTGTTCAAACGTTGGTTGACGCCCCTCGAGTCCATGACGTTGGCCGAGATATCCTGTTGGGAAAGTGTAGTGACACGGACCCACAACAGGGGGCGTAAATGAAGGGACAATGGATAAGCCAAAAACAACAATTTACTGTTGTGAATGTGCACAACGAAATACAGACAATCACAGAATTTTGCATGCAGTCAATATACAAAGGTGACGTGTGGGCAGGCTCGAGGATAGAAGACATCTGTCCAGAGAAGAGCCAGGCCCCACATGATTTCCACTGCCACGGGTCTGAAGCACACCGGAGCCGCCAAGTCCCGAGTCCCCAGGTGGCCACGGTCTCCAGCTGTCAGACCTGGTACTGCTGGCAGGAAGCAGAGACACTTAATGGTGTGTGTGTTGTGTGTGTGTGTGTGTACACACCCAGTAAACAGTCAGCAAAAGTGTTCTCTCTGTAGTCAGGTGAGAAAAAACACCTCCACCTTTAACACAGAAACAACAACGTGCAGCACCTGACTACTTATCCAGTTTGGTGTGAGGAGAGAAGAACGTCGTCTCCTTCACGATCCACAACCCCAGCCTCCAGCTGTGGATAGTTATCAGGTACGCCTGCAAAGTATTCAGAACAATTGTTTTGCACCAAAACGGCTGAGAGTTTTACCTATTTGGTAGCTGATATCTCGGCAGCGAGGTGGAGATGCTGCCCAGCTTTTATGGTGGTGGTGGTTGATGAGTGACAGCTGGCGTTGATGATGAGTGACAGCTGTTACTCCCAGTGCTCCCGTGGGGCGGATACGCCCTCTCTCCTGAAGTCCTGCACTTCAGGCAGGGCGCCCTCTGGTGGTGGGCCAGCAGTACTCCTCTTCAGCGGCCCACACAACAGGGTTAGAAGCTATTAGAGCAGAGATAGCAGTTAAGATGATGCCAAGTTCTGAATTTTTGGACATTGTTTGTGGGATACCACAGTGGTCAGTGTTGGAGCCCAAACTATTTATATTATATATGAATGATATTTGTAAGGTGTCACAGATACTCGAACTGGTGTTGTTTGCTGATGAATAAATATTTTCTGTTCTGGGGAGAATTAAAAAGAAATGGTAGAGGAAATCACTGAAGAAGTGAACAAATTGAAAATAAGGTTTGACCGAAACAACACAGTAAAATCACCAGTGTAAAATTAACACTGCCAGTGCACATATGGTCTTACTCTGGCCAGAGTGGGACCATATGTTCACTGTCAGTGTTAATTTAACAATGGTGATTTTACTGTGAAATTGTCATGAAACTTAAATAAAACAAAACCACTGTCATTTGGGAACTGCAGGACCTATGAGCAAGTACAAATACAGATAGATGGGGTGCAGATTGAAAGAGTTAATTAAAATAATAGATGATAAAATCAAAAACCACACATAAAATATATACCAACCAAATTATCAAGAAGAATTTCAGTGTTAAACCAAGCAAACATGTTCTGGATCAAAAAGCACTCCACATCTGATACTGTTCCATTGTCTTACTGTATTTCAATTACTCTGGTAGAGATCTGGGGCAATAACAACTTGGGTAGGATTACTTTGAAAGAATACATGTGGATGTACATACATTTGGATTACTTGTAATTTGATTACTTTTGGATTACATTTCAAAGTAATCCTACCCAACCCTGGGCAATAACTGTATGAGTTCATTGAAATCACTAATTATTCTTCAAAAAGGGTGATACAGGTTATTCATAATGTCAGCTATCAAGCCCATACTTACACACTCTTCTCAAAATCAAAACTATTAAACTTAACAGACGTAGTAAAATTCCAAATGGCACAGATCTTGTACAAGGTAAAAATGACCTTTTACCAAATAACAGAAATTGTTCAAGGATCAAGAGGGGGGACATCAGTGACGAGGGAAATACAACTTCAAAATTAACAAACTGCAACAAACAAGAAATGACTGTGGAACGGTATGAATGAGGAGTTAAAGCAGTGTCCAAGCATTCAAAAGTTTAAAACAAAATATAAAGAATGTGTTTTCATGGGATACAGGGATGAAAGTGGGGATGTGAGAATCATTAGTCTTCATAGGAAACTGTATTGATTATTTATTTCAAAATTTGTTTTATGGATTTATTTATGCTCATTGTTAGTTGGGTCTGTCTTTTCTGTTTTGTTTTGTCGGGTTCTTTTTGTCTTCATCTTTTATAAAAAGGTATTGTATCATTATTATTATTATTAATAATATTAATATTGTTGTTAACTCAGCCACATGGGGTGTGCAGCCAGTACATTTCTGAGTGCCGGTCCCAAGCCCGGATAAATGAGGAGGTTGCGGCATCTGGCGGTAAAACAAGCCAACCCAACTATGCAGACTCAGAATCGAATTCCCATACCTGATCGGTCGCGGCCCGGGTTAACAACGTCCGCCACCGGTGCTATTGCCCAACAGGGTGCCGGTGGAAATTGGGCTACTGCTGGGTGAAGACGATAAAGAAGAGGAGGAAAACGTTGCCACGAACAGCGGGAGAAGAAGAAAACTAGAAGGGTGGAAATGAGAGTGGGGACTTTGAATGTTGGTAGTATGACTGGTAAAGGGGAGAGCTGGCTGATATGATGGAGAGGAGAAAGGTAGACATATTGTGTGTGCAAGAGACCAAGTGGAAGGGAAGTAAGAGCAGGAGCATCGGCGGTGGGTACAAGTTGTTGTGCCATTGTGAGGACAGGAAGAGAAATGGTGTTGGGGTCATTTTAAAGGAAGAGTATGTTAAAAGTGTATTGGAGATTAAGCGAGTGGTCTGACAGGGTGATGAGTGTGAAGTTGGAAATTGAAGGGGTGATGATGAATATCATCAGGTGCATATGCCCCACAGGTAGGTTGTGAGATGAAGGAGAAAGAAGATTTCTGGAGTGTGTTAGATGAGGTGGTGGAGAGTGTGCCCAAGCATGAAAGAGTGGTGATAGGATTAGACTTCAATGGGCATGTTGGTGAAGGGAAGAGAGGGTGATGAGGAAGTAAGGGTAGATATGGTATCAAGGATAGGAATGGGGAAGGACAGATGGTAGTTGATTTTGCCAAAAAGGATGGAAATGGCTGTGGTGAATACCTACTTTAAGAAAAGGGAGGAGCACAGGGTAACATATAAGAGTGGAGGAAGGTGCACACAGGTGGACTACATTCTTTATAGAGATGCAAGCTAAAGAAATCACAGACTGTAAGGCGGTAGCAGGAAGAGAGTGTCACTAGACAGCATTAGGATGGTTGTTGTAGGATGACTTTAGAGGTAAAGAAGAAGAAGAGAGTGAGAGCTCACAAAGGATCAGATTGGTGGAAGCATGAAGGAGGAAGATGCTGTGTGAATTAGCGAGCAGGTGAGAGAAGCACTAGTTGGAGGGGAAGCAATTTGGACAACTGGAAAGTACTGCAGATGTGGTGAGGGAGAACAGCTAGGGCAGGTACTGGGTATGACATCTGGACCAGTGAAGGAAGACATGGAGACTGGTGTGAATGAAGAGGTCAGGAAAACATAAGGAGAAAGAGGTTGGCGAAAAAGTTTTTGGGATAGTCGGAGAGATGAAGAAGTAGACAGGAGTACAAGGAGATGCGGCGTAAGGCGAGAAGAGAAGGTGGCAAAAGCAAAGGAAAAGGCATATGGTGAGCTGTACAAGAAGTTGAATAGTAAGGAAGGAGAAAAGGGACTTGTACCGATTGGCCAGACAAAGGGACAGAGCTGGAAAGGATGTGCAGCAGGTTAGGGTGGTAAAAGATGCACATGGTAATGTGCTGACAAGTGAGGAGTGTGTGCTGAGAAGGTGGAGGGAATATTTTGAATAGTTGATGAATAAAGAAAATGAGCAAGAGAAAAGGCTGGGATGATGTGGTGAGAGTAAATCAGGAAGTAAAAGAGATTAGCAAGGAAGAAGTGAGGGTTGATATGAAGAGGATGAAGAGTGGAAAGGCATTTGGTCCAGATGACATTCCAATGGAGGCATGGAAATGTCTAGCAGAGATGGCAGTAGAGTTTCTAACCAGATTGTTTAATAAAATCTTGGAAAGTGAGAGGATACCTGAGGAGTGGAGACGAAGTGTGCTTGTTCTATTTTCAAGAACAAGGGTGATGTGCAGAGCTGCAGTAACTACAGAGGCATAAAGCTGATCAGCCACAGCATGAAGTTATGGGAAAGAGTAGTAGAAGCTAGGCTTAGAAAACAGGTGAAGATCTGGTGCAGCAATATGGTTTCATGCCGAGAAAGAGCACTACAGATGCAATGTTTGCTCTGAGAATACTGTTGGAAAAGTACAGAGAAGGACATAAAGAGTTACATTGTGTGTTTGTGGACTTAGAAAAAGCTTATGATAGGGTGCCAAGAGAAGAGCTGTGGCATTGTATGAGGAAGTCTGGAGTGGCAGAGAAGTATGTTAGGGTAGTGCAGGACATGTACAAGAATAGTGTGACAGCGGTGAGATGCGCAGTCGGAATGACCAGACTCATTCAAGGTGGAAGGTGGGATACACCAAGGATCAGCTCTGAGTCCTTTCTTGTTTGCAGTGGTGATGGACAGGTTGACAGATGAGATCAGACAGGAATCCCCATGGACTATGATGTTTGCAGATGACATTGTGATCTGTAGTGAGAGTAGAGAGCAAGTTGAGTCTAGTCTGGAGAAGTGGAGATATGCTTGGAGAGAAGGGAATGAAAGTCAGTAGAAGCAAGACTGAGTACATGTGTGTGAATGAGAGGGAGCCCAGTGGAATAGTGCAGTTACAAGGAGTAGAAGTGGTGAAAGTAGATGAGTTTAAATATTTGGGGTCAACTGTTCAAAGTAATGGAGAGTGTGGTAGAGAGATGAATAAGAGAGTGCAGGCAGGGTGGAGTGGGTGGAGAAAGGTGGCAGGAGTGATTGGTGACCGAAGAATATCAGCAAGAGTGAAGGGGAAAGTGTACAAAACAGTAGTGAGACCAGCTATGTTGTATGGTTTAGAGACAGTGGCACTAACAAAAAGACAGGAGGCAGAGCGGGAGGTGGCAGAGCTGAAGATGTTGAGATTCTCTTTGGGAGTGACAAGAATGGACAAGATTAGGAATGAACATATCAGAGGGACAGCTCAGGTGGGACGGTTTGGAGACAAAGTCGGAGAGGCGAGATTGAGATGGTTTGGACATGTGCAGAGGAGGGACCCAGGGTATATAGGGAGAAGGATGCTGAGGATGGAGCCACCAGGCAGGAGGAGAAGAGGGAGGCCAAAGAGGAGGTTCATGGATGTGCTGAGAGAGGACATGCAGGTGGTTGGTGTGACAGAGGAATACAGAGGACAGGGTGAGATGGAAACGATTGATCTGCTGTGGTGACCCCTAACGGGAACAGCCGAAAGACAGAGAAGAAGAAGAATATTGTTGTTGCTATTATCATGATTGTCAACAGTAGTATTTTTAAGGAAACAGGGATTGATATACAAATCATTATACAGGGAGGAGGGGTGGGATTCGGTAAGTTTCTACTTATTCTCACTCCTTTTTGAAATAACTTTATTTTACGTTGTCTGTTGTTTTATTTTTTTTCTTTTGTCATGTTCAAAATAAATCTTCTATTCAATAATTCTGAAAGACTCTGATGTGATTTATGTATACTCCAGAAAATATTAAGTACAATACCCATCCAGACCCTTGACTCTCATTGATATATCAATGAGAGTCAATGAGAGTCACGCTATAGTCACGCATAGCGTGATGTGGATCAGTCAACAACTCCCTACATTTAAAAAGTTAATAAACTGACTTAGTATAAACTAAGTGAACATAAAAAAGAAATTATTGAATATGGAGCTAACAAGTAATGACATACTTTGATGATGCAAGAGATAACAGCAATCCAGAACATAGTGCACAAAAACTTCAATATCCATAACCACCATGCCCACATATTAACATAACCAGGCACTGCATCACTCAACCTGCCAAATATACCCAGTAGTGGGCACAGTTAACCAAAAATTTACTTTTAACAGATAATCAGATAATTGAAAAGTTATCTTTGAAAAAAATAAAACGATAAACCACCCAAAATGTATCCGAAGTTACAGATAACTGATAACTGATAAATTCCAGTATTGTCTCCGGTACACTTACAGTAGTGTTCAGAATAATAGTAGTGCTATGTGACTAAAAATTAATCCAGGTTTTGAGTATATTTCTTCTTGTTACATGGGAAACAAGGTACCAGTAGATTCTCACAAATCCTACAAGACCAAGCATTCATGATATGCACACTCTTAAGGCTATGAAATTGGGCTATTAGTAAAAAAAAAAAGTAGAAAAGGGGGTGTTCACAATAATAGTAGCATCTGCTGTTGATGCTACAAACTCAAAACTATTATGTTCAAAGTGCTTTTTTTAGCAATCCTGTGAATCACTAAACTAGTATTTAGTTGTATAACCACAGTTTTTCATGATTTCTTCACATCTGCGAGGCATTAATTTTGTTGGTTTGGAACCAAGATTTTTGCTCATTTACTAGTGTGCTTGGGGTCATTGTTTTGTTGAAACACCCATTTCAAGGGCATGTCCTCTTCAGCATAAGGCAACATGACCTCTTCAAGTATTTGACATATCCAAACTGATCCATGATACCTGGTATGCGATATATAGGCCCAACACCATAGTAGGAGAAACATGCCCATATCATGATGCTTGCACCACCATGCTTCGCTGTCTTCACTGTGAACTGTGGCTTGAATTCATAGTTTCGTGGTCATCTCACAAACTGTCTGTGGCCCTTGGACCCAAAAAGAACAATTTTATTCTCATCAGTCCACAAAATATTCCTCCATTTCTCTTTAGGCCAGTGATGTGTTCTTTGGCAAAGTAACCTCTTCTGCATGTCTTTTATTTAACAGAGGGACTTTGCGGGGGATTCTTGCAAATAAATTAGCTTCACACAGGCGTCTTCTAACAAAATTCCAGATACTTGCTACTTGCAAGGTCGAAAGCTAACATTGAATGCCCGTGACCTTTGATCCCTCAGGCGGCACTGCATTAAAGACCAATATCGTGCGTAAAGGATCTCACGGCGTGGGCTCAGGAACACGTCAGAAAACAGCAGCCAGTGATGGTATGGGGGTGTTAGTGCCCATGGCATGGGCAACTTACACTCTGTGATGGCACCATCAATGCTGAAAGGTACATCCAGGTTTTGGAGCACACAAGCTGCCATCTAAGCAATGTCTTTTCAGAGACATCCCTGCTTATTTCAGCAAGACAATGCCAAGCCACATTCTGCACATGTTACAACAGCGTGGCTTCGCAGTAAAGGAGTGCGGGTACTCGACTGGCCTGCCTGCAGTCCAGACCTGTCGCCCACTGAAAATGTGTGGCACATTATGAAGCGCAAAATACGACAACGGACACCCCGGACTGTTGAACAACTGAAGTCGTACATCAAGCAAGAATGGGAAAGAATTCCGCCTACAAAGCTTCAACAATTAATGTCTTCAGTTCCCAAATTTTTATTGAGTGTTGTTAGAAGGAAGGTGATGTAACACAGTGGTAAACATACCACTGTCCCAGCTTTTTTGAAACGTATTGCAGGCATCCATTTCAAAATGTGCAAATATTTGCACAAAAACAATAAAGTTTATCAGTTTGAACATTAATATCTTGTCTTTGTGGTGTATTCAGTTGAATATGAAGAGGATTTGCAGATCATCGTATTCTGTTTTTATTTACATTTTACACAACGTCCCAACTTCATTGGAATCGTTTATATATATTGTCAGGATCTCGAGGTGATGTGACACAGAAGGTTGTGGGACCCAAATGCAAAAACTCACAGACAGTGGAATTGAAACTGAAAGGCTTGTATCGGTCAAAACGAGCTTGGATTCGGTACACAGTTAGACAGTCATGGATGCAGAGGTACAGATAGTCGGCAGGCAAAGGCGTTGTTAAAAAGGCAGGCTCAGATCTTTTACACAGGCCGACAAAGTACGTGGGAAGAAGCAAGACAAGGTCACAAAACAGAGCTGGGTCAGTACTCGGCAAGACAAGACAGAGCTATGAAAAGGCTGGTACGAGGACTGTGAAAATCAACGAACTGGCGGGGCTTGAGTGAAAACAGAGGGTTTAAATAACCAAGGTGGAAATCAGGAAAGTGAGAACAGGTGTGTTGGAAGAATCAGGAAGGGGGCGTGGCAACAGAAGAAACAGAAAAGTTCAGGTGGGCGTGATTAAGTGCAAAAATAATGAACAGCAAAAACCAAAAGGTAATCCTGATGAAGAAAAAACAAATGACAAATGCAGAGACAAGTGCAATGAGACAGAGACGAAAGAAAACAGAGAGAGAGAAAAAAAAAACAACTAAACATCATGACATGCTAACGGAAAGAAATGACCCCAAAAACTAGTAAATGATAAAGTGAACAGACCAGCCAAAAATAAAACTAAGACCTAACACAAAACTAGAACAGAAATGACCATGGCTAAAGTATAAAAACTAACAAGAACAAAATGGCAAACAAACCTACAGACTATAGAATAACAGATAATGCCTAAAATGACTAAACAGAAAGCTAAATGATAAACTGAAAACAAAACCAGAGACAAAGTAAACTTCACAGAAAAGGCCAGACTAAAGCATAACACAAGAAATGAAATAAACAGAACCAAACTGACTGAAGTGACTAAGTAACAATTAATGAAACAATATGGCAAAACTACTAAGACAAAATTACACAATACATGAATGATAAACAGGCTAATGCTAACAGGCACCGAGAGAGCTGTTTGGACGGCTGGAAATATACCTGCATTATGCCGGTACCCAGATGGCCAGCTCACATCTGCAAGCTGTCTCCATGAAATTTGTTTCTTGCAGATTGCGTACAAGCCAAAACTGCCTGTAAACTTTAATGCAAGTTATGATCATTTATCACCAACATAAAATCAATTATTGCAAGATTAACAGATGAAAATAGGAGTTTTGAAGAAAAATGTTATTCTTTGGACTGATGTATATCATTTTTGTAACCCAATGGCTCTCTGTTTCCAACCATGCATTCTAATGACAGACAGGACCTGCATCAGCGTTGTACTGTGGGAATGTGATGGCTTTTGGTGTGTCTGGATTTGGCAGTGAAAGTAGCCAGCAGGGCTTGTTTGTGTTCTGAATATCACATTACAGTAACGTGTGCCAAACTGCCTTCTGCTTTCTGCCAATGCATGCTGCTACTTCAGAGGGGAAGACGTCAGTGTACCGACAGCCATCTGACAAGATGTGGAACCCGCAATAATATTCATGGTGATTTTCAGTTTAGAGTGACTGTTTCACAATAACTTCAGAGATCATCATAAAATTATAGCTGACACAAGCATTAGCTGTACCCAGGTGTTGATGACTATATGGGCACACAGAGTGTCCTATACCTTCACCAAGGCCCAAGAGTCCTCTGTTTACAGTGTCTCTAACATTTTCCTTTCTTAACTGAACCTTAGATCTTGGGAAGTCATCTTTGATCCTAATCTGTGATCCTGATCACCCTTGTTTGATCCAGATCGTCGATAGCAATAATTGATTTTTGATGTTAATCAGTGAAATTAGATCCTGATCTGTTGTTCTGATTGTTGAATGCACATCCTGGTCCTTAGATCATGATCTTAATCACTCATCTTTGATCTTCACCTTTGATCCCAATCATTGGAATGAGACAGTGATCACTATACCTTGATCTTTGACTTGTGAACCTGATCACTCACTGATCTTTCACCTTTGAACCAAATCACTGAAAATGGATCCTTACTGCTGAACTTTGATAAAGATCTGTGACTCTGATCACAAATGTACATGATCCTTCAATCCTGATGACATAAGATCCTGATTGCTGACCTTTGATCCTGAGCACAGAACGTACATAGCAATCACCCATCTTTGATCCTAGATCCTGATTTTTGTTTGTTTAATTGTGATCATTCATCTTTGATCCTGATCTTTGAAACAAATAACTGACCTGATATCTTAATTGCAGATTAGGATATCAATCATGTTAACTTACCTGTGCCACAAATCATTTATACCAATGACCGACATTGATCCTATTCACTGAAATTAGATTGTGATCACAAAATGGACATCTGGATCCTTGGTTCCGGATAAAAATCACCAATCTTTGATCCTAATCACTGACATTAGATCTTGATTGTTGATAGTGATAACTGAAATTAGATTCTGATTGCTGACCTTTGATCACAATCAGTCATGTGTGATTCTGATCATTGATCCCTGCTGTCACAGGATGTTTTCAGTCTTCTTTGTGAAGAAAATAAGTTGAACAGGTTTGTTGTAATTTCAACTACTCTTGGTGGTATGATTGGCAAGTCAGTGATTTAGATTTTTAGACAAACTGAAAAAGTCAAGGTCATGAGTAAAGGTGAAAAAACTGACCCAATGCTATTAGAGTGTATGTGACATTTAGGATGGATATTCCACTGAATTGATACAAATCATAAAAATTTCAGTACAATCCAATGCACCTTTCTACTGGTCGCATGACCTTGAGTGACTGTTAAAAGGAACAGTCCATTTCAACAAGATGGATGAAACATCTTGGAAGGGTTGTGTAACCAACAGACAGGTGATACATGGCCTTGTGATGACGTTTAAGAGTAGCTAAAGGTGTAATTTTAACCATTCCCTTTGAAAAGTCATTTTGGGCCATGGAGGAACATGGCCGGGTAGTTGCATTCTAGTGAAGGGTAAAGTGTTTTAATTTTGGACAGAATTAATTCAATGCCAAGTTAACCAGAACCATATGTATCTATCACAGTGTCAAACATGGAAGGGGCTAGCATTGGACTGTGGCCATTTTTGTGTGTCCATTTGTCAGGAGGATGTTGAGAAAGACCGCTGATTTGTGATGATGAAGACAGCAATCCTGTTCACAGGATCAAACGAATTGCAATTCAAGATCAAAGTTTATAGATCAAAGGCAAGAGCCGCACATTTAACCACATGGGGTAACACTTTACATTAAGGTATTGTCATAATCGTGACATGACACTACCATAACTGTCAAGTTGACATTTCTTTGGGTTGTCTTGATTATAACAACTTGAGATCAAAGTGACATGACCAGAAGTCGTCTTTGGCCTTTTTGGTCTTCGGTTGTATGCCAGCTTGTCAACTTGGCATTAAAAAACCGAATGACAGAGTGACAGCAGTCATAAACGTTTATGACATTCACATAATGTTTATGACATGTTCATGACTGTGTCATGTAACATTTATGACAGTGTCATGTCACTATTATGATAATACTTTCAAGTAAAATGTTACCCCAGATGGGCATCAAAACTCAATCAACTCTTCCCTGATTCAAGGCCGGGCTGTCTGCTGAATTTGAATGAGATCTATAGATCATGTAGAGATATTCAGCTGAAAATCACATTAAGAAACCAGTTGACAAATGACAACAAAAATACATTTTTCTTGATGTAGGTAATAGATGGTAAACCATTAATCAAGAAGCTGGAGGGAAGCCACCAAATATTCCAGTTTTTAAATTTTGTTGATAGGCCCAGTAAAACTAGAATGATTAAAAACTTTTGCCAGGCTTTGTCTTGATTACGTTAATGTGTGGAGTGGTGCTTCGTGCGATCGTTTCATCCAGCACGCACACAAATGGGGGGTTCTTTCCCTCTTTCCTCCACTGCCTGGAGCAATTACAAGGGGAAAAACAAAACAAAACATGACTTTCCTTTTTATTTTCAGAGGACCATAATGTCAGATTTGGAGATGGTGATGATGATCCTCATGCCACTTGCTTCACACTCTGCCTCACACCTGCTCAATGCACATGGGAGGTCACTGTCTGAAGCAAACAGAACCACATCATCCACAAAAATCAGATGTTCGATGTTTTCAAGGCAATCAAACTTAGCTGTGCTTTCAGGCGGTAAGACTTGTGTTTCTTTGACCTTTTCATTTTTGCAGTCAGTGTTTACTATATTATAATTAAAAATTATTATAATAATGGAAGTTTTGCATGCTGGTTGCATTCATGTGTGGCAGCCTGCTTAGTCAAACCAGGAAAAGATGGAAAAGATTGTCCCATGAGTAATATTTTCTGCAGAGTCAGCTTCCTCTGCCTGTCACTGCTCCCACTCTCTCTCCCTCTTTTCAACCAAGCACTTGTACTCCGCTTTCCCCTCCTCCTTGTTTTCGGTTTTCTTTATGGATGCCTCCTTGCTGCTTCTTCCACCACCCCGTCCTCTGCCCCACCAGGAGCCCCAATCAGCTGAGGCTAAAGCCTGAGCCACAGAGCATCCGTCATCTGTCTGCTGTATCCCCCCCTTCCCCGTCTCACCATCACATCCCTTTTTGTTCCCTTTCCCTTTCGTCTCCTACCTCCTCTCCCCTCTGCTTCATCTCTGTTTACAGCGGCGAGCATCACCGCACTTCTCTATGCACTGAGATGGAGCACACATAAGGGGCTTAGTGTGAAGCAGGTGACGAGTGGCGGACGGAGCTGGGTGGTGGGAGAGGACCTGTACTACACTGAATGAAGAAGGCAACACTGTAGAAAGCCGGGGAACCGGATTGACACAGCGGACGGGACGGTCTACAAGGGCGGCGCTTAGTGCCGTTAGTTTATTTTCACGACAAGTTGCAACTAATTCTCCTTTCAGAAAGGCTTTGGGTGACTTTTGAGATGGATCCGGGTTGAAAGTGGTTCAGCTGGAGGGTATTTAGGTTTGGATGTGGAACAGGATGCCAGCTTGGGGCATCTGAGCTGTAAACACTCTATAGCAGGACAACGTGGACATGTTTGGTTTCTCCAAAATGGCAAAGTTTTCCAGGTAAGCCTTCTCCTGCTGTTTTTGAGGGTTTGCGTGATTAAAAAAAAAAGATGTTTCGGTGCTTTGAACAGCAAAGAAATGTCCCTTAACAGAGTGATGGTGCTTTTCCCCAAAAGTTTTATGAGTTATGGATTGAATTTTGCAACAATTGTACAATGTTTTCTTTGGTGGTTTTTGCACGCTTAAGAGGTTTACAAGTCCAGGATTGAGGTCTTAAAGTGTCAGTAGTGGGCACTAAGTAAATGTTGGTATATAAAATGTGGACTGGGGTTGAACAGTTTGAGAACAAACCAAAAAGAGATGAGTGGTGAACCTAAGCAGAATGCACTGTACAGTTGGATGAAGAGCTTTAAGCAGGAAGCTTTCTCTCAAAATAAATATGTGCTTGTTTAAATAATTCAGTGCATCCAAAGTAAAAAGAGAAAAAAAGGGGCGTTTACTTTAAAGAACCCATCCACGATCTTGTCCCCATATTAATAATAAGAATAAGGTAGGACTTGAAAAAGCTGGTTGCATAAATGTTCTTACACTGAGAAAAATGTCCAATGCAATGTATTGAGGAAAGTATAGAATGTATTGATTTTGGATAGATTGTATCCAGAACTCTTAAGAGCTTTTCACCCTGCCAAGAACCTACTCCTTCTGGTTGATTTTGCATTGTGAACAATTTGCTGGTTCTCTTGCATTTGTTTAATTGCTTGTTAGTCTTTTTTGAAATTTGATGAACAAATAATTAGTTTAAGGTTCACATAAAAAAGTAGCTGTTTGGAGGTTGTACTTTTGACATAACCACAGGCAGCGTGAATGAATGACAACCTGCTCATAGACATCATGTAATCACACCTTTATTGGTTCACATTGTGATATCTTCCTTTTCATGCAAACTCTGGACAAATGTTCAAAACATGTGTTTAAGTGCATTCCAAAGCAGTGCTTGATTGTTGTTTGCCTGGGTGGTTGCCCTCCAGGATCTTAGGCTGTTCCCTAATGTGGTGGACATGGCAACATGCAGCAGCAATGCCATGCCAATTACTAACTCAAAGCCTTACCAGTTTTGAGTTTGCTAATAGTAATTAGTAGTAATTATGCAAAGTTCTTCATCCACAAGAATGCTTTGTCTATTTGCACAATTTCACTTTCCTGTTCTGGTGTGTGTGTGTGTGTGTCTTGGTAGATGTCATGTTTCTCCTCACGGTTAATGTGCATATGTCGCGGACATGAATGAGTGAAGCTCGTCAGCATCTCACCATGTTATTAGGTTCTTCAGACTTTATTATGAGTAAATGCTTCAGGGGAGCATTAGCATGGCAAAAACCTTTCAGCTTCTGGGTGGGGGCGGGGGGGGGGGGGGGGGGGGCTTTTGAAGCATTTTTCTTTATTTGCCTCTCACATACTTGGAAAAGCATCTCGCCATCTAACCATGTCCTTTAGGTCCTTCAGACCTTTTTTCAGTAAAATGGTTCTTGGGAGCATGAGCATGACTAGACTGTTAGGACCCCTGCCTTTTTAAGCACTTTAATTATTTTGTCTTTCAGCTTCTGGAGGGGCTCTGCCCCCCATACTCCCCACCTTTTTAAGCATTTTTTTTTTTTTTTTTTTTTTTTTGCTTTTCAGCTGAACCCCCAGTTACAGCCCTCTTAACCTCCTGCCACTTAAGCATTTTTTCTAATGTAGATGTAAATTAATATTCAAAGTTTTCAGCTAGTTAACAGTAGGGCTGTACAATATGGCCAAATTATCGTATCTCAATATTGTCATGTAAATGGAACTTATATACATGCTGCCCATATTCTTGAGCCACTTAGGAGGGTAGGGAGAGTTCCCATGGGATAAAAAAGCTTTTCAACCTACCATCCCTGGTTCTCAAGACCAGGCACCTAAGAGGCTCTACCCTCTCTCTCTCTCTCTCTCCTCTCTCCTCTCTCTCTCTCTCTTTAAAAAAAAAAAGATATTTAGGTGTACCTTAGTAAACAAGAGTAGAGTTTCCACCTTAGATTCGGAATGTATAATAGAAGATATACCTTACTGAATTTTCATATCAATATGATATACGATATGACTATGATTTGACACCAGATGCAGCAACAGTGAAAATTAAACATTCTTAAACAAAACAGTAATAATATCACACTCATTTTGCACTCATCATGTTAGGATACTGTGCCCTCCAAAAGAATTGGAACACTTGAAATTTAACACGTTTTAATTTGTTTATGCAATTTTAAATACAAGAAATACAAAAAATAAAGAATTAAAATTTAGAAAATTATATTCCTCAAACTCAAACTGAAAGCAAATTTCTAAAACTTGATAAAACCTGTAAATAATAATCAGTTTTATTGGCAGTTTTCTTTAGACAAGTCAGGGGATGGAGACATGAACATTTCCACATCACTGACATGTCTTGGACTTTATTTACATCAATTATGAAGAAATGCAAAAGTTTCTTTCACCAAAACATCAAATCTGGGCTCTGGTCATTGGAGTCATTACAAACCAGAAGTACCATATTTTCCAGAGTATATCTTTTTTTTAATGAGTTAGGGAGGTCATGGAATGCAAATGAGCTACTGAAAAATAGTAGAAGTAGTATGTACAGTATTTATGTAGGGTTTACCCAGGAAACAAAGCAATCAGCAGAATGAATAATAAGAATAAATGCTGTGACTAAACTAAAGAGCTGATAATCTATGATTGCAACTATATCAATAGAAAAAAAAAATAAGCAAAAAGGGTATAGGAGAATGATGTCAGGGAACCAATTAACACATTCAGGAATGAATTATGAAAACTGGGAAGCAGTATACCAAGAAAACAATGTGGACAATGCATATGAAATATTTCTGAAGGTATTTAGGCAATTATGTGATAAAAGCTGTCCAGTTAAAGATACACAAGAAAACTGAAGTATGGCAACTGTCCATGGATCACAAAAGGTTTACAAAAGACCTGCAAAAAGAAAAATGCACTATACAGAGAATTCATAAGATTGAGAACTAAAGAGGCAGAAAATAAATATGAACAATATAGAAATAAGTTAACAAATATCATAAGGTCTACCAAAAAGATTATTATAGGACATTATTAGATAATAATGAAATAAATAGAGTGTGAGGTATACTAAACAGCATGATAAGAAGTAGTTCTAAAACGTTACAATAGCCTGAGTATTTTATTGATGAGGGTAATGTAATTTGTAATAAAAATGATGTGGCTGACAACCTAAATCTTTTTTTTTTGTTGTTGTTGTAAATGTGGGACCCGATCTTGCAGGAAAAATCTTTGATCCAGGGACAGTTGGGAAAAATATGGATGTATTGACAGAACAAAAATGTAACTCAATGTTTCTCAAAACAGGGGAAGAGGAAAAAAAAAATTAGATAATTATAGATATTGCTATAAAATGCAAAAACAAACATCAAATTGTTAGAATGGCATTAATATAAGAACATTGAAGGGATCTCAAACCTTTAACATACATCTGTAATTGATCATTTCAAACTGGGTCATTCACAAACAAGATGAAAATAGCTAAAAATCATTCCTCTGTACAAAACTGGGAACAAGCATTATTTCAACATCTACAGACCTGTGGATTTACTTCCACAATTCTGTAAAATACTAGAAAAAACTCTTTAATAATAGATTGGATATGAAAAGTACAAATTACTCTCCAATAACCAATATGGTTTTGGATCAAACAGTACAACATAATTTGCAATAATACACAATTTGAAGAAATCACAAACATGATTGAACAAAAGAAATATGCAGTTGGAATATTTAGTGACATTAAGAAAGCCTTTGACACAATCAACCATGAAATATTAATTAAAAAAAAACTGGAAAGATATGGCATCAGAGGTATTGTGTCAGACTGGGTTTGTTGGGAAAGTGTAGTGACACGGACCCACAACAGGGGGTGTAAATGAAGGGACAATGGATGAGCACCCCGACCTCTCCCTCCATGAGCGGAAATAATGGGGGCTGGTACCCCAAACATACCACAAATGGGGAGAGGCCGGTGGCAGATGAAATTTGGCTGTTGTGAGCGTACTCGATCCAGGCTAGATGGGTGCTCCAGGCCGTTGGGTGCGTGGAGGTCATGCAGCGGAGTGCCTGCTCCAAATCCTGGTTTGTCCGCTCTGCCTGTCCGTTCATCTGTGGATGGTACCCGGACGAGAGGCTTGCGGTGGCCCCCAGTTGTCTACAGAAACTCCTCTAGACTTGTGAGGAGAACTGGGGACCACGGTCGGTGACAACGTCAGATGGAATCCCATGCAGACGTACGACATGGTGGACCAGGAGGTCTGCTGTCTCCTGGGCCGTTGGGAGCTTCGGGAGGGCCACGAAGTGGGCTGCCTTGGAGAACCGTTCCACTATCGTGAGGATGGTCGTCATGCCCTGGGATGGCGGGAGGCCTGTGACGAAGTCCAGGCCGATGTGGGACCAGGGGCGATGAGGCACAGGTAGCGGCTGGAGGAGTCCCTGTGCCCATTGATGGTCAGCTTTTCCCCTGGCGCAGGTGGTACAGGCCTGGACATACTCCCGGATGTCGGCTTCCATAGACGCCCACCAGAAGCGCTGCCGGACCACTGCCATGGTTCTTCTCACCCCTGGGTGACAGGAGAGCTTGGAACCATGACAGAAGTCCAGGACTGCAGCTCTGGCTTCTGGTGGGACATACAACTTGTCTCTCGGGCCAGTTCCCGGGTCTGGGTTCCATGCCAGGGCCTCCCGGACGGTCTTCTCCACATCCTAGGTGAGGGTGGCCACGACAGTGGACTCGGGGATGATGGATTCCGTTGGATCCGACAGCTCGGTTTTGACTTCCTCTTCGTGAACCCGGGACAAGACGTCAGATCTTTGGTTCTTGGTCCCGGGGTGGTAGGTGATCTGGAAGTCAAAACGCCCGAAGAACAATGACCAGCGGGCTTGCCTGGGGTTCAGACGCTTGGTGGTCCGGATGTACTCCAGGTTCCGATGGTCCGTGAAAACCGTGAATGGCACCGCAACTCCCTCCAACAGGTGTCTCCACTCCTTAAGAGCCTCTTTCACCGCAAGGAGTTCTCGATTGCCCACGTCATAGTTTTGCTCAGCCGGGGTCAACCTGCGGGAAAAATAGGCACAGGGGTGGAGGACCTTATCGGACTCCCTGCTCTGGGACAGCACAGCTCCTATCCCTGAGTCAGAGACATCCACTTCAACAATAAACTGCCGATTAGGATCGGGCTGCACCAGAACTGGCGCAGTGGAGAACCGGCATTTCAACTCCGTAAACGCGGCTTCGCACTGATCCGACCAGGTGAAGGGGACTTTGGAGGAGGTCAGGGCTGTCAAGGGACTAACCACCTGACTGTAGCCCTTAATGAACCTCCTGTAGAAGTTAGCAAAGCCGAGGAACTGTTGCAGCTTCCTACGGCTTGTTGGTTGGGGCCAATCTCTCACCGCCGCAACCTTGACTTAATCAGGGGCGACAGAGTTGGAGGAGATTATGAACCCCAGAAAGGACAAAGAAGTGCGGTGGAACTCGCACTTCTCGCCCTTCACAAACAGCCGGTTCTCCAACAACCGCTGCAGGACCTGACGTACATGCTTAACATGAGTCTCAGGATCTGTGGAAAAGATGAGTATATCGTCCAGGTATACGAAGATGAATCGGTGCAGGAAGTCCCGCAAAACGTTGTTCACCAAAGCTTGGAACGTTGCGGGGGTGTTGGTGAGGCCGAACGGCATGACCAGGTACTCAAAGTGACCTAACTGGGTGTTAAATGCCGTCTTCCACTCGTCTCCCTTCCGGATCCGAACCAGGTGGTATGCATTTCTAAGATCCAGCTTTGTGAAAATTTTGGCTCCATGCAGGGGTGTGAACACTGAATCTAACAGGGGCAACGGGTATCGATTGTGAACCGTAATCTCGTTCAGCCCTCTGTAATCAATGCATGGACAGAGTCCGCCATCTTTCTTGGCCACAAAAAAGAAACCAGCACCCACCGGAGAGGTGGAGTTCCGGATCAACACGGCAGCTAACGAGTCCAGGATGTAGGTTTCCATTGATTCGCGCTCTGGACGTGAGAGGTTGTACAGTCTACTGGACGGGTACTCAACGCCCGGGATCAGATCAATGGCGCAATCGTACGGCCGTGCGGGGGAAGAGTGAGTGCCAGATCTTTGCTGAAGACGTCAGCAAGATCGTGGTACTCCTCAGGCACCGCCGTCAGATTGGGGGGAACTTTTACCTCCTCGTTAGCAGTCAAACCGGGGGGAACCGAGGATCCTAAACACTCCCGGTGGCAGGTTTCGCTCCACTGAGCCACAACCCCAGACGGCCAATCAATCAGGGGATTGTGTTTAATCATCCATGGGAAGCCCAAAATTATGCGGGAGGTAGGAGTTACATAAAACTCAATCTCCTCCCGATGATTCCCAGACACCACCAGAGTTACTGGTTGTGTCTTGTGTGTGATTAAAGGAAGAAGGGTGCCATCTAGCGCCTGCACCTTCAATGGTGAAGGGAGCGCCACTAGAGGGAGCCCTACTTCCCTTGCCCATCTGCTGTCCAGCAGATTCCCTTCTGACCCCGTGTCCACCAGTGCTGGTGCTTGAAGGGTTAGATCCCCACTCAGGATCGTAACTGGGAGGTGTGCAGATAAACGTGTGTCTCCCACGTGAATGTTATGACCCACCCTTAGCCCAGTCTCTAAAGGTGAGTGTTGTCATTTTGGCCGTTTGGGGCAGTTTTTCTGTATGTGCTCTTTTGAGCTGCAGAGAAAACACTCCCCGCGGGCCAGCCTCCTCGATCTGTCATCTGTTCTTATTTTGGCCCTGCTCGTTTCCCTAGCAACGTCAGCAGGGGGAGCTGTTACCACATGGAGCGCTGAGGCTGTGGAGCGTGGGGACGGCGGCGCCTTTTCAGACCCGGAAGGGAGAGGGACGGCTCGTGCCCGGCCACGTCCCTTGTCTCGCTCCCAACGAGTATTGCGCTCTGCTCGGTCACTAAGTCCAATCGAGCAGTGAAGGCGGTTAAGATTTGCTGCCACTCACCTAACACGCCTCCTGCTGGTGCCTGTGCACCCTGCTGTTCCATTGGTTGTTCAAACGTTGGTTGACGCCCCTCGAGTCCATGACGTTGGCCGAGATATCCTGTTGGGAAAGTGTAGTGACACGGACCCACAACAGGGGGCGTAAATGAAGGGACAATGGATAAGCCAAAAACAACAATTTACTGTTGTGAATGTGCACAACGAAATACAGACAATCACAGAATTTGCATGCAGTCAATATACAAAGGTGACGTGTGGGCAGGCTCGAGGATAGAAGACATCTGTCCAGAGAAGAGCCAGGCCCCACATGATTTCCACTGCCAACGGGTCTGAAGCACACCGGAGCCGCCAAGTCCCGAGTCCCCAGGTGGCCACGGTCTCCAGCTGTCAGACCTGGTACTGCTGGCAGGAAGCAGAGACACTTAATGGTGTGTGTGTGTGTGTGTGTGTGTGTACACACCCAGTAAACAGTCAGCAAAAGTGTTCTCTCTGTAGTCAGGTGAGAAAAACACCTCCACCTTTAACACAGAAACAACAAACGTGCAGCACCTGACTACTTATCCAGTTTGGTGTGAGGAGAGAAGAACGTCGTCTCCTTCACGATCCACAACCCCAGCCTCCAGCTGTGGATAGTTATCAGGTACGCCTGCAAAGTATTCAGAACAATTGTTTTGCACCAAAAACGGCTGAGAGTTTTACCTATTTGGTAGCTGATATCTCGGCAGCGAGGTGGAGATGCTGCCCAGCTTTTATGGTGGTGGTGGTTGATGAGTGACAGCTGGCGTTGATGATGAGTGACAGCTGTTACTCCCAGTTGCTCCCGTGGGGCGGATACGCCCTCTCTCCTGAAGTCTGCACTTCAGGCAGGGCGCCCTCTGGTGGTGGGCCAGCAGTACCTCCTCTTCAGCGGCCCACACAACAGGGTTAGAAGCTATTTAGAGCAGAGATAGCAGTTAAGATGATGCCAGTTCTGAATTTTTGGACATTGTTTGTGGGATACCACAGTGGTCAGTGTTGGAGCCCAAACTATTTATATTATATATGAATGATATTTGTAAGGTGTCACAGATACTCGAACTGGTGTTGTTTGCTGATGAATAAATATTTTCTGTTCTGGGGAGAATTAAAAAGAAATGGTAGAGGAAATCACTGAAGAAGTGAACAAATTGAAAATAAGGTTTGACCGAAACAACACAGTAAAATCACCATTGTTAAATTAACACTGACAGTGAACATATGGTCCCACTCTGGCCAGAGTAAGACCATATGTGCACTGGCAGTGTTAATTTTACACTGGTGGTTTTACTGTGAAATTGTCATGAAACTTAAATAAAACAAAACCACTGTCATTTGGGAACTGCAGGACCTATGAGCAAGTACAAATACAGATAGATGGGGTGCAGATTGAAAGAGTTAATTAAAATAATAGATGATAAAATCAAAAACCACACATAAAATATATACAAACCAAATTATCAAGAAGAATTTCAGTGTTAAACCAAGCAAAACATGTTCTGGATCAAAAAGCACTCCACATCTGATACTGTTCCATTGTCTTACTGTATTTCAATTACTCTGTAGAGATCTGGGGCAATAACAACTTTGGGTAGGATTACTTTGAAAGAATACATGTGGATGTACATACATTTGGATTACTTGTAATTTGATTACTTTTGGATTACATTTCAAAGTAATCCTACCCAACCCTGGGCAATAACTGTATGAGTTCATTGAAATCACTAATTATTCTTCAAAAAGGGTGATACAGGTTATTCATAATGTCAGCTATCAAGCCCATACTTACACACTCTTCTCAAAATCAAAACTATTAAACTTAACAGACGTAGTAAAATTCCAAATGGCACAGATCTTGTACAAGGTAAAAATGACCTTTTACCAAATAACAGAAATTGTTCAAGGATCAAGAGGGGGGACATCAGTGACGAGGGAAATACAACTTCAAAATTAACAAACTGCACAAACAAGAAATGACTGTGGAACGGTATGAATGAGGAGTTAAAGCAGTGTCCAAGCATTCAAAAGTTTAAAACAAAATATAAAGAATGTGTTTTCATGGGATACAGGGATGAAGTGGGGATGTGAGAATCATTAGGTCTTCATAGGAAACTGTATTGATTATTTATTTCAAAATTTGTTTTATGGATTTATTTATGCTCATTGTTAGTTGGGTCTGTCTTTTCTGTTTTGTTTTGTCGGGTTCTTTTTGTCTTCATCTTTTTATAAAAGGTATTGTATCATTATTATTATTATTAATAATATTAATATTGTTGTTAACTCAGCCACATGGGGTGTGCAGCCAGTACATTCTGAGTGCCGGTCCCAAGCCCGGATAAATGAGGAGGGTTGCGGCATCTGGCGTAAAACAAGCCAACCCAACTATGCAGACTCAGAATCGAATTCCCATACCTGATCGGTCGCGGCCCGGGTTAACAACGTCCGCCACCGGTGCTATTGCCCAACAGGGTGCCGGTGGAAATTGGGCTACTGCTGGGTGAAGACGATAAAGAAGAGGAGGAAAACGTTGCCACGAACAGCGGGAGAAGAAGAAAACTAGAAGGGTGGAAATGAGAGTGGGGACTTTGAATGTTGGTAGTACGACTGGTAAAGGGAGAGAGCTGGCTGATATGATGGAGAGGAGAAAGGTAGACATATTGTGTGTGCAAGAGACCAAGTGGAAGGGAAGTAAGAGCAGGAGCATCGGCGGTGGGTACAAGTTGTTGTGCCATTGTGAGGACAGGAAGAGAAATGGTGTTGGGGTCATTTTAAAGGAAGAGTATGTTAAAAGTGTATTGGAGATTAAGCGAGTGTCTGACAGGGTGATGAGTGTGAAGTTGGAAATTGAAGGGGTGATGATGAATATCATCAGTGCATATGCCCCACAGGTAGGTTGTGAGATGAAGGAGAAAGAAGATTTCTGGAGTGTGTTAGATGAGGTGGTGGAGAGTGTGCCCAAGCATGAAAGAGTGGTGATAGGATTAGACTTCAATGGGCATGTTGGTGAAGGGAAGAGAGGTGATGAGGAAGTAATGGGTAGATATGGTATCAAGGATAGGAATGGGGAAGGACAGATGGTAGTTGATTTTGCAAAAAGGATGGAAATGGCTGTGGTGAATACCTACTTTAAGAAAAGGGAGGAGCACAGGGTAACATATAAGAGTGGAGGAAGGTGCACACAGGTGGACTACATTCTTTATAGGAGATGCAAGCTAAAAGAAATCACAGACTGTAAGGCGGTAGCAGGAGAGAGTGTCACTAGACAGCATAGGATGGTTGTTTGTAGGATGACTTTAGAGGTAAAGAAGAAGAAGAGAGTGAGAGCTCAACAAAGGATCAGATGGTGGAAGCTGAAGGAGGAAGACTGCTGTGTGAAATTTAGCGAGCAGGTGAGAGAAGCACTAGTTGGAGGGGAAGCAATTTTGGACAACTGGAAAAGTACTGCAGATGTGGTGAGGGAGACAGCTAGGGCAGTACTGGGTATGACATCTGGACAGTGGAAGGAAGACATGGAGACTTGGTGGTGGAATGAAGAGGTCCAGGAAAACATAAGGAGAAAGAGGTTGGCGAAAAAGTTTTGGGATAGTCGGAGAGATGAAGAAAGTAGACAGGAGTACAAGGAGATGCGGCGTAAGGCGAGAAGAGAAGTGGCAAAAGCAAAGGAAAAGGCATATTGTGAGCTGTACAAGAAGTTGAATAGTAAGGAAGGAGAAAAGGACTTGTACCGATTGGCCAGACAAAGGGACAGAGCTGGAAAGGATGTGCAGCAGGTTAGGGTGGTAAAAGATGCACATGGTAATGTGCTGACAAGTGAGGAGTGTGTGCTGAGAAGGTGGAGGGAATATTTTGAATAGTTGATGAATAAAGAAAATGAGCAAGAGAAAAGGCTGGATGATGTGGTGAGAGTAAATCAGGAAGTAAAAGAGATTAGCAAGGAAGAAGTGAGGGTTGATATGAAGAGGATGAAGAGTGGAAAGGCATTTGGTCCAGATGACATTCCAATGGAGGCATGGAAATGTCTAGCAGAGATGGCAGTAGAGTTTCTAACCAGATTGTTTAATAAAATCTTGGAAAGTGAGAGGATACCTGAGGAGTGGAGACGAAGTGTGCTTGTTCCTATTTTCAAGAACAAGGGTGATGTGCAGAGCTGCAGTAACTACAGAGGCATAAAGCTGATCAGCCACAGCATGAAGTTATGGGAAAGAGTAGTAGAAGCTAGGCTTAGAAAACAGGTGAAGATCTGTGAGCAGCAATATGGTTTCATGCCGAGAAAGAGCACTACAGATGCAATGTTTGCTCTGAGAATACTGTTGGAAAAGTACAGAGAAGGACATAAAGAGTTACATTGTGTGTTTGTGGACTTAGAAAAAGCTTATGATAGGGTGCCAAGAGAAGAGCTGTGGCATTGTATGAGGAAGTCTGGAGTGGCAGAGAAGTATGTTAGGGTAGTGCAGGACATGTACAAGAATAGTGTGACAGCGGTGAGATGCGCAGTCGGAATGACAGACTCATTCAAGGTGGAGGTGGGATTACACCAAGGATCAGCTCTGAGTCCTTTCTTGTTTGCAGTGGTGATGGACAGGTTGACAGATGAGATCAGACAGGAATCCCCATGGACTATGATGTTTGCAGATGACATTGTGATCTGTAGTGAGAGTAGAGAGCAAGTTGAGTCTAGTCTGGAGAAGTGGAGATATGCTTTGGAGAGAAGGGGAATGAAAGTCAGTAGAAGCAAGACTGAGTACATGTGTGTGAATGAGAGGGAGCCCAGTGGAATAGTGCAGTTACAAGGAGTAGAAGTGGTGAAAGTAGATGAGTTTAAATATTTGGGGTCAACTGTTCAAAGTAATGGAGAGTGTGGTAGAGAGATGAATAAGAGAGTGCAGGCAGGGTGGAGTGGGTGGAGAAAGGTGGCAGGAGTGATTGGTGACCGAAGAATATCAGCAAGAGTGAAGGGGAAAGTTTACAAAACAGTAGTGAGACCAGCTATGTTGTATGGTTTAGAGACAGTGGCACTAACAAAAAGACAGGAGGCAGAGCTGGAGGTGGCAGAGCTGAAGATGTTGAGATTCTCTTTGGGAGTGACAAGAATGGACAAGATTAGGAATGAACATATCAGAGGGACAGCTCAGGTGGGACGGTTTGGAGACAAAGTCGGAGAGGCGAGATTGAGATGGTTTGGACATGTGCAGAGGAGGGACCCAGGGTATATAGGGAGAAGGATGCTGAGGATGGAGCCACCAGGCAGGAGGAGAAGAGGGAGGCCAAAGAGGAGGTTCATGGATGTGCTGAGAGAGGACATGCAGGTGGTTGGTGTGACAGAGGAAGATACAGAGGACAGGGTGAGATGGAAACGATTGATCTGCTGTGGTGACCCCTAACGGGAACAGCCGAAAGACAGAGAAGAAGAAGAATATTGTTGTTGCTATTATCATGATTGTCAACAGTAGTATTTTTAAGGAAACAGGGATTGATATACAAATCATTATACAGGGAGGAGGGGTGGGATTCGGTAAGTTTCTACTTATTCTCACTCCTTTTTGAAATAACTTTATTTTACGTTGTCTGTTGTTTTATTTTTTTTCTTTTGTCATGTTCAAAATAAATCTTCTATTCAATAATTCTGAAAGACTCTGATGTGATTTATGTATACTCCAGAAAATATTAAGTACAATACCCATCCAGACCCTTGACTCTCATTGATATATCAATGAGAGTCAATGAGAGTCACGCTATAGTCACGCATAGCGTGATGTGGATCAGTCAACAACTCCCTACATTTAAAAAGTTAATAAACTGACTTAGTATAAAACTAAGTGAACATAAAAAAGAAATTATTGAATATGGAGCTAACAAGTAATGACATACTTTGATGATGCAAGAGATAACAGCAATCCAGAACATAGTGCACAAAAACTTCAATATCCATAACCACCATGCCCACATATTAACAATAACCAGGCACGTGCATCACTCAACCTGCCAAATATACCCAGTAGTGGGCACAGTTAACCAAAAAATTTACTTTGATAACAGATAATCAGATAATTGAAAAGTTATCTTTGAAAAAAGATAAAACGATAAACCACCCAAAAATGTATCCGAAGTTACAGATAACTGATAACTGATAAATTCCAGTATTGTCTCCGGTACACTTACAGTAGTGTTCAGAATAATAGTAGTGCTATGTGACTAAAAAGATTAATCCAGGTTTTGAGTATATTTCTTCTTGTTACATGGGAAACAAGGTACCAGTAGATTCTCACAAATCCTACAAGACCAAGCATTCATGATATGCACACTCTTAAGGCTATGAAATTGGGCTATTAGTAAAAAAAAAAAGTAGAAAAGGGGGTGTTCACAATAATAGTAGCATCTGCTGTTGATGCTACAAACTCAAAACTATTATGTTCAAAGTGCTTTTTTTTAGCAATCCTGTGAATCACTAAACTAGTATTTAGTTGTATAACCACAGTTTTTCATGATTTCTTCACATCTGCGAGGCATTAATTTTGTTGGTTTGGAACCAAGATTTTTGCTCATTTACTAGTGTGCTTGGGGTCATTGTTTTGTTGAAACACCCATTTCAAGGGCATGTCCTCTTCAGCATAAGGCAACATGACCTCTTCAAGTATTTTGACATATCCAAACTGATCCATGATACCTGGTATGCGATATATAGGCCCAACACCATAGTAGGAGAAACATGCCCATATCATGATGCTTGCACCACCATGCTTCGCTGTCTTCACTGTGAACTGTGGCTTGAATTCATAGTTTCGTGGTCATCTCACAAACTGTCTGTGGCCCTTGGACCCAAAAAGAACAATTTTATTCTCATCAGTCCACAAAATATTCCTCCATTTCTCTTTAGGCCAGTTGATGTGTTCTTTGGCAAATTGTAACCTCTTCTGCATGTCTTTTATTTAACAGAGGGACTTTGCGGGGGATTCTTGCAAATAAATTAGCTTCACACAGGCGTCTTCTAACAAAATTCCAGATACTTGCTACTTGCAAGGTCGAAAGCTAACATTGAATGCCCGTGACCTTTGATCCCTCAGGCGGCACTGCATTAAAGACCAATATCGTGCGTAAAGGATCTCACGGCGTGGGCTCAGGAACACGTCAGAAAACAGCAGCCAGTGATGGTATGGGGGTGTGTTAGTGCCCATGGCATGGGCAACTTACACATCTGTGATGGCACCATCAATGCTGAAAGGTACATCCAGGTTTTGGAGCAACACAAGCTGCCATCTAAGCAATGTCTTTTCAGAGACATCCCTGCTTATTTCAGCAAGACAATGCCAAGCCACATTCTGCACATGTTACAACAGCGTGGCTTCGCAGTAAAGGAGTGCGGGTACTCGACTGGCCTGCCTGCAGTCCAGACCTGTCGCCCACTGAAAATGTGTGGCACATTATGAAGCGCAAAATACGACAACGGACACCCCGGACTGTTGAACAACTGAAGTCGTACATCAAGCAAGAATGGGAAAGAATTCCGCCTACAAAGCTTCAACAATTAATGTCTTCAGTTCCCAAATTTTTATTGAGTGTTGTTAGAAGGAAAGGTGATGTAACACAGTGGTAAACATACCACTGTCCCAGCTTTTTTGAAACGTATTGCAGGCATCCATTTCAAAATGTGCAAATATTTGCACAAAAACAATAAAGTTTATCAGTTTGAACATTAAATATCTTGTCTTTGTGGTGTATTCAGTTGAATATAGGCTGAAGAGGATTTGCAGATCATCGTATTCTGTTTTTATTTACATTTTACACAACGTCCCAACTTCATTGGAATCGTTTATATATATATTGTCAGGATCTCGAGGTGATGTGACACAGAAGGTTGTGGGACCCAAATGCAAAAACTCACAGACAGTGGAATTGAAACTGAAAGGCTTGTATCGGTCAAAACGAGCTTGGATTCGGTACACAGTTAGACAGTCATGGATGCAGAGGTACAGATAGTCGGCAGGCAAAGGCGTTGTTAAAAAGGCAGGCTCAGATCTTTTACACAGGCCGACAAAGTACGTGGGAAGAAGCAAGACAAGGTCACAAAACAGAGCTGGGTCAGTACTCGGCAAGACAAGACAGAGCTATGAAAAGGCTGGTACGAGGACTGTGAAAATCAACGAACTGGCGGGGCTTGAGTGAAAACAGAGGGTTTAAATAACCAAGGTGGAAATCAGGAAAGTGAGAACAGGTGTGTTGGAAGAATCAGGAAGGGGGCGTGGCAAACAGAAGAAACAGAAAAGTTCAGGTGGGCGTGATTAAGTGCAAAAATAATGAACAGCAAAAACCAAAAGGTAATCCTGATGAAGAAAAAACAAATGACAAAATGCAGAGACAAGTGCAATGAGACAGAGACGAAAGAAAACAGAGAGAGAGAGAAAAAAAAAAACAACTAAACATCATGACATGCTAACGGAAAGAAATGACCCCAAAAACTAGTAAATGATAAAGTGAACAGACCAGCCAGAAAATAAAACTAAGACCTAACACAAAACTAGAACAGAAATGACCATGGCTAAAGTATAAAAACTAACAAGAACAAAATGGCAAACAAACCTACAGACTATAGAATAACAGATAATGCCTAAAATGACTAAACAGAAAGCTAAATGATAAACTGAAAACAAAACCAGAGACAAAGTAAACTTCACAGAAAAGGCCAGACTAAAGCATAACACAAGAAATGAAATAAACAGAACCAAACTGACTGAAGTGACTAAGGTAACAATTAATGAAAACAATATGGCAAAACAGCTACTAAGACAAAATTACACAATACATGAATGATAAACAGGCTAATGCTAACAGGCACCGAGAGAGCTGTTTGGACGGCTGGAAATATACCTGCATTATGCCGGTACCCAGATGGCCAGCTCACATCTGCAAGCTGTCTCCATGAAATTTGTTTCTTGCAGATTGCGTACAAGCCAAAACTGCACTGTAAACTTTAATGCAAAGTTATGGATCATTTATCACCAACATAAAATCAATTATTGCAAGATTAACAGATGAAAATAGGAGTTTTGAAGAAAAATGTTATTCTTTGGACTGATGTATATCATTTTTGTAACCCAATGGCTCTCTGTTTCCAACCATGCATTCTAATGACAGACAGGACCTGCATCAGCGTTGTACTGTGGGAATGTGATGGCTTTTGGTGTGTCTGGATTTGGCAGTGAAAGTAGCCAGCAGGGCTTGTTTGTGTTCTGAATATCACATTACAGTAACGTGTGCCAAACTGCCTTCTGCTTTCTGCCAATGCATGCTGCTACTTCAGAGGGGAAGACGTCAGTGTACCGACAGCCATCTGACAAGATGTGGAACCCGCAATAATATTCATGGTGATTTTCAGTTTAGAGTGACTGTTTCACAATAACTTCAGAGATCATCATAAAATTATAGCTGACACAAGCATTAGCTGTACCCAGGTGTTGATGACTATATGGGCACACAGAGTGTCCTATACCTTCACCAAGGCCCAAGAGTCCTCTGTTTACAGTGTCTCTAACATTTTCCTTTCTTAACTGAACCTTAGATCTTGGGAAGTCATCTTTGATCCTAATCTGTGATCCTGATCACCCTTGTTTGATCCAGATCGTCGATAGCAATAATTGATTTTTGATGTTAATCAGTGAAATTAGATCCTGATCTGTTGTTCTGATTGTTGAATGCACATCCTGGTCCTTAGATCATGATCTTAATCACTCATCTTTGATCTTCACCTTTGATCCCAATCATTGGAATGAGACAGTGATCACTATACCTTGATCTTTGACTTGTGAACCTGATCACTCACTGATCTT
The DNA here is from genome assembly GCF_902500255.1 of Thalassophryne amazonica. Classification (NCBI taxonomy): domain Eukaryota; kingdom Metazoa; phylum Chordata; class Actinopteri; order Batrachoidiformes; family Batrachoididae; genus Thalassophryne; species Thalassophryne amazonica. Next base: position 139,661,208 of record NC_047103.1, on the reverse strand, counting down.
TCACCTTTGAACCAAATCACTGAAAATGGATCCTTACTGCTGAACTTTGATAAAGATCTGTGACTCTGATCACAAAATGTACATCCTGATCCTTCAATCCTGATGACATAAGATCCTGATTGCTGACCTTTGATCCTGAGCACAGAACGTACATAGCAATCACCCATCTTTGATCCTAGATCCTGATTTTTGTTTGTTTAATTGTGATCATTCATCTTTGATCCTGATCTTTGAAACAAATAACTGACCTGATATCTTAATTGCAGATTAGGATATCAATCATGTTAACTTACCTGTGCCACAAATCATTTATACCAATGACCGACATTGATCCTATTCACTGAAATTAGATTGTGATCACAAAATGGACATCTGGATCCTTGGTTCCGGATAAAAATCACCAATCTTTGATCCTAATCACTGACATTAGATCTTGATTGTTGATAGTGATAACTGAAATTAGATTCTGATTGCTGACCTTTGATCACAATCAGTCATGTGTGATTCTGATCATTGATCCCTGCTGTCACAGGATGTTTTCAGTCTTCTTTGTGAAGAAAATAAGTTGAACAGGTTTGTTGTAATTTCAACTACTCTTGGTGGTATGATTGGCAAGTCAGTGATTTAGATTTTTAGACAAACTGAAAAAGTCAAGGTCATGAGTAAAGGTGAAAAAACTGACCCAATGCTATTAGAGTGTATGTGACATTTAGGATGGATATTCCACTGAATTGATACAAATCATAAAAATTTCAGTACAATCCAATGCACCTTTCTACTGGTCGCATGACCTTGAGTGACTGTTAAAAGGAACAGTCCATTTCAACAAGATGGATGAAACATCTTGGAAGGGTTGTGTAACCAACAGACAGGTGATACATGGCCTTGTGATGACGTTTAAGAGTAGCTAAAGGTGTAATTTTAACCATTCCCTTTGAAAAGTCATTTTGGGCCATGGAGGAACATGGCCGGGTAGTTGCATTCTAGTGAAGGGTAAAGTGTTTTAATTTTGGACAGAATTAATTCAATGCCAAGTTAACACAGAACCATATGTATCTATCACAGTGTCAAACATGGAAGGGGCTAGCATTGGACTGTGGCCATTTTTGTGTGTCCATTTGTCAGGAGGATGTTGAGAAAGACCGCTGATTTGTGATGATGAAGACAGCAATCCTGTTCACAGGATCAAACGAATTGCAATTCAAGATCAAAGTTTATAGATCAAAGGCAAGAGCCGCACATTTAACCACATGGGGTAACACTTTACATTAAGGTATTGTCATAATCGTGACATGACACTACCATAACTGTCAAGTTGACATTTCTTTGGGTTGTCTTGATTATAACAACTTGACTTTAATCAAAGTGACATGACCAGAAGTCGTCTTTGGCCTTTTTGGTCTTCGGTTGTATGCCAGCTTGTCAACTTGTCATTACAAAAACCGAATGACAGAGTGACAGCAGTCATAAACGTTTATGACATTCACATAATGTTTATGACATGTTCATGACTGTGTCATGTAACATTTATGACAGTGTCATGTCACTATTATGATAATACTTTCAAGTAAAATGTTACCCCAGATGGGCATCAAAACTCAATCAACTCTTCCCTGATTCAAGGCCGGGCTGTCTGCTGAATTTGAATGAGATCTATAGATCATGTAGAGATATTCAGCTGAAAATCACATTAAGAAACCAGTTGACAAATGACAACAAAAATACATTTTTCTTGATGTAGGTAATAGATGGTAAACCATTAATCAAGAAGCTGGAGGGAAGCCACCAAGACGTGCATGACAACTCTGTGACTTATATGCTTCTTTCTTTCTTTCTTTCTTTCTTTCTTTCTTTCTTTCTTTCTTTCTTTCTTTCTTTCTTTCTTTCTTTCTTTCTTTCTTTCTTTCTTTCTTTCTTTCTTTCTTTCTTTCTTTCTTTTTTTGTGAGGGGATTAACTTTTCAACTAACTTTGAAAACTTTTAATGGGCAAATTAGCTTACACTAAATTTAGTTCTTCTAATTTTTTTTTTTAATAAAGTTAATAAAGACTTGAAAATTTGACTTAATTTTTTTTTCTAAATAGAAAAATAATCTTAAGTATTTTTTTTTAACATAAAAAAGTCTTATTTTGGGAAAATGTATCTCACTTTTTTCTTAATTTTTTTCCAGCTAATATCAAGCTGTAAGTAACCAGTAACATGGAAAGGTAATGGATTTCAAATCATCCAAAAAAGGAACAAGAGACAAGATTGTTTTCCTTATTTTAAGACAGTGTGAGCCACTGTCTTAAAATAAGGAAAACAATCTTAAAATAAGAATTATGTCTAGTTTTAAGGTGCATTTTGATTATTCAGTGCCTAGACATATTTTGCTGGTTTTGAGCATTCTAACCAAGTAAATTTTATATACCACAACTCTTCTCTTGGTACCCTGTCATAAGCATTCTGTAAATCCACAAGCACACAATGTAACTCCTTCTGGCCTATGCTTTTCCACCAGTATTCTCTTTCTCAGCATTAAACCATATTGCTGCTCATAGATCTACACCTGTTTTTTAAGCCTAGCTTTTGCTACTCCATAACTTAATGCTGTGGCTGATCAACTTTATGCCTCTGAAGTTGCTGCAGCTCTGCACATCACCGTTGTTCTTAAAAATAGGAACTGGCACTATTTTTTCACTACCCAGACATCCTCTCACTTTCCAAGATTTTACAAGCAATCTGGTTAGAAACTCCACTGCCATCTCTCCTAGACATTGTCCAGCCTTTTCTCTCTCTCATTTTCTTCATTCATTAGCTCCTCAAAATATCCCCTCCACCTTCTCAACACACTCTCCTCACTTGTCAGCACATTACCATCTGCATGTTTTACCACCCTAACCTGCTGCACATCCTTTCCAGCACTGTCCCTTTGTCTGGCCAATCGGTACAAGTCCTTTTCTCCATCCTTACTCTTCAACTTCTTGTACAGCTCGCTATGTGCCTTTTCCTTAGCCTTTTCCACTTTTCTTTTCACCCGTACACCCCATCTCCTTGTACTCCTGTCTACTTTCTTCATCTCTCTGACTATCTCAATTTTTTCCAACTTCTTTCCTTTTATGCTTTCCTGAACATCTTTGTTCAACCACCAAGTCTCCTCACCTTCCTTCCGCTGTCCAGATGTCACACCCAGTACCTTCCTAGCTGTCTCCCTCACCACATCTGCATTAATTTTCCAGTTATCCAAAATTGCTCACCCTCCATTCAGTGCCTCTGCTGTGTGAAATTCAGTGAGCAGGTGAGATTCCTTCAGCTTCCACCATCCTTTGTTGAGCTCTCACTCTTCTTCTTCTTCACCATCACCTCTGAAATCAGCCTACAAACCATCATCCTGTACTGTCTAGCTACACTCTCTCCTGCCACCACTTTACAGTCTCCAATTTCTTTTAACTTGCATCTCCTACAAAGAACGCCATCCACCTGTGTGCACCTTCCTCCACTCATCACTCTGCGCTCTTCCCTTTTCTTAAAGCAGGTATTCACCACAGCCATTTCCATCCCTTTTGCAAAAACAACTACCATCTTCGCTTCCACATTCCTGTCCTTGATACCATATCTAGCCATGACTTCCTCATCACCTCTGTTCCCATTGCCAACATGCCCACTGAAGTCTGCTACAATAACATTCTTTCATGCTTGTACACACTCTCCACCGCCTCATCTAACTCACTCCAGAAATCTTCTTTCTCCTTGATCTTGCAATCTCCCTGTTGGGCATATGCACTGAAGATATTCATCATCACCCTTTCAATTTCCAACTTCACACTCATCACCCTCTTGGGCACTCTTAACCTCCAACACACTCTTAACATACTCTTCATTTAAAATGACCCCAACATCATTTCTCTTCCTATCTACACCATGATACAGTAGTGTTCAGAATAATAGTAGTGCTATGTGACTAAAAAGATTAATCCAGGTTTTGAGTATATTTCTTATTGTTACATGGGAAACAAGGTACCAGTAGACACAGTAGATTCTCACAAATCCAACAAGACCAAGCATTCATGATATGCACACTCTTAAGGCTATGAAATTGGGCTACTAGTAAAAAAAAAAATTGAAAAGGGGGTGTTCACAATAATAGTAGTGTGGCATTCAGTCAGTGAGTTCGTCAATTCTGTGGAACAAACAGGTGTGAATCAGGTGTCCCCTATTTAAGGATGAAGCCAGCACCTGTTGAACATGCTTTTCTCTTTGAAAGCCTGAGGAAAATGGGACGTTCAAGACATTGTTCAGAAGAACAGCGTAGTTTGATTAAGAAGTTGGTTGGAGAGGGGAAAACGTATACGCAGGTGCAAAAAAATTATAGGTTGTCCATCTACAATAATCTCCAATGCTTTAAAATGGACAAAAAATCCAGAGATGCGTGGAAGAAAACGGAAAACAAACGTCAAAATGGACAGAATAACCACAATGCAAAGGCTCACCCATTGATCAGCTCCAGGATGATCAAAGACAGTCTGGAGTTACCTGTAAGTGCTGTGACAGTTAGAAGACACCTGTGTGAAGCTAATTTATTTGCAAGAATCCCCTGCAAAGTCCCTCTGTTAAATAAAAGACGTGCAGAAGAGGTTACAATTTGCCAAAGAACATATCAACTGGCCTAAAGAGAAATGGAGGAATATTTTGTGGACTGATGAGAGTAAAATTGTTCTTTTTGGGTCCAAGGGCTGCGGACAGTTTGTGAGACGACCCCCAAACTCTGAATTCAAGCCACAGTTCACAGTGAAGACAGTGAAGCATGGTGGTGCAAGCATCATGATATGGGCATGTTTCTATATATCTATATATCGCATACCAGGTGTCATGGATCAGTTTGGATATGTCAAAATACTTTAAGAGGTCATGTTGCCTTATGCTGAAGAGGACATGCCCTTAAAATGGGTGTTTCAACAAGACAATGACCCCAAGCACACTAGTAAATGAGCAAAATCTTTGTTCCAAACCAACAAAATTAATGCCTCAAAGATGTGAAGAAATCATGAAAAACTGTGGTTATACGAGTACAACTAAATACTAGTTTAGTGATTCACAGGATTGCTCAAAAAGCAGTTTGCACATAATAGTTTTGAGTTTGTAGCGTCAACAGCAGATGCTACTATTATTGTGAACACCCCCTTTTCTACTTTTTTTTACTAATAGCCCAATTTCTTAGTCTTAAGAGTGTGCATATCATGAATGCTTGGTCTTGTTGGATTTGTGAGAATCTACTGAATCTACTGGTACCTTGTTTCCCATGTAACAATAAGAAATATACTCAAAACCTGGATTAATCTTTTTAGTCACATAGTACTATTATTATTCTGAACACTACTGTCCAACATGAATCCACTGTCTATGCTCCTGGCCTTACTCCCCTTCCACTTGGTCTCTTGCACACACAATATGTCTCTTTCTCCTCTCCATCATATCAGACACCTCTCTCCATTTACCAGTCATACTGCCAACATTCAAAGTCCCAACTGTCACTTCCACCCTTGTAGTTTTCCTCTTCTTCTGCTGTCTGTGGACACATTCTTCTCCTCTTCTTCTTTACCAAGCAGTAGCCCAATTTCCGCTAGCACCCTGTTACGCAACGGCAGCTGTGGCGGTTGTTGTTGTTAACCCGTGCCTTGACCAATCTGGTATGGAAATTCGATCTGTACTCTGCATGGTAATACCTTTTATGCCGGATGCCCTTCCTGATGCAAACCTACTCAGTTATCTGGGCTTGGGATGGCACTCAGAATGTACTGGCTGCACACCCCATGTGGCTGAGTTCATTTAATACTTTCTGTACTATAAGTAAAATGTATTTTAAAAGGAAGCCATTTATTTTTGTTATTCATGTACATCTTGATATTGACATATGCAGCTTTTTTGAGGACCTCCATGTTTTACAATTCAACATATTAAAATTTCAACTCTTGAGGTTTATTCATTAGGTTTTTAGAGTTCAATAAACAAACAAAAACCTTTGAGAACCTCCATGTTTCGAGTCCAAAAATAAACTAAAAGTTAAATTCATCTCATAAATGTTAGAAGCTAGTGGTTTTCCAGAATTTCAGCTCATGTTTTTAACAGTTTATCAATTTTATGGTTATCGCAGTTCATTGCATTAGCAATTATCAACACTAACTAACTAACTAACAGCCTGCACAAGTTACCAGGGGACAGTGTATACTGGACTAACCATAGACTGCCTTCTATTTTTCTTCCATCTTCTGGCCATGCTGCAAATTGCAAAAAGCGTAACATGTATATTGGGTGTAACAACATGGCGGTGCAACATGGCTGCCTTCATGAGGGTGCCCCCTCCCATGTAGACACAAAGGTCTGATTCTAAGATTATGAAAACACATGTATTCATTGTTGCAGGTATACACTAATTTGACTGGTGATGAATGCACACAAGTGCTCAAACACACTGCTGACTTTTTTCATTCAGGAAGTTGAGCACCATCTTTCTCTTCCCTTTCCATCATCTGTACCAGTCTCTCTATCCTGTGTGAACACATCCTTCCATGTATCTCAGAGTAGAATTTCATCCACAGTGGACTGTGATTTGCATCTTGAACAGTTTTTTTTGTCAAGTCTGCCGGTTTTTTCCAGTCAAAGCAGCCGGATTTATTCCAGCCCAGCAGATGAAGGCATTTGTTTTCGCTCAGCGTTCTGTCAAAGATACAAACTCCGAAATGGAACGTTAATCAGACCTTCATTCTTGCAGGGGTTAATTTCCTACCGAGCAATAATATTCCATTATGATTACCTCATTTGCTTTGCATAATTCCAGCCATCTATTGCACCAGATAACGGCAGGAAGACGGGAGCGACGCTCCTCATGTTTCCTCTCCCCTTTGACAAGGGGGAGAATTTGATCAATTAGTAAAATGAAGCATGCCCAGGTTGTTTCTTGCCTCAGACTCAAACTTCCTTCCTTCCCTTCATCTCGGCTTTTAAAACGAGCAGCTGTCGCCCAATTATGTGTAATTTCTCGACTTGCAACCAAACTGAATTTCCGACGCTATCCCAGCTGATCCGATATTCAAAACTCAAAGAATAATTCTTGTGTGGACTATCTGGCACATTTTAAGAAAATTTGTCAGATTTTTGCTGTTGCACTTGCCTGACTAATGGAAGCCTTGCTCACAGGAACTCCAGTGCTGCCTCATGCATAATTTAATTCCAAGGCTTCTACTGCCGAGTAGACCTTCTCTTTTTCCTGAAGCCCATCATAAGGAGTCATGTACTATTGGATGGCCTCAGGTTGAACTCCCTGAGAACAAAGACGCCTAATTGATCCATGTTTCCAACATGATTCACCGTGGCGAGTCAGCACTTGGCGAAGCTTCACTCTATTCACCAGAAGTGTCAAACTGGGGGCCCAGGTAGCAAATGTAACCCATCGGAAAATTGCACATCCTTGACTTTTTTTTTTTTTTTTCCTAGCAGTATTTTTATTTTCCACACAATATGCATTGAAATGCTTGTTTGAAAAGACAAATGGCAATTTGATACCACAAACACAAAAATGTTCATCACCTTTTGGCTAACCTTGAACAGTCAAACTTATTTAGAAAGGCTATTTTAAGGAATTAGTTTAATGATGCAAAGAATGGCTAGTATGAAATACTGCTATGAAGACCTTTGGTGACACATATGTAACTAATTTCCACAAATCGGTGTGACACAGACATGGTGCAAATGTTGCACTCTGAAAGTGTCTCGTTCATATTTTATTTCTGCATTTAGGTTGAAATTGTTTTGTTGATGAATCAAAAATTCTGTTTGTTGGATTTATGGTCCTTGTTAGTCTGTCTGCAGTCATGGGTTGGACATTGTTTCATAATGGAGTAGAGCAGAGAAGGATTTTCTTTCACCAAAATGGATCAAATCCAGGCTTGCATCTCAGATGTACCTTCTGGCAATTTGTAGCTAAACTTTCAGGTCTTGTTTTTAAGAAAATCCTCCTCTATACCACTTCATCATGAAGACAGATAAGTGGTGATACAAAATGCAAAGCTTGCACTGTGCATAATTTCTCCAATCACAGCCATGTAAGCATATAACTTCTTCTGGGTTGTCTGGGTGTCTTGGTGGCTTTCCTCACTCTTCTCCTTCTTGCACAGTCACTCAGTTTTTGAGAACTGTCTACTCCATGCAGATTTACCATAGTGTGCCATATTGTTTGTATTTCTTTGTAATTGATGTAAATAAAGTCCGAAACATATTCAGTGGTAGCTTTACCATCAGAGAGCCTCGTCCACAAACTACCACAAAAGACTCCAAGCTGTCTTTGATGTTAAAGGGGACAATACACAGTATTAAGAACAGGGGTATGTAAACTTTTGATCAGGTTAATTTGGGTAGTTCTCTTGTCATTTTGATTTAAAAAGAGGAAACGCAGTTGTCTGACAATAAATGGCTTCACCCAACCACTAACCATGAGTGAAAAAAGTTTTTGTGTTCTGCCAGGGTATGTAAACTTTTGAGCACAACTGTAGGTTCAGATTATTATTATTTTTTATTTCTTTTTGCATATTGAGCTGGAGAAATTCACAGCATGTCAAGTTTTCAATAAATGTTCAGGTAATATTAGAAAAGCTGTTGGGATGGCCTTCTAAGCTTTTGGTGCTGCTCACAATCCAAAAAAAAAAATAAAAATAAGAAATCAGTCATCAAAAGCTAATTTTAAGATCTTTTTTCTTTTGCTTTCCTGTTCATAAATGTAAGGACAGCTTTGAACATTTTAATAAACTTCTGAAAATGATTTCATCTCGTCTCCAATTACACTTTGTGAAATAACTGATCTTATTAAGAGAAAGAGACAAGTAGCAATAGCTGGTAGTTAATACATGAAGCCAACATGGAAGTGCATAAACCTGCAATTGTATGAATGGCCACTTGAAGCTGGTTCCAAAAGTGAGTCACTTCTCATCGACTCATATTAAAATGTCTACGTTTTCACCAGGAAAAAAAAATAAAAATTTTGTGCCTGGTACAAAAAGGGCTTTGTTCTCTAATCTATTTCATTTATATAGCGCCAAATCACAACAAAGCTGCCTCATTGCGCTTCACACAAGGTCAAACCTTACCAACCCCTAGAGCAAGCACACAGGTGACAGTGGTAAGGAAAAACTGCCTCTGATGATTTGAGGAAGAAACCTCAAGCAGACCAGACCCAAAGAGGTGACCCATTGCTTAGGCCATTCTAACAAAAACATTTACAATACAGAAGAAAACACAACAATTGATGAGAGTCCATGCAGGCATCCAGTCCACCAACAGGGGTATTGGGGGGGGTGTCATCGAGCCACTCAGTGGATCTGTTCCCACAGCAGAGTCCGCTCCACGTCCATTTCAGAAATATTCTAATCCAGCCTGTGGATCCAGCAGCATCTCAGAGAGAAAGAGAAAAATGATAGCTGTAGCTGTTTTCCCCACTCACAACAAATGTACAAGGGGTGATTTTTTTTTTTTTCCCTTCCATACACGAGCATCCAAATGTGTGGCCATTTGTGCTGTTAGCATGAAAATAGTGAGCAGACAATCACTTTCAAGCTGGATATGATATTTGTCTTAGTGCCCCATGAGTGTGGCGTTGCAAAAAGCAACACATATGTGGCCTGAATGTGTATCATTTGTTGCCCCCCCCCCACTGCAACCCCTCAAAACACCAAAACACACGTGGCGTACGTGTGTTTCGCGCCCCTCGTACTTCCCAACACATGGTATGCTGGGGGTCAGCACACTTGCATAAAATGCTAATATGCATGCACAGACCTGATCACATGGGGACTGGACAGCCAGGTCTGAGCGCACACAGCACAGTGAGCCACCTCCCAGCTGCTGACCAGAGACTCACTGACAGCTACAAATGACAGCTCAGTGCACACAACGTGTCACATTAAAAACAGAGACCACAGCCAGGACAACTGTATTAAGTACCACAGTAACTACATACACAAGTACATAACAAATAATAAAAAAAGATCACATAACACAGAAGAGAGTGACAAGTTGGTGTGTGCACTGAACTGATGGGGTGTAGCTGCCGGCAGCTGTCAAGATCTCTGGTTCTGGACGTCACGGCTGGGGAACACGTACCATGTTTGGACAGACATGACCTTACAACTGTCCACTGTGACGCGTGTGTCTGCTTGCTGTCCTCACGTGGACATACATAAAAACATATATTGCTGTTGCAACCGGCTGCAGCAAGCGCACGGTGCTCACATTGACAGGCTGTTCCAGGTGAAACGGACCATCAGATCATAACGTGCAGTGGGCGATCTGAATGTCGCGTCACCCACATGAGCTCTGTTACACATGACGCCGTGTCTGTCCTGTGGCACGCCGTCCACAGGGCACGCGTGTGGGGCCGGACACATTGGGCCAGCAGATGTGGACATGAGCGCACTGCTTCATTCATGTCATTTCATGACTGTACATCTGTGACCATGGGTCATCTACAGAGGAACAGACAATTCACACTGGTATTGTCCACTCACTGTGAGAGATTCAATAAAATGCTGGGTTTTTTTTTTTTATGGTGTGTGATTTTTTTTTTTTCCTCCCCAGCAGAGGTGTGATGTGGTGCAACATTTTACAGTTGGTTGTTTATTTTTTACCTTCCACAACAGGGTCAATTACAACACTTTTTTTTTCTTTTGCCATCTACATCGTCTGATTTCTTTTTTTTTAAAAATACGTTATCTCCTTGCTGATTTAAGGCATTTTATGCTCTGGTTATAGGACAGCGATGTAGCATAGTGGTAAAGTTTGTCTGTTAATCAGAGCTTTTGTAAATTGCAGGTTTGAATCTAGGCTGCAGCTGTCAATTATTTTAGTAATCGAGTATTCTATCGATTATTCTCGTGATTAATATAGTAATCAGATAAAAAGTACTTTTGCGTTTTTAAACAACATCAATAGTCCAGGGCTCTCCCTAAGCAATGGGACAATGTCGCTGTGCCAAAGTCTTGACATTTTGCTGAAAAATTGTAAAATTTAACCATTTTGAGTTTATTATTATTATTATTATTATTATTATTATTTTTAAAGGCTGGTGGACTGGGTCCCTACATGATTTTTTTAATCCCTCTTTCTCTGCGATTCAACAGATGCATTTCAGCTGGAGGTTGAACATGCAAGCCTCACAGTCACTGTCTTCTTTTTCTTAAGTTACCGTGTTTGTGAAGCGTTGTGTGTTGCCCATAAAAAGCAAAAATTAAAAAGCAAAACACTCAGTGCGAGTGTGAACAAAACAGACAGCAGCCGGCTTTGACAGTGGGTACCCGGCCTTTGGGTCAGTAGTCACTCACCACATCGAGCAGACCGTTTTTTTTTATTATTTTTTTTTAAATAGACAAACACAGTGCTTCAATTTCAATGCCAGTAAGTCTATTTCAGATGATCAGTGTGGACCATCTTTCTCTTAAAAGGCTTTATTTTACTCTGTGTTGCACTGGAAAGCGGTAGCTTTAAGGGCTAAATTATTAGTTGTTACACGGTCTGCACGCATGCTCTAGTCTTCTTCTGTTTTTTTTTCTTGGGACATTACAGCGCCACACACAGGCCTGGCATATGTACTACAACGTTAAATGAAGCTTCGAGGCACAAACTTTGCCTCAATCATTTTTTTTGTAATCAAATTATTTGAATTATTCAAGTAATTGTTTCAGCCCTATTTAAATCCCATGGGTGGCATATATTTTTTAATTTTAATTTTTTTTCCTCAGCAGCTGCACGATGTGGTTCGACGCGCTCCAGGTGCTCGTGTGTGTGTGTGTGTGTGTGTTTGCGTGTGTGTGTGAAGTGAGAAAAATGTTTGAATTATTGAATTACTGTGTTAGCAATAGTACCACTAATTAGCAAGTATCAATAGTTAGGTAACGTTAGCTACATCAATGGTGCCATGGTTATTGAGGATAAATGCTGTTTATAGTTTTTAATACCCACACCCCGGGAACCTGTTATTAGCACTATCATACAGTCTGCAAACATGTCACCAAAACCCAGATTACCAGCCTTATTGGCTGTAGCTTAGCTCGGAGGCTTAAGGTGCCCTGACATTTATTGAGACTTTTGGATCCGCACTCTCTCATACTTTATCATGACAATCCCACCCACTGTGTTCCCAGCTGGATGCCATGCTTTGTTCCGCTGGATGCTGCTCTTTCTGCGCTGGATACTGCGTTTATAAAATAATTATTTTGTAGCAGAGTAATCATTTTCTCTGAGTTGGGTGTTGAAAACACCTGTAATTGCTTCCAGAATCACAGAGGACTGTTTCATCTGCAGCTTTTCTCTCTCTCTCTCTCTCTCTCTCTCTCTCTCTCTCTCTCTCTCGTGCATGTCATGAGGTGGAAAACACATTTGGAACCGTCGAAAAGGTACTTTTTTTTTTTGGAATGGCTTGGTAAAAGAGTTGCATTTCATAGATTCTTATGAGCAGCTATGAAAGTATGTTTGTTACCATCTTGTTATAGTCGATCAGATGAGCTGCTCTGTGATGTGGTATGCTGACACAGTCATTGTTTGCACAATGTTTATGCGAAGTTCACGTAATGAATACGTGACAGAGATTTTGAACTCTTCAAAATTTTCTTTGCACACTTGCACAAAGACGCGCACAGTTTACAGCAGTTTGCGATGAGTTTACTCTCCTGCACAGCAGAGTGCGTGCAAGTGCGCGGAACAAAGTCGTGCAAGTGTCAAGGCACCTTTAGACATACTTTACTTTTAAGATTAGGCTTAAAACTTTCCTTTTTGCTAAAGCTTATAGTTAGGGCTGGATCAGGTGACCCTGAACCATCCCTTAGTTATGCTGCTATAGACGTAGACTGCTGGGGGGTTCCCATGATGCACTGTTTCTTTCTCTTTTTGCTCTGTATGCACCACTCTGCATTTAATCATTAGTGATCGATCTCTGCTCCCCTCCACAGCATGTCTTTTTCCTGGTTCTCTCCCTCAGCCCCAACCAGTCCCAGCAGAAGACTGCCCCTCCCTGAGCCTGGTTCTGCTGGAGGTTTCTTCCTGTTAAAAGGGAGTTTTTCCTTCCCACTGTAGCCAAGTGCTTGCTCACAGGGGGTCGTTTTGACCGTTGGGGTTTTACATAATTATTGTATGGCCTTGCCTTACAATATAAGCGCCTTAGGGCAACTGTTTGTTGTGATTTGGCGCTATATAAAAAATTGATTGATTGATTGATTTACATCTTTTGATTAATTTCTTATTAATGATTTTAGCCAATCTTCATGAAACATGGTGGAATGACTAAACTTGTAAAGTTTTGCCGTTGATTCTGCATCATTCTTTTAATTTTCTTTTTCAAAGAGTGATGTCCATTTTTTCAACCATTCCTGAAGGCAACATTACTGACCTCAATGGAACCGTCAGTCACTGATCACAAATAATCAACCAATGAACTTTCCTGAAGAAATGCAGCAAATCAAACACACAGACAGGTGTGAGGTTAATGAAGTTTCTCTGTGAAACAAGTATTTTAAATAGTGGTATTGTTACTTTTTCTGCTGTTGGTGGCTTTATGCCCTTTCTGAGTGGCTTCCTATTTCAGCACTAACTTTGATCTGCATGTCATCTCCTTTTAGACACGGATTCTGCAGCTCTGTGTGGTTTATGTATCTGTAAAAACTAATGGCTTTCTTAAAAAACATCTCCATTCCCAAGCGTCGTGTTCGGCATATTCACACACGACAGGCTCTATAGACCGCTTTCTTCCTCTTCACTGTGGAGGTATTATTTTTGGATAACTGTCAAGGGGAAAAAAAAATGGTATTAAGGAAAAAAGTGTACTGGCACAGGCTGACTGGGATAAAATATAAATGCCACTGAGTGACACAACACAGACGTAGACACGCTCCAGTTGTCTAAGCTTGCTGCAACATTCACAGTAATCTCTCAAGAGGGTTTTTTTCCCAAAGATGCAAGTGTGTTGGATGAGTTCAGGTACTAAGCTAAAGCTCAGTACTTAATTCAAGTTTATATATATATAAACTTGTATATATTTAATATAAACTTGTAGAGATTACTCTGATGGTCTAGTGGTTAAGGTGTTGGGCTTGAGTCCAGACGATCATGGGTTCAAATCCCCGCCAGACTGAAAAATCACTAAGGGCCCTTGGGCAAGGCCTTTAATCCCCTATTGCTCCCGGTGTGTAGTGAGCGCCTTGTATGACAGCACCCTGACATCGGGGTGAATGTGAGGCATAATTGTAAAGAGCTTTGAGCGTCTGATGCAGATGGAAAAGCGCTATATAAATGCAGTCTATTTACCATCTGTGCAATTCTTGAAACTACCCACATGTGTAGACATCAGAGTAAAAATGAAAACCTTTAGACTCCAGTGTTTGATAAAACAAATCCTCTCAGGGTCATGACTGTCATTTACACATGACTTTTGTTGGAAATTGACCAAAAACATGGAAACAGACAAACAGAAAAGTGTTTCTTAAAATATATTTTTCATCACTATCTTTCACTGCTTTTTTATGTAGCTTTTTAAAATGGGTACAATTTTTTTTTTTTTTTTTGCTGTATCCAATCTATTTAATCTGAATAATTCATACAGTTATTATTTTTAAACCATAATGGAATAGATGGGTTGTTGCTGGTATTAAGCTGCCTGACATTGTGCCTGTAGCACCTCCTCCGGTGCAAGTGGGGTCAGCTGCAAGATCTTCAGCGGGTGCAACCTTTCACTGATGTTTCACCACCTAGACAGTACATCTCTCTGGACCAGCGGCTGACACTACTGGGGTGTCTTACCCCATGTGCTGTCCTTCTGTAGCCACAGTCAGTAGCTCGCTCTGTGTCAGCTCCTTGACTTGTGCCTGTCATTCCAGCAGCCCAGGGAAGATGGATAACTGACATTCCCAAAAAGCCCCTGCACCCAACTCCCACTGGGTGGATGGAGTATACCCAGCTTGCCTCTCTGCATTCTGCAGACAGATCAGAGGACTTGAGCTGTTCAGCTCAACCCCACTGGTATTCCCTCCTCCCAGGGCACCGTCGACTCGAGGAAGCTGTCCGTGGCTATTCGACATTCCACCATCCTTCACAGGACCAGGTCGTGCCACCTTCTCAAGTGCCCCTGTGCCTGTGCCACTTGACAAAATGACAGGATGTGCTGGAAGCCTGCATTGTTTTCATCACCCCCAGACCACTGAGACAGGTTTGTGGACAAATAAGAACATCATACAGTCCCCTCACCAAGAAGCTGAGCTGTGCCTGCAGAGTTTGCCAGATGCTCCTCCAGTTTATGGCCCTGTGGATGATGCCCTCCCACTGAGTCTATACACCCTGTTTGCCCTGGGACACAGCCTTGATGAGGTGGCACTCCTGCTCCACCCATGGCACGGCACATTGTCTATGATCATGGTGTTCTTCTCCTTCCTTGAGGCTTTGGACCAGATCTTGACTGGTTCTCCCCAGTTGAACCCGGCCTGGACCTTCCTGCACTCTTCCCATCACATCCTTTTGTTGCAGACTGCTGATAGCTTAAATCTCCACTTGCACCCTGTTTGGACATTCACTGCTGGGGTCCTTACAGCCTGGTCTCTTGATACCTTTGGAGTATTCTTGAAGAGTAATGGACTCCCGAAGAGTATTCCTGAAGAGTAATGGACTCCCAAAGAGTATTCCTGAAGAGTAATGGATTCCTGAAGAGTATTCTTAAAGAGTAATGGATTCCTGAAGAGTATTCTTAAAGAGTAATGGATTCCTGAAGTGTATTCTTGAAGAGTATTCCTGAAGAGTAGAGTATTCCTGAAGAGTAATGGATTCCTGAAGAGGATTCCTGAAGAGTAATGGATTCCTAAAGAGTATTCTTGAAGAGTAATGGATTCCTAAAGCGTATTCTTGCCAAAGAGACCAGTGTCTAAGAAGCAGCGAGGAAGGCCTAACCACTTCCTGGTATAGGTGTTGGCAGTGTCATCTATCCTACAAGCCCAAGCAGACGGAATTTCACACAACCTCAGTGGCCACATGACACGCTGGAACAGCGCAAGTTGTGATTTGAATCAATTTGTGCTGTATCAGTTGGAGTATTGTGACTTCAGGTTCAAGTGATATGAAAGTGTTCTTTGTAAAGGACAATTCTCAGGGAATTTTTCAAAAAACAATTATGTGACATTTTCCAGATATATTAAATTTTCCAGTACTTTCCCAGTGCTTCACCTAAAATACTATACAATTCCAGACCATTTACCTTTGCAGCTGCTGTTCGAGTTTAAAAGAATATGTTGCACATGATTATGACATCAGTATTATTTTGTAGCAGAAAACTATAAAAAAGATGCATTTTTGGGGATACACCACTTTTACCACTCATATATTAATATGACCAATATGACCAATATTTGTTGTAATTTATTGTAATATGAGCTTTTGAACTATAAGTTGCTTCAGTTTTTTTTTTTTTTTTTTTTGTCGATGCATCAATATGTATTTGTGCTCCCCCCCTTTGGGATTCACACCATTTGCACATTAAGATGTTCATTTACTTATTTCTTAATTTACTGCATCATAATGAAGCAGACCAAACTGTCAAAGAATCAAAAGATCAAACATCACAGGTAGACTGTTGGTAAAAAACTGTTTCAATGCTTAAACATGATTGTATCCCTCGAGTAATTAAGCAAAAGAGATTTTTAAGTTCAACAATGCTTTTACATGGCAAAATAAATGACATACGAGGTCTGTCAATAAAGTATAGGTCCTTTTTATTTTTTTCAAAAACTATATGGATTTCATTCATATGTTTTTACGTCAGACATGCTTGAACCCTCGTGCGCATGCATTAGTTTTTCCACGCATGTCGGTGACGTCATTCGCCTGTGAGCATTCCTTGTGGGAGGAGTCGTCCAGCCCCTCGTCAGAATTCCTTTGTCTGAGAAGTTGCTGAGAGACTGGCGCTTTGTTTGATCAAAATTTTTTCTAAACCTGTGAGACACATCGAAGTGGACACGGTTCGAAAAATTAAGCTGGTTTTTGGTGAAAATTTTAATGGCTGATGAGAGATTTTGAGGTGATACTGTCGCTTTAAGGACTTCCCACGGAGCGAGATGTCATGCAGCGCTCTCAGGCGCCGTCGTCAGCCTGTTTCGAGCTGAAAACCTCCACATTTCAGGCTCTATTGATCCAGGACGTCGTGAGAGAACAGAGAAGTTTCAGAAGAAGTCGGTTTCAGCATTTTGTCTGGATATTCCACTGTTAAAGGAGATTTTTTTAATGCAAGACGTGCGGACGGATTGCAGCGTCGGCTCACAGCCGCTGCGACGCTCCGCCACAGGAAAAACACCTCCGTTGGAAGCCTTAAGGACAAGTTGGAACATGTCCAGCTGTTAAACAATTTCTCATATACTCACTCCACTGAAAGCCATCAAAAGCCGCCTGGATTTTACAAATGGTTATCAACACGGAGGTGTTTTTCCTGTGCCGCCGCACCGCGCCGGCTGCATCCCGACGCGCGGACCCGTCCGCATGTCTTTCATTAAAAAAATCTCCTTTAACAGTGGAATATCCGGATAAAATGCTGAAACCGACTTCTTCTGAAACTTCTCTGTTCTCTCACGACGTCCTGGATCAATAGACCTCAAAATCTCTCATCAGCCGTTAAAATTTTCACCGAAAACCAGCTTAATTTTTTGAACCGTGTCCACTTCGATGTGGTCTCACAGGTTTAGAAAAAATTTTGATCAAACAAAGCGCCAGTCTCTCAGCAACTTCTCAGACAAAGGAATTCCGACGAGGGGCTGGACGACTCCTCCCACAAGGAGTGCTCACAGGCGAATGATGTCACCGACAGGCGTGGAAAACTCACGCATGCGCACGAGGGTTCAAGCATGTCTGACGTAAAAACATATGAATGAAATCCATATAGTTTTTGAAAAAATAAAAAGGACCTATACTTTATTGACAGCCCTCGTGTGTGTGTGTGTGTGTGTGTGTGTGTGTATGGCATCGATCACGCAGAAACCGGGGAGAGCTGACATTTGCAGTTTCATAAATGGTAAATGACTGCATTTATATAGCGCTTTTCCATCTGCATAAGATGCTAAAAGCGCTTTACAGTAATATCTCACATTCACCCCGATGTCAGGGTGCTGCCATACAAGGCGCTCACTACACACTGGGAGCAATAGGGGATTAAAGACCTTGCCCTGGGGCCTTTAGTAATTTTCCAGTCAGACTGGGATTTGAACCGAGGATCTTCTGGTCTCAAGCCCAACACCTTAACCACTAGACCAGGGGTAGGCAACCTGTTCCAGAAAGAGCCATGAGGGTGCAGGTTTTCTTTGCAGCCACTGACTCCACCAGGTGATTTCACTGATTAACTGATTCCATCTGCTCAAAGTGATATTAATCAGTAAAATCACCTGGTGGAGTCAGTGGCTGCCAAAGAAAACCTGCACCCTCATGGCTCTTTCTGGAACAGGTTGCCTACCCCTGCACTAGACCATCACCTCCCCAAGTTTCCTCTCCTCAGCTGTTTGGTATGCTTATGTATTTTGGGTCAAGGATGAACCACTGCAAAAACAAAGTTGATGAGACAAATATTTTTGGAAAAATTAGCAGTTTTAGCCACCACTAAACAATGGATGTGTTAGTTTAACAGTGTTGTTAATGTTACTGATTTATTGTGTTTTTGAAGTTCCCTTGGTTTAATTAGTTCCTTAGTTTAGTTTTGTTGCTGGTACCATAAGTGAGAAGTGTATTATTTTTGATGTCTTCCACCACCGTCTCTTGTTTGTGTCTAAAATTAGAAGCACCGACATGTGGCAGGATGCAGATAAGACAAATAGCTCTGCGTGCTTTGTAACTTAGGTCATGGACAAAACTGAGGACAGATGACATTTGCTGTTTGGTATGCTTATGTATTTTGGGTCAAGGATGAATGCTGCCAAAAACAGAATGTTGATAGGACCTAATATTTTTGGAGAAGCTATGGATATTAGCTAACATTGCATTCAACATAACATTCTGGACTCTCATGTCATTCCAGCAGGGGTACGGTAAATCACTTTATATTAAAAGCGTGAGTGTGATTTATTTAGTAAGTTCAATGTACGTACGTAATATAATTGTAAATACATGAAAAATGCATGAATGGCACCAAAGTAAAAACACTTACTTTCCATTGTGGTCCCTTTACAAATCTAATGACAAAATATAAGTAACAATAAAATAATAGTGTGTATATGATAACAATAACCTAAACAATTTATAAATACATTAAGCCATTTAGTTAATTAACATACAAAATGTAATTAACAGGAAATAAAAGGGTTGAGTTCTTTGAAAAATTGTTGAGGTCTAAGGTTCGAAAAAACATTCTGGACTCACATACCATATATATATATATATATATATATTATCTATATATATATATATATATCTATTAAAGTAATGAAAGGTCAGGTTTTTCCATGTGTGCGTTGTGTAGTCTATAAACAAAGATAACCATTTTTTTAAAAACACTGAAAGAACCTTAGAGTTTTAACTAACTAAAAACTACATATGAAATGTATTCACTCAATGTTAAATAAATAAAAAAATCTTTCAAGTAAATTTTTAAAATACAGACTCATAGACTACTTTGAGCAACACCAAATGTATCAGTAGGTTCAAGAAAGTGACGACTTAGATGAATAGAACCTGGATGATGTCTGTAATTTTGTATATTACTTTGTCAGATTATGAAAACAATCACTTTGTACATTCACAACCAATGTGTGATGCCACAAATACAAACCAGGTCATCCCAGTCTGTCAGGTGATTTCTGAATAAAATACTGCCCCTTTTCCCAGAAATGTTTTTTAATAAAGGCGTCCTGAAGGCCAAATCTTCTATTCTATAATAATTAAAGTGTTTTATTTGAACACAATGCCAATAAAAGCAATTTTATGGGCTGTTCATTTAGTACTTTTTTCGCCTACCACACACTGCACGTTTTTCCCTACCACAAATACACTGCCCTACTTTTCGCCTACCACACACTGCCACTATTTTTTCGCCTACCACACACTAGCCACTATTTTCACCTACCACACACTGCCACTACTTTTTCGCCTACCACACAATGCCACTATTTTCGCCTACCAACACTGCCACTATTTTTTTGCCTACCACACACTGCCACTATTTTTTGCCTACCACACAATGCCACTATTTTCGCCTACCACACAATGCCACTATTTTTCGCCTACCACACAATGCCACTATTTTCGCCTACCACACACTGCCACTATTTTCACCTACCACACACTGCCACTATTTTCGCCTACCACACAATGCCACTATTTTTCGCCTACCACACACAGCCACTATTTTTCGCCTACCACACACTGCCACTATTTTCGCCTACCACACACTGCCACTATTTTTTCGCCTACCACACACTGCCACTATTTTCACCTACCACACACTGCCACTATTTTTCGCCTACCACACAATGCCACTATTTTTCGCCTACCACACACTGCCCTATTTTTCGCCTACCACACACTGCCACTATTTTTCGCCTACCACACAATGCCACTATTTGTTCGCCTACCACACCTGCCACTATTTTCACCTACCACACCTGCCACTATTTTTCTCGCCTACCACACACTGCCACTATTTTTCAGCTACCACACACTGCCACTATTTTTCGCCTACCACACACTGCCACTTTTTCCCCTACCACACACTGCCACTTTTCCCCCCTACCACACACTGCCACTTTTTCCCCCTACCACACCCTGCCACTTCCCCCGCTACCACACCCTGCCACTTTTCCCCCTATCAAACCTGCCACTTTCCCCCCCTACCACACATTGCCAATTTTTCCTCCTACCACACACTGCCACTTTTTTTTTCCTACCACACACTGCCACTTTTTTTCCCCTACCACACCACTGCCACTTTTTCCGCTACCACACGCTGCCATTTTTCCCTACCACACACTGCCACTTTTTCCCCCTACCTCACTGCCACTTTTTCCACCTACCCACCACTGTCACTATTTTTCCCCTACCACACACTGCCACTATTTTTCCTACCACACACTGCCACTATTTTTCCCCTACCACACTGCCACTATTTCCCCTACCACACTGCCACTTTTTCCACCTACCACACTCTGCCACTATTTTTCCCCTACCACACACTGCCACTATTTTTTTCCCTACCACACACTGCCACTTTTTTTTCCCCTACACACACTGCCACTTTTTCCCCACTACCACACCCTGCCACTTTTTCCCCCTACCACACACTGCCACTTTTCCCCTACCACACACTGCCACTTTTTCCACCTACCACACTCTGTCACTATTTTTCCCCTACCACACACTGCCACTATTTTTCCCCTACCACACACTGCCACTTTTTCCCCTACCACACCCTGCCATTTTTGCCCTACCACACACTGCCACTTTTCCCCCTACCACACTGCCACTTTCCCCCTACCACACACTGCCACTTTTCCCCCTACCTCACACTGCCACTTTTTCCCCTACCACACACTGCCACTTTTTCCCCCTACCACACACTGCCACTTTTTCCCCCTAACACACACTGCCACTTTTTTCCCTACCACACACTGCCACTTTTTCCACTACCACACACTGCCACTTTTTCCCCTACCACACACTGCCACTTTTCCCCCTACACACACTGCCACTTTTTCCCCCTACCTCACACTGCCACTTTTTCTCCCTACCACACACTGCCACTTTTCCCCCTACCACACACTGCCACTTTTTCCCCCCTACCGCACATTGCCCCTATTTCCCCTACCACTCACTGCCACTTTCCACCCTACCACACCCTGCCACTTTTTCCCCTACCACACACTGCCACTTTCCCCACTATCACACACTGACACTTTTCCCCCCTACCACACCCTGCCACTTTTTCCCCTAACACACACTGCCACTTTTTCCCCCTTCCACACCACTGCCACTTTTCCCCTACCACACACTGCCACTTTTTCCCCCTACCACACCCTGCCGCTTCCCCGCTACCACACCTGACACTTTTCCCCTATCACACCCTGCCACTTTCCCCCCTACCACACATTGCCAATTTTTCCCCCTACCACACACTGCACTTTTTCCCTACCAGACACTGCCACTTTCCCCCTACCACACCCTGCCACTTTTTCCCCCTACCACACACTGCCACTTTTCCCCTACCACACACTGCCACTTTTTCCACCTACCACACTCTGTCATATTTTCCCCTACCACACTGCCACTTTTTCCCTACACACACTGCCACTTTTTCCCACCACACACTGCCACTTTTTCCCCTACCACACACTGCACTTTTTCCACCTACACACTCTGTCACTATTTTCACACCACAACTGCCACTTTTTCCCCTACCACCACTGCCACTTTTTCCCAAACCAACACTGCCACTTTTTCCTTCTACCACCCACTGCCACTTTTTTCCCACTAACCACACTGCCACTTTTTCCCCCTACCTCACACTGCCACTTTCCCCCCCTACCACACACTGCACTTTTTTCCCTACCACACACTGCCACTTTTCCACTACCACACACTGCCACTTTTCCCCCTACCACACACTGCCACTTTTTCGCCTACCACACACTGCCACTTTTTCCCCCTACCACACACTGGCACTTTTCCCCCTACCACACACGCCACTTTTTCCCCCTACCTCACACTGCCACTTTTCCCCTACCACAACTGCCATTTTTCCCCCTATACACACTGCCACTTTTCCCCCCTACCGCACATTGCCCCTATTTCCCCCTACCACTCACTGCCACTTTTCCCCCTACACACACTGCCACTTTCCCCCACTATCACCACTGCACCTTTCCCCTACAACCTGCACTTTCCCTACCACACACTGCCACTTTTCCCCTACCACACTGCCACTTTTTCCACCTACACCACTGCCACTTTTCCTACCACACTGCCATTATTTCCTACCATACATGATTCTTTACCCCCTACCACACATGACACTATTTTCCCCCTACCACACAGTACCACGTTTTCCCCTACCACACACTGCCACTTTTTTCCCTAACACACTGCCATTTCCCCCTCTACCACACCTGCCACTTTTTCCCCTACCACACACTGCCACTTTTTCCCCCTACCACACACTGCCACTTTTTTCCCCTACCACACACTGCCACTTTTTCCACCTACCACACACTGCCCACTTTTTCCCCTACCACACACTGCCACTTTTTCCACCTACCACACACTGTCACTATTTTTCCCTACCACACACTGCCACTATTTTTCCCCTACCCACACCTGCCACTATTTTCCCCCCTACCACACACTGCCACTTTTTCCACCTACCACACACTGCCACTATTTTTTCCCTACCACACACTGCCACTATGTTTTCCCTACCACACACTGCCACTATTTTTTTCCCTACCGTACACTGCCACTATTTTTCCCCTACCACACACTGCCACTATTTTTCCCCTACCACACACTGCCACTTTTTCCACCTACCACACACTGTCACTATTTTTCCCCTACCACACACTCCCACTATTTTTCCCTACCACACACTGCCACTATTTTTCCCCTACCACACACTGCCACTTTCCCCCCTACTACACGCTGCCACTTTTTCCCTACCACACACTGCCACTTTTTCCCCTACCACACACTGCCACTATTTTTCCCTAACACACACTGCCACTTTTTCCCCCTACCACACACTGCCACTATTTCCCCCCTACCACACACTGCCACTTTTTTTCCGTACCACACACTGCCACTTTTTCCCCTACCACACACTGCCACTATTTTTCCCCTACCACACACTGCCACTTTTTCCACCTACCACACTCTGCCACTATTTTTCCCCTACCACACACTGCCACTTTTTGTTTCCCTACAACACACTGCCACTTTTTTCCCCTACCACACACTGCCACTTTTTCCCCCTACCACACACTGCCACTTTTTCTCCCTACCACACACTGCCACTTTTTCCCTACCACACACTGCCACTTTTTTCCCTACCACACACTGCCACTTTTCACCCTTACCACACCCTGCCACTTTTTCCCCCTACCACACACTGCCACTTTTTTCCCCTACCCACACTTCCACTTTTTTTCCCTACCACACCCTGCCACTTTTTCCCCTACCACACACTGCCACTTTTTTTCCCCCTACCACACACTGCCACTATTTTCCCCCTACCACACACTGCCACTTTTTCAACCTACCACACACTTTCACTTTTTCCCCTACCACACACTGCCACTTTTTCCCCTACCACACACTGCCACTATTTTCCCCTACCACACACTGCCACTTTTTTCCCCTACCACACACTGCCACTTTTTCCCCTACCACACACTTCCACTATTTTTCCCTACCACCACACTCCCACGTTTTCCCCCTACCACACACTGCCACTTTTTCCCCCCTACCACACCCTGCCACTTTTTCCCCATACTACACACTGCCACTTTTTTCCCCTACCACACACTGCCACTATTTTCCCCTACCACCACACTACCACTTTTTCCACCTACCACACACTGTCACTTTTTCCCTACCACACCTGCCACTTTTTCCCCTACCACACACTGCCACTTTTTCCCCTACCACACACTGCCACTATTTTCCCCTACCACACACAGCCCTTTTTTCCCCTACCACACACTGCCACTTTTTCCCCTACCACACACTGCCACTATTTTTCCCTACCACACACTGCCACGTTTTCCCCCTACCACACACTGCCACTATTTTTCCCCTACCACACACTGCCACTACATTTTCCCTACCACACAATGCCACTATTTTTTTCCCTACCTCACACTGCCACTTTTTCCACCTACACACACTGTCACTATTTTTCCCCTACCACACACTGCCACTATTTTTCCCCTACCACACACTGCCACTATTTTTCCCCTACCACACACTGCCACTATGTTCCCCCTACCACACACTGCCACTTTTCCACCTACCACACACTGTCACTATTTTTCCCCTACCACACACTGCCACTATTTTCCCTACCACACACTGCCACTATTTTTCCCCTACCACACACTGCCACTATTTTCCCCCTACCACACACTGCCACTTTTTCCACCTACCACACTCTGCCACTATTTTTCCCCTACCACACACTGCCACTTTTTGTTCCCTACCACACACTGCCACTTTTTTTCCCTACCACACCTGCCACTTTTTCCCCTACCACACTGCCACTTTTTCTCCTACCACACACTGCCATTTTTTCCCTATCACACCTTCCACTTTTTTCCCTGCCACACTCTGCCACTTTTCCCCCTACCACACCCTGCCACTTTTTCCCCCTACCACACTGCCACTTTTTTCCCCTACCACACACTGCCACTATTTTCCCCCTACCACACTGCCACTTTTTCCACCTACCACACACTGTCACTTTTTCCCCTTCCACACACTGCACTTTTTCCCCTACCACACACTGCCACTATTTTCCCCTACACACACTGCCACTTTTTTCCCCTACCAACACTGCCACTTTTTCCCCTACCACACACTGCCACTATTTTTCCCTACCACACTGCCACGTTTTCCCCTACCACACACTGCCACTATTTTTCCCCTACCACACACTGCCACTACTTTTCCCTACACACACTGCCACTATTTTTTTCCTACCTCACACTGCCATTTTCCACTACCACACTGTCACTATTTTTCCCCTACCACACACTGCCACTATTTTCCCTACCACACACTGCCACTATTTTTCCCCTACCACACTCTGCCACTATTTTTCCCTACCACACACTGCCACTTTTGTTTCCCTACCACACTGCCACTTTTTTTCCTACACACACTGCCACTTTCCCCTACCACACACTGCCACTTTTTCTCCCTACCACACACTGCACTTTTTTCCTACCACACTTCCACTTTTTCCCTACCACGCTCTGCCCTTTTCCCCCCTACCACACCTGCCACTTTTTCCCCCTACCACACCCTGCCACTTTTTCCCCCTACCACACACTGCCACTTTTTCTCCCTACCACACTCTGCCACTTTTTCCCTACCACACACTTCCACTTTTTCCCTACCATGCTCTGCCACTTTCCCCCTACCACACCTGCCATTTTTTCCCCCTAACCACACCCTGCCACTTTTTCCCCTAACACACTGCCATTTTTTCCCCTACCACACACTGCCACTCTTTTCCCCTACCACACACTGTCCACTTTTTCCCCCACCACACACTGCCACTTTTTCCCCACACAACGCCACTTTTTCCCCTACGCAACTGCCATATTTTCCCCTACCACACCTGCCAATTTTTTCCCCCTACCACACACCTGCACTTTTTTCCCCTTCCACACACTGCCACTTTTTCCCCTACCAACACACTGCCACTATTTTTACCCTAACACACATGCCAATTTTTCCCCCTACCACACACTGCACTATATTTTTCCCTACCACACACTGCCACTATTTTTTTCCCTACCGCACACTGCCACTATTTTTCCCTAACACACTGCCACTATTTTTTCCCCTACCACACACTGCACTTTTTCCACCTACCACACACTGTCACTATTTTTCCTCTACCACACACTCCCACTATTTTTCCCCTACCCACACGCCACTATTTTTCCCTACCACACACTGACACTTTTTCCCCCCTACTACACGCTGCCACTTTTTCTATACCACACACTGCCACTTTTTCCCCCTAACCACACACTGCCACTATATTTTCCCTACCACACACTGCCACTTTTTTCCCCTACTTCACACTGCCACTTTGTCCACCTACCACACACTGTCACTATTTTCCCTTACCACACACTGCCACTATTTTTCCCTACTACACACTGCCACTAGTTTTTCCTCTATCCACACACTGCCACTATTTTCCCCCTACCACACACTGCCACTTTTTCCACTACCACACACTCTGCCACTATTTTTCCCCTACCACACACTGCCACTTTTTGTTTCCCTACCACAACACTGCCACTTTTTTTTTCCCTACCACACACTGCCACTTTTCCCCCCTACCACACACTGCCACTTTTTCCCCCTACCACACACTGCCACTTTTTTCCTACCAACACTTCCACTTGTTTTCCTACCACACACTGCCACTATTTTCCCCTACCACACACTGCCACTTTTTTCCCCTACCACACACTGCACTTTTTCCCCTTCCACAACACTGCCACTATTTTTCCCCTACCACACACAATCCCTAACACACACTGCCACTTTTTCCCCCTACCCCACACTGCCACTATATTTTCCCTACCACACACTGCCACTATTTTTTTCCCTACCGCACACTGCCACTATTTTTCCCCTAACACACTGCCACTATTTTTTCCCCTACCACACACTGCCACTTTTTCCACTCCAACACACTGTCACTATTTTTCCTCTACCACACACTCCCACTATTTTCCCTACCACACACTGCCCACTTTTTTTTCCCCTACCACACACTGCCACTTTTTCCCCCCTACTACACGCTGCCACTTTTTCTCTACCACACACTGCCACTTTTTCCCCCTACCACACACTGCCACTATATTTTCCCTACCACACACTGCCACTTTTTTCCCTACTTCACACTGCCACTTTGTCCACCTACCACACACTGTCACTATTTTTCCCTTACACACACTGCCACTATTTTTTCCCTACTACACACTGCCACTATTTTTACCCTACCACACACTGCCACTATTTTCCCCCTACCACACACTGCCACTTTTTCCCGCTACCACACTCTGCCACTATTTTTCCCCTACCACACACTGCCACTTTTTGTTTCCCTACCACACACTGCCACTTTTTCCCCCTACCACACACTGCCACTTTTTCCCCCTACCACACACTGCCACTTTTTCTCCCTACCACACACTGCCACTTTTTTCCCTACCACACACTTCCACTTTTTTCCCTACCACACACTGCCACTTTTTTCCCCTACCACACACTGCCACTTTTTTCCCCTACCACACACTGCCACTTTTTTCCCCTTCCACACACTGCCACTTTTTCCCCTACCAACACTGCCACTATTTTTCCCTAACACACACTGCCACTTTTTTCCCCCCTACCACACACTTGCCACTATATTTCCCTACCACACACTGCCACTATTTTTTTCCCTACCGCACACTGCCACTATTTTTCCCCCTACCACACACTGCCACTATTTTTCCCACCTACCCCACACTGCACTTTTTCCACCTACCAAACACTGTCATATTTTTCCCCTAACACCACACTCCACTATTTTCCCTACCACACCACTGCCACTATTTTTCCCCTACCACACACTGCCACTTTTTCCCCCCTACTACACGCTGCAATTTTTTCCCCTACCACACACTGCCACTTTTTCCCCCTGCCACACACTGCCACTATATTTCCCTACCACACACTGCCACTTTTTTCCCCTACCTCACACTGCCACTTTTTCCACCTACCACACACTGTCACTATTTTTTCCCCTACCACACACTGCCACTATTTTTCCCTACCACACACTGCCACTTTTTCCCCTACCACACACTGCCACTATTTTCCCCCCTACACACACTGCCACTTTTTCCACCTACCACACTCTGCCACATTTTTCCCCTACCACACACTGTCACTTTTGTTTCCCTACCACACACTGCCACTTTTTTTTCCCCTACCACACACTGCCACTTTTTCCCCCTACCACACACTGCCACTTTTTCTCCCTACCACACACTGCCACTTTTTTCCCTACCACACACTTCCACTTTTTTCCCTACCACACTCTGCCACTTTTCCCCCCTACCACACACTGCCACTTTTTCCCCCTACCACACACTGCCACTATTTTCCCCTACCACACACTGCCACTACATTTTCCCTACCACACACTGCCACTATTTTTTTCCCTACCTCACACTGCCACTTTTTCCACCTACCACACACTGCCACTTTTTCCACCTACCACACACTGTCACTATTTTTCCCCTACCTCACACTGCCACTTTTTCCACCTACCACACACTGTCACTATTTTTCCCCTACCACACACTGCCACTATTTTTCCCTACCACACACTGCCACTATTTTTCCCCTACCACACACTGCCACTATTTTCCCCCTACCACACACTGCCACTTTTTCCACCTACCACACACTGTCACTTTTTCCCCTACCACACACTGCCACTTTTTCCCCTACCACACACTGCCACTATTTTCCCCTACCACACACTGCCACTTTTTTCCCTACCACACACTGACACTTTTTCCCCCTACCACACACTGCCACTATTTTTCCCCTACCACACACTGCCACTACATTTTCCCTACCACACACTGCCACTATTTTTTTCCCTACCGCACACTGCCACTATATCTTTCCCTACCGCACACTGCCACTATTTTTTTCCCTACCGCACACTGCCACTATTTCTTTCACTTCCGCACACTGCCACTATTTCTTTCCCTACCGCACACTGCCACTATTTTTTTCCCTACCACACACTGCCACTATTTTTTTCCTTACCGCACACTGCCACTATTTTTTTTCCCTACCGCACACTGCTACTATTTTTTTTCCCCTATACCACACACTGCCACTTTCTGTTCCCTACCACACACTGCCACTTTTTTTTTTCCTTTCAGCTCTTATAATTGTCATTTGAATTTCAAAATCACAAACGTCTTGACTTCATGTATAAGAAACATCTACAACAACGGGCAATGGGGATGATGTCAAAACAAATCAAATCACTTGTCAAAACACACAAAATCAAAAACAACTCACTTCCTGCTTGATGTGGCAAGATTGATATACATGCTTTGGTTTCTTCCACCTGGGGCATCTCATAAACCTGTCAAATATAACAAAAGTGAAACAATATGACAGGCACAACCCTCATTGACATATGGGGGTGCAATGGAGCCTCTACACCTGAGTAACAGCTGGTTTGTGTATTTTAACTATAGACTGTATATACAGTATAATAGAAAACTGTCCGTAATGCCAACCCCTCAGATTTCCAAAGATTAGGTTTACAGGTCTAATGGGGCAGCTCTAGATGTCACCATCTTGC
Organism: Thalassophryne amazonica; assembly: GCF_902500255.1. Lineage (NCBI taxonomy): Eukaryota > Metazoa > Chordata > Actinopteri > Batrachoidiformes > Batrachoididae > Thalassophryne > Thalassophryne amazonica. The sequence continues at coordinate 139,631,073 of NC_047103.1, read as the reverse complement.
GTGCACCCCAGGGAAGACCAGCAGACAAATGAAACCTGAAAATGCAAAGTCACCATCCTAGGTCAACAAACCTTAAACTTGATTCTGTGATTAATTAACACATTTTTGCTGACTGGTGTTAACAGTGGGTGGCTTTGGCGAGGGTGCACTGTCAGCCCTTAGCAAAAAGTAGTATACTTAAAGTTAATTGTATTAAGTATGCTTCAGTATAAGTATAGCAAGTATACTACAGACCGTGTACTGTTAGTATACTAGAAAGTACACAAATTTAATACTTTTTCGGACTAAATTGGAACATTTCAAGTTTATAAAAGTATATTTTAAAGTTCGTTTTAAGTTTGCAAAGGTACACTTATGTACAACAAGTACACTTATCTATATACTATCAATGTACTTGGTATATCCCTCTTGTATTCTTAAAGTATACCACACATACACTTATCAATGTACTTCATATATCCCTCTCCTATGCTTAAAGTATACCACAGGTGCACTAATCGATATACTGCCATTGTACTAGTTGTATACTTTGAGTCCCTATTTTTAGTTTATTATCGTATACGTAAAGTATACTGTTATACACATTGGTTATTTCACTATTTTACTTTTTATACTTTAATTTTTCTTGGTATATTACTTGTAGCTTACTATTTATATACTGAAAATATACTCCTTAAAGTATTCTTAAAGTTTACTCATACTGTATGTACACAAGAGTGTGATGCATTTAAATCACAAGACAGAATGTTGAAAACAAGTTTGATATATTTCCAAACATTTCAAAAACAAAGACCTATGAAGTCAAGTCCTTCCTTTGTGGAGAAAATTAAAGGAAAAAGTGCATGTAAAATGTAAACATAATAGTCTCTCCAAGATCAAGTCCTTATTTGTAAACATGTAAACATAGTGTCTTCAACTGAGAACTAAAGTCCTTCCTTGTGAAAAAAGGTAAAAGAAAAGTGTGAACCTTTGGAACCAAAAATAAATAACTACATAGAAAAAAAAAAACTACTTTTATGACTTCTTTTCAGTTACTTGAGTCAATGGCTTGACTTACACTCAACAAAAATATAAACGCAACACTTTTGGTTTTGCTCCCATTTTGTATGAGATGAACTCAAATATCTAAAACTTTTTCCACATACACAATATCACCATTTCCCTCAAATATTGTTCACAAACCAGTCTAAATCTGTGATAGTGAGCACTTCTCCTTTGCTGAGATAATCCATCCCACCTCACAGGTGTGCCATATCAAGATGCTGATTAGACACCATGATTAGTGCACAGGTGTGCCTTAGACTGTCCACAATAAAAGGCCACTCTGAAAGGTGCAGTTTTGTTTTATTGGGGGGGATACCAGTCAGTATCTGGTGTGACCACCTTTTGCCTCATGCAGTGCAACACATCTCCTTCGCATAGAGTTGATCAGGTTGTCAATTGTTGCCTGTGGAATGTTGGTCCACTCCTCTTCAATGGCTGTGCAAAGTTGCTGGATATTGGCAGGAACTGGTACACGCTGTCGTATACGCCGGTCCAGAGCATCCCAAACATGCTCAATGGGTGACATGTCCTGTGAGTATGCCGGCCATGCAAGAACTGGGACATTTTCAGCTTCCAAGAATTGTGTACAGATCCTTGCAACATGGGGCCGTGCATTATCCTGCTGCAACATGAGGTGATGTTCTTGGATGTATGGCACAACAATGGGCCTCAGGATCTCGTCACGGTATCTCTGTGCATTCAAAATGCCATCAATAAAATGCACCTGTGTTCTTCATCCATAACAGACGCGTGCCCATACCATAACCCCACCGCCACCATGGGCCACTCGATCCACAACATTGACATCAGAAAACCACTCACCCACACGACGCCACACACGTTGTCTGCCATCTGCCCTGGACAGTGTGAACCGGGATTCATCCGTGAAGAGAACACCTCTCCAACGTGCCAAACGCCAGCGAATGTGAGCATTTGCCCACTCAAGTCGGTTACGAGGACGAACTGGAGTCAGGTCGAGACCCCGATGAGGACGACGAGCATGCAGATGAGCTTCCCTGAGACGGTTTCTGACAGTTTGTGCAGAAATTCTTTGGTTATGCAAACCGATTGTTTCAGCAGCTGTCCGAGTGGCTGGTCTCAGACGATCTTGGAGGTGAACATGCTGGATTTGGAGGTCCTGGGCTGGTGTGGTTACACGTGGTCTGCGGTTGTGAGGCTAGTTGGATGTATTGCCAAATTCTCTGAAACGCCTTTGGAGACGGCTTATGGTAGAGAAATGAACATTCAATACACGAGCAACAGCTCTGGTTGACATTCCTGCTGTCAGCATGCCAATTGCACGCTCCCTTAAATCTTGCGACATCTGTGGCATTGTGCTGTGTGATAAAACTGCACCTTTCAGAGTGGCCTTTTATTGTGGACAGTCTAAGGCACACCTGTGCACTAATCATGGTGTCTAATCAGCATCTTGATATGGCACACCTGTGAGGTGGGATGGATTATCTCAGCAAAGGAGATGTGCTCACTATCACAGATTTAGACTGGTTTGTGAACAATATTTGAGGGAAATGGTGATATTGTGTATGTGGAAAAAGTTTTAGATCTTTGAGTTCATCTCATACAAAATGGGAGCAAAACCAAAGTGTTGCGTTTATATTTTTGTTGAGTGTAGTATACCTTGCACCAAGTGCATAATAAATGTTAGTACTTTGTGGCAGAAAGAAATAAAAAAGTATGCTAAAGTATAAGTTTTAGTATTAAAGTATAAGTGTAAGTCTTAGTATTACAAACAAACAAAAAAAGACCATATACCGTTGGGCTTGTTGTAAGAAACAGTCTTTTCACATGCATGATAGAAATTAAAAGGAGGTGTGTTTGAAGTCGTATGTTTTTTGTTTTTTTTCCTCTCTCTGTCGGAGGTGCGGCTCCATCCAGAAGTGGCAGTGGGTCTGTTCTTCTGTAATGACCATGAAATAGACGGGATCTGTGCCCCTCCCCCCTCCTCCCCAGCCAGCCTCCTCTCCGAGACACCAGCATGGACTCCCAAAATTTCCTGTGTATTTGTGTTTTCAAGTGTGTCAGTAGCATGGCCCAAGCAGTGGGTCACCCCTTTGAGTCTGGTCTGCTTGAGGTTTCTTCCTCAAATCATCAGAAGGAGTTTTTCCTTACCACTGTTGCCTGTGTGCTTGCTCTGGGGGTTGGTAAGGTCAGACCTTACTTGTGTGAAGCGCCTTGAGGCAGCTTTGTTGTGATTTGCCGCTATATAAATCAAATAAATAGATTAACGTGTCGCTTGAAATTAATTACTCAATTTTATTTCCAAAGCCTAGGTCTGGTGGTGACTAAGGCCAATGCAACTTGAAAACAGCCAATCTGGAAGGCTATGACAATAATCCATTACCATGGCACAGTTTGGTAGTGATCAGATATCTTTCAGCAGAGCAGTTGATAGAATAATGTCTGCTGGTAACATTTGTACAAACACAAATTATAGGTGGGACTTTATGATTGAAGTAGCTTAAGATATGCAAAATCCCCCCCGAACATACAGTAATCATAAATGACGAAAACTTGCTATACAGACCAAAACTTTTTTTGGAGGGGGGCAAAGCTTTGAAAATGGAAAATTTGGACATTTTAACATTAGCTTCTATGGAGATTGACTCACTGTTGGAAGTAGCAACAAGTGGCTATTCAAGGAAATGCAAGATCTTGCACTGCTGGGTTGGCTTCATTTTTCAGCACCACAGGTTGCAACTCATAACCCCATTATATGGACTACCGTAGTCGTGGCTTGTGACTGCATATTAATTCATTCCTAAGAGCATCATTCTAATGAATGTGTTTTATTTTTATTTTTGGAGCATATATGTATTTGTACAGTGAAGATTATAATCCAACAACAGACACATGAATGTAAGTGTTTCTTGTTGACTCAAGTAATCACATCCTCTTGTCTAATCCTGCTTATGGAGCTTGTCCTGGTGTGATAATTTTGTCTTCCATATGTGTGCGTCCATGTAAACACGGACCATTTTCTGTGTGGATATAATGCTTTTGTGTGTTCACACGTGGGGGCTGAACACAGTCTGCTGCAAATGAGGTTGTTGGAGTCCATCAGAGAAAGGTGCAGATACGCTCACTGTGCTTCACATTTCTGAATGAGCTGAACCAAATCAAACGAGGCGGTCGATACGCGGCCATCATTAGTTCACGCAAGTATGCTTGATCAACCACAAAATAACTATGAGTAAATTTCCCCAAAGGCAGAAACCAGCAATCTAAAAAATGAATGAGTGCCAAAATGCTTTATATCTGACAGACAATGCCGGAAAAATAGCAGAATTTCTGCTTCTGAATGTGGAATATGATCCTGCAAATGTCAAAATACTTTTTTAAGGTCTAATTTGCACTAAACCTGGCACACACATTCTGGAATTACCCACGAGAGGCCACATTTACTTTGGGGCCAAGGTCAGGACTGTATATCTGTTTGTTGACCTTCTCCTCCCATGTTCGTTTGGTGATTTTGTCTAGTCTTGGTATGCTAGTGAAGGTTGACCCTGAGACTGTGTGGACTTTTGTGTGTTATTTGAGTTTCAGAACATAACTGCTCCTAAGTAATCAGAAAATAGTTTATGTGTTTGATTTAGTATGTTTTTGAGCTGAAACAGTCAGTCTGTCTTGTTTGCATCTACACCTGCTCCTAAACCATCCTTAATTTATTTGTGTTGGCCAACTGAGGCCACATGAAGCATTTGCTGTTTTTGCTGAGCCCACTAGATGGCAGTGTGTGTATGTATGTGTGTGTTTGTATCTGTGTGTGTGTGTGTGTGATATATTATATATATCATTCATTTATAAACAACAGAAAAGGGACTTACATTTTGGTGCATCACTGCACTGATTTTGTGTACTTCAAAAAAAAGAAAAAAGAAAAAGATTTTGTGTACCTCCTCACTCCATTGAAAAATCATGTCAGAAATTTGTCCAGCTTTGGTGCATCACTGCTGCTCTGACATCAACAATCCAACATGAACTTTAAATAGGAGTCCAAAAATAAACAAAAAAGATCACGTCATAAATTAGTCCAGCTTTTCATTATAACTTCCTCCTAACAGCTCTAAATTCATCCAGACAGCTTACAGCGCAGTGGATTTGTTTTGTGTGTGTGCGTGTTTGTGTGTGTGTGTGTTCGGAGAATTTGCACTGTCAATTAGCTCCTCCAAGTCCTTGTCCACCAGCAAAACAAACTCCACATATTTATCTAAATGCTGCCCACACTAGTGGGCGAGGTTCGCAAATGTATGGAACCAAATTTGTACACTAAATGGAACCAAATTGCACTCTACGAGTAAATGCAACACAACACAAATGGGACGAATAATCCATGTCACATGACATACAAAGCACCAATCAAATGACAAGGATCCACTCAGGCATTATAAAAAATACAAAAAAATGAATGTTTTTGTGTTCAATGTGTTGTGTGGGCCGCCAGAAGAGGAGGTACTGCTGGCCCACCACCAGAGAGCGCCCTGCCTGAAGTGCGGGCTTCAGGCACGAGAGGGCGCTGCCGCCATGGACACAGCCGGGGTTGACAGCTGTCACTCATCAACTCATGACAGCTGTCACCCATCTCCACTTCATCAATCCACTCCATAAAAGCCGGACGTCATCTCCACCTCGCTGCCGAGATATCATCTACCTGTGAAGGTAATTTCTCTGCTGACTTAAACTTAAATAATAGTCTGAACTCTTTTGCAGCCATTTTCCTGTGGTGTGCCTTATCAGCTGGATTGGCGTTTGGTGTGAACAGCGACGGCTACGCTTCACACCCAATCCAGATAAGTGGTTTAACAGGAGCTGCACGAGTGTGTGATTAGAGGTGGAGGTGACTTTCCACCTTCTGACTGTTTTGTTACTGGGTGTGCACACACCCACATTTCACTGTTTGTGCTCCTCGCCAGCAGTACCAGATCCGACAGTCAGGGACGGTGATCACCTGGGAATTCGGGACTTGGCGGCTCCAGTATTCACCGGGTTCTGTGGCGGTGGAAATCGTGTGGTTCCGGCTCTTCTCAGGACAGACGTCTTCTATCCTCAAGCCTGCCCACACGTCACCTTTGTGTATTGACTGCTATCAGATTCTGTGATTGTCTGTATAATCGTTGTGCACATTCACAACATTAAATTGTTACCTTTTGGCTCATCTATTCACCGTTCATTTGCGCCCCCTGTTGTGGGTCCATGTCACTACACTTTCCCCAACAGGATATCTCGGCCAGCGTCATGGATCCCGAGGGGCGTTAACCATCTGTTGGACAGCCAATGGAAGAGCAGGGTGCACAGGTGTCGGCTGGAGGCGTGATTGGTGAGTTGCAGCACATCCTCCCCGCGTCTACCGTGCTGCTGTCAATGAGACAGGGGCGCCGGAGCGCAGCTGAATATGCAGTCGACTTCCGCATCACAGCTGCGAGATCCGGCTGCAATATGACTGCGCTCCGCGCCGCCTTCATAAACGGACTGTCGTCAGTCCTGAAGGAGCACCTGGTGGCTAAGGAGGAACTGCGGGATTTGGCTGAGCTTATCGATTTGGTTATATGATTGGACAATCGGTTAGAAGAACGCCGACGAGAGAGAGGCGATGGACGTGGTCAGGCACAAGCCGTCCCTCTTCCTCCCGGGTCCGAAAGGGAGCCGTCTTCCCCACACTCCACAGCACAGCGCTCCGTGTGGCTACAGCTCCCCATGCTGATGATGCTAGGAACACGAGCAGGGCCACATTCAGACAGAGGAGGCTGGTCCGCGGGGAGTGCTTTGTCTGTGGCTCGAGTGAGCATCAGCAGAGAGACTGCCTCAAACGGTCAAAACACAAATGCCCGCCCTTAGAGACTGGGCTGAGGGGGGGTCAGAACATTCACGTGGGTCATACACATCTTTCAACACGACTCCTAGTTACAATCCTGAGCGGGGCTCCCTCTGGTGGTGCTTTCTTCGCCAGTGAAGGTGCGAGCACTAGATGGCACTCTTCTCCCTTTTATCACACACAAGACACTACCTGTAACCCTGGTAGTGTCTGGGAATCACCAGGAGGAGATTGAGTTTTTTTTCCTTCTACCTCCCGCGTGATTTTGGGCTTCCCATGGATGATTAAACACAATCCCTGGATTGATTGGGGCAACTGTTTGTTGTGATTTGGCGCTATACAAGAAAAAAGTTGATTGATTGATTGATTGATTGATTGGCCATCTGGGGTTGTGGCTCAGTGGAGCGAAACCTGCCACCGGAATTGTTTAGGATCCTCGGTTCCTCCCGGTGTAAATGCTAATGAGGAGGTTAAAGTCCCTCCCAATCTGACGGCGGTGCCGGTTGAGTACCACGATCTTGCTGACGTCTTCGGCAAGGATCTGGCGCTCACCCTTCCCCCACACCGTCCGTATGATTGTGCCATTGATTTGGTCCCGGGTGTTGAGTTCCCGTCCAGCAGGCTGTACAATCTCTCACATCCTGAGCGCGAATCAATGGAGACCTACATCCGGGACTCATTAGCTGCCGGGCTGATCCGGAATTCCACCTCCCCGACGGGTGCAGGTTTCTTTTTTGTGGGCAAGAAAGATGGCGGACTCCGTCCATGCATTGATTACAGGGGGCTGAACGACATAACGGTTCGTAATCGATACCCTTTACCCCTGTTGGATTCACTGTTCATGCCCCTGCATGGAGCCCAAATTTTCACCAAACTGGACCTTAGGAATGCGTACCACCTGGTTCGGATCCGGAAGGGAGACGAATGGAAGACGGCATTCAACACCCCATTAGGTCATTTTGAGTACCTGGTCATGCCGTTCGGCCTCACTAACGCCCCCGCGATGTTCCAAGCATTGGTAAACGACATCTTGTGGGACTTCCTGCCCCGATTCGTCTTCGTAATCTGGATGACATACTCATCTTTTCCCCGGACCCTGAGACTCATGTCCAGCATGTACGTCAGGTCCTGCAGCGGTTGTTGGAGAACCGGCTGTTTGTGAAGGGCGAGAAGTGTGAGTTTCACCGCACCTCTTTGTCCTTCCTGGGGTTCATCATCTCCTCCAACTCCGTCGCCCCTGATCCAGCCAAGGTTGCAGCGGTGAGAGATTGGCCCCAACCAACAAGCCGTAGGAAGCTGCAACAGTTCCTCGGCTTTGCAAATTTCTACAGGAGGTTCATTAAGGGCTACAGTCAGGTAGTTAGCCCCCTGACAGCCCTGACCTCTCCAAAAGTCCCCTTCACCTGGTCAGATCGGTGCGAAGCCGCGTACAAGGAGTTGAAATGCCGGTTCTCGTCTGCGCCAGTTCTGGTGCAGCCCGACCCTAGCCGCCAGTTTGTGGTTGAAGTAGATGCCTCTGACTCAGGGATAGGAGCCATGCTATCCCAGAGCGGAGAGACCAATAAGGTTCTTCACCCGTGTGCCTACTTTTCTCGCAGGTTGACCCCAGCTGAACGGAAATATGATGTCGGCAATTGAGAACTCCTTGTGGTGAAAGAGGCTCTTGAAGAGTGGAGACACCTGTTGGAGGGAGCGTCTGTGCCATTCACGGTTTTCACTGTCCATCAGAACCTGGAGTATATCAGGACCGCCAAGCGGCTGAACCCCAGGCAAGCCCGCTGGTCACTGTTCTTTGGGCGTTTTGACTTCCGGATCACCTATCGCCCCGGGACCAAGAACCAGAGATCAGATGCCTTGTCCTGGGTACACGAAGATGAAGTCAAGACGGAGCTGTCGGATCCACCGGAGTCCATCATTCCTGAGTCCACTATCGTGGCCACCCTCACCTGGGACGTGGAGAAGACCGTCCGGGAGGCCCTGGCACGGAGCCCAGACCCAGGAACCAGTCCGAAGAACCGTTTATACGTCCCACCAGAGGCCAGAGCTGCGGTCTTGGACTTCTGTCACGGTTCCAAGCTCTCCTGTCATCCGGGGGTGCGAAGGACTGTGGCAGTTGTCCGGCAGCGCTTCTGGTGGGCATCTATGGAGGCCGACGTCCGGGAGTATGTCCAGGCCTGTACCACCTGTGCCAGGGGCAAGGCAGACCACACGAAGACACAAGGACTTCTGCAGCCTCTACTGGTGCCTCGTCGCCCCTGGTCCCACACTGGCCTGGACTTTGTCACGGGTCTCCCACCGTCCTAGGGCATGACAACCATCTTCACGATAGTGGACCGATTCTCCAAGGCGGCCCACTTCATGGCCCTCCCGAAGCTCCCAACGGCCCAGGAGACAGCAGACCTCCTGGTCCGCCACGTCATGCGTCTGCATGGGATACCAGCGGACATCGTCTCGGACTGTGGTCCTCAGTTCTCCTCACAGGTGTGGAGGAGTTTCTGCAGGGAACTGGGGGCCAGCGTGAGCCTCTCATCCGGGTATCATCCTCAGACGAACGGACAGGCAGAGCGGGCCAACCAAGAACTTGAACAGGCTCTCCGCTGCGTCACGTCAGATCCTCAAAGTCCTCAGTCCGGCTGCAGTGAAGCTGGTAGCTTCAGCTTCACTGCGGATCCACCCGGTCTTTCATGTCTCCCGTGTCAAGCCATAACACACCTCCACCCTCTGCACTCCTGGACCGGCGCCGCCTCCTGCCCGGATCATCGATGGGGAGCCTGCATGGACAGTGCGCAGGCTCCTGGACGTCCGTCGTAAGGGCCGGGGGTTTCAGTATTTGGTGGACTGGGAGGGGTATGGACCAGAAGAACGCTCCTGGGTGAAGAGGAGCTTCATCCTGGACCCGGCCCTCCTGGCCGACTTCTACCACCGTCACCCGAACAAGCCTGGTCAGGCGCCAGGAGGCGCCCATTTAGGGGGGGGGGTCCTGTTGTGTGGGCCGCCAGAAGAGGAGGTACTGCTGGCCCACCACCAGAGGGCGCCCTGCCTGAAGTGCGGGCTTCAGGCACGAGAGGGCGCTGCTGCCATGGACACAGCCGGGGTTGGCAGCTGTCACTTATCAACTCATGACAGCTGTCACCCATCTCCACTTCATCAATCCACTCCATAAAAGCCAGACGTCATCTCCACCTCGCTGCCGAGGTATCATCTACCTGTGACGGTAATTTCTCTGCTGACTTAAACTTAAATAATAGTCTGAACTCTTTTGCAGCCATTTTCCTGTGGTGTGCCTTATCAGCTGGATTGGTGTTTGGTGTGAACAGCGACGGCTACGCATCACACCCAATCCAGATTAGTGGTTTAACAGGAGCTGCACGAGTGTGTGATTAGAGGTGGAGGTGACTTTCCACCTTCTGACTGTTTTGTTACTGGGTGTGCACACACCCACATCTCACTGTTTGTGCTCCTCGCCAGCAGTACCAGATCCGACAGTCGGGGACGGTGATCACCTGGGAATTCGGGACTTGGCGGCTCCAGTATTCACCGGGTTCTGTGGCGGTGGAAATCATGTGGTTCCAGCTCTTCTCAGGACAGACGTCTTCTATCCTCGAGCCTGCCCACACGTCACCTTTGTGTATTGACTGCTATCAGATTCTGTCATTGTCTGTATAATCGTTGTGCACATTCACAACATTAAATTGTTACCTTTTGGCTCATCTATTGACCGTTCATTTGCGCTCCCTGTTGTGGGTCCGTGTCACTACACTTTCCCCAACACAATGTAACAAATCTTTCATGAGGTGAAAGATTTGTACCATTGAACGTATTTAAAAACATTCATTATTTGTTTTATATAACGGCTAAAATATATCATTGTCATTTAATATTTTATTAATTTATAAACTACAGAAAAGGGACTGACATTTTGGTGTGCGTCTCTGGTGCTTTGACGTCAACAGTCCAACACAAACTTTAAAGTCCAAAATTGTCCAGTCAACTCAGAAAAAAACAGATAGTTCAAAAATAATTCTGACGATGTAGTCCGTGATGCCGTGCACTGATTCATGTCTTGTGGATGGCGCACCTCAGGACTGACACCACATCATGTGGAACAGAGCTCATGTGGGTGGCCTGACATTCAGATCACCCGCTGCGTGTTATAATCTGACGGTCTGTATCACCTGGGGTAGTCTGTCAATGTGCATGGTGTGTGGGCGTTCACTGCAGCCCATTGCAACAGCGATATATGTTTTTATTTACATCCACATGATGACAACAAGCAGACATACACGCGTCACAGGGGACAGTTGTTGCTTCATGTCTGTCCATTCACGGTATATGTTCCCCAGCCATGAAGTCCAGAACCATAGATTTCCACAGCCTCTCCTCTTGGCGGATACACCCCCTGTCCGTTCAGCGCACAGACCAACGTGTGAGTGTGTCTGTTTGCAAAGCCACACTCGTGTAGCACTTAGACAAATTTCACATCCAGCTCGACAGTGATCGTCTGCTGACTGTTGTCGTGCTAACAGTGTGAATTGCCACACATTTTCTAAGTGCCATGTGAGCAGTGTTAGATGGGTAACACTTTACATGAATGTATCGTCATAAACATTTATGACTGCTGTCATTAAGTGTCATTCGGTTTTTGTAAGGACAAGTTGACAACTTGGCACACAAACCCAATTCAAATGAAGTTGGGACATTGTGTAAAATGTAAATAAAACAGAATACAATGATTTCCAAATCCTCTTCAACCTATATTCAATTGAATACACCACAAAGACAAGATATTTAATGTTCAAACTGATAAACCTTATTTTTTTGTGCAAATATTTGCTTATTTTGAAATGGATGCCTGCAACACATTTCAAAAAAGTTGGGACAGGGCAACAAAAGACTGGGAAAGTTGATGAATGCTCAAAGAACACCTGTTTGGAAACAGGTGAGTGTCATGATTGGGTATAAAAAGAGCATCCCCAAAAGTCTCAGCCGTTCACAAGCAAAGATGGGGCGAGGATCACTACTTTTTGAACAATTGCGTGAAAAAATAGTCCAACAGTTTAAGAACAATGTTTCTCAACATTCAATTGCAAGGAATTCATGGATTCCATCATCTACAGTCTATAATATAATCAGAAGATTCAGAGATTCTGGAGAACTTTCTACACATAAGCGGCAAAGCCGAAAACCAACTTTGAATGCCCATGTCCTTCGATCCCTCATGCGGCACTGCATTAAAAACTGACATCATTGTGGGATCTTACTGTCTGGGCTCAGGAACACTTCAGAAAACCATTGTCAGTTAACACAGTTCGTCACTACATCTACAAGTACAAGTTAAAACTCTACCATGCAAAGTGAAAGCCATACATCAACAACATCCAGAAACGCTGACGCTTCTCTGTGCCCAAGCTCATTTGAAACGGACAGACGCAAAGTGGAAAACTGTGCTGTGGTCTGGTGAGTCCACATTTCAAATTGTTTTTGGAAATCATGGATGTCGTGTCCTCCAGACAAAAGAGGAAAAAGCCCATCCAGATTGTTACCAGTGCAAAATTCAAAAGTCAGCATCTGTGCTGGTATGGGGGTGTGTTAGTGCCCATGACATGGGCAACTTACACATCTGTGATGGCACCATCAATGCTGAAAGGTACATCCAGGTTTTGGAGCAACACATGTTGCCATCCAAGCATCTTTTTCAGGGACGTCCCTGCTTATTTCAGCAAGACAATGTCAAGCCACATTCTGCACGTTACAACAGTGTGGCTTCGTAGTAAAAGAGTGCAGGTACTAGACTGGCCTGCCTGCAGTCCACACCTGTCGCCCATTGAAAATGTGTGGCGCATTATGAAGCACAAAATATGACAATGGAGACCCCGGACTGTTGAACAACTGAAGTTGTAAGCTTCAACAATCGGTGTCCTCAGTTCCCAAACACATATTGAGTGTTGTTCAAAGGAAAGGTGGTGTAACACAGTCGTAAACATACCACTGTCCCAGCTTTTTTGAAATGTGTTGCAGGCATCCATTTCAAAATGAACAAATATTTGCACAAAAACAATAAAGTTTATCAGTTTGAACATTAAATATTTTGTCTTTGTGGTGTGTTCAATTGAATATAGGTTGAAGAGGATTTGCAAATCATTGTATTCTGTTTTTTTTTTTACATTTTACACAACATCCCAACTTCATTGGTATTGGGGTTGTACAACGGAAGACCAAAAAGGCCAAAGACAACTTCTGGTCATGTCACTTTGATTGAAGTTGTTATAATCAAGACAACCCAAAAAAATGTCAACTTGTCATTATAAAAACAGAATGACACTTCATGACAGCAGTCATAAATCTTCATGACATTGACATAATTTTTGACACCTTCATGACTGTGTCATGTAACGGTTATGACAGTGTCATGTCACTATTATGACGATACCTTCAAGTAAAGTGTTACCGTTAGATGTGTGTGCCTGTCACGTGGAATTTGGCCGATACCTGCCGCAAAGGGTTTTCCATGGGCTCTCTCTGTATTCCAGCCGCTGGTGTGTCCAAATAGTTGTAGCAACAGGTGTACGAGGCGTTGGAGGCAGCTATGATTTTACATGTATTGCATACAATTCCTTCATGCGCAATTCGACCAAATTCACACTGTGTGTGAAGGGGCCCTAACCATACAGCAGGTGTACTCATGGGATATGACAAAAGCATAACAAAAGATCTATCTTTTATGGGATACATGCCTAGGGTCTTCCAAAGCCTCTGAACAAAATGTAATATAGTGTGACTAAACCTCTTGATAGGATCACAGCGCAGCATAAAAAGCCAGGCATGACTTTTCTTTTGAAAGTATTTGAGGCATGCTTTACTACCCTTTGTATTATCTGCCCTTCCAGTTCCACTGTGTTTTGTTTGACAGAAAAAAAAAAAAAAAATCAATCAATGAAATCTGTGGGCCGTGTTTCCGCACAGAGATGTACTGCTGTGCTGCAAAGGTTGAAAACTAGTGGCTTGCGTTTGCTCAGAGGGGACCAAGCTTTTTCTGTTGTGGCTCCAAAGATGTGGAACGAGTTACCGCTCCACATCAAGCAGGCCTCTTCATTTTCTGTTTTTAAAACCAATCTTAAAACCCACCTTTATGTACTGGCTTTTAACCCAGAATGAGATTCTCGATCTGTTTTGGCTGTTTTAACTGTTATTTGTTTTTTGTTTTTATTTGTTCTTTGTGGTTTGTTACCTTCTATGTGTCTCTTCGTGTACAGCACTTTGTTTCAGCTGCAGCTGATTTTAAAGTGCATTATAAATAAAGCTGAGTTGAGTTGAGTTGAAGTGCTTCAGAAAATGGAAGCTAAAAAAATCTGTTGCAGGTTGCACATAAAGTTGAGCAACAATGAAACTAGAATATTTGTTTGGTGATGTGATTTGGACAAATTGCTGAATATACTTGGTCATTTCCAGGACACACTTTGACCAACTGTGTGGTGCGTCGATTTATAATCGACGCCATTCTGCGTGATTCCGGCTATGTGTGATGGGGGTATTAGATTTGTGTTTGTACAACCCCAATTCCTATGAAGTTGGGACATTGTGTATAATGTAAATAAAAACAAAATACAATGATCTGCAAATCTTGTTCAACATATATTCAATTGAATACACCACAAAGACAAGATATTTAATGTTCAAACTGATCAACTTTATTGTTTTGTGCAAATATTTGTTCATTTTGAAATGGATACCTGCAACACATTTCAAAAAAGCTGTGACAGTGGTATGTTTACCACTGTGTTACATCACCTTTCCTTCTAACAACACTCAATAAGCATTTGTATTGTAATGTTTTTATTTACATTTCACACAACATCCCAAATTCATTGGAATTGGGGTTGTAATAAATTACAAAAAAAAGTTTTTTCATGTCATGCAGTGTTGTGAGTACAACTTCGAGGGGAAAAAAAAATTACTCCATTTTGGAATAGTAAGCAAGTAAAGTTTATGTGTATAGCACCTTTCAAGATAAAATCATAAAGTGCTTTACAGTGAAAAATAAATTACAAACACAGAAATTAAAAATAGCAGTAACCTAAAACTAGTTAAAATCAAGCCTGTACAAGTGAGTCTGTACAATAAGGCTGTAACATAACAAAATGTGGAAGAGTAAATCTCTGAATACATTCCAGATGCACTGTATATGCGCATATATTTGCTTTTATACTCTGCTTTGTGCACTTGCCATTACTTTTGTTTTTCTGTTGGCAGATCCTATCAGTTTTGCAATTTTTTTTTTTTGCAGCTGGAGAAGACGAACTCCCCCGTTGGCCTGCAGAAATTTCGGCTGATTTGAAGTGCAGTTAAGGATACTCTAAATGGTGTGTGCATGTGTGTGTGACAGCGAGAGTGATGTGCACAGAGAGACATAAATTGAAATTATGAAGGATGGAAGGAAAGGAGTTGGTCTCAGCAATTGACTGAACAGATCGTGCTGAAATCCTCCTATTTCTTTCCCAGATATGATGTTGACAAAACCTGCTGTCGCATGTGGTTTGTTTGAGGTGATACTGATGTATTATCTGTTATGTGAGTTTGATTGTAAAATGAGGGCACAGGGGCCTGAGGTTTAACCAGCCTGGACAGCTGTGATTGATGGAGCTGACTCTGTACTTATCGACATAAGCTCGACATGTTTTTGCGCATGTGCATTTACTCCGTTTGTATTTGCAGCAGCAGACAGGCTGATCATGCATCATTCTTTGAATGACATTGACTGGGAAATCTGTATTCACACACCGAACAGGCACAAACTGAGTGGAGCTGTCCACAGTGCTGAAATCAGCCTCACTGGACCACTGATACAGCAGCTCCCTTTGTTTCTCATTGTTATATTTATTTGTATGTGTCTCTATCACAGATTCTCACCAAATTGCAGCTCTGGATTCTGGATCAAGTATGACTTTATATAATCTTTGAAGGATTACATCAAAACTCCATCACAGATTCTCACCAAATTGACACCACGGATACATATTGGGCCATGGAAGACTCTATTAAATTTTGGAGGTGATCTGGATCTGGATTCTGGATCAAGTTTCACGTTATATAATCTTTGAAGGATTACGTCAAAACTAGTTCTCACCAGATTTGCACCATAGATAGATATTAGCACATGGAAGACTCCACTGAATTTTGGAGGTGATCCTGATCTAATTTCTGGATCAAGATTAACTTAATATAGATTTGGAAGGATCACTCTTAGCAGGATTACGTCAAAACTATTGCACGGATTTTGACGAACCTTTCAACACATATACATATTAGGCCATGGAAGACCCCATTAAATTTTGGAGGTGATCCAGCTCTGGATTCTGGATCAGGTTTGACTTTATATAATCTTTGAAGGATTACGTCAAAACTCCATCACAGATTCTCACCAAATTGACAGCATTTATACATATTGGGCCATGGAAGACTCTATTAAATTTTGGAGGTGACCTGGATCCGGATCCGGATTCTGGATCAAGTTTCACTTTATATAGTCTTTGAAGGATTATGTCAAAACTACTTCTCACCAAATTTGCACCATAGATAGATATTAGCACGTGGAAGACTCCACTAATTTTGGAGGAGATCCTGATCTAAATTCTGGATCAAGATTCACTTAATATAGGTTTTGAAGGATCACACTTAGCAGGATTACGTCAAAATTATTGCACGGATTTTGACGAAATTTTAAACATATAAATATTAGGCCATGGAAGACTCCATTAAATTTTGGAGGTGATCCAGCTCTGGATTCTGGATCAAGTTTGACTTTATATAATCTTTGAAGGATTACATCAAAACTCCATCACAGATTCTCACCAAATTGACACCACGGATACATATTGGGCCATGGAAGACTATATTAAATTTTGGAGGTGATCTGGATCTGGATTCTGGATCAAGTTTCACGTTATATAATCTTTGAAGGATTACGTCAAAACTACTTCTCACCAGATTTGCACCATAGATAGATATTAGCACATGGAAGACTCCACTGAATTTTGGAGGTGATCCTGATCTAAATTCTGGATCAAGATTCACTTAATATAGGTTTTGAAGGATCACTCTTAGCAGGATTATGTCAAAATTATTGCACGGATTTTGATGAAATTTTAAACACATATACATATTAGGCCATGGAAGACTCCATTAAATTTTAGAGGTGATCCAGCTCTGGATTCAGGATCAATTTGGACTTTATATAGTCTTTGAAGGATTACATCAAAACTCCATCACAGATTCTCACCAAATTGACACCACTGATACATAGTGGGCCATGGAAGACTCGATTAAATTTTGGAGGTGATCTGGATCCAGATTCTGGATCAAGTTTCACTTTATATAGTCTTTGATGGATTACGTCAAAACTACTTCTCACCAAATTTGCACCATAGATAGATATTAGCGCGTGGAAGACTCCACTGAATTTTGGAGGTGATCCTGATCTAATTTCTGGATCAAGATTAACTTAATATAGATTTGGAAGGATCACTCTTAGCAGGATTATGTCAAAACTATTGCACAGATTTTGACGAACTTTTCAACACATATACATATTAGGCCATGGAAGACTCCATTAAATTTTGGAGGTGATCCAGCTCTGGATTCAGGATCAAGTTTGACTTTATATAGTCTTTGAAGGATTATGTCAAAACTCTATCACAGATTCTCACCAAATTGGCACCACAGATACATATTGGGCCATGAAGACTCTATTAAATTTTGGAGGTGATCTGCATCCGGATTCTGGATCAACTTACACTTTATCTAGTCTTTGAAGGATTACGTCAAAACTACTTGTCAGCAGATTTGCACCATAGATAGATAGCGCGTGGAAGACTCCACTGAATTTTGGAGGTGATCCTGATCTAAATTCTGGATCAAGATTTACTTTATATAGGTTTTGAAGGATCACTCTTAGCAGGATTACGTCAAAACTATTGCAGGGATTTTGACAAAATTTTAACCACCTATACATTATATATTAGGCCATGGAAGACTCCATTAAATTTTGGAGGTGATCCAGCTCTGGATTCTGGATCAAGTTTGACTTTATATAATCTGTGAAGGATTACATCAAAACTCCATCACAGATTCTCACCAAATTGACACCACGGATACATATTGGGCCATGGAAGACTCTATTAAATTTTGGAGGTGATCTGGATCCGGATTCTGGATCAAGTTTCACTTTATATAATCTTTGAAGGATTACATCAAAACTACTTCTCACCAGATTTGCACCATAGATAGATATTAGCACGTGGAAGACTCCACTGAATTTTGGAGGTGATCCTGATCTAATTTCTGGATCAAGATTAACTTAATATAGATTTGGAAGGATCACTCTTAGCAGGATTATGTCAAAACTATTGCACAGATTTTGACGAACTTTTCAACACATATACATATTAGGCCATGGAAGACTCCATTAAATTTTGGAGGTGATCCAGCTCTGGATTCAGGATCAAGTTTGACTTTATATAGTCTTTGAAGGATTATGTCAAAACTCTATCACAGATTCTCACCAAATTGGCACCACTGATACATATTGGGCCATGAAGACTCTATTAAATTTTGGAGGTGATCTGCATCCGGATTCTGGATCAACTTTCACTTTATCTAGTCTTTGAAGGATTACGTCAAAACTACTTGTCAGCAGATTTGCACCATAGATAGATAGCGCGTGGAAGACTCCACTGAATTTTGGAGGTGATCCTGATCTAAATTCTGGATCAAGATTTACTTTATATAGGTTTTGAAGGATCACTCTTAGCAGGATTACGTCAAAACTATTGCAGGGATTTTGACAAAATTTTAACCACATATACATTATATATTAGGCCATGGAAGACTCCATTAAATTTTGGAGGTGATCCAGCTCTGGATTCTGGATCAAGTTTGACTTTATATAATCTGTGAAGGATTACATCAAAACTCCATCACAGATTCTCACCAAATTGACACCACGGATACATATTGGGCCATGGAAGACTCTATTAAATTTTGGAGGTGATCTGGATCCGGATTCTGGATCAAGTTTCACTTTATATAATCTTTGAAGGATTACATCAAAACTACTTCTCACCAGATTTGCACCATAGATAGATATTAGCACGTGGAAGACTCCACTGAATTTTGGAGGTGATCCTGATCTAATTTCTGGATCAAGATTAACTTAATATAGATTTGGAAGGATCACTCTTAGCAGGATTATGTCAAAACTATTGCACAGATTTTGACGAACTTTTCAACACATATACATATTAGGCCATGGAAGACTCCATCAAAACTCCATCACAGATTCTCACCAAATTGACACCACGGATACATATTGGGCCTTGGAAGACTCTATTAAATTTCGGAGGTGATCCAGATCCGGATTGGCGGACGTTGCTCTTGTTTCAATGTGTGACTTCAGTTATTACAGTTAGCGCAAAAAGTGGTTACAGAGGAAAAAAACCCTGATATTATTCGGAATACAAGGGTTTGTCACACAAATGGAAACTTGCCAAAGATGTAATAAAATCACCTGCATTTATTTATTTGTCTGTCTGTCTGTTAGCAGGATTACATCAAAATTACTTCACAGATTTTGATGAAATTTTCCCCAGAGTTAGATATTAGGCCATGGAACAACCCATTCAATTTTGGAGTGGCTCTGGATCTAGATTCTGGATCAAGTTTCACTTTATATAGGTTTTGAAGGATCACTCTTAGCAGGATTACGTCAAAAATATTGCACAGATTTTGAAGAAATTTTAAACACATATACATATTAGGCCATGGAAGACTCCATTAAATTTTGGAGGTGATCCTGATCTAGATTCTGAATCAAGATTCACTTCATATAGGCTTTGAAGGATTACGTCAAAACTACGCCACATATTTTGCCGAATGTTTTAACCCAGATACATATTAGGGCCATTAAATTTTGGAGGAGATCTGTTGTACTTATTTTCCACTCTTTCTGTCTGTCATGTGGAGTACAATGTATGTGGTGGAAGGTTCATTAGCCTGGGCACTGTGCTGTTCACGCACAGACGTAGCTGGCTGGTCCCCATGCAATCTTACCTGTACGTAATTATCAGCATGTCATGAGAGCATCAGAGCCCACCCACACATGTGCATATTGTGTGGAGTGTTGTTCATGTTGTTGATGGCACGACATATGTCCTCCAGCTGAGTTGCAAGTACACAGTGGTCAGCCGCCCAGATGCGCACTCCACTGGACAGCGATCACACTCCAGCCACCTCAGCCGCACCTGACAATGTTGGAACATGGTGTGTGTGTGTGTGGGGGGGGGAGCACACTCCTCATAACATCTGTGTTGTGTGGGGAAGGGGGACATGACACACTCACATGCCACATGTGTTGCGGGGAGGGGCTTGCATGACATCTTGCTTTGTAATGGCACACCCATGGCGCACTTAGAACATGTGGGGCCATTCGCACAGCCAGGTCAAAAGTGGTCACCTGCTCTCTACTCTCGTGCTGGCAGCGCAAATGGCCCCGCCTTTTCTAAGTGCCCTGAAAGTGGTGTTGGATGTTCATGGGTGCCACCTGGACTCCAGCCAACTCTGGGCGAGAGTGGGTCAAATGGCCACTCACAAGGCATTCAACGACTTTAGGCCGCTGGTGTGAAGGCTGCCTCGATCACGTCCTTCAGCCACAGTTCGACATGGCTGATGATTTCATGCAGCTGCTCGGCCGTGGTATGATATGGCTGACCTGCATATGACATGCCGTTCACATGCTGCGAACATGATCAGATGGCAGTGTGATGTCATCTTGCCCACCGTTTGAATGGGTTTTTGGCACAAGTGGCACACGAATATAGAACACATGTGCCACGCTTGAATTAATTTGGCGACTGCTGTATGAGGCGTTCGAGTGCCATGACTGCCATTTGACTCCTCCTTGAGCCATTCTGCCTCAGTTGTGTTATGTGTTAAGGGGCCCTTAACAAACAGTTTGGACAAAGTGATATTGGCAAACTACAGATCTGTTTTTAACTGTTGTTGTTGTTGCTGTTTTAACATTCTTGACAGTGGTTGCTAATCAACTTCCTTGATATTTGTCATGTGATGTTTTTGAAACTCTACATTCAGTGAGGTTCATTCCATATTCAAGGGCACACCATTCCATTCAAATGTAGTTGCAAAAATGATAAATGCTCTTGTGCTGACTATGGATACATCCTCTGTTTCAGTGCTACTGCTGTTACATTTTTGAACACCCTGACATCAGAGTGAATGTGAGGCATTATTGTAAAGCGCTTTGAATGTCTGATGCACATGGAAAAGCACTATATGAATGCATTCATCATTTACATTTATGTGTGAGATTAGATACAGTTGATCACTGTGCATTCATTGTCTGAGTGAATGAGATATTATTTTGGTGTCTCTGAAAGGCTCTCATGGATGAGGTCAGATTGGTCTGTCTGTTGGTCATGACATAATTAATTCAGGCACACCACATGAGTTAGATTAGGGGTCCGTTCTTGGTCCACTGTTATTCTGTTTATATAGTGTCTATTATGCTGATGATATGCAGATGTATATGTCTGTTTTTGCTGGTAATGGGTGTTATAAATAGTATCCTTGTAGTCAGATTCTTGCTGAGCTGCAGTCAGAAGTTGGATGACATCAGATTTTTTGGGCCTACCACAGTTTTTACCGGATGTAGGAAATTCAATCACATCACTCCAGGGTTAAAGTTAATCTTTGGAATACTGTATCTGCTGACATTACACACTCAAGAATAATTGAAGCATTTAGATCTCAACTCGGTCTGCTTTTTGTTATTTAGAATTAACATGGTCTTAATTAATCTTATTTGAACTATGAGTGTTTATGTTAAATTAAGATGCAAAATCATTCTCTGTTTACACAGACATATTTGGCAATGGTATTTAAGATGTTTATTTTTTAATAGCATGAAAAATTCACAGCATTTTGACAAGATTTTTAATGAAAACAAATTAAGATAACTTAAAGCTGAAATATATATACAGTGAGGAAAATAAGTATTTGAACACCCTGCAATTTTGCAAGTTCTCCCACTTAGAAATCATGGAGGGGTCTGAAATTTTCATCTTTGGTGCATGTCCACTGTGAGAGACATAATCTAAAAAATAAAAAAAAATCTGGAAATCACAATGTATGATTTTTTTTAATAACTTATTTGTATGTTACTGCTGCAAATAAGTATTTCAACACCTACCAACCAGCAAGAATTCTGGCTCACAAAGACCTGTTAATTTTTCTTTAAGAAGCTCTCTTATTCTGCACGCTTTACCTGTATTAATTGCACCTGTTTGAACTTGTTACCTGTATAAAAGACACCTGTTCACACCCTCAATCAATCACACTCCAACCTGTCCACCATAGCCAAGACCAAAGAGCTGTCTAAGGACACCAGGGACAAAACTGTAGACCTGCACAAGGCTGGGATGGACTACAGGACAATAGGCAAGCAGCTTGGTAGAAGACAACAACTGTTATGATTATTTATTAGAAAGTGGAAGAAACACAAGATGACTGTCAGTCTCCCTCGGTCTGGGATTCCATGCAAGATCTCACTGTGTGGGGTAAGGATGAATATGAGAAAACTCAGAACTACACAGGAAGACCTGGTCAATGACCTGAAGAGAGCTGGGACCACAGTCACAAAGATTACATTAGTAACACATGATGCTGTCATGGTTTAAAATCCTGCAGGGCAGCAAGGTCCCCCTCCTGAAGCCAGCACATGTCCAGGCCCGTTTGAAGTTCACCAGTGACCATTTGGATGATCCAGAGGAGGCATGGGAGAAGGTCATGTGGTCAGATGAGACCAGAATAGAGCTTTTTGGAATCAACTCCACTTACCATGTTTAGAGGATGAGAACAACCCCAAGAAAACCATCCCAACCGTGAAGCATCGGGGTGGAAACGGTGCTCTTCTGCAAAGGGGACAGAACGACTGCACCGTATTGGAAGGCGGATGGATGGGGTCATGTATTGCAAGATTTTGGCAAACAACCTCCTTCCCTCAATAAGAGCATTGAAGATGGGTCATGGTCCAAACACACAGCCAGGGCAACTAAGGAGGGGCTCCGTAAGAAGCATTTCAAGGTCCTGGAGTGGCCTGGCCAGTCTCCAGACATGAACTCAATAGTTCAATCTAATCAATCTTTGGAGGGAGCTGAAACTCCAAACCTGAAAGATTTGGAGAAGACCTGTGTGGAGGAGTGGACCAAAATCCCTGCTGCAGTGTGTGAAAACCTGGTGAAAAACTACAGGAAACGTTTGACCTCTGTAATTGCAAACAAAGGCTACTGTACCAAATATTAACATTGATTTTCACAGGTGTTCAAATACTTATTTGCAGCAATAACATACAAATAAATTATTTTAAAAAATCATACTGTTGTGTGGGCCGCCAGAAGAGGAGGTACTGCTGGCCCACCACCAGAGGGCGCCCTGCCTGAATTGCGGGCTTCAGGCACGAGAGGGCGCTGCCGCCACGGACACAGCCGGGGGTGACATCTGTCACTCATTATCTCTTGACAGCTGTTACCCATCTACACTTCATCATCTCACTCCATAAAGACCGGACGTCATCTCCACCTCATTGCCGAGATATCATCTACCTGTGAAGGTAACTTCTCTGCTGACTTAATACTGAATAATAGTCTGAACTCTTTTGCAGCCGTTTTCCTGTGGTGTGCCTTATCTGCTGGATTGGCGTTTGGTGTGAACAGCGACGGCTTCGCTTCACACCCAAACCAGATAGGTGGTTTAACAGGAGCTGCACGAGTGTGTGATTAGAGGTGGAGGTGACTTTCCACCTTCTGACTGTTTTGTTACTGGGTGTGCACACACCCACATCTCACTGTTTGTGCTCCTCGCCAGCAGTACCAGATCTGACAGTCGGGGACGGTGATCACCTGGGAAATCGGGACTTGGCGGCTCCAGTATTCACCAGGTTCTGTGGCGGTGGAAATCGTGTGGTCCCGGCTCTTCTCAGGACAGACGTCTTCTATCCTCGAGCCTGCCCACACGTCACCTTTGTGTATTGACTGCTATCAGATTCTGTGATTGTCTGTATAATCGTTGTGCACATTCACAACATTAAATTGTTACCTTTTGGCTCATCTATTGACCGTTCATTTGCGCCCCCTGTTGTGGGTCCGTGTCACTACACTTTCCCCAACACATACATTGTGATTTCTGGATTTTCTTTTTTTAGATTATGTATCTCACAGTGGACATGCACCTAAGATGAAAATTTCAGACCCCTCCAAATCAAATCAAATCAATTTTATTTATATAGCACCAAATCACAACAACAGTTGCTTCAAGGCGCTTTATATTGCAAGGCAAAAGCCATACAATAATCACAGAAAAACCCCAACGGTCAAAACGACCCCCTATGAGCAAGCACTTGGCGACAGTGGGAAGGAAAAACTCCCTTTTAACAGGAAGAAACCTCCAGCAGAACCAGGCTCAGGGAGGGACAGTCTTCTGCTGGGACTGGTTGGGGCTGAGGGGAGAGAATCAGGAAAAAGACATGCTGTGGAAGAGAGCAGAGATCAATCACTAATGATTAAATGCAGAGTGGTGCATACAGAGCAAAAAGAGAAAGAAACACTCAGTGCATCATGGGAACCCCCCAGCAGATCCATGATTTCTAAGTGGGAGAACTTGCAAAATCGCAGGGTGTTCAAATACTTATTTTCCTCACTGTGTATGTGTGTGTATATATATATATATATATATATATATATATATATATATGAGGTCTGTCAATAAAGTAATGGTCCTTTTTATTTTTTTCAAAAACTATATGGATTTCATTCATATGTTTTTACGTCAGACAAGCTTGAACCCTCGTGTGCATGCGTGAGTTTTTCCACGCCTGTCGGTGACGCCATTCGCCTGTGAGCATGCCTTGGGATGGAGTGGTCCCGCCCCCTCGTCGGATTTTCATTTTTTGAGAAGCTGTTAGAGACTGGCACCTGGAAACCATTCAAAAAATTTATCTGGCTTTCGGTGAAAATTTTACGGGCTTCACAGAGAACAAGGTCTGTTACTACAGCTTTAAGGACCCCTTTAAGGACGCTCGGCGCACTGCGCTCCGAGCTGCGACGACGCGGCACAAGCCACCGGACCATTTCTAAACGGATGGCTCTGTGGATACGAGACTGTTGTGTGCTCTTTCTCTGGTTAGCACAAGAGCTGGCCATCAGCCATTTTCAGGCAGATTTCACGTTTAACAAGAGATTTTGTCATGGAAAGCCGCGTGGAGGCTTCACGCGTAAAGACCAATTCGCTTTGGAAGCGAGACAGAGGAACACCTCCGTTTCGGCGTGTCAGAGGACAAGTTGGGACATGTCTATCTCGGCTTTCAATGTTTACCAGTCCAGTAAGTATCAGTGAAATTGTGGAGAGCTGGGCATGTCCCAACTTGTCCTTTATCACTCCGAAACGGAGGTGTTCCTTTGTCTCGCTTCATCAGTGAATCGGTCGTGACGCGCGAAGCCTCCACACGGCTTTCCATGACAAAATCTCTTGTGCCAGTCTCTAACAGCTTCTCAAAAAATTCTGATGGAAAAAAAGTCCTTTTCATTCCGCCATTTCCAGACAATGAAAATCCGACGAGTGGGCGGGACCACTCCTTCCCAAGGCGTGCTCACAGGCGAATGACGTCATTGACAGGCGTGGAAAAACTGACGTAAAAACATATGAATGAAATCCATATAGTTTTTGAAAAAATAAAAAGGACCGTTACTTTATTGACATATATATATATATATATATATATATATATATATATATATATATATATATAATGTTTCAGTCATTTTAAAAGTGAACAGGTTTTATAAATTTCCTTGAAAGTTTCAAAAATGCTCATTTCTGTAATTCTGTTACTCTGTTATGGGTTTAAACCTGAAATCCATCCCCACAGCTGCAGCTTTGCAAAACTCCCAGAGTACTTTTTAGAGAGATGATAACATTTGAGGCGTGAAAGCTTTTCACTTTGCCTCGACTTTCTGCTCTGTGCAGTGTTAAAAGCCTTTTAAACCTGAAAAACCTTTAATTTGGGTGGGATTGAAAAGAAATCTTGTTAATACACCAATAAAAGAATGAAGAACAACATGAATGAAATCCAGATTTTTTTAAATTATTTTTTTAATTCACATGAATAATTCAAATTTGGATTTTGTGTTCGTGTGTTTCAGAGGATGTTTTTAACTATTGTTATAATATAGGGTAAAGCATCATGGGTGAGTGATTCATCCTTTGTGAAAATTCACTGTCTGGATGGAACTCTTGATGGCTTTATAAGATTTAATGCAGCGGAAAAAAAAGTGGCCCTTGCATTCTGCAACAATCGAGCACAGAATAAACTTTGAGCATCGTGAGAAAATAAAGAACAGATAGATGATTCTCAGACCACAAGATTCTCTGTGGACTTTGGGCGCCTGTGGTCCATGGTCAAAATCCTATCAAGCAAGCTGATTTTGGGTGTATAGTCTGAACACGAAGCAGGATGCAGGGTACAAAGTGGTTTTATTTTAGTCACTTAATCAATCATGGGCATGTTTTAGTCAGTAGGTGCCCTGATTGCATCATAGTCTTTAAGTATGTAATTGTGCTGGATCAAGACTTTTAATAACTTCCTGGTCACAGCTGTCAAATGTGTATCTGTGTGGTGAAATTTTTAAACCTTTAGAGATTCAGTGATCTCAACAGTGGTGTGTCTTTGGGTCTTCTGCCTTTGAGACCAAGATGTACAGTATGAGAAGATCTTTTGGATTTTCTTTAGTCATCGACAAATCGATGACTAAATTGTGAGTTAACAGATCTGTGTGTGGTGTGTAGGGCAGTCACAAATGCTCCCTGTGGTGAGGTAGTGAAGCAGTAAGGGGAAATTTTGTATTTTCCCTTCACATTTACTTTTATTTTGTTTCCCATAGTTTCTGGTGTATATCTTGCAGCATTTGTAATGTGTTTGGGAGGTGACTTACATGCTGGAAAACATGCGTTCATTATTAATAATTAGATCATTAAGCTCATAGAGCGCAAACCTCCACCAACACTAGTTTCAAATTCCAAAAAATTTACTTTGGAAAAAAATTTCAAGATCAAAGTCCCGTTAGAAGTGTCTTTTCATAAGCTTAATAAAATATAATAGAAATTATAGATCAAAAGGGCTTTTCAATGTTAAAATCAAATATCTGCTAAATCAGCAATACAGATCAGATGAGGATAAAACTTAGTCTATTCATTGCGTGCCATCATTGCCTGCATCATTGAGTCTATCATCTCCTCTTCCATCACCGTCTGGTACACTGCTGCCACTGCTGAGGACATGAGCGGACTGCAGCGATTCATCCATGCAGCACAGAATGTGATCAACTGTAGTGTGCCATCCCTACAGGACCTGTACACCTCCAGGGCTCTGAGGCAAGCAAAGAATATTGTGGCTGATCCCTCCCACCCAAGTCGCAAACTTTTTGTCACCCTTCCCTCTGGCAGGTGGCTGAGGTCCAACAGGACTAAAACCTCAAGACACAAAAGCAGCTTCTTTCCGTCTGCAGCTAGACTTCAATCAATCAATCAATTTTATTTATATAGCGCCAAATCACAACAAACAGTTGCCCCAAGGCGCCTTATATTGTAAGGCAAGGCCATACAATAATTACGTAAAAACCCCAACGGTCAAAACGACCCCCTGTGAGCAAGCACTTGGCGACAGTGGGAAGGAAAAACTCCCTTTTAACAGGAAGAAACCTCCAGCAGAACCAGGCTCAGGGAGGTGCAGTCTTCTGCTGGGACTGGTTGGGGCTGAGGGAGAGAACCAGGAAAAAGACATGCTGTGGAGGGGAGCAGAGATCAATCACTAATGATTAAATGCAGAGTGGTGCATACAGAGCAAAAAGAGAAAGAAACACTCAGTCAGGGTCACCTGATCCAGCCCTAACTATAAGCTTTAGCAAAAAGGAAAGTTTTAAGCCTAATCTTAAAAGTAGACAGGGTGTCTGTCTCCCTGATCTGAATTGGGAGCTGGTTCCACAGGAGAGGAGCCTGAAAGCTGAAGGCTCTGCCTCCCATTCTACTCTTACAAACCCTAGGAACTACAAGTAAGCCTGCAGTCTGAGAGCGAAGCGCTCTATTGGGGTGATATGGTACTATGAGGTCCCTAAGATAAGATGGGACCTAATTATTCAAAACCTTATAAGTAAGAAGAAGAATTTTAAATTCTATTCTAGAATTAACAGGAAGCCAATGAAGAGAGGCCAATATGGGTGAGATATGCTCTCTCCTTCTAGTCCCCGTTAGTACTCTAGCTGCAGCATTTTGAATTAACTGAAGTTTTTTCAGGGAACTTTTAGGACAACCTGATAATAATGAATTACAGTAGTCCAGCCTAGAGGAAATAAATGCATGAATTAGTTTTTCAGCATCACTCTGAGACAAGACCTTTCTAATTTTAGAGATATTGCGTAAATGCAAAAAAGCAGTCCTACATATTTGTTTAATATGTGCTTTGAATGACATATCCTGATCAAAAATGACTCCAAGATTTCTCACAGTATTACTAGAGGTCAGGGTAATGACATCCAGAGTAAGGATCTGGTTAGACACCATGTTTCTAAGATTTGTGGGGCCAAGTACAATAACTTCAGTTTTATCTGAGTTTAAAAGCAGGAAATTAGAGGTCATGTTGTGAAAGTGTAGTGACACGGACCCACAACAGGGGGCGCAAATGAACGGCCAATAGATGAGCCAAAAAGTAACAATTTAATGTTGTGAAATGTGCACAACGAATATACAGACAATATCAGAATATAATTACAGTCAATCCACAAAGGTGACGTGTGGGCAGGCTCGAGGATAGAAGACGTCTGTCCTGAGAAGAGCCGGAATCACACGATTTCCGCCGCCACAGAACCTGGTGAATACTGGAGCCGCCAAGTCCCGAATTCCCAGGTGATCACCGTCCCGACTGTCGGATCTGGTACTGCTGGCGAGAACAAAGACAGTCAAGTGTGGGTGTGTGTACACCCAGTAACAACAACGGTGGGAATGCCACCTCCACCTCTCACTCAGAATGCTGATGTATTTACAGTAATCCCTCAGAGGAAAAGAGTGCCGTCCTGCACTCACTCAGCCTCCACAGGAAGAGGGACCGGTACTCCTGCAAACACTCACAGTATACAGCTTAAGATAAACACAAATGGCTGAGGATATTACCTCCAATGAAGTATGATATCTCGGCGATGAGGTGGAGATGAAGTCTGGGTTTTATGGAGTGAGATGATGAACAATGAGTGACAGCTGTCAGGAAGTAATGAGTAACAGCTGTCACTCCCGGCTGTGTCCGTGGTGGCAGCGCCCTCTCGTGCCTGAAGCCCGCACTTCAGGCAAGGCGCCCTCTGGTGGTGGGCCAGCAGTACCTCCTCTTCTGGCGGCCCACACAACAGGACCCCCCCCCTCAACGGGCGCCTCCTGGCACCCGACCAGGTTTGTCGGGGTGTCGGCGGTAGAAGTCGGCCAGGAGGGCCGGATCCAGGATGAAGCTCCTCTTCACCCAGGAGCGTTCTTCGGGTCCATACCCTTCCCAGTCCACCAGATATTGGAACCCCCGGCCCATTCGACGGACGTCCAGGAGCCGGCGCACTGTCCAAGCCGGCTCCCCGTCAATGATCCGGGCAGGAGGGGTGAGGTGTGGTGAGGTTTGATCCTGGAAACATGGAAGACCGGGTGGATCCGCAGTGAAGCTGGGAGATGGAGCTTCACTGCAGCAGGGCTGAGGACTTTGAGGATACGAAAGGGGCCGATGAACCTGTCCATCAATTTAGGTGACTGTACTTGCAGGGGGATGTCCTTCGTTGACAACCACACCTCCTGCCCGGGCTGGTATGCAGGGGCCGGGGACCGCCGGCAGTCTGCATGGGTCTTGGCCCTCGTCCGGGCTTTCAACAAGGCAGAACGGGCGGTGCGCCACACCCGACGGCACCTCCGAAGATGGGCCCGGACCGAGGGCACACCGACCTCTCCCTCCACCACGGGAAATAATGGGGGCTGGTACCCCAAACACACCTCAAATGGGGAGAGGCCGGTGGCAGAAGACACCTGGCTGTTATGCGCATACTCGATCTAGGCCAGATGGTTACTCCAGGCCGTCGGGTGCGCGGATGTTATGCAGCGGAGGGTCTGTTCCAGTTCCTGGTTGGCCCGCTCTGCCTGTCCGTTCGTCTGTGGATGGTACCCGGACGAGAGGCTCACGGTGGCCCCCAGTTCCCTGCAGAAGCTCCTCCAGACGTGTGAGGAGAACTGGGGACCACGGTCAGAGACGATGTCGGTGGGTATCCCATGCAGACGGACGACGTGGTGGACCAGGAGGTCTGCTGTCTCCTGGGCTGTTGGGAGCTTCGGGAGGGCCACGAAGTGGGCCGCCTTGGAGAATTGGTCCACTATCGTGAAGATGGTGGTGTTGCCCTGGGATGGCGGGAGGCCCGTGACGAAATCCAGGCCGATGTGGGACCAGGGGCGATGAGGCACCGGTAACGGCTGGAGAAGTCCTTGGGACCTTTTATGGTCTGCCTTGCCCCTGGCACAGGTGGTGCAGGCCTGGATATACTCCTGGACGTCGGCCTCCATAGACGCCCACCAGAAGCGCTGCCGGACAACTGCCACGGTCCTTCGCACCCCTGGATGACAGGAGAGCTTGGAACCGTGACAGAAGTCCAAGACTGCAGCTCTGGCCTCTGGTGGGACGTATAAACGGTTCTTCGGACCTGTACCTGGGTCCGGGCTCCGTGCCAGGGCCTCCCAGACGATCTTCTCCACATCCCAGGTGAGGGTGGCCACGATAGTGGACTCTGGCAGGATGGGCTCCGGTGGATCCAACAGTGCAGTTTTGACCTCCTCTTCGTGTACCCGGGACAAGGCATCCGACCTCTGGTTCTTGGTCCCGGGGCGATAGGTGATCCGGAAGTCAAAACGCCCAAAGAACAGTGACCAGCGGGCTTGCCTGGGGTTCAGCCGCTTGGCGGTCCTGATATACTTCAGGTTCCGATGGTCAGTGAAAACCGTGAACGGCACAGACGCTCCCTCCAACAGGTGTCTCCACTCCTCAAGAGCCTCTTTCACCGCAAGGAGTTCTCGATTGCCGACGTCATAGTTCCGTTCAGCCGGGGTCAACCTGCGTGAAAAGTAGGCACACGGGTGAAGAACCTTATCGGTCTCTCCGCTCTGGGACAGCACGGCTCCTATCCCTGAGTCAGAGGCGTCCACTTCAACCACGAACTGGCGGCTAGGGTCGGGCTGCACCAAAACTGGCGCAGTAGAGAACCGTCGTTTCAACTCCTTGAACGAGGCTTCGCACCGATCCGACCAGGTGAAGGGGACTTTTGGAGAGGTCAAGGCTGTCAGGGGGCTGACTACTTGACTATAGCCCTTAATGAACCTCCTATAGAAATTAGCGAAGCCGAGGAACTGTTGCAGCTTCCTACGGCTTGTTGGTTGGGGCCAATCTCTCACCGCCGCAACCTTGGCCGGATCAGGGGCGACGGAGTTAGAGGAGATGATAAACCCCAGGAAGGACAAAGACGTGCGGTGAAACTCTCACTTCTCGCCCTTCACAAACAGTCGGTTTTCTAACAACCGCTGCAGGACCTGACGTACATGCTGGACATGGGTCTCAGGATCCGGAGAAAAGATGAGAATATCGTCCAGATATACGAAGACGAATCGGTGCAGGAAGTCCCGCAAGACGTCGTTAACCAAGGCTTGGAACGTCGCAGGGGCGTTGGTGAGGCCGAATGGCATGACCAGGTACTCAAAGTGACCTAACGGGGTGTTAAATGCCGTCTTCCATTCGTCTCCCTTCCGGATCCGAACCAGGTGATACGCATTTCTAAGATCCAGCTTAGTAAAGATTTTGGCTCCATGCAGGGGGGTGAACACGGAATCCAACAATGGCAACGGGTATCGATTGTGAACCGTAATCTCATTCAGCCCCCTGTAATCAATGCATGGACGGAGTCCGCCATCTTTCTTGCCCACAAAAAAGAAACCTGCCCCCATCGGGGAGGTGGAGTTCCGGATCAGCCCGGCAGCTAATGAGTCCCGGATGTAGGTCTCCATTGATTCGCGCTCAGGTCGTGAGAGGTTGTACAGCCTGCTGGACGGGAACTCAGCGCCTGGAACCAAATCAATGGCACAATCGTACGGACGGTGCGGGGGAAGGGTGAGTGCCAGATCCTTGCTGAAGACGTCAGCAAGATCGTGGTACTCAACCGGCACTGCCGTCAGATTGGGAGGGACTTTGACCTCCTCCTTAGCCTGTAAACCGGGAGAAACCGAGGATCCTAAACACACCCGATGGCAGGTTTCGCTCCACTGAACCACCACCCCAGACAGCCAATCAATCCGGGGATTGTGCTTCAACATCCATGGGAAGCCCAAAATCACGCGGGAGGTAGAAGGAGTTACAAAAAACTCAATCTCCTCCCGATGGTTTCCAGACACCACCAGAGTTACTGGTTGTGTCTTGTGTGTGAGTAAAGGGAGGAGGGTGCCATCTAGTGCCCGAACCTGCAATGGCGAAGGAAGCGCCACCAGAGGGAGCCCTACCTCCCTTGCCCATCTGCTGTCTAGCAAATTCCCTTCTGACCCCGTGTCCACCAGTGCTGGGGCTTGAAGGGTTAAATCCCCGCTCAGGATTGTAACTGGGAGTCGTGTGGCAATCTGTGTGTGTCTCAAGTGAATGTTTTGACCCCCCCTTAGCCCAGTCTCTGAGGGCGGTTGTTGTTGTGGCCGTTTGGGGCAGTTTCTCTGTGTGTGCTCTTTTGAGCTGCAGAGAAAACACTCCCCGCGGATCAGCCTGCTCATTTTGGCCCTGTGCGTTTCCCTAACAATGTCAGCACGGGGAGCTGTTGCCCCACAGAGTGCTGCGGCTGTGGAGCGTGGGGAGGGCGGCCCCTTTTCGAAATCGGAAGGGAGAGGGGCGGCGCGTATCTGGCCACGTTCTTCGCCTCGCTCCTGACGGCGTTCCTCCAACCGATTGTCTAACCGTATAACGAGATCGATAAGCCCATCTAAATCCTGCGGT
Source organism: Thalassophryne amazonica (assembly GCF_902500255.1). Lineage (NCBI taxonomy): Eukaryota > Metazoa > Chordata > Actinopteri > Batrachoidiformes > Batrachoididae > Thalassophryne > Thalassophryne amazonica. The sequence continues at coordinate 139,598,050 of NC_047103.1, read as the reverse complement.
TCCTCCTTAGCAACCAAATGCTCCTTCAGGACTAACGACAGTCCGTTTATGAAGGCGGCGCGGAGCGCAACGTCATTCCAGCCGGACCTCGCAGCCGCGATGCGGAAGTCGACTGCAAATTCAGCTGCACATCGGCACCCCTGTCGCATTGACAGCAGCATTGTTGAAGCGGTCTCTCCTCTCTTAGGGTGATCAAACACTGCTCTGAACTCCCCCACAAACCCAGTGTATGCTGATAACAACCATGAGTTCTGTTCCCAGAGCGCCGTAGCCCAGGCGCGTGCTTTACCCCGAAGCAGAGCAATCACATAAGCTATTTTACTAGCATCTGACGCGTACATGACGGGACGTTGTGCGAAGACGAGCGAACACTGCAAGAGAAAGTCCACGCACGTCTCCACACAACCTCCGTACAGCTCAGGAGGGCTTATGTATGCTTCAGGGGATGGTGGGAGGGGTTGTTGAACCACCACTGGAACGTTCATATCCTGCACAGGGTCGGCAGGAGGAGGAGCTGCAGCAGCGCCCTGAGCGCTCGCCGCCATCTGCGCGGAGAGAGCCTCCACCCTGCGGTTCAGGAGGATGTTTTGCTCGGTCAGTTGATCCAACCGAGCCGTAAAGGCGGTGAGAATGTGCTGTAGCTCACCAATCACGCCTCCTGCAGACGCCTGTGCTCCTTGCTCTCCCATTGGTCATTCAACAGCCGGGTGACGCCCCTCGGAGTCCATGACGCTGGTCGAGATATCCTGTTGTGGAAGTGTAGTGACACGGACCCACAACAGGGGGCGCAAATGAACGGCCAATAGATGAGCCAAAAAGTAACAATTTAATGTTGTGAAATGTGCACAACGAATATACAGACAATCTCAGAATATAATTACAGTCAATCCACAAAGGTGACGTGTGGGCAGGCTCGAGGATAGAAGACGTCTGTCCTTAGAAGAGCCGGAACCACACGATTTCCACCGCCACAGAACCTGGTGAATACTGGAGCCGCCAAGTCCCGAATTCCCAGGTGATCACCGTCCCCGACTGTCAGATCTGGTACTGCTGGCGAGAACAAAGACAGTCAAGTGTGGGTGTGTGTACACCCAGTAACAACAACGGTGGGAATGCCACCTCCACCTCTCACTCAGAATGCTGATGTATTTACAGTAATCCCTCAGAGGAAAAGAGTGCCGTCCTGCACTCACTCAGCCTCCACAGGAAGAGGGACCGGTACTCCTGCAAACACTCACAATATACATCTTAAGATAAACACAAATGGCTGAGGATATTACCTCCAATGAAGTATGATATCTCGGTGATGAGGTGGAGATGACGTCTGGGTTTTATGGAGTGAGATGATGAAGAATGAGTGACAGCTGTCAGGAAGTAATGAGTAACAGCTGTCACTCCCGGCTGTGTCCGTGGTGGCAGCGCCCTCTCGTGCCTGAAGCCCGCACTTCAGGCAGGGCGCCCTCTGGTGGTGGGCCAGCACTACCTCCTCTTCTGGCGGCCCACACAACAGGTCATCCATGTCTTTATGTCTGTAAGACAATCCTGCAGTTTAGCTAATTGGTGTGTGTCCTCTGGCTTCATGGATAGATAAAGCTGGGTATCATCTGCGTAACAATAAAAATTTAAGCAATGCCATCTAATAATACTGCCTAAGGGAAGCATGTATAAAGTGAATAAAATTGGTCCTAGCACGGAACCTTGTGGAACTCCATAATTAACCTTAGTCTGTGAAGAAGATTCCCCATTTACATGAACAAATTGTAATCTATTAGATAAATATGATTCAAACCACCGCAGCGCAGTGCCTTTAATACCTATGGCATGCTCTAATCTCTGTAATAAAATTGTATGGTCAACAGTATCAAAAGCAGCATTGAGGTCTAACAGAACAAGCTCAGAGATGAGTCCACTGTCTGAGGTCATAAGAAGATCATTTGTAACCTTCACTAATGCTGTTTCTGTACTATGATGAATTCTAAAACCTGACTGAAACTCTTCAAATAGACCATTCCTCTGCAGATGATCAGTTAGCTGTTTTACAACTACCCTTTCAAGAATTTTTGAGAGAAAAGGAAGGTTGGAGATTGGTCTATAATTAGCTAAGATAGCTGGGTCAAGTGATGGCTTTTTAAGTAATGGTTTAATTACTGCCACCTTAAAAGCCTGTGGTACATAGCCAACTAATAAAGATAGATTGATCATATTTAAGATCGAAGCATTAAATAATGGTACGGCTTCCTTGAGCAGCCTGGTAGGAATGGGGTCTAATAGACATGTTGATGGTTTGGATGAAGTAACTAATGAAAATAACTCAGACAGAACAATCTGAGAGAAAGAGTCTAACCAAATACCGGCATCACTGAAAGCAGCCAAAGATAACGATACGTCTTTGGGATGGTTATGAGTAATTTTTTCTCTAATAGTTAAAATTTTATTAGCAAATAAAGTCATGAAGTCATTACTAGTTAAAGTTAAAGGAATACTCAGCTCAATAGAGCTCTGACTCTTTGTCAGCCTGGCTACAGTGCTGAAAGAAACCTGGGGTTGTTCTTATTTTCTTCAATTAGTGATGAGTAGTAAGATGTCCTAGCTTTACGGAGGGCTTTTTTTATAGAGCAACAGACTCTTTTTCCAGGCTAAGTGAAGATCTTCTAAATTAGTGAGACGCCATTTCCTCTCCACTTACGGGTTATCTGCTTTAAGCTGCGAGTTTGTGAGTTATACCACGGAGTCAGGCACTTCTGATTTAAAGCTCTCTTTTTCAGAGGAGCTACAGCACTCCAAAGTTGTCTTCAATGAGCATGTAAAACTATTGACGAGATACTCTATCTCACTTACAGAGTTTAGGTAGCTACTCTGCACTGTGTTGGTATATGGCATTAGAGAACATAAAGAAGGAATCATATCCTTAAACCTAGTTACAGCGCTTTCTGAAAGACTTCTAGTGTAATGAAACTTATTCCCCACTGCTGGGTAGTCCATCAGAGTAAATGTAAATGTTATTAAGAAATGATCAGACAGAAGGGAGTTTTCAGGGAATACTGTTAAGTCTTCAATTTCCATACCATAAGTCAGAACAAGATCTAAGATATGATTAAAGTGGTGGGTGGACTCATTTACATTTTGAGCAAAGCCAATTGAGTCTAATAATAGATTAAATGCAGTGTTGAGGCTGTCATTCTCAGCATCTGTGTGGATGTTAAAATCGCCCACTATAATTATCTTATCTGAGCTAAGCACTAAGTCAGACAAAAGGTCTGAAAATTCACAGAGAAACTCACAGTAACGACCAGGTGGACGATAGATAATAACAAATAAAACTGGTTTTTGGGACTTCCAATTTGGATGGACAAGACTAAGAGTCAAGCTTTCAAATGAATTAAAGCTCTGTCTGAGTTTTTGATTAATTAATAAGCTGGAATGGAAGATTGCTGCTAATCCTCCGCCTCGGCCCGTGCTACGAGCATTCTGGCAGTTAGTGTGACTCGGGGGTGTTGACTCATTTAAACTAACATATTCATCCTGCTGTAACCAGGTTTCTCTAAGGCAGAATAAATCAATATGTTGATCAATTATTATATCATTTACCAACAGGGACTTAGAAGAGAGAGACCTAATGTTTAATAGACCACATTTAACTGTTTTAGTCTGTGGTGCAGTTGAAGGTGCTATATTATTTTTTCTTTTTGAATTTTTATGCTTAAATAGATTTTTGCTGGTTATTGGTGGTCTGGGAGCAGGCACCGTCTCTACAGGGATGGGGTAATGAGGGGATGGCAGGGGGAGAGAAGCTGCAGAGAGGTGTGTAAGACTACAACTCTGCTTCCTGGTCCCAACCCTGGATAGTCACGGTTTGGAGGATTTAAGAAAATTGGCCAGATTTCTAGAAATGAGAGCTGCTCCATCCAAAGTGGGATGGATGCCGTCTCTCCTAACAAGACCAGGTTTTCCCCAGAAGCTTTGCCAATTATCTATGAAGCTCACCTCATTTTTTGGACACCACTCAGACAGCCAGCAATTCAAGGAGAACATGCGGCTAAACATGTCACTCCCGGTCCGATTGGGGAGGGGCCCAGAGAAAACTACAGAGTCCGACATTGTTTTTGCAATGTTACACACCGATTCAACGTTAATTTTAGTGACCTCCGATTGGCGTAACTGGGTGTCATTACTGCCGAAGTGAATTACAATCTTACCAAATTTACGCTTAGCCTTAGCCAGCAGTTTCAAATTTCCTTCAATGTCGCCTGCTCTGGCCCCCGGAAGACAATTGACTATGGTTGCTGGTGTCGCTAACTTCACATTTCTCAAAACAGAGTCGCCAATAACCAGAGTTTGATCCTCGGCGGGTGTGTCGTCGAGTGGGGAAAAACGGTTAGAAATGTGAACGGGTTGGCGGTGTACATGGGGCTTCTGTTTAGAACTACGCTTCCTCCTCACAGTCACCCAGTCGGCCTGCTTTCCCGGCTGCTCGGGATCTGCCAGAGGGAAACTAACGGCGGCTAAGCTGCCTTGGTCCGCACCGACTACAGGGGCCTGGCTAGCTGTAGAATTTTCCATGGTGCGGAGCCGAGTCTCCAATTCGCCCAGCCTGGCCTCCAAAGCTATGAATAAGCTACACTTATTACAAGTACCTTTACTGCTAAAGGAGGCCGACGAATAACTAAACATTTCACACCCAGAGCAGAAAAGTGCGGGAGAGACAGGAGAAGCCGCCATGCTAAACCGGCTAAGAGCTAGTAGCTGCGCTAAGCTAGCGGATTCCTACAAACAAAGTGAATAATGTGTAAATAATTTAGAGGTGATTCAGCAGAGGGAGTGCTTTAGTTAAGGCACGTGAAGATTACACTGTGAAAGAAATCATTATCTAGGTAACTAGATCAGTCTAACTGCGCAGATTAAACAGCTAACAGATACAGCAAAACACCGCTGTGCTCCGGAACAGGAAGTGATACAATACCGCAGTGAGAGCCAACCACCAGTAGAGGCAAGCAAGAGTCAAAACCACAAGTACAGCAAGAATGACTGTGACCACAGATCTTATAAATAATGCCAGAGAACCTCACTTACCTGCCTCCCCCCACCCCCACAAAGTGCATATTGGCCATCCCTGCACTGAAAGGTATGGGTACTGTATGTGAGAACTTGGCAATAAAATTGATTCAGATTCTGAAAGTGCCAGCTTGCATCTCATTGTCACAAATGAGAGTGATTGAGGCACTTTTGATTGAGATCTAATGCAAAATGTACACCAGATGGGCTTTTCAATATTAAATTCAAATGTCCACAAAATCCACAATCTGGATCAGATCTGGATGAAACGTTGTCAGGCAATACATAGTGAGTGCCATTCTACACCTCACTTTCAAATATGAGAGTGATTGCGGCACATTTGATTAAGATATAATGTAAAATATGCATTAAATGGGGTTTTCAATGTTAAATCTAAATGGCCACAAAATCTGTAATCTGGATCAGATCCAGAACAAACTTTGTCAGTCAATAAAGGATACATCCTACAACTACATACCACTCTCATATATGAAAGAAAGGTGATTTTATTTGAGAGTTTGTTCAATGTTAAAGATAGAGATTTTTCCTGACATTGCCCTTTAACAGAAGGACAGAAAGAGTTACATTGTGTGTTTGTGGACTTAGAAAAAGCTTATGATAGGGTGCCAAGAGAAGAGTTGTGGCATTGTATGAGGAAGTCTGGAGTGGCAGAGAAGTATGTTAGGGTAGTGCAGGACATGTACAAGAATAGTGTGACAGCGGTGAGATGCGCAGTCGGAATGACAGACTCATTCAAGGTGGAGGTGGGATTACACCAAGGATCAGCTCTGAGTCCTTTCTTGTTTGCAGTGTTGATGGACAGGTTGACAGATGAGATCAGACAGGAGTCCCCATGGACTATGATGTTTGCAGATGACACTGTGATCTGTAGTGAGAGTAGAGAGCAAGTTGAGTCTAGTCTGGAGAAGTGGAGATATGCTTTGGAGAGAAGGGGAATGAAAGTCAGTAGAAGCAAGACTGAGTACATGTGTGTGAATGAGAGGGAGCCCAGTGGAATAGTGCAGTTACAAGGAGTAGAGGTGGTGAAAGTAGATGAGTTTAAATATTTGGGGTCAACTGTTCAAAGTAATGGAGAGTGTGGTAGAGAGGTGAAGAAGAGAGTGCAGGCAGGGTGGAGTGGGTGGAGAAAGGTGGCAGGAGTGATTTGTGACCGAAGAATATCAGCAAGAGTGAAGGGGAAAGTTTACAAAACAGTAGTGAGACCAGCTATGTTGTATGGTTTAGAGACAGTGGCACTAACAAAAAGACAGGAGGCAGAGCTGGAGGTGGCAGAGCTGAAGATGTTGAGATTCTCTTTGGGAGTGACAAGAATGGACAAGATTAGGAATGAACATATCAGAGGGACAGCTCAGGTGGGACGGTTTGGAGACAAAGGCAGAGAGGCGAGATTGAGATTGTTTGGACATGTGCAGAGGAGGGACCCAGGGTATATAGGGAGAAGGATGCTGAGGATGGAGCCACCAGGCAGGAGGAGAAGAGGGAGGCCAAAGAGGAGGTTCATGGATGTGCTGAGAGAGGACATGCAGGTGGTTGGTGTGACAGAGGAAGATACAGAGGACAGGGTGAGATGGAAACGATTGATCTGCTGTGGCAACCTCTAATGGGAACAGCCGAAAGACAAAGAAGAAGAAGAAGCCCTTTAACCCATGACCTTAAAATTGAATCACTTCTTGCCTATTAGGATATGAACATTCAACACATCAGTAAACATTTCATGATGATATATGAAAAATTTTGGCTCCAGGCTGTTCACAAACAAATGAACAGACAAACGGGCAAAAACATAACCTCCTCCAAATTCACTGGCAGAGGTAAAAACAGAATTCAAGGCCTTTTGGGTTCACGCTTGTTTCACTTTGGGTCGCCACAGCAGATCTAAGGTGAATCTGCATATTGATTGGCACAAATCTTAAGCCGGATGCCTTTCTTGACACAGCCCCATTTTAGGGCTTTCCAAAGAATCAATGCACAAAAGAAACTCCAATAATAAAAGTACACTACAACAATACACAAAAAACCTAAATCAATGATGTGATTAATCAATGATGCTTCTGGAGATGTGCAAGCCATGTCAGTCTGACATTTTCTGTTGTTCTAATGTGTTTATCTGTCCATCTTGATTATTTTTGGAATTTTAAAGTCACTACCAGGGAAACACTTTTTAAAAAAAGTGTCTGCCTCATTCAGAAAAAAATTCCAATTTATACTCCGATAATTGTTTTCAATTCAGTTTCACTGTGTGCACATGCATGAACCAGTAAGTGCTAAATCACACTTGGAAAAACTGGTTGGAGACTAAGCGCAACCACCTTGCGATCATGTTACAACCACGATTCTCTGGAATGGCCAAATTGAAGACAGTGACCATGTTTGTGGCCACCATCACTTGTACAGTCAGACAGAGATAAAACGGCCATAAGACAAAGTCTGACTTGAATTACTTTGTATGGGTGCATGAGTGAACAGGCTCAAGTTGGCAAACACATGCAGTCTGTTTGCAATAATATGGCAAATGACTATGACATATGGGGGATCAGTGCAACTGTCTTCTGGAGCAAATCTCTTACCATTTACATGGTTCACAGGTATTTATTCTGGATCTATGTCAGTCTCCTTGCAGCTGTGGGGCTGACAGTACCATATCACATCACATTATGGCTTGTAAGAAGAACAATGATACAAATCATTTCGCACAAGTAATACAAATACAAAAACCAATTCAAATGAATTGAGTAGATAACAGGTGAATGAAACAAATCATGGAGTCAAATATTTTATTATTTTATTACCATGTGCATGATGAGCATACCACATTGAATTTCTTGTTCCAGTCACATTGCACCACATGAATTAAAACATTCTCCCTGTTCCCATTCAATACTGTGCAAGTTTTCATGTGTCCACATGTGGGTTCAACAATCAACTACAGTTAAAAAAAAAAAAGAAGGCTGCAGGGAAAGCAGTGTGTCACCATCTGATGGCTTCTATGAATATGTTGATTAAATAATGTAAAAAACCTGTGCACACACTAATGATGTGCACATGCTTTGAAACAATTTAATCACCTGAGATAATCACAACCTGAGGATTACAATAATTGCAATGATGATCGGGTGGGTGGGGGGTGGATGATTTATGTGTCAAAGAGGGTTTGGATGATGTTAAAGCTGATCCACACATCGCTCATACAGTTTATGTATCTAATTGAGTGCAACATACTGGCAATGTGTTTTGTTTATTAAATGATATGGTGAACATTTACAACCACCACCAATCTGCCTGACAGTGATCTCACTCAATAAGAGTCGGACCAAGGATGCTTGCATGGTTAACCTATGTGCGACGAGCTGGTCACTGCCAGCCCGTGCAATCAGTCACCAGCAAAGATGTGTTTCATTGCAATCAACAAGCGACCACCACCATTTCCTCACTGCAAGCAGATTGATATCCTGTTTTTACTTGAGTGTGGCCAATGGTTCATCTGAATATTTTGCCATATAAATCAGACAAAATTCTATGATTGATTTTAGATCTTAATTTTTTTTTGTTTTGTTTTTTATTTTGTTTTGTTTTTTTTGGCTCATTGGTGCACAGATATTAATGGGAATAAAAATGAGAATGATGCCAGGTGGAAACTACCAGTGGCACTTGGACTGCACTCAATATCAAATATGTGATAAATACATAGGAGTGAAACAATGCATCATGAATTGTGATAATTGTATCATGAAGCCTGCATCAAACTGTATTTTTTTTAATGAGTATTGTGATACCATTAAAGTCAGCTACTGCACAGAAGAAGTGACATCAAACAGAAAAATCATTATAATATCTGGGTGATTCTTTAATTACGGGCACTATTGGCCTTGTAAATGTAATTTCCACCACACCATTGCCTTACAATATAAAGCGCCTTGGGGCAACTGTTTGTTGTGATTTGGCGCTATATACATGTGCTCTGATGTCACTGTTTATCTCCATAGAAACTACCCAAACAATCTTTCATACAAACTGTTTAAAGGGACATTACAGTGTTGTGGTGGAAATTACAGCAATAGTGTGGGACAACTACATTTTGTTTAAAAAATCACAACAGTTGTATGACATTGAATACCCCAATTATGTTTTGATTATTTTACTGATATTTTATTCAAAGATATTTTAAAACATTAGAAAAAACGTTTCTTTACCATTCATTTTTATCATTGAAGATCAAAAGTCTGGGTGTGGGACAAGCACAAAACAGCAATATTTGCATATAATGATGCTGAAAAAATGTGAAAAAGTCATCATAGACTACTAGAACAAATTTCTTAACACACTTTCATTGTAAAGATAACTATAAAAGTGTGAAATTTCCCCTTTTTTCTGTTTTTCATACAATATGATCAAAGGACATAATAAGTGCCCATAGTCTAAGAATCACCCATCATCTTACGTAAGTGGCCGACATTTGATACGAAGAAACCTGATTTAGCGCCTTCACACAATGCAGAAATGATCCGATTAGGAGATCAGCCCTTTATTACATGCTGACACACATCTGTGTGTCTGTTTCAAAGTGTTTTGTTTCATCTCTTGCTTGAACATTGTGAGACTTTTATCTTCTCAGTATTTTCAGACAAGCCTGATCATGGTGGTCCCAGTTTCTCACAGATTTGTAAAATTAATCTTAGCTGGCATTCAACTGTCACCACCACTTGTTGCTGATGTTTAAAACTCACCTTCTGTTGGCTGGTGGAGGTTTTCCCCTGGCAGAGTTGTGCCACATCTGTGTTTCACATTGATTTAATTTACACCTGTGAATGATCCCTGCACTTGGACAGCAGAAATGAGGCCCTGGCACTGGTACGTAAGCTTGAAAGGACTGCTAAAAAGATAGCTAACTTTAGAAACCACTTAAGATTTAACCTGAGATGCAAACAAAAACAATGTTATTCCCAAATGCATGAAGCAAAAGGCACTAGAAGCAGGCCACACAACAGAAAAGATCCAGCACAGTTACCTTAGGAGGATTTTGGGTCTTAGAATTAGAAGGCTTCATTTTAAAATATTAGACCTCCAAAATAATCTTGATAGTCTTCACAAAAGGTTAGAAACCTTAGTGGGGGAAGAGGCCCATAATAAGATCACAAAGTTCATAGTTAAAATTCAAATGGCTGAGCATTTAAAAAGTAAGGAGCGGCAAATCAGGAAGTTTCACAATCTTTTAGTGCAGAAAAGGCGTACTTTCAGGGGGAGTAGTTTTAAAGATACACCCAGACAAATTAGTGACAACAGGGAAAACTGGGTAACTCTGACCACCATGTGGAGAACACACAAGATTTTGTGAACAAGATCAAGGACCTGCAGCTGGAGACAGATTGTTGTGAAAGTGTCGTGACACGAACCCACAACAGGGGGCGTTAATGAACGGACAATGGATAAGCCAAAAAGTAACAATTTAATGTTGTGAATCGCACAACGAAGTACAGACAATAACAATATGGTGGAATGTCAATTATACACAAGGTGACGTGTGGGCAGGCTCGATGATAGAAGACGTCTGGCAAGAGAAGAGCCGGATCCCACACAGCTTCCACCACCAACGGATCTGAAGAACACCGGAGCCGCCAAGCCCTGCGCCCCAGGTGGCCACTGTCTTCAGCAGTCAGACCCGGTACTGCTGGCAGAGAACAGAGACAGTACTGATGAGTGTGAGTTCGCACACTCAGTAATCCCACAGTCAGTGTTCTTTAAGGAGGGAGCACCTCCACCTCCAATCACACACTCGTGCAGCTCCTGTTTAACCACTTATCTGGTTTGGGGTGTGAGGCGAAGCCGTTGCAGTCCACACCAAACGCCAATCCCACAGATAAGGACACACCACAGGAAAACGGCTGCAAAGAAGTTCAGATTATTGCTTAATGAAAGTCAACAGAGAAGTTACCTGAATGGTAGCTGATTTCTCGGCGGGGAGGTGGAGTTGCAGTCCGGCCTTTAAGGTGGTGGCAATGATGTGGATGAGTGACAGCTGATGCTGATGACGAGTAACAGCTGTCACTCCCGGTTGCTATGACGCCCTCTCGTGCTTGAAGCCCGCACTTCAAGCAGGGCGCCATCTGGTGGTGGTGGGCCAGCAATACCTCCTCTTTAGCGGCCCACACAACACAGATGAAACTATGGTGTAATTTGATGTGACATTGTTGTTCACCTGCATCTCCACCCCTGAGGCCATCTCAGCTGTGAGGCAGAGACTGCTGGAGGATGTGTCTCTACTTGAAAGGACCAAACTCACACCAGACCACATCTGCCAACTCTTGGAGATCTGTCTTAACACCACGTATTTCCTGTTTAGGGGGAATTACTACAGGCAGATCCATGGTTGTGTGATGGGGTCTCTGGTATCCCCCATTGTGGCCAATCTGTACATGGAGCGAGTGGAGAAGACAGCCTTGATGTCTTTCACGGGCATCTCTCCCAGTCACTGGTTCAGATATGTCAGTGACACATGGGTTAAAATCAAGCAACAGGAGGTCGAGGACTTTACAGAACACATCACCTTGGTGGATTCCAATGTCAAGTTCACACGTGAGGATGCCAGAAACAACCATTTAGCCTTCTTGGACTGTGATGTTACGATTGGAGAGAACAGGCAGCTCCAGACAGGGGTTTACAGAAAACCCACTCACACTGACCAATATCTGTTCTTTGGCTCAAACCACCCCCTTGAACACAAGCTTGGGGTGATCAGGACTCTTCAACACAGAGCCCTACAGGTGCCCACAACTGTAGACGGAAGGGCTAAAGAACAACAACTTGTACGGAAAGCCCTCACAGAATATGGGTACCCACGATGGTCCCTGGACAAAGTGCAGAAGTCCCAGAAAACAAAGAGACAAGATAGACAGGAGACGAAGACAAGAAGAAGAGGAGTGTCTCTCCCTTATTTAGCAGGAGTAGGGGAAAAACTACAGAGGCTCTTCAGACAGCACAAAATCCCAGTTTACTTTAAACTGGTTAACACCTTGAGACAGAAATTAGTTCACCCTAAGGACAGGATCCCTAGTTACAAACAGAGCAATGTAGTGTATTCTATCAGATGTCAGGAAAACTGTAATGAACACTACATAGGTGAGACTAAGCAACCTTTACACAAAAGGGTATACCAGCACCGCAGAGAGGGCACCAGTGGACCTCAGTCTGCAGTTCATCTCCACCTTAAAGACACTAACCACATGTTTGAGGACAAGGAAGTTAAAATCTTAGCCAGAGAGAAGAAATGGTTTGAGAGAGGTGTCAAGGCCGCATTCTTTGTAAAACAGTTGAAACCCAGCCTTAACCGGGGAGGGGGTCTCAGACACGCTTTGTCCCCTGTTTACAATGGGGTACTCAGGTCAAAGCAGTTTCAGTCTTTTGTTTATGGTAATGAGTCATTCACGTCATCAGGAGAGTCGTCAAGGGAGCCTTCAGGAGAGACATCCGTCCCATCATTAGGAGGGACAGCTGCCCTGTCATTAGGAGGGTGCTAACTAGAGCACAATAGGTGCTAATTAGAGCTATTGTTTAGTCACTAGCCTGTAGCAGTCTGCCTCTCAGTAGGAGGAGTCTGGTTAGGTTAAAAACTCCAGCTTTTGTTGGCTTCTGTTTTATTCTTCTCTACAAGAGTCAAGACAGAAGTCAGACTACCAGAGCAAGAATTTTAGCTGAGGAAGCTTCTGCAATTTGAAGCGAAACGTCGTCACGTCAAGCAACCCAGTCCAGTCGAAGATTCAAGCTTCTCTACTCATTTTTTAAAATATTTATTTATTTTGCTTCTTCAAAGGCCCAACAATCACCTAATTAATCTGAGCACCAAACCAAATTCTAATCCACCTCTCAGAATATACATTGCTGCAAAACTTTGTGCAACTATGAAAAGACTACGATGGAATCCTATAACTCAACTTCGATCCAGACTTTGATCCAAATGACACACATTTGCTTGATTGTTGACCTGAAAAGTAGTTGATTGTGGTATTTTATCCAAATCACTCATCTCTGATCATGTTCCTGACTTTTAATCCTGATCATTGACCTTTAAATTGCACTTTGATTATAATCACTGGTATTTGATTCAGATTAGTGAACTATGTAAGTGGATAAAGTGAATGGATGAATCTGTGCTTTAAGGTGCTCACCTTTGAGTAGTTCACAAGCCATCTTTTAAGATGCATACCACCACCTACTGTATCAGAGCATGTGGAATCATGGCATTAATTTTCGAAGTCAATACAATACATAATGTGAAACAATACAATTAAAAAAACATGAAATGTTTTAATGTTATCAAGAAACAGCACAAGTGTGATAGTGTTAGCAAAATTATGCAGCACTTTAAAAAGAATGAACAAGTGCTGTAGTTTATATCTTAAGACCACCATATTGATGTGTTGATTCCTGCGATGTGCTTACGTTTGTTATTGATTTTTTATTTATTTATTTATTCATTTATTTTTTATGATAAATGCTTAAAACTTGGAAGACAGTTACCTATGGTAGTATTCAAAATGGTCTGTGAGATTGCCGGTACTGGTATATTTTGCAGTGGAACACTGGGTATCTAATTTACTTAAAAAAAATACAAAATACATGATGATATCCTATTGTGCGTGTGTGTTTGTGTGCGTGTGTCTATTTTTTTTTTTTCAAGAAAGTGGGCACCACAGTCTCATTTCAGGGTGGGTGCTAAAGGGATAAAATATGACGCATATGATGTAATTTCTCTACTTCCGTACTTCCGGGGGAAAAAAACCCCACAGTATTTTCTCTGATTTTATTTGGGCAAATTACATGCAAACAAATTGAAAATGCAAAGAAAAAGTGATGATGCGGTGGGATAGTGGACATGTGTTGCGGTTTGTTTATGACACGGAGATCAAACATGTTGAGGCTGTTTTGCAGGCGAAAGAACGCAGCTACTCTGGTTCTGCTTCATCTTTCCTTCTCCACTGGGAACAACAACAACAACAAAAAAACACTTTTCATGGTTGCTTCAGTGGTTGCAACCAAAAACAAAACAGTACACCATTTTTCCATATGACGTTATACTGTGTACAACAACAGCGGAAGTCCCCATAAGTGGTCAAATCCCGCGATATCATGCAGAGTTCAAACGAGACTGCGGTGCCCTATTTGTTTTATAACAGTGACAGCAAGAATCAAACTAAAATATTTTGTAGCTAGTTTCACATCATGTGACTGTCATGAAAGGGTTTGTAAGTGTCCACTATAACAGATCCATTTGACAGTATTGGATGTCATCCCTCCAATGTTTGATTGGGTCAAGCTCGACATTGAAGCTTTTTTGATTTAATAATTTTAACAGGAGGAGATTTAGAGAGCACGTACTGGTTCTGCTTTGCTAAGATTAGTATCTTACTGGGCTGTGACTGTTGGAGACAAAAACTTGTGACAAAACACACTTATGATTGACAAATTCTCAACTGGTATCTCACTGACTTGGTACCGATGACGTTAGTGCCTGTCTCCAAAATGTCATCTAAATATTGCAGACTCGTGGTTGCTATTAAACTGTTATTATGTGAAAAGAGGCTGTATAAATTTCCTCAACTGTAGCCAGTAAGGCACAGCCCTGTAAATAATAATAAAATAAATAATCAAATATTAATCAGTAACTAATATTTAAAAAAAAAAAGCCTAGCGTGACTCCACTGAGGGGAAACAGAAAACAAAAGCACAAAGAAAATTGTGAAAATTGCAGTCTCCCACATGCAGAATGAGGTCCCTGCTGGATCTGCTCTCCTGTCCCCTCTGGATCTGACTGACGTGCTCCAGGATGCGTTGGAATGACCACGTCTCTGTGGCGTGGTGAGGCATGTTGTCCAGCAGACCTTCCAGAGCTTGCCTCTTTTGATCTGATTTGATTTATTCAACAGTAACATTAATAACTGTTCAAATTTCAAATTCAAAATTCAAATGTATTAATTTATATAGCGCCAATTCACAACGAGATCGTCTCAAGGCGATTCCTTTGTTGTTTATTCACTCAGGGTCAGCACAGCAGACTGGAGGTGACCTGCATGTTGATCTGGCATGGTTCGCACAGTGGGTTGGACCCAGGAGGCAGCATATAAATTCCTTTATGCTTCTCAATGATAAATTCATAAGTCCAGATCAAGCTGGGATCAAGATGGGAGTCCTGAAGTCCGCGGCAACTGTGTGTACAGCTAGGCCAGCAGCAGAGCCGAGGCTCACTTTGTTATGTGGGCCGCTGAAGAGGAGGTACTGCTGGCCCACCACCACCAGATGGCGCCCTGCTTGGAGTGCGGGCTTCAAGCACGAGAGGGCGCCAGAGCCACTGGGAGTGACAGTTGTCACTCATCCTCAGCACCAGCTGTCACTCATTCATCTCATCACCATCACCATAAAGGCCGGACTGCAACTCCACCTCCTCGCCGAGAAATCAGCTACCATTCAGGTAATATTCTCTGCTGAACCTTAATTCGAGTATTAGTCTGATCTCTTTTTGCAGCCGTTTTCCTGGGACAGATACCCTGTCTGCTGAGTTGGCGTTTGGTGTGGACTGCGACGGCTTCGCCTCCTACCCCACTCAGATAAGTGGTTATTTCAGGAGCTGCACGAGTGTGTGATTGGAGGTGGAGGTTTTCCCTCCTAACTGTATACAGACTGTGGGATTACTGAGTGTGTGAACTCACACTCATCCGGACTGTCTCTGTTCTCTGCCAGCAGTACCGGGTCTGACTGCTGAAGATAGCGGCCACCTGGGGCGCAGGGCTTGGCGGCTCCGGTGTTCTTCAGCTCCGTTGGTGGTGGAAGCTGTGTGGGATCCGGCTCTTCTCTCGCCAGGCGTCTTCTATCGTCGAGCCTGCCCACACGTCACTTTGTGTATAATTGACAGTCCACCATATTGTTATTGTCTGTACGTCGTTGTGCGATTCACAACATTAAATTGTTACTTTTGGCTTATCCATTGTCCGTTCATTAACGCCCCCTGTTGTGGGTCCGTGTCACGACACTTTCACAACACACTTGGCCAATTCCAGAAGCATCGTTCCTCTCTGGTCTTCTCCGCTAATTTGGTGTGGTCCCAGAGCAGCTACTGCATGTCTCCCATGTTGAAAGTCAGATCCACATTTTTGTCTCCATTCATTCACCATGTAGTTTCATCCGTTGTCAACCCCTCACAAAGTTCTCACAATCCTTGCATGTTATCAGTCATGAAGACTACACTCAGAGGGCTTTGTGATGCCTGTGACAGCTCTGTGAGTATCTGGGGAGGACCTTTATCGCTTCCCCAACATTGAGGTGTTCAAAATTCAAGTCAGATGTGAGCAACACCCTGCAAGGGAGGGGATAGCAACACACAGCGGACGTCACGCAAAATCTTGCAAAATCTCTCACAAATGTCATTCACAAGCTGTTTATAGCCCAGTGAGATAGTACCCTAAGATCCCTATATAACGAGTACTAAATTACATGAGTATTCTAAAACTGCACATGCTGGGTTGGCAAATATGCAAATGATTTGCTAAAAATAATTGTGCAAATGACAGTGGGTGGTAACATGACACAGACAACAGTATGTAAATAAAGATGTGATATGTGTTAATGACCGTAAGCATTAAATGAAACAAGAGCAATCACAGATTTCTGATGTCCACCAATCTGGATACAGATCACCTCCAAAATTCAGTGGAGTCTCTCATGCACTAATATCTATCTGTGATGCAAATTTGGTGAGAATCTGTTCAGTAGTTTTGACGTAATCCTTAAAAATGTATATAAAGTGAAATTTTGATCCAGAATCTGGATCCAGATCACCTCCCAAATTCATTGGAGTGTTTCATGGTGTAATATCTATCTGTGGTGCAAATTTGGTGAGAATCCTTTAAGTAGTTTTGACATAATCCGTTATCTGTAAAAGCCTATAAAGTGAAACTTGATCCACTATCTGCATCATTACCACAGTTTAATGGAGTGTTTCATGGTGTAATATCTATCTGTGATGCAAATTTGGTGAGAATCTGTTCAGTAGATTTGACGTAATCCTTAAACGTGTATATAAAGTGAAATTTTGATCCAGAATCCGGATCCAGATCACCTCCCAAATTCAGTGGTTTCATGGTGTAATATCCATCTGTGGTGCAAATTTGGTGAGAATCCTTGAAGTAGTTTTGACACAATTCGTAATCTATAAAAGCCTATAAAGTGAAACTTGATCCACTATCTGCATCATTACCAAAGTTTAATGGAGTGTTTCATGGTGTAATATCTATCGGTGGTGCAAATTTCGTGAGAATCCATCAAGCAGTTTTGACGTAGTCCTTCAAAGCCTATATGAAGTGAAATCCTGACCCAGAATCTGGATCTGTATCCAGATCACCTCCAAAATTCAGTGGAGTCTTCCATGTCCTAATAACTATCTGTGGTGCAAATTTGGTGAGAATCTGTGGAGTAGTTTTGATGTAATCCTTCAAAGCGTACATAAAGTGAAATCTTGATCCAGAATCCACATCTGGATCACCTCCAAAATTGAGTGGAGTCTTCCATGGCCAAACATGTAACTGTGGTGAAAGTTTTGTTAAAATCTGTGCATTAGTTCACTTGCAGGTATGTGCAAAATAAGATTTCATGAATTGGATAATTGGCTGATCAGCAGTTTCATGGCCAGTTGTGGCCTGTTGTCTTGTTATTTCATGGTATGTTGAGAAGATAAATCATTTTATAAATCAGGCCTACAGTCAGGACACTGACAAAAGATTTGCTGTTTTTCCTCTGTTTGAAATGAAGGATTTGAAATGAAATAGTCAAGATGAAGGACAGAAGAGCCTTTGTTGTCATTGTATATATATGGATACACACAGCAAAATTTGTCCTCTGCATGTAACCCATCCTAATTACAGTTAGACACAATCCAACCACTAGGAGCTGTGGGCAGCCACAGTCCGGCACCTTGTGACCAACTATAGCTGTAGAGACGCTGCCATGGTCAGGGTCAGAGAAAGGAATCGACCCTAATGTGCATGTTTTGATGGTGGGAGGAAACCTGAGTGTCCGGCAAAAAACTCACACAGACGTGTGCGAACAAAGGAACTGGGCATGGGTGAAATTAAATCCAAGACCTTCTTGCTGTGAGGCAAGAGTGCAAACCGTTGATCCATCATGCTTCTGTGGTTATAGTGTAGACTTTTAGCTTTAATTTAAGGGTTTAACAAAAATATTTCAGTAGTCATTTTGGAGTTTTAACTATTCTTAAACATAGTCCCTGCATTTTCAGAGCCATATAGTCCAATACTGGAAAATCACTACAGTTCCTTTAGCAATGTTAATAATATCCAAATTTCTTGCACTGGGCAGTTGAGTGACTTACATGGAATATTTCATTACCATTTTTATACATATTCCCTTGATTTTCAAAGCCCCATAGTCCTATTCTGGAAAATCACTGTTGTCCCTTGGGTAAGGTCCTAAATACCAAGTTGCTCCCGGTGGGCAGTTGAAGTTCTTGCATGGCATAACATTGTTGTGTGACTGTAATTGTGAATGAGTCCATGTGAGGCATTGCTGTAAAGCAGAAATGAGGTCCATTTACCATTCTATACAGGTACTGAGGCCCTTGGTGCTGGTGCACTCCAACAGATTCTGTAGTATGAAGCGGTTGAGGTCAACCAATTCCCCCCTGGACTGGATGCCAGTTTGTCACAGGCTACATCCCCATCCAAGTATTCCTTTACAACTGTGTAGACAAGAACAATGCAGATGAAGTGTGTGTTCTGAGGGCACAGACAGGATGCATGACCAGTAATCAAACCCAGGTCTACATATTGACAGCCCAATTCCTTATCTTGTTGAGCTACCTGCTCTTACAGTCATTTCAATGCATAGGCCCTCCATTGCCAACGGATAATTAATTGAAAAGCAGTTTCACGGCCCGTTGCAGCCTGTTGTCTTGTTATTCTATGGAATGTTGAGCAGATAAAAGATCTGCATTTGATTCTCGGCATTATTAAGAGGTCCAAAAAGGTGTTAGATCAAGTGAAGGAGGCCATGGATGGGGAAAAATAACCTTTCATATCGCATAAAATTTAGGAGTGGCCAAATTTACAATTTAGTACATTTCTTAAAAATAAAGATTATAACAAATACTTAATAGCTAACATAAAACAAAGAATTAGCACAGATATTATCTAACAGGAGGAAGGCATGTCACTGCCAAGATGCCTTCATGAATGCATAAATACAAAAGGTTTACAAAAAGGCGAAAACCACTGGTTACACCCAATAACAGGAAGGACAGATTAGACACATTCAAAGGCCTGTGCAGTTCTGGAACAAGATGCTTTGGACAGATGAAACCAAGATTAATCTGTACCAGAATGAGAAGGAAAGGAATGGCTCACTATCTGAAATATACATACCACATCACCTGTCAAACATGGTGGAGGCGTTGTTATGGTACAGTACTGGCTCACTGTTGTTTATTGATGTGACTGCTATAGTGTCTATAGGGCTATAGTGTCTGTGAAGGTGAAACTCTTGTCTTCTGTTTTTCACAACATCATGTGAACACAATACCTTCAGTGTTTCCAGCACAGGAAACTATGGCTTTAATATAAACACATTATGATTGTGCTGCAACATACAAAACCTTATGAATGCGTCTCATGTTCTGCAGACGCTGTACTGGACCATCGTGGTGAAGAAAGAGTTGAGCCAGAAGGTGAGGTTCTTAATTTACCAGTGACTTTACGCTCCTATCCTCACCTAAGGTCATGATCTATGGGTAATGACCAAAAAAAAAAAAAAAAAAAGGCAGAAATGAAGTTCCTCTAGGAGATATCTGTTCTTACACTCATGGACAGGATGAGGAGCTTGAATACAATTATTGGAAGGGAGTAGAGCCACTGCTTCTTTGCGTTGAAAGGATCCAGATGAAGTGGCTCTGATCCATGGTCGTCTTCCTAGTAGTGATGCAGTTTAGCTAAAATTCCCATAACAATTGTTCATTTTGTGACTAAAGCACCAAATTTGGCACTCATATTCTAAATGAACAAATACTTATTTTCAGATGTGGAGGTATCTACAGGGGTCAATGAAGAATTACACCTGGGTCAAAAGTTCCAATCATATTGAAAGGTATATCATATCATATCATTTGTCTAGTAAAAGTAAGTCCCTTCGGCTGCTCCCTTGTTTGCACCCGGGGTCGCCACAGCAAATCCAAGGTGGATCTGCATCTTGAATTGGCACAGGTTTTACACGGGTGCCCTTCCTGATGCAACTCCACATTACATGGAGAAATGTGGCAGGGGTGGGATTTGAACCTGGAACCTTCTGAACTGAAACCAAGCAAATTAACCACTTGGCCACCACCCCTGCCTGATTATGATTCCAAAAAGGTATAGATTAGACTATCCTTGACTAACTGATGTGGAGTTACAGAGTAAAAACAGCAAAAATTATGTCAAAGGTCAATTTCAGTTTGTAGGGGTCAAAAGATAAAGTTGTTCCAATTTTGGTAAAAAGTGATGCAAATTCTTGGTTAAGAGGATTTCAAAAGGAATAGTTTTTACCATCTGTTATGCTTAGTTATCATATTATGGGGTAACGTATGTCACATGTCATAGAATCCAATGGATGTTGACCTTGTTTGACCTTTACTTTGGAGCCCAAACATTCAACATAGACAAAACTATTCCATTCATTAATCAGATTCGCTCAACCAATAATTTGCCTAACTTTATTGCCAAAATTGGTGCAACTTTGCTGTTTTTACACTGTAACTCCACAACATTTAGTCAAGGATAGTTCAAACCACACCTTTTTGGGATCATTTTGATCAGACAAATAATAATATGATATACCTTTCAATATGAATGGAACGCTTTTAAATTTTGACCCCTGTAGGTCAAGAGAGGTCAGCTCCAGGATACATCCACATCTGAAAATAAGTATTAGTTAATTTAGAATATGTGTGCCAAATTTGGTGCTTTAGTCACAAAATGTACAATCATTTTGCCTATCTGCTGCACTAGTCAGGTCTTCCAGTTACATAGCAAACCATCATCAGACCAATTATCTTCCGATACATTTAGTTCCGATAACTTTCAGTCTGATAACATTTTTTTTTATTTATTTATTTTTTTTGCTGGTAAAGTGAGCAAAGTTTAACAGTCAAAAACATATAAACCCTAAAATCAAACATTTTAGTCCATCTGTTGTGTGTTTGTAGTAGACTGGCTGCCTGTCGTTTGCTGATGACATCATCATTAAGCGCAAAATGTAATTGGCCGGTCAACGCAAGGAGCATTCTGGGTAGTGTAGTTCAGGTTTACTTTGGACGTTACATTGAGTGAGTCTGCTCGACACAAAAACAAAATGGATTAATTTTAACATTATTTTATTTTATTTCTTTGTGGCTGTAATTTAATCACCAAGACTCGGTGGGGGAGAGGAGTGCTCACGACATCTGTGTGTACAGAGGGACTTTTCTTCACCATTTAGACACTGTTTTGGATTTTTTTTTTTTAAAGGATGCTTTATGTGGATTATTTATTCAGATGAATCCCACTGAAACTAACAGGTAAGAATTTATATTTACTACGTGTATTTCACTCTTAATGGATGTATTTTGGTTGTTTAAGCAGCAGGGTTCAAAGCGTGTTAAAAAAGCATCAGCTTTTTAGTTCGTCAATGACGGTGTATCTAATACCGAGATAAACTGTGACTTCTAATACTGTGTTTTACTGCTTTTGAAAGATAATGGCAGTGTTTGGGGTTTTATTTTTTATTAATTCATTTTTTATGCATTTGTAGTTGTGATTCTTGAATTTACCCAGCAGCGAAAAATAAAAAGGAAACTGGTTTATCAGAAGCCGACAGTGTAATCTGATGTGGCTGCGTCTGAATCAATACTAAAAGTTATTGGTTATCTGTAAAAAAGATACATTTTTTTTAGCAGTTTATTGGTTTAGCATCATAATTAATGGTTATTGAAGCTAACTTTTTGGTTAGCTGTACCTACCACTGGGGGCGTCATGGGTTATGCTTTGAAAGTTATGGTTATGGTTATGGGTTATGGTTTGAAAGCCAGTTGCAATAAAAAATAACAAACTTTAACTTCACTTTTGCCTCCATTAAAAGGAGGCACTGATTCAGTTCTTGCGTACTCCATGACTGATATGTAGTTTTTGTAAATGTACTATAATGTGACACACTGAAACAAATTGATCCCTTGAGGTAAAAGCTTTTAAAGGCAGCATGAATTGATCGCACTGAAAGAAGTAGGTACATTTTCAGCTCAAAACCCCACAAGAACCAGCAATCTTCTGTCTTTTAAATCATTAAGTCTTATCGTTATATTAAGGAGAAGCACGTCAGACAACAAAATATAGGGCGGAGCGTTGTGTTAACAGCGCACTAAGCTATAGTGAAAGCGCGACATGCATCATTGGGAGACAGTGTTATTTTTACTGTCTGAATCCAGTATTAAGTCAGGGCTTTTTGTGTTCTGATCTGTCAGTTTTTCATTATACAAAATGAAGATGACAAAGACAAAAGACACTTGAACAACCACCTCAAAGAAAAGTGTTTCTGATGCTCCTCGACCATCTTCTGCTCTCTTTTTTGAGTTTGAGAGTGAGAAATTCCTGACAAATTACCCAACAGGTGAGCATCACAAACAGACAAAAGGCATTTCCCGCACAGCTGGGTACCATTTCCTGGACTGGGTAATAATAGTACTCGTGGGTATAGAAGGTAGCAACCAGAGCAGTTTAACATTTTATCCTGATGACCTTGACCTTCATCCAAATGATTGACAGCTGTCTGACCCTGCCAGGGTAATTCTGAAATCCAACTCAGTACAGTGGATCCTCGGTTTTAGAACTTAAATGGTTCCTAAATGTTGTTCTTAAACCGAGTTGTTCTTAAACTGAAACCAATTTTCCCATAAGAAATAATATAAAATGGATTAATCTGTTCCTGGCCCCAAAAAGAACACTGCGTTTTTACCTTTTTAATAGCATTTCATGCATAAAAGGCAGACAAAATACAAAGAATATGCATCGTATCTCATGCAAAATACTGTACAGTATTATAATCAACTAGACCATTTAATTTCACCTTTCCTGTACAGAAGAGACCATATTAAGAACAGCAGGTAACTGAACTTCTGAACGGATCAGGCGCCTCTGTTGCAGTGAAACTCTGGTCGGATTTAATGTTGTATGCTAACAGCATTAGCACTTTTAGCTGACGGTAGCTTTACCCGTTAGCTCCTCTTAATGCATGATTACTGGAAAAAATATGTGATTCATAAGTTTTAATGTTACAACAAAGTAAACTGTTAGAAGAACCCAAAAAAAAAAACCTTTACGGCAGTTTTGGAGTTCATTGTCATCCACATATCAAGTTTAGTGAAAATCGGCCAAAGGACCTGAGGAGGAGAGGAACGAGACAAAATTTTAACCTTTGATCCTGTGACCTCAGTGACTGACCTCTGGTTCATTTGACCTTGCCTGGGCAGTTGCAGAACCTGCTTGTATTTGTTTGCCAAGTCTGGTGCAAAGTGAAGTGAAAAAAAAAAAAATCCAAAACAAAATTTTGACTTTTGTCCCCAGTGACCTTGACCTTTGGCAATACAAACTATTTTACAACAGTTCTGTAGTTAGCTGTCATCTGCACATCACATTAGGCAGAAATCAGTCAAAGGACCTAGGATGAATAGGGGAACACACAGACACTTTTTTTCATCTTTAACCCAATGTCTGTGACCTTTTGCCAAAGGAAAGCCCATCAGGACAATTCTGTGTTAAACCTACATGTGTACACAAAGAGTTTGGTGGAAACTGGCCCGAGTACTTCGGAGGAGGAGCTGAATAAACAAATGTTACCCAAATTGTATGATTATCAGGATCTTAAAAAGTACTTAAAAAGTAAAAGTAAGCCAGCAGCAACTGTTATTTTATATCAGAGATCAAATAAAAGGACATTTTATGGTTGGTGAGCACATGTGAGGAGTGAATATTGAGAGATGGCATCCAGAATTGTATTAAAAGGCCGTTTTCTTTTCCTGCTCCCTGCTGTGAGGCTCCAGATCGGAAACTGAGTGATGTTTCCATACACACAAAAAAAAAAAAATCCTCTTACCTCTCGCTCGGCTGCACACACTCACATTTTCTCTCACTTGTTCTCTCTTTTCGCTCAGGCTCGCAGAGTAGATTTGTTTTCTCTATGATGAGAGGGATTATGGGATAAAGGGTGAGGTGGGGTGGGGGGCGTGACATTTTCCTTCAGTTCGGACCAAAGCTCCTCTGAGCAGTAGCACAACGACAAACAGATGAATGTCTGTTTCAAATCGGAGCGCCGCTGTTCATGCCACACTGCCTCCATATTTTGGGCATGAATGGGATTCTGAAGTCTGCTTTCGTTTGGATGACTGAAAATCAGCAGGAACTCAACTGTGTGACATCTGGCTTGGCAACAGTATTGAAAGGGATCATTTCATTTTTCTACAGGGTGTAAAGTTTACAGCAAAAATTTTATTTTATTTTATTTTATTTTTTTTTTTTCTTTCAATAAGAATTACACTCTACTAAATCATACTTGGACAGTAGATGTCAATATGTGCCTAATGTCAGTTGTAATTTGCCAGTTAACTACAAGAAGAAAGATTTGAAACATTTTGAAGCAGTATTCTGACTTAACCATAACAGTACCAATACATATTAGCATCACCCCCAGCCACACGTTCTATCTATTCTCTAATAACACTTTTGCTTTCCTGTTCTGTTGCATATTTCAGCTCATATTGTGACATCTTTTTCATGCAGGCACCGGAACAATGATCAAAGTGGGTGTTTCAAAGGTTTCTAAAATTTTTGAAGCAGTGTTACAAGTTAGCGAACAGTAATTTGTAGTAACGTCAAAAGTGCCGCTTCTATAACCACATGTCCTGTATGGATTCTTTGATTAGTTTTACTTTCCCACTCTGCTCTATATTTTATTTCAGATTTGCCCACATAATCATGTTTCTGCCAGTAGTCCACTTGTTAGCTGATGCTAATATGTGGGGTGGCGCTCATGTGTCTATAAAATAGTTGCCTTTGAGGTACCATCTACACAATCTGGTCAGGATGGACTAACTCAGTCACTCATCAACATTTAGGCTGTCCAAGCTCTACAATATTGGAATATTTTGAAAATGGAATACATTTTCAGTTTGGCAACTCAAATTTCCTGCTGTCCTTTTGGGAGACTGAATGAGCTTGTCTGTCGTGACTGTTTAAATATTCTCAACATTTATATGAATGTCTCAGTGTGAAATTACTTTTTTAAAACTGATTTTCCCAAAACAGCCAGTGAAGAAACGTTTACTGCTTGTTGTTTTTTTATCGCCAAATTTAGCAGTTTTTCTATTCAGTTAATGCACTTTAACAGGGTCAATATGGCCATTTAATAGAGCAAATATTGTAAAATCAACAATATTTGTACTCAACATCCAAAACAATAGTAAAATGCCAAGATAGAAATTTATGGTTTGTAAATTAATTGTTTATGGAGAACTCTTAAGTTCTCAACTAACTGGTAGACTTTATAATATGTACAATTTATTGATTTTCTTGTGCTTGGATGTCATGTTTCTTTGAAACTGGATGAACAATAATCTAGGTTTGGGTCGATTGTCATGGTCTTTGGTGGAATGTCACAGCGGCAGGTTGAACAAACACTTCATGTCACTGCGATCACAATATCAAGATTGAGGAGTTAGTACGATCACAAAGCATTAATGACCGAACATGTATAATTACATAGCAACAACACCTCCACATCAGCCTCCAGCACATGACATCACATCTAGAGCACATCACAATAAATCCATGCAAACCTGGTTGTGAAATCCAACAACTTTGTTGATCCAAAAGGACACTGAGCCCTATTTTTCACCTGGACCAAAACACTGCAAGTGCCATTGGTAGTTTCCTCTCAGCACTGTTGTCATTGTGTCATTCTACAGTAATGGAATTGCAATCAGAACAAATTTTGAATGCTAAACTAAAATATGGCCAGATTTTGCTGTTATATTAATTATGTCACTGTAGAATCACCCCACATTCATGCTCAGCACCCAAGTTGTGTAAATAATAGTAATCATTGTGCTCATCTGTGCTGTTTGTAGGCCTTGAAATAAACTGTGAACAGTTGTAGTGTTGGTACATTGCTATTAAGACTGTGCCAATCTGAAATGGATCAATATCTGATCCAAAAGGAGCCAAAATTACTGGATCATCCAGTAATCATGGGGGTTCTGATCAGATCAGAGTCTTCTATTTCACATCTAAGTCATATTCTGGTGTGTGAATGTTTTTCTTTAAAGTAGACCTGCATTGAAATAAATGTGGTCAGATTTCAGAAAGAAATAGCTGATATGTATTTATAAAACCCTTGTGAATGCAGTAAAGTAAATCTGTAAGCCCAAATTTGTAATTCAGCTGAGAAATCTTCGTTTAAAAATGACAAATTTGCAGCTAAAATTTAGCCCTCTGTGAAAACAGTTTGTACAGCCGTATCATTTCCATGACGTCAGGGACAAGACGACGCGCTCCCGCCTTCAGTCCGATCCCACATTGAAACTGATTTTATCTGTTAGTAATTTTACTTATACACGTCCTGGTTTCAACATCCAAAAGTAAGCTGCAATGAATGTGAGATACAGATCTGTGTGCTCAGATCAGCAACGACATCGACAGCGGGCGCCGTTCTTCCTCTCCCGCTCTCTGCCTCTGCTACGCTCGCTGTTTTAATGCGAAGCGGCCGGTACACCTGTTGCTGCAAGGACAGACTTCTTGCGGCAAAATCCACAGCACCGCACGTCTCGGCAATTGGAGCCCCAGAGCTCCATGGACGCTGAGAGAGGTTTATATATTTTTAATGACTGGGATTCTTTGCGGGTCTCGCCTCCATATCCCGCGATGGTACCGGAGGCAAAAGACAGTAGATTTTCATTGCGACACCACTCAATCAAACGGGCGTATGAAAAAGTCCTCCAAAATAATTTTCAAGCACAAATAAAAGAAATGTGTACTCACCAAATGTGCCGCAAGACAATATGAAGTTTTAAAAAAGTAGATCCTTCCGTATAAGACAAGAAAAAGGTGCAGATGCAAACTGACGTAAATCCACAAATTACAATTGGCTCCGTTGAATGACAGATCTAGGCTTGCAGATTTACTTTACTACATTCAGAAGGATCTCATGTGTAAATGTAAGTCATTTTTTGTTCAAAAAATCTGACTGCATTTTTTTCAATGCAGGTCTCCTTTAAGGGAGTAGAATTTGTTTCAGAATTTGAATTGTTTTTTTCTGATACTACATCCCAAAAAATATATTTGTTGACAGATTAGTTGTTTTAAGAACAGGAAAAGATATGGGATTGGTATTGAGCTTTGCAGACATTGAAAGTTCCAATATTGATATTGAATTGAACATGAAAAAGTGGCCTTCTGCCATACGTAGTTGGTATCATATGGACTGGCAGCCTGTCCAGGGTGTATTGTGCCTCTCGCTCGGTGACCACTGGGATTGTCTTAAGCCCCCCATGATGCTTAACTGGAATAAGTGGGTTTAGATAATGGAAAATGGATGAGGCAATAGAAAACAATTCAGCCATTGACCACCAAAAACCTAGTATTTCATGCTATTTATGCTTATACAACAAGGATTCACATTAGCACACCAAACTAGAATGAAACTGAACTGAGAACAAACAACAAATATGAAGGAAGTATAAAGAAACTTGGAAAAATACAAAACTTCACTTAAGTTGCTTCACCTCAGGGAACTTTGGTGGCTGCTCCCATAAATGAATGCACCTATACAGATATGTTTAAAATTATAATAACTGTATAGTGGGGAGGCACAATGGTCATGGGTTTGTTTCCCACCTGGTACTTTCTGTGTGGAGTTTGCATGTTCTCCCTGTGTTTGCATGGGTTCCGTCTGGGTGCTCAGGCTTCCTCCCTCTTCCAAGACTGGTGTCCTGCCCAGATTGTACCCCCCCATCCACAACACATATGGTGTTGTGTGTTGGGGGGTTTGGCTGGATGTTTTTGTGTTGTTTTCTTTTCTTTGCTCTCCAGGTGGTATGCAAACTGGTTTTTGTCTGTGGAGACGGTGCTGGCAGAAGAATCCTTCACCCTCATCAACATTATTGGCTGCACTTGTGGAGGATGTCCACGTGTAGGCCTAATGACTCGCAGCACCTGTGGATGATGCTCACGTGCAGACTTAAGGACTTTTCAGCTGAAGCAGATAATTAGATGGCGTTCTGCATTTAAGCCATGAGTGGTTCAAGCAGAATTGCCGGGAACTCGACCTTGTGACGTTCGTTTGTGAGATGCTGAGGACCGCGCAAGGGTTTGACACATCGTGCCTGTGAAGGAGGACGGGTGAGGGACACATGCTGTCAGCACACATCAGAGGTGATTGATTGTCTGAATAAGTGTTAATAGTAATTTGGTATTTTGTTATGCAGTATATTTGAACATTGATGAGAATTGTGCAGCTCGCTTCTCACGGCCGTGGCGTGCGGACTGATGATCCGCCACCTGTTGTGAGAAGCTGCTCATTTACATAAAGCTTAAAGTCAGACCTGAATGTGTTGCTGATAGCATGTGCCTTTGAAGGATATTAGTTGTAGCTGTTGACTTACCTCACCTCTTCTATCCTTCACAGAGTCAGTTTGTTGTGTCCACCTGGGGGGTGTTTGGCGGTGAATTTGAGTCCAGAAGCGCCGGGCTTCGATCCCTTTGGGCGCTGGAGAGCGCGCCGTCCTTCACTCCGCCAGACAAGCTATATATTATGTTGTACACAATTATTGCACGGAAAGGGAAATAAATGTTTTGTTTTTGGAACCGCTTTCTGGTTATTTAGCGCTGGGTTCAGTCAGACGCAGGTCCGCTCCTCAACCCGCGTTGGCACATAACATATGGCAGATGTGTTGTGGATGGGGGGAAATAAGTAAATAGCAGTAAAAACAACTAAAAAGAAATGATCACATAACACAGAAACATTGGTGTGTGCGTTGAACTGACAGGGGGCATTACAGCTGACAGCCACAGCTGTTGAGATCTCTGGTTCTGGATGTCCCAGGTGGGGAAAATATATCGTGTTTGGACCGACATCAACTAACAACTGTCGCGTGTGTGTCTGCTTGCTGTCCTCACGTGGGCATACATAAAAACATATAGCACTGTTGTGATAGGCTACAGCAAGCGAGCACATGGCACGCACATTGACAGGCTACCCCAGGTGAAACAGGCTGTCAGATCATAACATGCAGCAGACAATCTGAATGTCACGTCACCCACCTGAGCTCTGTTGCACATGACCTGGTGTCTGTCCTGTGGTGCGCCGTCTACAGGACACACATGTCGGGCCAGACACGCACGCAGGGCTGGCTGGACATGCCACCAGCAGATGTGGACATAAGAGTGCGCTGCATCATTCATGTCATTACATGCCTGTACATCTGTGACCATGGGTCATCTATAGAGGAACAGACGGATCATACTTGTATTGTTCGCTTGATAAGAGGGCTTCAATAAAATGCGGTGTTGTTTTCATGGTGTGTGGTTTTATTTTTTATTTTTTAAATACGTTTATGTCCTTGTTGATTTCAGGGATTTTTCCCCACCTTTTATAGGACAGCAATGGTAGTGCAGTGGTAAAGTAACTGGCTGGCAGTCAGAGCTTTTGTAAATTGCAGGTTCAAAACCCATGGGCGGCTTGTATCTTTAATGTTTTTTTACAGCAGCTGCGCGATGTGGCTACACATGCTCCAGCTGCTCCCGCTGGGGTCCCACTTTTTGAGACACCCTATACAAGCAAACATGAAGCACCTCCTTAACACAATAGATGTATTACTGTAAGTTTAACAGAAAATAATTAAGACTGAAGTGGAGCTGGATGTGCCCAAAATGCACTTTTCCAATGCATTTTTGACTGTACACTACACATAATCAGTATAGAGCCTTTTTTTAGTTTATGAGTATTAAAATTGACAATGTTTCTTTACACAAGATTTGGATTTTCTATAACATGTACTGCGCTTAATGAACAATTTGTGTGAGCATTTTCTGTTTATAATAGAGTGTTGCACTTGATGTTTTGCTGAGTATATTATCTTTCTAGTTTTGTATAATTGTTTTTTGTTTTGTGCCGCAAAGCAGTGAAGCAGAGTATTGTTTTACTGGTGTGTGTATGGACCAGATGACTCAAAAATGGCTAGATGTATTTCTGGGAATCTTGGTGGGAATATTACTTGGATAGATGCCTAGTGGTGAATAGATACTGGAATAGTTTGCTCAAAAGTGAAAGGTTAAAGTAAAAAATAAAAACATGTTCTGAAAAATATCATTTTTGTAGATCTCAACAACTAAGGAGTCTAGATGGATGATCTAAATGCACATATTGATCGGTAAAATATTTTTGATAGATTTGACTGGTATGAAATTGAAGTGACACAATAGTTATGTGCATATTTACTTGTACATTTATTTATATTGTGGTGTGCACAGTGCACAGGGTAGTTTATCAGCCGTCTGATGCCTTTCATTTGTTTTATGCCATCACAAACTTAACGTTTATGTTTATTTATTTGAAATGGGTCAGTGCATATTAATGGATATAGTTGCATGCAGTTCAGACCCTCCATAACCAGTAAAAAATCAAGGACCGAGACGTCGCCCGGTATGGCGGAGCCGGGGTCCCACCCTGGAGCCAGGCCTGGGGTTGGGGCTTGCGCGCGAGCGCTTGGTGGTCGGGCCTTAACCCATGGGGCCTGGCCGGGCTCAGCCCAAAAGAGTGACGTGGGCCTGCCCTCCTGTGGGTTCACCACCTGCAGAGGGGGCCATGGGGGTCGGGTGCAGAGAGGATTGTGTGGCGGTCAAGGGCGGGTGGCCCGGCGGCCCGGTCCATGCTCACAGCCCCTGGCTGTTGGGACGTGGAATGTCACCTCGCTAGGGGGGAAGGAGCCTGAGCTTGTGCGGGAGGTTGAGAGATACCGACAAGAGATAGTCAGGCTCACCTCCACGCACAGCTTGGGCTCTGGTACCCAACTCCTGGAGAGGGGCTGGATGCTTAATTTTTCTGGCGTTGCCCACGGGGAGAGGCGGAGAGCTGGGGTCTCATTGCTTATTGCTCCCCAGCTCAGTCGCCATGTGTTGGAGTTCACTCTGCTGAACGAGAGGGTCGCGTCCCTATGCCTTCGGGTCGGGGACAGGCCTCTCACCGTTGTCTTGGCCTACGGGCCGAGCAGCAGTGCAGAGTACCCAACCTTCCTGGAGTCCCTGGGAGGGGTACTAGATAGCGCTCCAACTGGGGACTCCATTGTTCTCCTGGGGGATTACAAAGAGAGGGGCAGAGCTGTCGACCGATCACCACCTGGTGGTGAGTTGGATCCGCTGGGAGGGGAGGAAGCCAGTCAGACCTGGCAGGCCCAAACGTATCATGAGGGTCTGTTGGGAACGACTGGCGGAACCCTCTGTCAGCGAGGTTTTCAACTCCCACCTCCGGGTGAGCTTCTCCCAGATCCCGGGGGAGGTTGGAGACATGGAGTCCGAGTGGACCATGTTCTCCACCTCCATTGTCGATGCGGCTGCTCGTAGCTGTGGTCGCAAGGTCTCTGGTGCCTGTCGCGGCGGCAATCCCCGAACCCGGTGGTGGACACCGGAAGTAAGGGATGCTGTCAAGCTGAAGGAGGAGTTCTACTTATCTTTGTCGGTAGGTGGGACCCCAGAGGCAGTTGACAGGTACCGGCAGGCCAAGCGGTTGCAGAGGCAAAAAGGCGGGTCTGGGAGGAGTTCGAGGAGGCTATGGAGGAGGACTATCAGTCGGCCTCGAAGAGATTCTGGCAAACCGTTCGATGCCTCAGGAGGCGGAAGCAGCTCTCCACCAGCACTGTTTACGGTGTGGGTGGGGAGCTGTTGACCCTGACTGGGGATGTTGTCGGGCAGTGGAAGGAGTACTTCGAGGAGCTCCTCAATCCCATCGTCACGTCTTCCGAAGAGGAAGCAGAGACTGGGGACTCAGAGGCGGACTCATCCATTACCCAGGCCGAAGTCACCAAGGTGGTTAGAAAGCTCCTCTGTGGCAAGGCTCCTGGGGTGGATGAAATCCGTCCTGAGTACCTTAAGTCTCTGGATGTTGTGGGACTGTCTTGGCTGACACACCTCTGCAACATCGCGTGGCCATCGGGGACAGTGCCTCTGGATTGGCAGACCGGGGTGGTGGTCCCTCTGTTTAAGAAGGGGGACCGGAGGGTGTGTTCCAACTATAGGGGGATCACACTCCTCAGCCTCCCCGGTAAGGTCTATTCCAGAGTACTGGAGAGGAGAATTTGACCGATGGTCGAACCTCAGATTCAGGAGGAGCAGTGTGGTTTTCGTTCTGGTCGCGGCACACTGGACCAGCTCTACACGCTCCATCGAGTGCTCGAGGGTTCATGGGAGTTCGCCCAACCAGTCCACATGTGTTTTGTGGATCTCGAGAAGGCGTTCGACCGTGTCCCTCAGGGCACCCTGTGGGGAGTTCTCCGGGAGTATGGAGTCTGGTGTCCTTTGCTAAGGGCTATCCGGTCCCTGTACGACCGCAGCAGGAGCTTGGTTCGCATTGCCGGTAGTAAGTCAAACCTGTTTCCATTGCACGTTGGCCTCCGCCAGGGCTGCCCTTTGTCACCGGTTCTGTTCATTATTTTTATGGACAGAATTTCTAGGCGCAGCCAGGGTGTAGAGGGGGTCTGGTTTGGGAACCACAGAATCTCGTCTCTGCTGTTTGCGGATGATGTGGTTCTGTTGGCTTCGTCAAATCAGGACCTTCAGCGTGCACTGGGGTGGTTTGCAGCCGAGTGTGAAGCGTCCGGGATGAAAATCAGCACCTCCAAATCCGAGGCCATGGTTCTCAACCGGAAAAAGGCGCTTTGCCCTCTTCAGGTCGGTGGAGTGTCCTTGCCTCAAGTGGAGGACTTTAAGTATCTCGGGGTCTTGTTCATGAGTGAGGGACGGATGGAGCGTGAGATCGACAGACGGATCAGTGCAGCATCTGCAGTGATGCGGTCGCTGTATCGGACCGTCGTGGTGAAGAGAGAGCTGAGTAGGGGGGCAAAGCTGTCGATTTACCGATCAATCTACGTTCAGATCCTCACATATGGTCATGAGATTTGGCTCATGACCGAAAGAACGAGATCGCGTGTACAAGCGGCCGAGATGAGTTTCCTCCGCAGGGTGGCTGGGCGCTCCCTTAGAGATAGGGTGAGGAGCTCGGAGTCGAGTTGCTGCTCCTCCACGTCGAAAGGAGTCAGTTAAGGTGGCTCGGGCATCTTTTCCGGATGCCCCCTGGACGCCTCGCTGGAGAGGTGTTCCGGGCACGTCCCATTGGGAGGAGGCCCCGTGGAAGACCCAGGACACGCTGGAGGGACTACATCTCTTGGCTGGCTTGGGAATGCCTTGGGGTTCCCCCAGAGGAGCTGGGGGAGGTATGTGTGGATCGGGTGGTCTGGGCAGCTTTGCTTGAGCTGCTGCCCCCGCGACCCGACTCCAGATAAAGCGGAAGAAAATGGATGGATGGATGAATGGATGGATGAATGGATGCATGTAAATATGCTGGATTATAGCAAGGTGCTAATTTCCATCCATAGTCCCAGTAACATAAAACAGACTAAGACCACACAACATACCAAAGTAAATTACAGAAAGTAAATGACAGAAAAACAATTAAAAGAAAATGCACATACAGATATTTAAAATTGAAAGTAACAATAATTGATAGCTAATAAGTAGCTGACAGATGGAGGAACCAAAAGAGTTTCATGATGGGTGTTGAGGTGCGAAAGTACTGTATTACTAGGTTGTGTTGCACGATGCCCAATACACTCATTTGCACATGCACAAGTGTAAGTATTGCACAGGGTGTCATACACAAGTTTATAATGTAAAGACTACTAAACCACGTAATAAAATAAAATACACAACGTCAGGATGAAAATCTGATTTTGTCCACGCTGAAGATCTGCAAAAAATCTCAAACAAGAAAATGAAATACAGAGAAGTGCATCGTGCTGGATTGCTCATCATTTTTTCGATTTTTCTGATTACCCATGTGATTAATTCCAAAATGCATGCTTTATGATCAGTGCATGATTTGTCACTGAGACAGGAGAAGGTGGGACTTGGCACTCGATGTGAGGACAGGTGATTCACAATGTCAGTCTGCAGTGTGCTTTATTACAAATGACTGCAGCTTCCAACAGTTCTATGATATGCTCGCATTTTTTTTATGATTTTTTTTTAAATGCATGCTTCTTTTTTAGTATCACTTTTTTTCCCCTCTTTTTTTAAGTATTTCTGCCCGTCTCTCTGGTTCCCTCCATTCTCATTCTTCTGGGTGAATTTTTTAGCCTTATCTGCAATAAACAAATCAGCTTTCGCCCCCCTGCTTTTTTTTTCCGATAACCTGCACAACTACAATTTGCAGAGCGTTTACCACAGTACAGTCATCAATC
Organism: Thalassophryne amazonica; assembly: GCF_902500255.1. Lineage (NCBI taxonomy): Eukaryota > Metazoa > Chordata > Actinopteri > Batrachoidiformes > Batrachoididae > Thalassophryne > Thalassophryne amazonica. The sequence continues at coordinate 139,563,417 of NC_047103.1, read as the reverse complement.
CACTTGTACAGATCTGGCAAGCTGTTATTTGACTGTGGTCGATGGCACTAAGCACTGCTGTGTCACCATGCGAGCCTCACACAGCCAGACAAGAAGTCAAAGTCACTGAATTGGAAATGCTCTATCCCGAGTCACTGAGAAGCAGTCTGAGGGTTTTTTCACTGAGGGGGAAAACAGATTTAAAATTCATCTTTGATTCTTTCCTGAAATTATTCGAAACGTGTAATAAGTCCAAAGATCTTTCTGTATGACTTATGATACAGTGGATTATTGCCTTGCTACTACTATTTTCTGTATACCACAAAATCCATTAATAACCACTTATTGCCATTCATTGTTAATGTTTGATATACAGTATATTTCTTTTTTAAATCAGTTGGACTGTCTGCAATATCATGAACAAATCCTCCTTCATGTCAAATATCGGTTATTAAGATCAAGGGGGTTGTTTTGGATTTCACCATTTTATTTATTTATTTTTTAAATAAAATGCTCTTGTGGAGCTCATTTTGAGCCAGGATAGATCCTGGTCATGAAATGCATTTATTTGCATCGAACACCAGATGACGTATTTTATATTATGGACATTCTACATACAGAACAGTACATGGAAACGAGGCGTTATACTGACCTGTGTTTCAGCTGCATTTGTGTTGCATTACTGCAGTTTTTCTGCATTGTTTTTCTTTAGCAATTAATTTTATTCCACAGTTTGTATCATCTGGGAGCATTTTTTGGATGTTACAGGGTACAAATTTACCCACACTTCAAACAGGCTCCTTGAGCCGATATGGCCATCATCCAACAGCACCTCGCTGAAAGTACACCTTGTGTTGAATGTTTTATAATATATAAACTTAAAAATATAAATAGATAATTATCTCCACCAAGGCGGTTATGTTTTTGGTTGCGTTTGTTTGTCTGTCTGTCAGCTGGATAACAAAAAGCTTTGAACGGATTTTGATGAAATTTTGTGGAGTGGTTGGAAATGAAAAGAGGAACAAGTGATTAAATTTTAGTGGTGACCCGGATCATGATGCGGATCCCGATGCTAACGCGTTAGCATGTCTATGGCATTTTCAATGTTAAAAGTTAGCATTAAGTAATTGCAGATGTCATCACATTTGGGTGCATTTGTTTTCAAATTGTAATATTTTTTAAATTTATTTTTGTTGAAATTTTGTGGAGTGGTTGGAAATGATAAGAGGAACAAGTGATTAAATTTTAGTGGTGATCCGGATCACGAGCCGGATCCCGATGCTAACGCATTAGCATGTCTATGGCATTTTCAATGTTAAAAGTTAGCATTAAGCAGTTGTAGCTGTCATCACGTTTGGGTGCATTTGTTTTCAAATTGTAATATTTCTTAAATTTATTTTTGTTTATATATTAATAATCTAATGATTATTATATACAATTTTAGAGAAAGAGACAAAAAGAAATAGATCACTGTGCCAAGGAGGGAATCTCTTTAGGGTCAGTGACCCTATGGCCTTGTTTAGAGAAGTGTTTCATAAATGTTAAAAAATTCATATATTTGCAGTTTAGTTGAATAATAAATTAAACTTTGTCTCTTATTTGTTTTTGTCTATAAGCACATGCAATATCAATATCAGTGCTCAGATGACAGTAGCTTCTGGGAAAGGTGCAAGTTGCAATAAACTGTGATGCCAAGTGCTAAGGATACATGCTATCCAGTCATAGCAGATTAAACTTTTTTTACTACTGAGCAAACATCATTGTTAGACTTTTTTAGGTTCAATGATTCCACGGCGTGTAGATGTTATGGCGTCAGTGACCCCATGACCGTGGCAGAGGTTTGCACTCTCTGAGTGCTTCTAGTTACATATAGACTCACCATCACCGTTTCCTTTGTCTGACTATTTTTAGAATACAGATTTTGTTAGTCACAGAGCTCTGTGTGAGTTTAGTTGAGGAGTGTTCACAAAAGTAAAGAGCAGAAAGTGACTGCTTGCAAATTGACCAGCATTCGTGTGACTGTTGTCAATCACAGGATATTCATATTTTACAAGTTGGTAACTTCTTTCCTAGTCATGAAAAAAGCCAATAAAAAGATTTAAAAGGTGTTAATTATTTCCTGTGCCACTCATGAGAAAAGGGAAAAAAAAAAAAAAAAATAGGTGTGGCACACGTGACTAGGGATGGGTATTGATAAGATTTTATCAATACCGATGCCATTATCGATTCCGCTTATCGATCTGATTCCTTATCGATTGCCTTATCGATACCTCTTGTGAATTTTCTGTGTAGTAAAAGTAGGCTTTACAGGTTTTCTATGTCAACAACATTTTATTGAGTCTTAAAGTAAATAAATATGAAATTGGTCACTGTATCCTTGATCTCTGGACATAAATAAAAATAAACAAAATCTGTAGTTTTTGTCAATAAGATACATCTATCAACTGTTTCAGAAGACCATAACAGGTTGGTTTAACATAAAAAAGGTAAATATTACTCACAGACATACGAGGTCTGTCAATAAAGTATAGGTCCTTTTTATTTTTTTCAAAAACTATATGGATTTCATTCATATGTTTTTACGTCAGACATGCTTGAACCCTCGTGCGCATGCGTGAGTTTGGTACGCCCCCTTCCCCCACCCCTGCCACTCCCCCCGAGTCTGCCCTGCCACTTCCCCCAAGCTCATGGCTGCATTGCCTCGCATTGCCTCAATTTGGATGACGGACTGTCTTAAAGTTTAGCGCACATAAACAATCAAATGTATATGTATGGATGTTTTAATTTTGATGTGTGTCATTATTACTTTCAACAAGTAATAATTGTGGATTAATTGCTGTATTTTTGTCTGAGGTGATTGGGTGTGAAGATAATTTCATTGCACTTGGAACTTCGTTGCAGTTGTTGTAATGACAATAAAATCAATCTATCTAATGGACAGAATGTGTTACACTCGGACAATCCAAATCCAAAACCCATACTGTCAGCTGTGGAATGCCACAAGGGTCCGTCCTTGGTCCAACCCTTTTTACCATCTACATGCTCCCCCTTGGTCAAATCATCTGTAAACACAATATTTCATTTCATTGCTACGCAGACGACACACAGTTATACATCAAAATGGACTCCACACTCCCCTCAGCTCTACCGTCTGCCTTTCAGGCTTGCCTGGAGGAGATAGAGGCATGGATGACTGATAACTTTCTCAAACTAAACACTGACAAAACTCAAGCCATCCTCATCGGTACCCCACATCAAACACAGTCCTCCTTCCTCACCAGTATTCCCATTCTCTGCCACAACATTCCCCTGTCTACCTCCGTCACCAACCTTGGAGTCAGATTTGACCCACATCTCACCTTTGACACCCACATCCGCCACCTATGCAAAGTCTCCTTCCATCACCTCAAAAACATAGCCAAACTCCGCCCCTCCCTTTCCCAACCGGATGCTGAGAGGTTGGTCCATGCTTGTGTCTCCTCCAGGTTGGACTATTGCAATGCCCTCCTCGTCGGGACCCTTGGTAAAAACCTGCAAAAGCTGCAGCACATCCAGAACTGTGCTGCCCGGGTCCTGACGAGGAGGCACAAGTTTGACCACATCACCCCTGTCCTCAGATCCCTCCACTGGCTGCCCATCAAATATAGAATAGAGTACAAACTCGGCCTCCTGACTTATCAGTGCATGCACAGAACCGCCCCTGCCTCACCCCACACACCACCTCAAGATCTCTCCGCTCCACCACCTCCTCACACTGCCTTCACCAACCCAGGACCAGACTCTCCACCATGGGAGACAAGGCCTTCCAGGCAGTGGCCCCTTGGCTCTGGAACTCCCTCCCAGAGACCCTGAGGGCCCCACAAAGTGTGGAGGCCTTTAAAAAAGGCCTAAAGACATTGTTATTTCAAAAGGCCTTTTAGATATCTTATTGTTTGAAATGGTTTCTACAAAATCTGTTTTTAAAATCTGTTTTAATTCTGTTTTTAAATCCTTGCTGTAGCACTTTGAGATTTCTTTGAAATGTAAGGTGCAATACAAATAAAATGTATTATTATTATTATTATTATTATTATTATTATTATTATTATTATTATTATTATTATTATTATTATTATTATTAATGTATTCTGCTACTGTAAAACAAATTGTTCCATTAACAGTTTTTAGTTGTCAGTGGATAGTTCATATACAGTCCCTTCACTTATGTTTGAGCTTACTTGGGTCATGCCTAAACTAGTTATTAAGTGAGGTTAAGTCCTACAATCTTTTGGCAAAATAGAAAGGCTAGCTAGCTCGTGACCAATTTAGTTAACTACAGAGTTAAACTATTAATTATATTCACCGTCCACTCTTTATAACTGACTCAAGCAGAAAGCTAGGCTAACTAGCATGTGGGTAGAGTAAAAAAATATGTATTGTTATCACGTACATCATGTGACATTAGGCTACTACATAGTAGGAATGAAGGGAATAATTTATTCTTACACTGATGCCTAACAATAAAATACCGTCGACAAGACTTGCAAGAAATCACATACTGTATTTCTTGTGAGCTTTTGGCCTCAAAAGTTTGCCAGGATTTGAAATTAGCAAAATCTGAAGTGGAGTTAAATTACAACAACAGCAACAGGAACCGTAATAATAAGAACAATTCTTCCCACAATGATGTGAAAATCAAATTACAATTGTTTGTTTTTCCAGCCAAAAGAACAAAACATCGGGGTGGCCACCTCCAGGCGCGAGCTCCTGGGGAGGACTACAGGGGCCTCCCTACACCTGGGACAACATGAACAACAGCAGGGACGGACCGGACTACCTCACCAAGTACATTAAATGTCAACAAGTGATAATTTCAGCAGATATGCTAACTTGATTTTAGAAGCTTTGATTCAGTGAACTTGCTACAGTCATTTGTTTTACTAATTGCTACAAAGCATCTGCTGCGGTCTCAGCAGCACCACAGTGATTGCATGTATATTCATTGAGGTGAAGTCGGATAATTTTCGCTTGTTCACAGTGTGCAATATCATCAGGCAAAATCTTTACAATCTTTGTTTTGTTTTACTCTCTTGTATCTTTTATCACTTCCACTCATTTTCCATCTCACCTCTGTTTTCTACCTTTTATTTTATATCCTCTACCGGTCTCATTTCCTTTCCCTCTCGTTCTCATTGCTGTAACTGTCAGGCATCATATCTGACAGAGGTGGTGGTTTGGGCCTCATGGCTTTGTTCCCAGAGAAAAGCTGATAGCTTTAGAGGAGGTGACACAGATTTGAGTATCACAATTGGATTTCTGGGAGAGTGAGAAGGGAATACAAGCATGCAAGCGAGTGAAGCCAATGATTGGTTTGACTATATTTGACACATAACCCTTCCCAGAAGGTAATCCATGAGAGTTTAATGAAAGCTGGCACTCATGGCATTTGAAATCCTACTGTGCAACTTAAAGAAACATTCTTCACAGGTACCGTGTGTGGAAACACTCAATTTCTGCTGGTGACACTATTAAATCTACTTTTGGAATGTTGAAGACGTACTGTACCACTCAGTTTCTGGTGTACCTGGATCACGACAAACATCCAAGCTTTCAATGACTTCCTAGTCTTGGCCATGAGAGGTGTACCTGTATGCAGTGAAATAGTGACATTCAAAAATGCTTCAATCATATTGACAAGTCAACCACATTATTTAATTGTAAAAAGTGTATAGTTTGGACAATCTATGACTGAATGGTATGAAGTTACAGGGTAAAAACAAAAAGGCCATTTTCAATTTGTGCATGGGTCAAAAAAAATGGTTGCTCCAGTTTTGTTAGTGATACAAATAGTTCAGGTAATGGGATTTAAAAAATGAATAGTTTGTACGATCTGTTATGTTTAGTTATCATGTTACGTAGTTAGCTATACCACATGTTATAGAATCAGTAGATGTCAATCTTGTTTGCTGTTTAATTTGAAGACCAAGCATTCAAAACAGAACTATTAAAAAAATGTTTTATCCTATTGGATCAGCCAGTAATTTGCATCCCTTTTCACCAAATTGGAGCAACTTTATTTTTTGAGTCTTGAACCCGAGGCCAATATATGGCCAATGGGTATTGGGAAGGCTTTGCGTCCATCCGTCCGTCTGTCTGTACTCAGCATAAATCCAATCCTACTACTGTCGGGGTCTTCAAGTTCACAGGAAGCGTTCTTCAGACACAGACCTTGGACAAGTTCAGAGTTGGCTAATCTTGATGTATTTTAAGAGGTCAAATGGTTTCCGATTTTGTATTCATACCACCGAGGGTATTTTAGCATTGCATTATATTTGCTATTTTTATTACAAAAATCAATCATAGATAGTCCAAACTACACCTTTTTGTAATCCTTATCATCAGACAAATATTGTGGGATATTTGTCAAACACATTTCAAGTGGTGTCATTCCTACTGCTATTATACAGTAGTGTTCAGAATAATAGTAGTGCTATGTGACTAAAAAGATTAATCCAGGTTTTGAGTATATTTGTTATTGTTAAATGGGAAACAAGGTACCAGTAGATTCAGTAGATTCTCACAAATCCAACAAGACCAAGCATTCATTATATGCACACTCTTAAGGCTATAAAATTGGGCTATTAGTAAAAAAAAAGTAGAAAAGGGGGTGTTCACAATAATAGTAGTGTGGCATTCAGTCAGTGAGTTCATCAATTTTGTGGAACAAACAGGTGTGAATCAGGTGTCCCCTATTTAAGGATGAAGCCAGCACCTGTTGAACATGCTTTTCTCTTTGAAAGCCTGAGGAAAATGGGACGTTCAAGACATTGTTCAGAAGAACAGCGTAGTTTGATTAAAAAGTTGATTGGAGAGGGGAAAACCTATACACAGGTGCAAAAAATTATAGGCTGTTCATCTACAATGATCTCCAATGCTTTAAAATGGACAAAAAAAACAGAGACGCATGGAAGAAAATGGAAAACAGCCATCAAAATGGATAGAAGAATAACTAGAATGGCAAAGGCTCACCCATTGATCAGCTCCAGGATGATCAAAGACAGTCTGGAGTTACCTGTAAGTGCTGTGACAGTTAGAAGACGCCTGTGTGAAGTAAATTTATTTGCAAGAATCCCCCACAAAGTCCCTCTGTTAAATAAAAGACATGTGCAGAAGAGGTTACAATTTGCCAAAGAACACATCAACTGGCCTAAAGAGAAATGGAGGAATATTTTGTGGACTGATGAGAGTAAAATTGTTCTTTTTGGGTCCAAGGGCTGCAGACAGTTTGTGAGATGACCCCCAAACTCTGAATTCAAGCCACAGTTCACAGTGAAGACAGTGAAGCATGGTGGTGCAAGCATCATGATATGACCTATTTTTAGAGGTCAAAAGGTCACATTCTGTTTCCTATTTTGATACTTACACAGCTGAGGGTATTTTAGCATTGCATTATATTATTATAGTACAATCCAGTGTACTGCTGGAGACATGGCAATTATTTTATTTTTCAACTCATTCTTTCATAGCTGAGGGCTTACCTGACAGTCTGATTGTAGTGTGTTTTTATAATAACACCATGGATCAATCTTACACAGAGTATCATGTTAGTTTTTAGCTGAACTTGTGAAATTCATGCACGGCATTGACGTTGTATAATCATTAAGTGTACTTGCACTCATTTGTGTGCACAAGGGGATGTTTCCCTGAAAATGAGGTGTGGTCAGGCGCATTGTTGGTACATTGCTGTTTTAGTGCAGCCGAATACAATTATGCAGTAGACCACCAAAAATGTCATCTAAAGATAAGTGCACAGGTTTTTTTTCTGTTATTTATACATCACAATTTTCAGTTATGCCAAATAAGAGGCTTTACAATGTGCATATGCTCTGCCTCTACACTGAACTGAAAACACAAATTAAAATGAAGTAAAAATTAAACACAAATGAAAAAATACAAAGCACAAAATGTCCCATTTGAGTCCATCATCTAACTTGCAGTGTACCAGGTGCTAGCACACCTGACTCCACAACACCCAGAGGATTAATTAAGAGCTAAAACACAACCCCTGTGTACCTTGTCTGACTTTGCGCTTACATTATACAATTTGGAAATATCAGCGTGGAGTTGGGCACACTTCATATACACTTTAAATATGTGATTTAGACCGAGTAATGTGTATAAATGATCAGAATAGGGCTATGTGTCTGAATTTTACAGAGGGAAGTATGTGGTACCTCAGGGTTGGCCCTGGGCCCATTGCTATTCTGTTTATATTCAGCACCACTTGGCCAGATTACACAGTCATGGTATCAATTACCACTGCCATGTTGATGATATACAGATGTACATACCTGTTTTGCAGATCATGTGTCCAATGCTGCCAAGTTGGAGGCCTCTGTGGCTGCAGTGAAAAACTGAATGTCATCTAATTTTCTACATCTGAATGCTGATAAACTGAGAGGATAGTAATTTGATAGTAATCAACATTTAGTTGATTATTTTACACTTTCTCTTGGTGACTGTGACCACCTTAAACTCCTGGTGTGACTTTTGACCAGTATCTGTCTTTTGATTTACATATAAGAGAGGTGACTAGGAATCCCTTTTTTAAACTGTGTAAGATCACAATGATTAGACTGATTCAGTCAGAGAGTAGTGATAGGGGTCTGAATTCATGGTCAGTACCACATGCCACAGAGCACCTCACCAATATAGGAGAAGACATGCACTACACCAGAACCAGGTGGTGAGTGATGACCATTAAGAACACAGACCAGCCACTACTAGAAATGGTGCACCCAACAAGCCCAGAAGCAGGAGTAAACCCATGGTGTAAGACTGAGTACAGGACACAGACCCCCGGCCTGACCACCAGAGAGGACCCAAACCTGGCAGAGAGAGTGAGATGGTGCCTGCCTGGAGCCACTCACCACACACAAGCCAGAAGAACCCCTCAGCATCACTGCATCCCCCTGCATCAGAGCCGATGAGAAGGCCTACCCCGGACACTGGTGTCAGGCACACACTGACTCCAGCTGCACAGAAGGGGCCCCCACCTTCTCCATCATTTCTGAGCGCTCAGGGGGAAAACGGACTCCCCAGACAACACCCATCAAGAGCCCACCCCTGCCCTATGAGGTACCATCCATGAGGAGATGTAACAGTGGCATCAGATGGCCACAGCCAGAGATCCCAGGCATATGCCTCAGGTTAATGCCTCAAATCCTCTGGGATGGAGTAGAGACCAATCCCTGCAGGCACAAAATGACAAAATTTAACCCCAATGACAACGGCCTTTGCTAAAACTAATTAAGGGCAGTTTCAGGGTCAACCTTCATTAACAAAGAAAATGTGGTAGAAATCAGCAAAAAAGACCTGAGAGGAGTAGGTCAACAATCAAATTTGCAATGACTAACCTTTGGCAAATTTTGAATTTCATTACAGAATCCACCTGTGTGCTGAAGTTGGTAGACACCACAGTGGAGGTGAAAAAAAAATACATTTTGACCTTTGACACTTATGACCTTGACCATTGCCAAAACGAACCCTTTAAGGGTAGTTCTGTGGTTTAGCATTATTCAAATATCACATTTCATGGAAAATGGCCAAAAGGATCAGGGAGGAATTAGGAACAAATAGACAAGCCAAAATTTTGATCTTTATCCACAACAACTTTGAACAGTTGCCCAAATATACTCTTTAAGGGCAATTTTGTCATCACCCTTCATCCACATAGCAAGTGTGGTGGGAATCAAAAAAGCCCTTTGGTGGCACTGGGAAACAAACAGAGCAACATTGTCTAAAAGACAGTGTGATAATCCCAGCGCTGGCTTCTCTTCACTGGTTCCTTGTCCACATGAGGGCTGACTTCACAGTTCTGCTAAAGTCAAAATATTAAATCGTTGTGCTTCTCTTTATTAAGCTGATCCTACTGAGCTGTGTGTGCTGGCATGTGCCGTGTACTGTCAGGGTGCTGACTGGAAGATTTATGCTCCTCTGTACCCACATCTCTGTAGCCAGGCAGGGCCCTCTGCATCACTACCAACCCCCTCCAAGCCCCTCTCCATAGATTGACATGCACCTCCCAAAAATTGTAAGTACACATCAAGACAATGGAGACTGCATGGGCTGTTATTGGTCTTCTAAGGCTGTTCTTGGTCTTCTAACTACATCATTTCTGGAATCTCACTTTTCCAGTTTCACAATCAAAGACTTTCATGACCATAGACATCATGGGATAGCAGGCCTGTCTCCACAAAAAAACATTGCACCCCCTACTGTTCGGTGAACTGCATTGTGACACCAACCAACCTCAAGGAGGTTCAAAAGGTTTAGGAATGCTTCAAAGCATTTGCATGGCCATGGAGTTATGGAATAGTAGAAGCATAAAAAGGCCTTTAGGACGTGTTCAGCTTGTAGAGCCTTTGCTTATTGGGCTCCAAAGTCTTTAGGACAAAGTCTTTAGGACAGTTTATCAGCCATATTAGACAAGCAAACTCTATCAAAGTGTCGGTGCACAGCCATTTTTAGATCTCTCCAGAGATGTTCAATGAGATTCAGGTCTGAGCTCTGGCTCGGCCACTCAAGGACATTCACAGATTTGTCTTGAAGCCATCGCTTTGATATCTTGGCTGAGTGCTTAATGTCATTGTCTTGCTGAAAGATGAACCGTTGCCCGAGTTTGAGGTCAAGAGTGCTCTGGAGCAAGTTCTCATCCAGGATGTCTCTGTACATTGCTGCATTCATTTTCCCCTCAATCCTGACTAGTTTCCCAGTTCCTCTTGCTGAAAAACATGGTGCCTGGTTTTCTCCAGGCATGACGCCTGGAATTCACGCCAAAGAATTCAATCTTTGTCTCATCAGACCAGAGAATCTTGTTTCTCATGGTCTGAGAGTCCTTCAGGTGCCTTTTGGCAAACTTTAGGTGGGCTGCCATGTGCCTTTTACTAAGGAGTGGCTTCCATCTGACCACTCTACCACATAGGCCTGATTGATAGATTGCTGAAGAGAGTCCTTCTGGAAGGTTCTCCTCTCTCCACAGAGGAATGCTGAAGCTCTGACCAAGTAACCCTCAGGTTCTTGGTCACCTCCCTGTCTAAGGCCCTTCTCCCCCAATGGCTGAATTTTGATGGGCAGCCAACTCTATGGAAAGTCCTGGCGGATTCGGACTGCTTCCATTTACTGATGGTGGAGGCCACTGTGCTCAATGCGATCTTCAAAGCAGCTGAAATGTTTCTGTACCCTTTTCCAGATTTGTGCATCAAGGCAATCCTGTCTTGGAGGTCTATAGACAATTTATTTGACTTCATGTTTGGTTTGTGCTCTGACATGCACTGTCAACTGTGGGACCTTATATGTAGACAGGTCTATATCTTTCCAAATCATGTCCAATCAATGTTTCTGTGTAGGCTCTCAGTGGTCCAGGTGGTTTCCATAGTAGAGAAGCTTGACTCTTCGACTGGACTGGGTTGCTTGACGTGAGGACGTTTCGCTTCAAATCACAGAAGATTCCTCAGCTAAAATTCTTGCTCTGGTAGTCTGACTTCTGTCTTGACTCTTGTAGAGAAGAATAAACCAGAAGCCAACAAAAGCTGGAGTTTTTAACCTAACCAGACCCCTCCTACCAAGAGGCCGACTGCTATAGGCTAGTGACTAAACAATAGCTCTAATTAGCACCTATTGTGCACTCTCCTAATGATGGGATGGAAGCCTCCCCTGATGGCTCCCTTGATGACTCTCCTGATGATGTGAATGACTCATGAAACGTGACGTGAATGACTACACAGAAACATTACGACCAACTGTGGGCATGATGCCCTGGCACTGGTACGTAAGCTGGAAAGGACTGCTAAAACGATAGCTAACTTTAGAAACCAATTAAGATTTAACCTAAGATGCAAACAAAACAATGTTATTCCCAAATGCATGAAGCAAAAGGCACTACAAGCAGGTCACACAGCAGAAAAGATCCAGCACAGTTACCTTAGGAGGATTTTGGGTCTTAGAATTAGAAGGCTTCATTTTAAAATAATAGACCTCCAAAATAATCTTGATAGTCTTTACAAAAGGTTAGAAACCTTAGTGGGGGAAGAGGCCCATAATAAGATCACAAAGTTCATAGTTAAAATTCAAATGGCTGAGCATTTAAAAAGTAAGGAGCAGCAAATCAGGAAGTTTCACAACCTTTTAGTGCAGAAAAGGCGTACTTTCAGGGGGAGTAGTTTTAAAGATACACCCAGACAAATTAGTGACAACAGGGAAAACTGGGTAAAGAATCTGTCAGACAGGGTTCTTACACAGACAGAAAAGGATGTGCTCACTAAAGGACTAAATTTCTCAGTGACCCCTAAACATATACCGACAGTAGATTACATCACTGCAGTAGAGTCAGCCATTAAACATAACAGTTTGTCAGAGTCAGAAGCTGGGGACCTCCGTCTAAGAGTCACAGCAGTGCTTAACAGTGCTAAGCCTCCTCCGTCCAACATCACAGGAGAAGAACAGAAAGCTTTGGCAGCACTGCAGAAGGACCAAAGCATCTTATCCTGCAAGCGGATAAAGGCAGATGCACAGTGGTCCTGAACACATCGGGCTACGAGGCCAAGATCAACAACTTGCTCAGTGACTCCAGTACATACGAACGTCTGAAGAGAGACCCCACGAGTGGCTATAAGAAGAAAATCATTAGCTACCTCCAAAACCTGGAGAAAGAGGGACTCATCGACAGGCAGACATACTACAGACTGTACCCGGGGGACACCACTCCATGCATCTATGGACTGCCCAAAATCCACAAACAGGACGTGCCACTCAGGCCTATTGTATGTAGCACAGATTCCATCACATACAATTTGGCCAAGCACCTCAAGTGGATTTTGGCTCCTCTAGTGGGTAACTCAGACCATCATGTGGAGAACACACAAGATTTTGTGAACAAGATCAAGGACCTGTAGCTGGAGGCAGATGAAACTATGGTGTCATTTGATGTACTGGAGTCACTTGCTCAGTGACTCCAGTACATACGAACGTCTGAAGAGAGACCCCACGAGTGGCTATAAGAAGAAAATCATTAGCTACCTCCAAAACCTGGAGAAAGGGGGACTCATCGACAGGCAGACATACTACAGACTGTACCCGGGGGACACCACTCCATGCATCTATGGACTGCCCAAAATCCACAAACAGGACGTGCCACTCAGGCCTATTGTATGTAGCACAGATTCCATCACATACAATTTGGCCAAGCACCTCAAGTGGATTTTGGCTCCTCTAGTGGGTAACTCAGACCACCATGTGGAGAACACACAAGATTTTGTGAACAAGATCAAGGACCTGTAGCTGGAGGCAGATGAAACTATGGTGTCATTTGATGTGACTTTGTTTTTTCACCTGCATCCCCACCGCTGAGGCCATCTCAGCTGTGAGGCAGAGACTGCTGGAGGATGTGTCTCTACCTGAAAGGACCAAACTCACACCAGACCACATCTGCCAACTCTTGGAGATCTGTCTTAACACCACGTATTTCCTGTTTATGGGGAATTACTACAGGCAGATCCATGGTTGTGCGATGGGGTCTCCGGTATCCCTCATTGTGGCCAATCTGTACATGGAGCGAATGGAGAAGACAGCCTTGACATCGTTCACGGGCATCTCTCCCAGTCACTGGTTCAGATATGTCGATGACACATGGGTTAAAATCAAGCAACAGGAGGTCGAGGACTTTACAGAACACATCAATTCGGTGGATTCCAATATCAAGTTCACACGTGAGGATGCCAGAAACAACCATTTAGCTTTCTTGGACTGTGATGTTACGATTGGAGAGAACAGGCAGCTCCAGACAGAGGTTTACAGAAAACCCACTCACACTGACCAATATCTGCTCTTTGGCTCAAACCACCCCCTTGAACACAAGCTCGGGGTCATCAGGACTCTTCAACACAGAGCCCTACAGGTGCCCACAACTGCAGAGGGAAGGACTAAAGAACAACAACTTGTACGGAAAGCCCTCACAGTATGTGGGTACCCACGATGGTCCCTGGACAAAGTGCAGAAGTCCCAGAAAACAAAGAGACCAGATAGACAGGAGACGGAGACAAGAAGAAGAGGAGTGTCTCTCCCTTATTTAGCAGGAGTAGGGGAAAAACTACAGAGGATCTTCAGACAGCACAAAATCCCAGTTTACTTTAAACCGGTTAACACCTTGAGACAGAAATTAGTTCACCCTAAGGACAGGATCCCTAGTTACAAACAGAGCAATGTCGTGTATTATATCAGATGTCAGGAAAACTGTAATGAACACTACATAGGTGAGACTAAGCAACCTTTAAACAAGAGGCTATACCAGCACCGCAGAGAGGTCGCTAGTGGACCTCAGTCGGCAGTTCTCCACCTGAAAGACACTAACCACATGTTTGAGGACAAGGAAGTTAAAATCTTAGCCAGAGAGAAGAAATGGTTTGAGAGAGGTGTCAAGGAAGCATTCTTTGTAAAACAGTTGAAACCCAGCCTTAACCGGGGGGCGGGTCTCAGACACGCTTTGTCCCCTGTTTACAATGGGGTACTCAGGTCAAAGCAGTTTCAGTCTTTTGTTCATGGTAATGAGCCATTCACATCATCAGGAGAGTCGTCAAGGGAGCCATCAGGGGAGGCTTCCATCCCATCATTAAGAGAGTGCTAACTAGAGCACAATAGGTGCTAATTAGAGCTATTGTTTAGTCACTAGCCTATAACAGTCAGCCTCTCAGTAGGAGGGGTCTGGTTAGGTTAAAAACTCCAGCTTTTGTTGGCTTCTGGTTTATTCTTCTCTACAAGAGTCAAGACAGAAGTCAGACTACCAGAGCAAGAATTTCAGCTGAGGAAGCTTCTGTGATTTGAAGCAAAACATCCTCACGTCAAGCAACCCAGTTCAGTCGAAGATTCAAGCTTCTCTACCATGTCCAATCAACTGAATTTACCCCACGTGGACTCCAATGAAGCTGTAGAAACATTTCAAGGATGATCAGTGGAAACAGGAGGCACCTCAGCTCAATTTTGTGCTTAATGACAAAGGCTAAATTTAAAAGAATCTCAAAAAAAAAAAAAAATCTGTGTTAAAGAGGATGCACATGAACTCAGTTTTGCTGTGAATACTTATGTACATGTGATTTCTTAGTTTTTTTTTTTTTTTTTTTAATAAACAGTATTATTTCACATAAATTCTTGGAAATAGAACAATTGCCTCTAAATAAGCAGAGTACTTATTGTAAGGGGAAAGTTTGATGCCGTCCATAAAAGAACTCCAGGTCGCAGAAAAGTCCTTGCTTCTTTTGCTTGTCTTGTATCTGAGCTTTTCCAGATGCAGAAAGGAAAGCACCTCCTTCAACCACTGTAGAAACGATGGGGGTTTCGTTGCCTTCCAGTTAAAAAGAATCAGTATGCGAGCAAGTAATGAAGCAAATGCCAAAGCATTCACCTGTAAATTTGTGACATTACAATTCGCGGGGGCTATGCCGAAAATGGCTGTGTGGAAATCCGGAACAATGGTCTTTTTGCACATATGAGAGAATACCTCAAAAATACTGCCCCAGTAACTGTTTATAGAGGGGCAGGCCCAAAACATATGTCCCACTGAAGCTGGGCTGTTACTGGACTTCGGGCAGGCAGAATTTGTAGTTAGAAAAATTCTGGC
Source organism: Thalassophryne amazonica (assembly GCF_902500255.1). Lineage (NCBI taxonomy): Eukaryota > Metazoa > Chordata > Actinopteri > Batrachoidiformes > Batrachoididae > Thalassophryne > Thalassophryne amazonica. The sequence continues at coordinate 139,547,789 of NC_047103.1, read as the reverse complement.
AAGTTTGTCCTTTGAGTAGTGGAGACGATGGAACACCTTAAATTTAATTAATCCGTGGTGTACACATAATGAAGAGGTGTGTACTTGAGAAAGGCTGTCCCTCCACCCCTCCTCTGATACCACCACCCGCAAATCACTCTCCCATGCAGTTTTAGTTTTCTCCCAGGATATATGATTTAAACCCCTTATCAAAGTGTATATCGCTGAAACCTGTTTCTTCTCAAAGGCCTCGAGCTCCAAGATGCTGTCTAATTGGCTTTTAGGTGGCAGGTAACGAAACGAGGGGAACGCTTTTTTAGTGAAACTACGCACTTGGGAATATCTAAAGAAATGAGTGCTGCATAAATTGTGGTCTTTCCTGAGTTTCTCAAATGAGGAGAATGTGTCATTTGTAAACAAGTCACTGAAAAATGTCACTCTTTCCATGCCAATGTTGAAATGCATTATCCAACACAGAGAGGGGGAAGAAGGGATTATTTGATACTGTAGCAAACCAACTAGCCTGTTTTAATCTGAAATATCTGAACTGGAGCCAATTTTTTAGTGACACTTTAACCACTGGATTTCTTATTTCTATCTTATGACTATATGGCAGTGGGGAGGTGAGTATAGGTAGTGAGTTACTTAGTAATTCTATTTCTGCCCATTCTATGCTGTGTTTATTTTTGTATGTAAATACCCAATGTAAAAATTTTACAACATTTGCAGACCAGTAATAGAAAATAAAGCTTGGCAGTGCAAAACCCAGACTCTTTAGGCACCTCTAAATATATTTTCTTCATTCTGGGGTTTGAATTATTCGAAATAAATGATGCAGTTAACCTATCTAGCTGTTGAAATGTTATCTTTGGTATAAATACTGGAATCATCTGAAAGAGATAGAGAAATCGGGGTAGCACTGTCATCTTCACAATGTTGATTTGGCCCACTAAAGAAATTGGCAGTGCTGACCACTTCTTAAAATCTTGAGTCATTCTGTCTAGTAATGTCTTAAATTTATGATTGTACAGACCCCTATCGAGCGAGTAATTTTGATCCCTAAATACATAAAGTTGTTTTTTTTTTTTTTTCCAGTTTGAATGGGAAAATAGAATAGTTGTTATCTATATCATTAATTGGGAAAAGCAAGCTCTTTGAATAATTAAGTTTATAACCTGACAGATGACCAAATTCATCCAGAATATGTAATAATTTTGGTACAGATTCTGCTGGGTGAAATATATATAGCAAAAGGTCGTAGGCATAAACTGACACCTTAAGGGATTTACCTCCCTGAGTGATTACTTTAATATTGCTCTCTGCTCTCAGAGCTATTGCGAGTGGCTCAATCGCCAGGTCAAACAGATAAGGGAAGAGACTAGAAAAAACTTTTTTCGTATTGTCATTATGGGGTATTGTGTGTATAATTTTGAGGGGACAAATAATTTCAACCATTTTGGAATAAGGCCATAACATAACAAAATGTGGAAAAAGTGAAGTGCTGTGAATACTTTCCGGATGCACCGTATGAATAATTAACCTCTGGGGCTGACGCCGTCATATACGACGGCTGGGACCAAGCTTTACTAAATTATCAGTAACTTTTTAATGATATGAGATAGAAACTTACTTTTTTTTGCTGAAAAGTTAACTCTGCGGACTTTCGATCCACCGTCGGCCATCTTTGTACTCCTCATAGAAGCTGTGTGATGACGTGCGCAGTATGAGTGTCCAATTGGAATTGGTTCACCATCACATGGTTTTCCAAAATCCAACTGTAGGGCAGATTTACCTCACGTGATAAACCAAAGATCATTTTCAGGAGTAATATCTTACTAGTTGGCCCATTTGAATACCCCCTAACTCCTCCAATGCACCTTGTGCCATTACGCACAGCAAAACTCAAAGCAGATGGAGAGGCTCGCATGACAATCTCACGTGCTCAAACAAGGAGTGTGTAACTGTCAGGATTGCTCCACTAGTTTGCATGTGAATGTTACTGGATTACTCTGTGACTCTCTCCCTCTGGTGTAAAGCACTGTTTACCATATCCAAGGGGTGAGGGAGAGGGGCCGCTCCTCAGACTGGATCATAAATGCATAGACCATTTTGTATATATTGTTCAAAATGTGCATTTGTGTTTATTGTTTGAACTTTTTTGTTGTACAGTCTTTCACACAAGACCTCAAATTACCTTCATAAAGTGTCAAAACAGTTGTTTATTATAGTTTGCCGTGTGTTTTGAATAAATGTGTGTGGAAAATTATTTTTCCGCTTTACTTTTTCCTTTGTTATTTGTGATTGTAAACCTTTATTACACTTATAAAACACAACAAAAGCAGATATATTATGAAAGAACTGGTTGTCCTGAAAAAAAGAGACATAAAACTTGATTGTGGGATGCAGGGAGAGCTGTTAACAGCAATAATAAAACATTTATGCCAGGCGAGTGAACTGTCCAAAAATGCCTTCGGACCCCAGAGGGTTAACTTTTTAAAATTAAAATTTATTTTGTCTCCCACTGATCTACAGTATGACTATGATAAAAGTGCTGGTTTCGAATGTTGTACTATCTATTGCTGTCCTTGTGTGTTGATGTCATGTTTTAATACTTTTTATTGATAATTTTGTATTACATGGTAAAGCATGTTAAATACTGAAAGCACTTCATGAATACATTTTGGTTGAATTTGGTTACCTGTGAAACATGGTGAAGGTAGTGTGATGACTTGGGCTTTTGCCACTCCTTCTGGAACATGCTGACAAATGTTTATTGATGAAGTAACTTTTGATGGTCACAGTGGATGATTTCAGAAGTCTGCTGGAAACTTTTGTCTGCCACTTTACACAGAATTGCCTCCAAATTATTCAGGAGAAATGTCTGAAGCATCATGTCGCAAGACAGTGATCCAAATCACTGAGCTGCCAACTGAATAACTGACTTCATCTGATGCAGTGGGGAGAGTTAAAGTTTCCAGATTGGTCAAGTCAATCACAAGACTTTAATCCAATTGAGCATGCATTTCACATCCTGAAGAGGAAAGTGCAACGATAAAACCTCCACCAAAACAAACACACAATTGAAAGAAGCTGCTGGAAAAGTAGAAAGAAATAAATTGTTGGATGCCACTGAGTCGCAGGACTGATGCGGTTATTGCAAGTAAGAGATAAGCAATCAAATATGTTTGTGTTGTAGTCAAGACCATGAATGAGTCCAAGTCATGTCCAGAGTTTATCGAGACTCAGACAAGACCAAGACTTTCAGAAGTTCAGACAGATTTAAAACAAAGAGGAATGGCAAGAGGCATGGCAAGACACATTTTATACAAAAAAAAAATGTTTATAAGTTCAATGGTATGAATATTTCATGAGGTGAAAGATGGATCATACCATTCAACGAGGTCTTGTTGACTGGTACGTTCCAGCTTTCACCTGAAATAGTCATTCCATTGAAAGAATGAAAAAACTTTCATTATTTACTTTATATAACAGTGAAAATAGATCCTTGTCGTTTGATTTGATTTTATAAACAACAGAAAAGACACTTACCTTTTGGTGTGTGTCACTGGTGCTTTGACATCAACAGTCCGACACGAACTTTAAATAGGAGTCCAAAATTGTTCTCAGTCAAACTGCAAAAACAATTCTGACGATGTCGTCTCTGATGCCGTGCACTGACTTTGTGTACAGACTGCCATCACGTCAGAAATTTCTCCAGCTTTTCATCCCACCTTCATCCTAACAGCTGTTCATGCCTCCAGACAATGTATAAAGTAGTGGATTTTTTTTGTGTGTGTGTGTAAGAAGAATTTGCACCGTAGCTTCTTCAAATCATTGTCCATCATCAAAACAAACTCTGTCATGTTTAGCTAAACGCCGCCCCCACTAGTGGACGGTGGTCGCAGCATGCAATGGTAGAAAGTGTATGGAACCAAATTTTCACGGTATATGGAACCAAATTTGCACTATAAATGCAACACAACACAAATGGGATGAGTAATCCATGTTAAGTGACATACAAAACACCAATCAAATGGCAAGGATCCACTCAACTGTTGTATGTTTCATACTGTATTTTACTTTTTATATAAGTGCCAAATCACAACTGATCTGAAAGGGTCATTCCCATAAAACACCCACATGCAAACTAACATTAAGTATGATACTATATAGTAATTGTACTGATGCTCAAAGAAAAAAAGCAGTTTGTCATTGTAGATACAATAAAATCTGTCCACGCTATTTAATCCGTTCTATTTAGTTAGAAACAATGCAGTCACTAACCCAACTCAAGATCAACACTATGAACCACAGATATGCCTTTTATTGAATAAATGTATCAGCTGTCAGCCTCAAAAGAGTTCTTACAATCTCAATTTCTATACATTTTCAAGGCAACATAAGCTACCAGATCCGAAGAGGTCAATTATTCAGAGTCCTCTGTGTCTGAGACAAAGACAAGACCAAGAAAAAATGTAGACTTGACCAAGACCTACTGTACATAGAGTGGTCTCAAGACTGAACTCAAGACCAAGACTGATCTTCAGTCCTTCAACGTGACAATTCATCTTAAAGTGAAAGATATGCATTGTCATGTTGAATCACTCAAGACCAATCTTGAGTACTTCAACATGACAATGTGTATTTTTTTACTTTAAGATGTATCTGTTCCAATATTTTGGCTCATCCAACAATTGGGTGGCCTAATACAAATGGTGCTGTGTACTATGTCCTTTAACACATTTAAATAGAACAAATATGTATAAGTACACATTTTAAATAAACACTAGCTTTATTATTATTATTTTTTTTTTATCTCAAATCCAAATCTCTTGTTTTTGAAGAGTAAAAATAAATGAATTGGCTTTGTCTTCATGTTTCAATACTTTTTTGAGGGGTGGGGATGGGGGGCTATATTGGAGAAAAAAACTTGTATATCCTTACAGTTGAGTACCTAACTTTCAGCCTATGGTGATTTTATAAAGATAGAAATAATTTGGCATAAATCAAGACTCGCACAGCAATCTCATTTTGGGGTCAAATGGTGAACGTACTTGCATAGTTTCCTAAAGTATTATGTGTGAAGGTTAGGATGAAGGAGAGAAATTCATTTGGTGTCATGTAAGGACAGTAGCGACAAAGACAATATGGTTGTTGGCCAGGTAACAATAGAGATCCTGTGCTGGACTTTATTAGCACAGAAAAGAGCTGCCAAGGAAGCTTTTTAAGAGAGCGAGGCAGAAGAGAGATAAAAAAGTCACACAGAGAATTGGTTAACCTCGCTGAAAAGGCATATCACCTAATTAACAGGCACTCTGCATTCTCGGCCGCCCAGTTGAGATGGACGTCTGCGGTTCGCAGTCCAAGAAGGTTAAATTTAATAGGACACACTTATGTTTTAGTGCCACTTTTCTTCCTTAGTGATTTGCAATAAGGCACGAAACAGAACAATATGAAATTTAACGTTACAAACATGAGTTAAAGTTCCATGATGTATGGAAGGCTACACATAAGCATCAACAATACTCATAAAGTCTTTGAAATGGAAGGGAAATATTTAAGATGGAAATAACATTTTTAATACCGTGTTAAGAGCAGTTTTTAGTAAGCCAAACTGATCATCATAATCAACTTTTTTTCATTGTACAATCCCAAGGGAGCGATAAGTGTATTGTGAACAGTCCTGTGTATCTGTGTTCATGCTTTCTGACATATTTGTATTATTTTTTAAACCTCTGATTGTTTTTTGAGAAATCAGGATTTCATTTTAATCTTTTGTAACATCCCCAAGCATCCCAGTCAGGATCTAGATAGATTCTAGATGTTTAATATTTACCGATTCTATACTTGAGGTTATTGTTGATCAGTTAATGGATGAATAATCAACTAGTAAATCACAAACTATTTTCATAATTGACTAATTCATTCATTTGCTATTCTGACTTACTGCAATCAAGGGTCAGGGTGGGACTGGAACCTATCCAAACAGACATAGAGTGAGAGGTGGGGTAAATCCTGGACAAGACGCTGCACATAGACGAACACATTCACACTTACATCGACACCTTTGGCCAATTTAAAGTCACCAATTCACCTAACCTATATGTCTTTGGAAGAGGGAGATAGGCAGAGTACCCGGAGGGAACATGCAAACTACAGACAAGCCCAGGTGGGAAGTAATCCCACAACCTTGTTGATGTCAGGCAACAGTACTAACCACTAAGGCACTCTGCCACCCCTAATCAAATAATTACTTTGAGTAATAAAAAAAAAAAAAAAAAAGCCAAAATTCTCTGATTTTGGCTTCTTAAATGTGAGCATGTTTTGGTTTCATTGATGCTTTCTTTCCTTGACTTGACCCAGCTATCTTAGCTAATTATAGGCCAATCTCCAACCTTCCTTTTCTCTCAAAAATTCTTGAAAGGGTAGTTGTAAAACAGCTAACTGATCATCTGCAGAGGAATGGTCTATTTGAAGAGTTTCAGTCAGGTTTTAGAATTCATCATAGTACAGAAACAGCATTAGTGAAGGTTACAAATGATCTTCTTATGGCCTCAGACAGTGGACTCATCTCTGTGCTTGTTCTGTTAGACCTCAGTGCTACTTTTGATACTGTTGACCATAAAATTTTATTACAGAGATTAGAGCATGCCATAGGTATTAAAGGCACTGCGCTGCGGTGGTTTGACTCATATTTATCTAATAGATTACAATTTGTTCATGTAAATGGGGAATCTTCTTCACAGACTAAGGTTAATTATGGAGTTCCACAAGGTTCTGTGCTAGGACCAATTTTATTCACTATATACATGTTTCCCTTAGGCAGTATTATTAGACGGCATGGCTTAAATTTTCATTGTTACGCAGATGATACCCAGCTTTATCTATCCATGAAGCCAGAGGACACACACCAATTAGCTAAACTGCAGGATTGTCTTACAGACATAAAGACATGGATGACCTCTAATTTCCTGCTTTTAAACTCAGATAAAACTGAAGTTATTGTACTTGGCCCCACAAATCTTAGAAACATGGTGTCTAACCAGATCCTTACTCTGGATGGCATTACCCTGACCTCTAGTAATACTGTGAGAAATCTTGGAGTCATTTTTGATCAGGATATGTCATTCAATGCACATATTAAACAAATATGTAGGACTGCTTTTTTGCATTTGCACAATATCTGACCCTGAACCATCCCTTAGTTATGCTGCTATAGACTTAGACTGCTGGGGGGGTTCCCATGATGCACTAAGTGTTTCTTTCTCTTTTTGCTCTGTATGCACCACTCTGCATTTAATCATTAGTGATTGATCTCTGCTCCCCTCCACAGCATGTCTTTTTCCTGGTTCTCTCCCTCAGCCCCAACCAGTCCCAGCAGAAGACTGCCCCTCCCCGAGCCTGGTTCTGCTGGAGGTTTCTTCCTGTTAAAAGGGAGTTTTCCTTCCCACTGTTGCCAAGTGCTTGCTCACAGGGGGTCGTTTTGACCGTTGGGGTTTTTCCGTAATTATTGTATGGCCTTGCCTTACAATATAAAGCGCCTTGGGGCAACTGTTTGTTGTGATTTGGCGCTATATAAATAAAATTGATTTGATTTGATTTGATTTCTTTATTTCTCTCTGACAACAAACTAAATAACTTTTGGATCTTGTTTCAGCAGGTTATATTTGGCTTTGGGAAACATTGATTCACATTTTTCACCATTTATGGACCAAAAATATAATTGATTAATGTAGAAAATAAGCAACAGATTAGTCAATTCTGAAAAAAAAATGTTAGTTTCAGCCCTGTTCTATATGTACCATTGAGTGCTGTCATATACATTAGGGTAATGCAATGTTTCATTTTGAAGTTAAAGAAGGAGTCCATCTGGATGACATGATTCACATCAAAAATGTGTCAGTCTAATTGAGTTTTTATGAAGTTCAACAAATGGTTCTAAGCATATCTGTGAAGAAGTAGGGTGCTGATCACCAACATAGAGTGACTAAAACCACTCATTGCTGTCATTTTTAAACACAGACCGTATATACATAGTGTTCTCAACTAGTCATAATTGGCTTCACTGCTCCAGGAATGCAATATCAGAATCATTTTCTAGATGCATGCATACATTTGTCAATCCAGATTAAGGAATACTTATAAAATGGTGACTCCAAAATAGACTGTGGTAGCACATTCCAAGACCTGACCTATACAGACCCTAAGGCCAGTTGGTGGTGCTGCTTATACTTATATTCTACAGAATGAAATAGATGAGATTCTAAAGTTCCCCCTGAATGGAAGAAGAAATCCTATATAGGCCCTGACTCTCATTGGTGGTGGTATTTTTCTTCTGGACTCCATAGTTATTTAATCAACAAACTTTGTGTGTTAAAAAAAAAAAAAAAACTTTTAAATGAAAAGTAGGTGTGGATTGTTTATTTATTTTTTACAAACATGACAAATTTAATGAGAAATGCACTTTCTCTATTAAATTTTGTTTACATAGGACCCCAAGCCCTGGAGGGGGCAGCAATAGCATCAAATGAATCATAACCATCATCATTCTAATTAGAGCTGCTCAATTAATGTGTGATTATATCCACAAATGACTGTGTTTTGACAAATTTTCCTGCTATAAATGTCATTTTGAGCATAACATATGTAAGGGCCCCTTCACACGTAACAGGAAAAACGCAGAAACTGGAAGAAAATACGCAAAACAAACACGAAATGGGGAACCACGAACCATCCACCTGCTGCCATGAGGGACACACGGTCATACAGCCGTGTTTGTTGCACCACATTGTGCCACTGATGTGGAGAAAAATGAAATAAAAACCAGCTGTATAATAAGTGAATATCACTGGGTTAATATCAATAATGAATAAAAGGGGATGCAATACAGAACCCTGCAGTTAAATAAAAAATAGATGCTACTCGCGGGATTCGAACCTGCAGTTTACAAAAGCTCAGATTACAAAACTTTACCACTGCACTACAATCATTGTTTTCTAACAGGATCATGCAATGCCTAAAATCAACAAGGAGATAAATGCATTTTTTTTTTAAAACAAAGAGAAAAAAGTGCCGTAATAACTGACAAAAAGATGTTTGTTAGACTGTATTTTTGTCTGTGTTGTCATGCACGATCACGTCTAGCTGTCAGTCAGTCGGCGGTCAGCTGACATGCGGTAGTTTCCACAGCAAAGGGATCACTCAACAATGAGTTCACGCCTTTGTCACCCTTATTTGTTTGATTTAATTTCCACTCTTTTTGTCTGTCATGTAAACTGCTGGCCGGTCCTCATGAGAGCATGAGCACCCACACACACAGGTACACTGCGTGTTCTCCAGCTGTCCATTGCAGGACGAAACACCAGACTCTTGGACCTTCAGCCACAGCTGACAATGTTGGATTCATGGTGTGTGTGTATTGGTGGTGAGCGGGATGACACAGTCCACAAGCCATTTGTGTTGGGGGACGATGACGACACACTTCACACGCCATTTGTGTGTATGTGTGTGTGTGTGTGTGGGGGGGGGGGGATTGGCGCAGTCACACCCATGTGTGTTGCTAGGTGACGCGACAGTAGTGTTGCACTTAGACACATTTCACAGACAGGTTGAATGTGGTCGCCTGCTCTCTGCTATCGTACCAGGTGCATGAATGGCCCCACCTTTTCTGAGTGTGCAGCGTGTGGTGTTAGATGTTCGTGTGCGACACCTGGAGTTTGGCCGACACCTGCTGAGAGGGAGATCGAATGAGCACGCGCAGGGCATTTGCTGTCTTTCGGCCACTTGTATGCGCGAGTGTTGTGGTGACAAGTGTACGAGGCGTTTGAGGCGGCTCTGTTTTTCAAGGATGGCACTAATCGGCTTCAATCGTGTTATGTGTGAAAGGGCCCTGATAGAAATACTCCCGAAATAAATTAATTTTAAATCAAATTACTGTTTCTCATTAAATAACGCCACATTAGTTGATTTCAATACATTTGTTCTTGTGTATTGTAAATTAATATTTATGGCTGCGATAGTTTCAGACTTTTAGTTGCCTCTGTTGTCACTCAGGCAGTAACTGTGGTGTTCTGATGATTCTGATGCTGAATGTGAAACATTCAATACTTAGCCAGTAAAGCGGATGACCAGGTGTTCCCCTGCTCAACATTTCGTAGTGGAAGCAGGAAACAGTTTGCTTTTTTAAATGGTAAATGGCAAATGGACTGCATTTATGTAGGGCTTTTCTGTTTGCATCAGATGCTCAAAGCGCTTTACAATAATGCCTCACATTCACCCCAATGTCAGGGTGCTGCCATGCAAGGTGCTCAGTACACACCAGGAGCAACTAGGGGATTAAGGACCTTGCCCAAAGGCCCTTAGTGATTTTCCATTTAGGCTGGGATTTGAACCAATGATCCTCTGATTCTCTCAAGCCCAACGCTTAACCAGTAGACCATCACCCGCCCCCCTTTTTTTAATTTAATTTAATTTAATTAGCGTATAATGCACCAAATCACATCAAAAGCCATCTCAAGGTGCCTTACATAAAACAAGTCAACATAAAATTGAATAAATAATTAAAAATAAAAAAAATTCAAATACATAAATAAAAACAGAAGTAAAAGAATAAAACAAATACAAATAAAAACTATCCATGAGAAAGAGAATAAAAATAGGTTTTGAGTCTTGCTTGCAGTCTGAGTTTTATTCTATTTTTGTCATCTGGCAGTGGGTGCACTGACACCTGCTTTTCCAGTAGGGGGTGCTGCAGTGCTCCAGCTCTCCCACTTCACATGGCTATGCCCCAACTAAATTTGTGCCAAGAGTTATAGACAGCCCAGTCTCACTTTTTTTTTTTTTTTTTGTGCTCCCATGACGAAATGAGTCAAATTTTCATGACGGTTTTTTTTATTTTAACTCTCTATTCCTAACCCTACTCCTACCCCCAACCATAACCTAATCCTACTCCTTCCCCCCTCCCCGCTTCACTTTTAATTTCATGCAGCCATCATGGAACAAATTAGAATTAATTTGTGCTGCCGTGATGAAAATGAGGCGCTTTTCCTCACAATATCACAAACCAGATTAATGTATATTTCGTGCTGCTGAATCACGACTTGCTGTAAGACCAGGTTGGTTGTAGAACATGCGCTGTATAGATCATGGTTTGGGGCCTTGATGCCAAAACTAACTGAAACTAAAACCAACTAACTTGAAAGTTAAGCTAATATAAATTTATGTGGATTAAAAAAAAACAAAAAAAAAACCTTTAAACCAACAAAATGCAAAGCAAATTAAATATAATCCAAACTAAAAAGTTGTATGAATCTAAAATGAACTGAAAATGGAACAGGACATAAACTTAAACTGAATCCTAAATTAAGTGAGTATAAAACAAGCTGAATATAAAAATAATTCATAATAGAGAGAAGAAAAAAAACAACAAAATGATCAGGAGGAGGTGAAAATAACTTGAAAAGCTCTTTATAGGGTGAATGTCAAAAAAGGTGTTGAGGCTTTTACACATTAAAATGAATAATTGTGACTTGAATTAGTAATCAATAGACATTTATTTGAGATAGTCTGTCAATTTTCATGTGGATATAAATTTGTTTCAGTTTGCAGTTCCAAAGAGTTTTATGAATTCAGGACGTGGGTTGTCATTCGTAAGTGGCTCTTAAGCATACATATTTATGGTAATGACCAAACCCCAGATGGAGAGCTGATTTATGATGCGCCGGTCTAAGGACTGACATAATTCATCTCTCGTTTATGTGTATTTAAGCTCAAACTAAATTGGATTGTGGTTTTAAATGTCTTGTTTGGATGTTAATTTGTGCCTATCACCCAATTCTATTCAAGGTTCTTGCTTTGTTTAATTAATTTTTTTACAGTTTATTGATTTTGGTTACATTTGTGTGACTTGTTCTGTGTTCTTCCTCTCCTGCATCTACCAGCCAAGTGTCCCAGAGCAGCTCCCTGGAGGAGGTTCATCAAGAAGGGGTCCCTCCTGCACCTCGGCTTGTCGAGATGAGGCGAGACCCTATCCTTGGTTTTGGCTTTGTGGCAGGAAGTGAAAAGCCGGTGGTGGTCCGTTCTGTGACACCAGGTCAGTTTATAAATGTCATAAATGTTATAAATATCAATCCTATAATTCTTGACAAAATTCCAGGAGAAGCAGAACCTTCATAAATACCCAGGAAAATGCTTGCTGTGACTACAGACAGACAGCTTTTTCTTGGTGGGCTATATTTTCCAGAGACACACTAGAGCAGAGTACACTTAGTGTCGACAGAGGCATAACCGTGTGACAGACTGGCATAAAACAAGTTGTTGGTATTCTGGTCGAAATTAGAGTCAGGTCCTCAGGTTGAAAGCAGCTCTCTCTAAAAATACCTCGTTGTTTCCAAGAGTAAGCACCCTATATTCTATTTAGCACAAAGGTTGACCTTCTTTCCAGTGAGTCATTACAAGTCTACTGCAGATTGGCTTGGGTATTCCACTATTTTCTACAGACACCTGGAAAAAAATTGCTCTTGGTGTCGCTATGTTTACAGTGCTTACTCTGCCTACATCATGACTAACCCATATTGGGAAAAGAGAGGAATTGTGGCTGACACTATGCGAAACTTGGGTGGGATGAATGAAGGCCAAACACTCACCTATCTTTGAGTTAAAGGCAAGCTAAGTTAACAGGCTAAGCTTGCTTTGGGTGTTTATTAAAATATTTTGGGGACTGAGTGATGCCTCTCATACTGGTTTACTTTGGTGTGGGCATTAAAATTATGATCCACTTATTTTCTCAGTAATTGCGGATTAAGTGGATCTAACAGATCAGGCTACCGATAGCTAGTAAATATGCTAATGCCATTAGTATACAGCAGTGAATAAGGTGAAAATCTCACTCGATGCAAATAGACATCTTAGATGATCCATTAGGGTAATTAACTAAACAACAAGCCATATCATTGCAGATATTTGAAATAAAATTGTCAGCAGACACATTCGTCTAAACATCTAGCAGCTGCAACTAATAGTCTCTGAGTCAACACACAAGTTGTCACTTAGTGCGGCTGATGCCTCTAGTTATGCATAAAAGTATGGCTTAAAACTTAATGTAAATTGAACTAGGAATTTAGAAACAAACATACAACAAAAAGTCACATCATCCTATTGTCATGGAGGGGTAATTGAGCCTGGTTCTGCTGGAGGATTCTTCCTGTTAAAAGGGAGTTTTTCCTTCCCACTGTTGCCAAGTGCTTGCTCACAGAGGGTCGTTTTGACCGTTGGGGTTTTTTCCGTAATTATTGTATGGCCTTGCCTTACAATATAAGGCGCCTTGAGGCAACTGTTTGTTGTGATTTGGTGCTATATAAATAAAATTGATTTGATTTCATTAATTAATGATAGATACCAAAACCATTTTTTTGTACTAGCTGTGAACATTTTTTTCTTTTTCTCCTTTAAAATTTGACATTTTAATATGGGCATCTATGGCAAAGTACTCACTTTTGGAGCCAACCTCAAGTAATCAGTCAAGGAATTGCAACTTTTTTATTTTCCGGGTATTCGCGGTTTTACAGTATCCCAGAATCCTCTGCGCACTGGTTAGGGAGGCTTGATAATGGCTCAGCTTAATGCTAATTTTAACATTGAAAATGCCGTAGACATGCTAACATGTTAGCATCGGTCCTGTTTTTAAGTTATAAAATACATCTATCAACTGTTTCAGAAGATTATAACAGGTCAGTTTAACATTAAAAAAAGGTAAATATTACTCACAGACATATGCTTTTTATGATTTTACCGGGGAAAAATTAAGACAAAGTGTAATAAAACAAAGAATCAACGAAGCAGCAGATTGGTTCAAGGTTCAAAGCAAAGCCGCATTGCAGAAACGGATGATTATACAGACCCACTGCAGGGTCTTTGATCAATGTAGAGAAATGATCATTTTCCTGACAAACACCCCCCAAAACAGCGGCCACTCTGAAGGACCGAAAAGGGAATCATTAAGCAAAATGCTATTGATGTCGATGGATCAAATCATTTCTTAAGGATACCCGAAAAGAACCAATTCCTGACACGCAACCCTAACAGCAATGTTTTTTTTTTCTATAAAACTCACATTAAAGACTCACAATTATCTTAGTTAAACACCTAAATACATATTTTGGTTAAACTCACCTCCATAATGACGCAATGTTGCAAACAAGTTGCTTGTCCATTCCACCACCAGCAAATGCTTGTTTACACTGACAATGAAATCTCGGCCTCCCCAGTAAGAACGTGATTATGCGCGAGATTTGACACCGTAAAGGCGGCAATAGAAGAAGAACCCTCAAAGCTTGCTGTTTGGAAATGCCCCATTCTGACTCTGGTGATTAGCATAGCATTTGCCAATGGGGAGTGAAAAGTTGCTTACCATTGATCAATACCGAGATCTGCCAGACTGCCCAGGAGCTAAGTCGAAGTCAGTCAGGCAGCGCTAATGCTTGTCATGATCCAACTGTCACCTCTGCTAGTACACTATTACCGCTCCATTCCCCTCTACTGGCCAATGTCAGAGGCTTGACTGGACGCACCACCTTCTTTGGGTCTCTTGGGTATAAAGAAAGGTGAAGGAATATGTAGAACCTTTCTCGAGGACACACCAGTAGCAAGTGATGCAATTGTCGTTACATCAAGTTTATACAGGCAACATCACCTGATGTCACAAACGTTACATCGACGATCAACGACGCCAAGCTACGCTACTGCTTCGAGTACTACCCTACAAATGTGCCCACCCTCCAACACTCACTCCCTCACTCATCTTCAACTGCTTTCTACAATTAAGGGGCATGGGGGAGCTGGAGCGCCCTCTGACAGTGGCAGTTAAACTACATCCAAACACTGAGCGCCGCCATTATAATACCGCCCCCTGTTGGGCTACATAGAGTGGTGTTGGAGACAGTGAACGTGAACCCCTGGAGCTCGACTTAACCAGTGTTTCACAGAGATTTTTGTGAATCTGCTATGTCAGCCAGCACCAGCTACTTCACGTCATAGTGCGAATGGGCCTCAGTATGGCAGTATGAGGGAAGGATGACTCAGCAAAGATAAGCGGCTCACTGTATTATCAGTCATTTTAAAAAGTTTCTTTACGTTTAGTGAAGTAAATATGTACGTTGTCCTCTGCAGGGACCCAATCTGTCGACAGGACACTTCTGACATTTTCACCTGGTCTGTGGTGAATCAGATTTGTCAGTGTTTTTAGCTTACCAAGAGCAATTACATTAACTAGCTGGTTACCCAGGTATCCTGTGATCTTGTTTGCATTTTAAATCAATGTGCTGATTTATTTCGTTTTTTCTTCCCCCAAGTGAACAAAATGACCATTAAACATCCAAAAATAGAACACTGGCTGAAAATATCAAACTTCTTTTAAAAAAGGGTGATCTTTAGTCATGTCAGCTAATATGAAATGAAAATAAATCAAAACAGACACAATATACACAATCAACCTTCAGTTAAAAATAATAGCGCACACTTTTGACCACATTTTGACCACGTCAGATATAATTACTACTCTGACAGTTTAAGTTTAATTGTTAAAGCCTTCTTTTATGTTGTGATACAGCCAAATTACTGGAACAGTATTTGAACTGATGAAATGGCTCGAACAAGCCATTTTGATTTTTAGATTTTCTGGCTTTCATTGTTGTCTGTAACAGCCAGTAATACTATGAGCTCCCATATACATAAATTCATCTCACAGCCCTCTCCTGTGAATTCAAAGCATGCTGACCTTTGCCTACTTTTTCATGGTGACACCAGCAAGTATTGAAATAATAAGTGCCCGAGTACTTGTTCCTCTGCTCCATAGTAACCAATCCGGTAAGCACTACTGGGCCGTCATAACAGATCTCTGTCTTGATTTTTGATGCAAAATAAAACAGACAATATTTGCTGAAACCATACTGATTGATGCAGATTATAGCATTTATGTAAAGTTATTTTTAAAAGCCACCATCTGTCTTTGGCTGCAGACTTATGGTGCTGTGGATTTGTGTTGATGTGCCATTCAAACAACAATTAAGTTTTATGGAGAGACTCGTCTCCATCTGGTGGCATATTTTCATCATGCTCTGTTTTCAGCTTTGATAAACCAGACATCTTCTCAGCCACCATGCATGCGTCATTTACAGTCAGGTCCATAAGGAGTTTAACAGTGATGTCATTTTTGTAATTGTGCCTGTGCACCACCATAATGAAGTTAATATGAAACAATCAACATGTAAAATGCTGCATTAACTATTTAAAAATTACAGCCAGTTTTAAACATATGGTGCATCCAGAAAGTATTCACGGCGCTTAACTTTTTTCCACAATTTGTTTTGTTTGTTTTTTTTCTAAAATTGAGTAAATTAATTTTCCCTCAAGATTCTACTCACAACACCCCATAATGACAACATGAAATAAGATTTCTTTGCCAATTTAATAAAAATAATGAATGTCCTTATGTCAAGCCTTATTTAAAAAATTAATTTTATCCATTTTGGAACAAGGATAACAAATGTGGAGAAAGACAAGCGCTGTGAAGATCTACTGGATGCAATGTAGCAGGGTGGGGGCATTGAAGATGGGTCGTGGCTGGGTCTTCCTGTTGGGGAAAGTGTAGTGACACGGACCCACAACAGGGGGCGCAAATGAACGGTCAATAGATGAGCCAAAAGGTAACAATTTAATGTTGTGAATGTGCACAACGAATATACAGACAATCACAGAATCTGATAGCAGTCAATACACAAAGGTGACGTGTGGGCAGGCTCAAGGATAGAAGACGTCTGTCCTGAGAAGAGCCGGAACCACACAATTTCCGCCGCCACTGAACCTGGTGAATACTGGAGCCACCAAGTCCCGAATTCCCAGGTGATCACCGTCCCCGACTGTCGGATCTGGTACTGCTGGCGAGGAGCACAAACAGTGAGATGTGGGTGTGTGCACACCCAGTAACAAAAACAGTCAGAAGGTGGAAAGTCACCTCCACCTCTAATCACACACTCGTGCAGCTCCTGTTAACCACTTATCTGGTTTGGGTGTGAAGCGAAGCCGTCGCTGTTCACACCGAACGCCAATCCAGCAGATAAGTCACACAACAGGAAAGCGGCTGCAAAAAGAGTTCAGACTATGACACAGTTTTCAGTACAGCAGAGAATTACCTTCCCAGGTAGATGATATCTCGGCAGCGAGGTGGAGATGACATCCGGCTTTTATGGAGTGATGACATGACGGGTGACAGCTGTCATGAGTTGATGTGTGACAGCTGTCACTCCCGGTTGTGTCCGTGGCGGCAGCGCCCTCTCGTGCCTGAAGCCCGCACTTCAGGCAGGGCGCCCTCTGGTGGTGGACCAGCAGTACCTCCTCTTCTGGCGGCCCACACAACACTTCCAGCATGACAATCACCCCAAACAGACAGCAGGGCAACTAAGCAAGGGCTCCGTAAGAATCATTTCAAGGTTCTGGAGTGGCCTGGCCAGTCTCCAGACCTGAACTCAATAGAAAATCTTTAGAGGAAGCTGAAACTCCAAACCTGAAAGATCTGGAGAAGATCTGTATGGAGGAGTGGACCAATATCCCTGTTGCAGTGTGTGAAAACTTGGTGAAAAACTACAGGAAACATCTGACCTCTGTAATGGCAGACAAATGTTTCTTTATCAATTGTTATGGTCTGTTTTTCTAGGGGATCAAATACTTATTTCATGCAATAAAATGCAAATTAATTATTTAAAAATCATACAATGTGATTTTCTGGATTTTTTTTTTTTTTTAAGATTCTGTCTCTCAAATATTATTTTCCACACTGTAAATCTGGAAGAATGAAATGGGTGATAATACTGCAGCAGACTTGCTTTGCAGGGGTGGGGTGATCAGGATATCTTACCCGCTACCCAATCATAAGTGGGAAGGTCAAATAATACATGACCAGGGGAAAAATATAGATGTAAATTGAGAGAAATTACACATAAAAGGGGTCAGTCAATTCAGAATGGAGGATCTTGCTTCAGTAGCCAACCTCTGTGCATCCACAAGTAGATATGTGTTCAAGATGGGATTAGACTTTTATCAAATGGCCTGTAATCAGTCCAGGACAAGACCACATCATTGAGACATATAGTACCAATGTTTTTTTTCCCACTTTGTCAACCATAAATCTCGATAGAATGAAATGAGTTATAATACTGCAGCAGACTTGTTTTGCAGGGGTGGGGGAAGATATCCAGGGTGGGGTTAAGATATCCTTCGACAACATCCCCCAGGGAGGAAGATATCCCCTGGATTGGGGGGGGGTATCCAGGTGGAAGTTAACCTGAGAAACTAGCACTCAGAATGTATTGGCTGCACGTCCCATATGGCTGGCTCTGATTGGCTGATTTCCAGTCTGATATTTTCCCATATCAGACAGTTACCATGACAATCGGTCCGGATTGCGTATTGCATTTTTTGCAAACCAGAAAGCTGAAAACACATTTCAAAAAACCAAGATGGACATGAACATACGCCATAAACATCTAAACAGCATCAGACAAAACACACAAATTGAAAGCTTACCAGCTAATGACTGGACCATCTGTGAGCAAGTTCTTCATGGAGGTAAAGTGAACGGGTCTGACTACGAGCCCCAAAGACTTCAGACTTCAGACAACTTTATTGATCCCAAAAAAGGGCAATTATGTTTACACTCCAATTACCTCAGACAAGATACAGCAATTAATCCACAATTACTACTTGTTTACCGTAATAATGGCACACATCAAAATTAAAGACAACACATATACATTTGACACTGTTTATGTGCACTAAACTTGAAGCAGTCCGTCATCCGAATTGAGGTAAAGTGGGTTAAGGCCGCTGCAACTGTAAGTCACGCCACCAAGACCAGCTTGAGAGAGGACGAGGCCTGCCGCAGGGAGGGAGGGGCAGAGAGTAGCCCAGTGTCCAGACAGACAGCCCGGAAGGCACGTGAGGTGCCATCGACAGGCCTTATCTGTCCATCCTGGGGGGGATCCCAGTCCTGAATCAGTCCACCAGAGTCACAAGGTCCCACAGTCAACATCTCAGGACTGGGAAGGGAGGGAGGAAGAGTGGGGGGAGATGAGGAGTGAGGCTATCAGGAGTGTTCCTCGGGGGGAGGATTTTAAGATCAAGATCAGGACAAGGACAAGATCAGATTAGATAGAACTTTATTGATCCCTTGGGAAGACGCCCTCAGGGAAATTGAAAACTGACACCCTGAGGGAGACAAGTATCTTGCCAAAAGATGAACAAGCGAGACTACCATGAGGAATGACAACCCTGAAGAGGGGCTGACGGTCAAGGCCATTCACAACATTCACACCAAATTTGGAGGCAAAATGGACAAATTTCAACCATGAAAATTGTTTTGTTGAATTTAGTGTTTGACCTTCCTGTGACCTTGACCTTTGACCTTAAGCTTAATCCTGTTTTTGTGCTGAAAGTTATGTCGATAGGACTGCTATATGTGAACTTACAAAAGTCTGCAATGATGATTTATATGCTTTGTCATACCTTTAAAATATCTAAATTTTGTAAGGTGTTTTTCATGATGATGTCATCACATGATGTCATAACTTAACACTTTTGATATATTCTGAATCCTCTGATCAAGGTCTTTAATTTGATGGATTACACCACGTTTTCCTCAAATCTGTAATTTGACCTAATTTAGGTCACTTTTGACCTTAAGGTAAACTCTGAAGGTCAAGGCTGATCGCTTATCCCAGGTAATGGGTTATGGGCAAGGCCAATCACTATATTCAATCCAAATGTGGAGGCAAAATTTAAAAAATTGTGACAGGAAAGTTGTTTTGTTGAATTTAGTGTTTGCCTTCCTGTGACCTAGACCTTTGACATTAAGCTTGATCCTTTTGGGTGCTGAAAGGTATCACCGTAGGACTGCTATATGTGAACTTAGAAGAGTCTGCAATGATGATTTACATGCTTTGTCACACCCTAACTGAGCTTCAAACCCTCACTTCAGAAACTTGTGGGTGATGTCATGGACGGATGGTCCAGTAAATGTAATGTCATGATCATGCAGGGGACTGTTTTCTCTACATGCTGGAAATAAATGTTCATTTACATGCAAAGTCTGTGTCTGCGTCCTGCATCTGGGTTCTATGTCTTGTTATATCGGTCTGTTTCACTATTACTTTGCCCTTTCTACCAAAAGGGATTGTAGATATGCACAGTGAGAGCTGTGCATTCAAGTTCAAATTGCTAAATTGAAATAGTCCCAAGTGGTGCTACTGTGATGGTCATGAGAAGTGGACTCAACACAGGGAGTAGATATCGTTGTCTTATTGGGACTCTGGAAAGTTATTCCATACTGTTAGGATAACTTTCTGTCAAGTTATCAGGAGATTTCATTGCAAAACGACACAAATGCTTGAAAGGATGACTGAGAACACATCAACACACATAGTGTCAATTTCATTTTACAAGAGAAGCGTATAATTCTCTCCTAGATATGTTGTTTGTTGTAATTGACTGGCCGATTGGCAAATTTCTGCCAAAACCACTGACTGCTCTTGCCTGTTGACTCCAGTGGCAGTGCAGTGATCAAGTGACTCAGCATCTTGATAATCAATCAGTGCTGAATTCCAAGCAGAGAGTTTAACTGATTAATGTTCTATTTCAAGTTGCTGGCCAATAGAGGGGGTGTATATGCTTGAGGACACGTGGTAGAATAATACTTCTTATAAGAGTTGAGACAAATATACAGTGTAGGCATGTAAACAAATTCCCTCAGTGCCAACAGATTATTTTTATGAACACAGTTTGATTTATCTGTGCAGGTGGTCCTTCAGAGGGCAAACTGATGCCACGCGATGAGATCATCGTGATCAACGATGAGCCCGTCAGTTCGGCTCCCAGAGAACGGGTCATCGACCTTGTCAGGTGCCAGAATTTTAGACAATTCCTTGGTTTCTGCTTCAGTTTCTGCTTCCCACGTGTGCATACAAATATTTAGAAATATAAAAATTTAGTAGATCAAAAGAGTGTATTGATACCACATTAGGCATGTAGGGTAAATGCTACATGGGTGAGCATGATGATAGTCAGGACTACGGCAATCTGAAATGTAACCCATCTGACCATTATTTTCAACCAAATGGCAACCTCTGGCTGACCATTTCAAGGAAAGCCATATTATCCCTGGATGTGTGTGCCACATTTGATCCAAATCAGGTTGAGAATCAAGTTCCTTGACTTTGATTTTTTTTTTAAATGAATTCGTTCTGGGCAATTTTGGGATCAGGTTTGACTGACATATAAAATTTTGTAGAGATCGTCAAAAGGACCTGGAAGGAGTAGCCCAACAAACACAGAGGCAGACATGACCTTGGCCTCAATAATTGAACTTTGGTAACTTTGTCCTTGCTGGTCAATTGCAAAGCCCACTTCCATATGCATGCCAAGTTCAGTAAAAAGCAGAGTGAAAACACTGTGACACCAGTGACTGACCTTTTGGTAAATTTGATCTCACTGGGCAATTCCAGAACCCATCTACATGTATGTGCCTACATTGATGCACACTGGAGTGACCACTATGACCCTGAGCTTTGCTGAAAAAGCCCTTTTAAGGGTAACTTCATCCACATATCACATTTGCTAGAATTCACACCAAGGACCTGAGAGGAATAGGGGAACAAACACACAGATACCTATAGCAGGGGAAATCGGGGCACAGTGAATCAGTAGCTATATCTGCAAAACTACATATATATTTGCAGCAGTTATGCCATATTTTTATGCATAAAGACACCCCCTTATAAATTAGTGTTTTGTTTTTGGATACATTAAGGGTAAAACAAAGTAGCAAGTGAAGTCAGTTTTTTTCTATCAAAAGTCAATTTTGTGAATGTCACTGTCTTTGTATTTATTTTTCACAACAAAGGAAAGGTGGCCAAAAAAACTGTTATTAATTAGAAGACTACCCCGCCCAGCTGATGAGCATGTGTTATGTCTTCTCCAGACTATCAGCTATTTGATAACGTGACTCATGTATGTCACATCATGTATGTCGCATCTGGGGCACAGTGAATCGGGGCGCAATGAATCAGTCTAGAAAGTGATTTACTAAGCCCCATGACAAATATTACTTGTTGAAGCTTATACATTTATTTTTCCATGAATTATTTCTATAATTTCTGTATATAAACAACTGTTTTCACATTTCAACAGAAATGATGACAGTTGTATTTCTGATATTTGCTAAAGGACTTATGTCACTATATAAGATGCTCACACATTACATAGCTGGTTTGTATATGCATCAGCATATATTTAATAATTTTGGAGAATTCTTAATAATCGTGTGTTTTTTCATTATATTCTAAGTTGATACACTGTGTCCCAGACACTGATTCACTGTGCCCCTTGAATTAATGTTCGGGGCACAGTGAATCAAAAATTTTAAAATCAATTTTAAACACCTGTAAATTACACTTGGGGAGAAATAAATAACACAGCCTTATAAACAATAACTTGCTGTATTAAATCCATAATAGAATAACCTAAACCACGTGTTTATGCTGCCGCAAAACAACATTTCTGATCCACTGTGCCCCGGTTTCCCCTATTATAAGCATGGCGAGAGATTTTGACCTTGAACACTGAAGTTGATCAGTGACCAATCCTAATGAAAATCCTATTCCTCCGCTCATCTATAAGCTCAATGTGTAATACCAAGTTTGACCAAAATCTGATTTGGCATTCTAAACATACTTAACATTGATCAAAGAGAGTTATGCGTCTGCAGCTGCCCTAAAAAGCTGTTCGCAATTCCAGTGCTCACACTTGGCTTTATGGAGTTGCAGCTTGTGATTAGAGAAGCATCTCTTTGCATTTATTTCAAGCTAATGAACTTTTTGCATCTTTATTTTTTTCCTTGATTTGTTGTCTTGCTTCAGGAGCTGCAAAGAATCCATCCTACTGACAGTTGTTCAACCATATCCTGTGAGTAGCTCATCTCCGAGCTGTAAAAAGACGACTTCATCACATGTGAAGAGACGTGGCCCCATTTGTGAAAATCCTATATGATGTTATCGCAATAATATAGTGGACCTGAAAATAACCATTTGTGGGAAAAAAATTGAAAATGCAAAATTCTTGTCTCATATCTGAGATGACATTTAGTCTACATGACTAAATGTGGATTTATACTGTATTTCATATGGGACTGTGAGACAGGACAACGTCAATATAATTATGTCAAATTCATGTGGGATTTTCAAATTAAAACTGCTTCAAAAAATGAAATACGTATACCCATTCAGTTACTGAAAAGTTAGATTTGGAGGACAGAAGACTAACTGCACATAACTCCTACTACAGATCTGGATCACAAGTAAGTTTTGTTTGTACCTATGGAAAAACTCAAAATTCGTGAAGATTGATGAATGGAGGAAATTGTCTTAAATCACAAACACACCTCATTTATAAATGAATATGTTAGTATGAGTGGTTCTTGCATGCCCAGTGTTTTATGATGATAAGAAGAAGAAAGTCCTGCATACTCTTTGAGTCCCGTTGGTTTTGGTGCTTATGCTCAGATTTTTTAGTGTGAAACATGTTACTTCCCAAGCCAGAGCTGGCCCCCATTAACAGTTAGGCTGCCTCAGACGATGCAGATGATGTGTGTTGTGCAAGGACCAGCCCAGTCTCACATTTTTTTTTTCGTGCTCCTGTCACGAAATGAGTTGAATTTTCGTGATGGAGCTTTTTTTTAACTCACTATTACTAACCCTACTCCTCCACTCAACCCTAACCTTAAGCATAACCTGACCCTACTCTTTCCTGACCTCCCTGCTTCACTTTTAATTTCGTGCAGCCATCACAGAATGAATTAGAATGAATTTGTGCTGCCGTGACAAAAATGAGGCGCTTTTCGTCACAATATCACAAACAAATAGATTAATGTATATTTCGTGCTGCTGAATCATGAATTGCCATGAGACTGGATTGGCAAGGACAGATAACATAAACTGGAATCAAATCCAGGTCTATATATTTGAAGCCCATACCTTCACCACTGGATGGATGGATGGATGGATGGATGGATGGATGGATGGATGGATGGATGGATGGATAGATAGATAGATAGATAGATAGATAGATAGATAGATAGATAGATAGATAGATAGATAGATAGATAGATAGATAGATAGATAGATAGATAGATAGATAGATAGATAGATAGATAGATAGATCGAACGATCTTTATTAATCCCTTGGGAAGACTCCCTCAGGGAAACTGAGGTTCCAGCAGCATTGTATTGTAGCACATACAGCAAGAAGCTCAAAGAGCATCAAAAGTGAAAGTAAAAAAACAATATGCAAATATAAATGTATATACCACTGACTGAGAGTCGAAAGAAAAATTCCAAGGGTTACAGAAACAAATGTGAAGACCTCTAAACCACAACTGGTTCTCATCGAAGAGAAGGTGTTGTTTGCCTTATGACTGCTGCCATTTTTGTTAGGAGTCGCCACAGTGGATCCAGCACAGATCCGCATTGGAATTTGAAATGTCTTACGCTGGTTTCCCTTCTCGATGTAACTCCAGTTATATCCAGAGAAAGAGGTCTGAAAAAACACTTCTGAAGAGGTCTTCCATCCAAGTACTAACTAGGACCCACTCTGCCAAGCTTCTGATGGGATCACTCTTACACAGAGCAGAAGAGAAGAAGATGTAGAAATATGTCTTGTGTTGGTCCTATGTCCCATTGGTGCTGGTGGTTGTCCCTGGATTCCATTGCAAGAAGAGTCTACAACTCCCCTTGGATGAGATGCCAGTCCAGCACATGTTACTTGCATGAGACTGGCATCCTGTCAAGGTGGCGTCGTGGACTCTCATCCACTTTACACTACGGAATCCAGAGATAAGCACTAACACCAATGGTCCCCAGGGCCTATATAGGACTTACCTCTATAGGAAGTAGTCCTGTGAAACTATCCTGTGCACCGGCAACATTTCCTGTATGTTCATTTTGTGAATTGTTTTGTAATTTATGTCTGTAGCATCGCCCAAGCAGAGGGTCACCCCTTTGAGTCTGGTCTGCTTGAGGTTTCTTCCTCAGAGGGAGTTTTTCCTTACCACTGTTGCTCTGGGGGTTGGTAAGGTTAGACCTTACTTGTGTGAAGCACCTTGAGGCAACCTTGTTGTGATTTGGTGCTATATAAATGAAAATAAATTCAAACTGAAATTGAAATTTTACAGCTGGGTGGACTGAGAAAACACACAAGAAGGTTCTTGTTCAAGGCAGCATGACTGGTAATCAAACTCAGGTCGACATAATGGTAGCCCAAAACTGAGCTACCCACTCTGCTCATGAGGGTTGTTTAAAAAACAAACTGCAAATTCATTTCAGTGCAATTAAAAACAACCTGTACTCATGTTCACAAACTTTTTCTTTTTGTGTTGTTGCCCTGTCTGGATGTCTAGTCCCCTAAATCGGCATTCATCAGTGAAGCGACTAAAGCCAAGCTCAAGTCCAATCCGGTCAAAGTGCGCTTTGCAGAGGAGGTCATTATCAACGGACCAGTTCCTGTGAGTTCTACTGCACATGTACATTTGAACACGTCCATTCAGGCTCACATACAGTATGACTTACATAGACAAGGGCAGATGGGTGCCACTTAGTACGCATGAGGGACTCAAAAATGCTTGAGAGAGAGACAAAAAAAAAAATCAAGGAAAGCTCTTACCGTATCCGCAATTTGTTGTATTCTCCTCATGTAATCATCTTTTCTTGTCTTGCCAAAGTTGAAAGTGAAAATACATCTTCATATGTCTCTCTGCAGAACTTAGTAAAGGACAATTCTCTGCTGTTCATGCCAAATGTCCTGAAGGTCTACCTGGAGAATGCACAGACAAAGTCTTTTCGTTTCGACAGCAGTACCTCAATCAAGGTTTGTGTATCTGTGTGTAAGTGTGTATTTGCGTTCCATCCCTTAAGGCATGTTCGACGAAATGAGCTGTCTCCGCACCATCAGTAATTACAAAGTGAGAAATTAATTCAGAGGAAGAATTAGCAGCTGGTACATGAAACGAAAAATTGCTTCTTAATTTTTCTTTGTTTAAGCAGCTAAACTAATCAGGCAGTTGTGTTTTGAATGTGAAATTTGTCAACAATCACATTAACTCTCAGGGTTCCAGAAACATAAAACCCATTGATTTGGATTCACTGGCAAGTCCATGGATCAGAGAGCTAATGTTTTTGTGTTTCCTTGTAGAATCTGACATATGTATGTGCAGCCATGCTGCACTGTGTTCATCAGGTCTTAGGTAAAGTAGAATAGGTCCTGTTCAGTAATTTTGGCAAGACCAGGATCTGCACAAGTTTCTCCATATACAACTGGAGTTGCATCAGAAAGGGTATCTAGCATAAAACTTGTGCCAAATGGTAAATGGTAATGGTAAATGGACTGCATTTATATAGCGCTTTTCCATCTGTATCAGACGCTCAAAGCGCTTTACAATTATGCCTCACATTCACCCTGATGTTAGGGTGCTGCCATACAAGGCGCTCACTACACACCGGGAGCAATAGGGGATTAAAGGCCTTGCCCAAGGGCCCTTAGTGATTTTCCAGTCAGGTGGGGATTTGAACCCATGATCTTCTGGACTCAAGCCCAACGCCTTAACCACTAGACCATCACCTCCCAGTGCAGATCTCCACCTAATCTGATATGGTATATTTGTCTACTTTCTTCTCAAAATATCTAATCTGCATTGCACATCAGACATAATCTCTTAACAAGTAGAATTCCAGTAAGATATAAGGACTTGTTTTAAGACAATGCATTTTAAAGTTCTTGTGAACTGAAATGGTCAAGGATGAATGTTGGGAACAGAAAGTTGATAGAACTAATATTTTTGGAGAAATTAATGATATTAGCTAACAACAGTGAACAATGGATGCTGTGCTGCGATGCACAATGGAAGTTTGGGGTTTTAAATGTTGTTGCATTTCAAGTTATTGTAACAGTGTTGTTAGTGTTATTGATTTATCGTGTTTTTGTAGTTCAGTTGGTTTAGTCAGTTTAAATGTCATGTTGCCATTAACATGAATGAGAAGTGCAGTGCATTCCATGTCTTCCACTACTGTCTGTTTGTGGGTGTGTAAAATTAAAAGCACCTGCTTGCGGCAGAATGCAGAAAAGAGAAAAGTTCGGGCTTGGTTGTTGTTCTTCCAGTCAACTCGCCACAATATATTCAAAGAGAAGTGGCATCTGTGTACATGTATGCATGCGTGCAAGTGTATAACTTTGATTACGGACAAACTGGAGAGAGCTGACATTTGCTGTTTGGTATGCTGATGTATTTTTGGGCAAAGGATGAACATCGCCAAAATGGAACCTTGTTAAGGGCCCCTTCACACATAGTGCGAATTTGGTTGATTTGCGCATAAAGTGTGTATGAAGCAGGAATCATGTGCAAAAGATGTAAAATCGTAGCTGCCCCGTACACCTGTTGCTAGAACTAGTTGCGCACACCAACAGCTGAAAAACAGTGTGCACTGTGCCTCTCGTGGCAGGTGTCAGCCAAATTTCAGGTGACATGCACAAACATCTAACACCGCTCATTTGGCACATAGACAATGTGTGGCCATTCATACTATTAACATGACAACAATCAGCAGGCAATCATTGTCATGTTGGCAGTGAAATTTGTCGAGGTGCTCCATGAGTGTGGCTTTGGTGTGTGCGTTAAACTGAGAGGAGGTGTGGCTGCTGAAAGAAGTAGCTGTGGAGCTCTATCAACACATACTGTATTTGGATGGACGTGGACTAACAACTGCCCACTATAATGCATGTGTGTCTGCTTGCTGTCATCAGGTGGACATAAATAAATACATACATATATCACATGGCGGCGGGCTGCAGCGAGCGAGCGCGCACATACTGTAGCCCATGGATAGGCTGCCCCCAGATTGAAACGGACCGTCAGATCATAACACGCAGCGGGCCATTTGACTGTCACATCACCCACGTGAGCTCTGTTCCACATGATATGGCGTCAGTCCTGCGGCACACGTCCACAAGACACACGTGTTGGGCAGAACATGTGTGCAGGGCCAGCTGGATGCACCAGACCAGTAGATGTGGACATGATAAGTGGGAACTGCTTCATCATTTATATCATTTCATGACTGTATGTCTGTGACCACGGGTCATCTACAGAGGAACAGATGAATAATATTTGTATTAACCACTTGATAAGAGGTATTCAATAAAATGCAATGTTTTTATATGGTGTGCAGTTTTATTCTTTTTAAATACATCCATGTCCTTCCATATATGAGGCAGTTTCCCAACAGCTTTTACAGGATAGTGAGTGTAGCTCAGTGGTAAAGTTTCTGACTAGTAATCAGAGCTTTTTGTGCGGGTTCGATTCCTGTGGGCGGCATGTAATTTTTATTTATTTTTTTATTTTCACAGCAGCTGCTGTGAAAAGCTGCTGTGTTCCCCCTCTTATGAGCTGGTCTGACAGGTGTCGCCCTTAGTTGGACATAGTCGCACTATGTGTGAAGAGGCCCTAAGACTGTTTTTGCAGAAACTACGGATATTAAATAGCAACAATGAACAATGAACGTTGATAATTACATTCTCAACTAACACCATTCCAGCAGGGGTCGGTAAATCATCTATACATTAAAAGTGTACGTGTGTGCGTGATTTTATTTAGTAAGTTCAATACAAACACATAACATCAGTGTACAACCCCAATTCCAATGAAGTTGGGATGTTGTGCAAAATGTAAATAAAAACAAAATACAATGATTTGCAAATCCTCTTCAACCTATATTCAATTGAATACACTACAAGGACAAGATATTTAATGTTCAAACTGATAAACTTCATTGTTTTTGTGCAAATATTTGCTCATTTTGAAATGGATGCCTGCAATACATTTCAAAAAAGCTGGGACAGTGGTATGTTTACCACTGTGTTACATCACCTCTCCTTCTAACAGCACTCAATAAGCATTTGGGAACTGAAGACACTAATTGTGAGTGTCATGATTGGGTATAAAGGGAGCATCCCCAAAAGGCTCAGCCATTCACAAGCAAAGTTGGGGCAAGGCTCACCACTTTGTGAATGACTGGGTGAAAAAAAATAGTCCAACAGTTTAAGAACAATGTTTCTCAACGTTAAGTTGCAAGGAATTTAGGGATTCCATCATCTACAGTCCATAATATAATCAGAAGATGCAGAGAATCTGGAGAACTTTCTACACATAAGTGACAAGGCCTAAAACCAACATTGAATGGCCGTGACCTTCGATACATCAGGCGGCACTGCATTAAAAACTGACATCACTGTGTAAAGGATCTCACCGTGTGGGCTCAGGAACACTTCAGAAAACCACTGTCAGTGAACACAGTTCGTCACTACATCTACAAGTGCAAATTAAAACTCTACCATGCAAAGCGAAATCCATACATCAACAACAACCAAAAACACTGCCACCTTGTCTGGGCCCGAGCTTATTTGAAATGGACAGACGTAAAGTGGAAAAGTGTGTTGTGGTCTGATGAGTCCACATTTCAAATTGTTTTTTTTTTTTTTTTGAATTATGGACGTCGTGTCCTCCAGACAAAAGAAGAAGAAAAAAAACATCCGGATTGTTACCGGCGCAAAGTTCAAAAGTCAGCCTCTGTGTTGATATGGGGGTGTGTTAGTGCCCATGGCATGGGTAACTTACATATCTGTGGTGGCACCATCAATGCTGAAAGGTACATCCAGGTTTTGGAGGAACACATGCTGCCATCCAAGCAATGTTTTTTTCAGGGACGTCCCTGCTTTTTTCAGCAAGACAATGCCAAGCCATATTCTGCACGTTACAATAGCGTGGCTTCATAGTAAAAGAGTGTGGGTACTAGACTGGCCTGCCTGCAGTCCAAACCTGTCACCCATTGAAAATGTGTGGCGCATTATGAAGCGGAAAATACGACAACGGAGACCCCAGACGGTTGAACAACTGAAGTCGTACATCAAGCAAGAATGGGAAAGAATTCTTCAACAATTAGTGTCCTCAATTCCCAAATGCTTATTGAGTGTTGTTAGAAGGAATGGTGATGTAACACAGTGGTAAACATACCACTGTCCCAGCTTTTTTGAAACGTGTTGCAGGCATCCATTTCAAAATGAGCAAATATTTGCACAATAACAATAAAGTTTCTCAGTTTGAACATTAAATATCTTGTCTTTGTGGTGTATTCAATTGAATATAGGTTGAAGAGGATTTGCAAATCACTGTATTCTGTTTTTATTTACATTTTACACAATGTCCCAACTTCATTGGAATTGGGGTTGTAAATATGTTAAAAATACACGGATAAAACAATAAAGTGAAAACAGTTATTTCCTTTGTGGTTTAAAAATCAAGTTACAAAATAGAAGTAATAATAAAATAAAATAATAATAATAATGCTGATTATAATACTGATACTAATATAATACTGCTGATTATATACTCACACACAATTCCCACTAAATTTGCAAACTTTGCATAATTTATTACCACCCTTGAAAAATGTCAGCTCCCTAGTTTATAAATACTACCCAATCTAGAGCCCGTGGATCCCCACTGGCAGTGCACTAGTTTTGAGCTTTATTTTACTTGTATTACATATTTTACAAATAACGGCACCTGAAAAATCTTATGGTGAGTCAAAAAATGCTTTTACCAACTCTGATACAACTCAAAACAAGATATTTCCAAGACTCTTTTACTTAACAGCATTTTAACAAGTCATTATATCTTACTGGAATTTTACTTGCTAAGAGACTGTGGGCCTGATTTACCCAAAATCTATGCATTTTAAAACATGTATAAAAACCACAGCATTAGCAAAAAAAGTGCATGCTGATTGACTAATCATGTGCTAATTTTTCAACTAGCACATACTGTCCATGGAGTATATTTGACTTTATGAACATGCAATTTGAGTTCTGTCCACCCAAGGGTGCAAACGTTTGAGAGCCAACCTGCAACATGATTTTTCAAGGTCATAAGGGAATTTAACAGGTGCTGATAGTGCCTGCAGTTTGTATGTTTGAAACATTGGCATTAACCTATTGCACTTGAGAGACTGCTGCTGCCTCCTTGTGTAAGGAATTTGAATATAATCATTCATTGTAAATGTCAGGGATATTTAAAGAGTTAATGGTTTACTATGTGCTTATTTCTTTAAGAATAAATGTCTCCATTCTTAACAGGTGGACAACACAGGTGCACATATCAGATATGTGTAGGACATCAAAGCTGTACTCATGCACCATGCACTTCTTTTCTAACAAACAAAACCCTATTTCATATATATACAACCCCTGGCAAAAATTATGGAATCACCGGTCTCAGAGGACGTTCATTCAGTTGTTTAATTTTGTAGAAAAAAAGCAGATCACAGACATGACACAAAACTAAAGTCATTTCAAATGGCAACTTTCTGGCTTTAAGAAACACTATAAGAAATCAAGAAAAAAAAATTGTGGCAGTCAGTAACAGTTACTTTTTTAGACCAAGGAAGACATCAAAGCGTCAAGACAGAAAACTTAAAGCAATATGTCTCAAAAATCGGAAATGCACAACAAAACAAATGAGGAACGAATGGGAGGAAACTGGAGTCAACGTCTGTGACCGAACTGTAAGAAACCGCCTAAAGGAAATGGGATTTACATACAGAAAAGCTCAACGAAAGCCAGACACCTAAACAGAAAAAAACAAGGTTACAATGGGCTAAGGAAAAGCAATCGTGGACTGTGGATGACTGGATGAAAGTCATATTCAGTGATGAATCTCGAATCTGCATTGGGCAAGGTGATGATGCTGGAACTTTTGTTTGGTGCCGTTCCAATGAGATTTATAAAGATGACTGCCTAAAGAGAACATGTAAATTTCCACAGTCACTGATGATATGGGGCTGCATGTCAGGTAAAGGCACTGGGGAGATGGCTGTCAGTACATCATCAATAAATGCACAAGTTTACGTTGATATTTTGGACACTTTTCTTATCCCATCAATTGAAAGGATGTTTGGGGATGATGAAATCATTTTTCAAGATGATAATGCATCTTGCCATAGAGCAAAAACTGTGAAAACATTCCTTGCAAAAAGACACATAGGGTCAATGTCATGGCCTGCAAATAGTCCGGATCTTAATCCAATTGAAAATCTTTGGTGGAAGTTGAAGAAAATGGTAAATGACAAGGCTCCAACCTGCAAAGCTGATCTGGCAACAGCAATCAGAGAAAGTTGGAGCCAGATTGATGAAGAGTACTGTTTGTCACTCATTAAGTCCATGCCTCAGAGACTGCAAGCTGTTATAAAAGCCAGAGGTGGTGCAACAAAATACTAGTGATGTGTTGGAGCGTTCTTTTGTTTTTCATGATTCCATAATTTTTTCCTCAGAATTGAGTGATTCCATATTTTTTTCCCTCTGCTTGGTCTAAAAAGTAACCGTTACTGACTGCCACAATTATTTTTCCTGATTTCTTATAGTGTTTCTTAAAGCCAGAAAGTTGCCATTTGAAATGACTTTAGTTTTGTGTCATGTCTGTGATCTGCTTTTTTCCTACAAAATTAAACAACTGAATGAACATCCGACGAGGCCGGTGATTCCATAATTTTTGCCAGGGGTTGTATATACAAAAATATAAACACTTTTGGTTTTGCTCCCATTTTGTATGAGATGAACTCAAAGATCTAAAACTTTTTCCACATACACAATATCACCATTTCCCTCAAATATTGTTCACAAACCAGTCTAAATCTGTGATAGTGAGCACTTCTCCTTTGCTGAGATAATCCATCCCACCTCACAGGTGTGCCATACCAAGATGCTGATTAGACACCATGATTAGTGCACAGGTGTGCCTTAGACTGCCCACAATAAAAGGCCACTCTGAAAGGTGCAGTTTTGTTTTATTGGGGGGGGGATACCAGTCAGTATCTGGTGTGACCACCATTTGCCTCATGCAGTGCAACACATCTCCTTCGCATCATCCGTGAAGAGAACACCTCTCCAACGTGCCAAATGCCAGCGAATGTCAGCATTTGCCCACTCAAGTCGGTTACGATGACGAACTGGAGTCAGGTCGAGACCCCGATGAGGACGACCAGCATGCAGATGAGCTTCCCTGAGATGGTTTCTGACAGTTTGTGCAGAAATTCTTTGGTTATGCAAACCGATTGTTTCAGCAGCTGTCCGAGTGGCTGGTCTCAGACGATCTTGGAGGTGAACATGCTGGATGTGGAGGTCCTGGCCTGGTGTGGTTACACGTGGTCTGCGGTTGTGAGGCTGGTTGGATGTACTGCCAAATTCTCTGAAACACCTTTGGAGACGGCTTATGGTAGAGACATGAACATTCAATACATGAGCAACAGCTCTGGTTGACATTCCTGCTGTCAGCATGCCAATTGCACGCTCCCTCAAATCTTGCGACATCTGTGGCATTGTGCTGTGTGATAAAACTGCACCTTTCAGAGTGGCCTTTTATTGTGGGCAGTCTAAGGCACACCTGTGCACTAATCATGGTGTCTAATCAGCATCTTGATATGGCACACCTGTGAGGTGGGATGGATTATCTCAGCAAAGGAGAAGTGCTCACTATCACAGATTTAGACTGGTTTGTGAACAATATTTGAGAGAAATGGTGATATTGTGTATGTGGAAAATGTTTTAGATCTTTGAGTTCATCTCATACAAAATGGGAGCAAAACCAAAAGTGTTGCGTTTATATTTTTGTTGAGTATATATACATACAGTGAGGAAAATAAGTATTTGAACACCCTGTGATTTTGCAAGTTCTCCCACTTAGAAATCATGGAGGGGTCTGAAATGTTCATCTTAGGTGCATGTCCACTGTGAGAGACATAATCTAAAAAAAAAAATGTCCAGGCCCATTTGAAGTTCACCAGTGACCAGCTGGATGATCCAGAGGAGGCATGGGAGAAGTTCATGTGGTCAGATGAGACCAGAATAGAGCTTTTTGGAATCAACTCCATTTACCATGTTTAGAGGATGAGAACAACCCCAAGAAAACCATCCCAACCGTGAAGCATGGCGGTGGAAACATCATACTCTGGGGGTGCTCTTCTGCAAAGGAGACAGGACGACTGCACCATATTGAAGAGAGGATGGATGGGCAAACAACCTCCTTCCCTCAGTAAGAGCATTGAAGATGGGTCATGACTGGGTCTTCCAGCATGACAATGACACCAAACACACAGCCAGGGCAACTAAGGAGGGGCTCCGTAAGAAGCATTTCAAGGTCCTGGAGTGGCTTGTCCAGTCTCCAGATCTGAACTCAATTGAAAATCTTTGGAGGGAGCTGAAACTCCACACCTGAAAGATATAGAGAAGATCTGTGTGGAGGAGTGGACCAAAATCCCTGCTGCAGTGTGTGCAAACCTGGTGAAAAACTACAGGAAATGTTTGACCTCTGTAATTGCAAACAAAGGCTACTGTACCAAATATTAACATTGATTTTCACAGGTGTTCAAATACTTATTTGCAGCAGTAACATACAAATAAATTATTAAACAAAATCATACATTGTGACTTCCGGATTTTTTTTAGATGATGACTCTCACAGTGGACATGTACCTAAGATGAAAATTTCAGACCCCTCCATGATTTCTAAGTGGGACAACTTGCAAAATCGCAGGGTGTTCAAATACTTATTTTCCTTCCTCACTGTGTTTGTGTGTGTGTGTGTGTGTGTGTGTGTGTGTGTGTGTGTGTGTGTGTGTGTGTGTGTGTGTGTGTGTGTGTATATATATATATATATATATATATATCTTTTTTATATAGTATATATAAAAAAAACTATAGTTTATATAGTCTTTTTTTAATTTTTACATTTTCCAAAATAACAAATATTTGTTTTTCATTTTCAGGAATATTAATTCCTGAAAATGAAAAAGAAATTTGGAGAATCCCTCTTGAGATGTGTGGCAATGTCATCACAAACTTCAATGTGCGTGTTGCAGCTGTAATCCAAAGAAGAGGAGTGTGGATTGAACGTCATCAATTATTGAACTGTGCGGAAAACAAGAGACAAAGTGGGAAACCTTTGGAATCAAATGTTAATTTGATGCTTCTGTTACAAGTCTGTAAATAAAGTTTTCCAATAAGTTCTCATTTCAAAAACTTGTGTACGATCAAAAAGTGGTAACATTGTATTGGCCCATCCTATATATATATATATACTCAACAAAAATATAAACGCAACACTTTTGGTTTTGCTCCCATTTTGTATGAGATGAACTCAAAGATCTAAAAGTTTTTCCACATACACAATATCACCATTTCCCTCAAATATTGTTCAGAAACCAGTCGAAATCTGTGATAGTGAGCACTTCTCCTTTGCTGAGATAATCCATCCCACCTCACAGGTGTGCCATACCAAGATGCTGATTAGACACCATGATTAGTGCACAGGTGTGCCTTAGACTGCCCACAATAAAAGGCCACTCTGAAAGGTGCAGTTTTGTTTTATTGGGGGGGATACCAGTCAGTATCTGGTGTGACCACCATTTGCCTCATGCAGTGCAACACATCTCCTTCGCATCATCCATGAAGAGAACACCTCTCCAACGTGCCAAACACTAGCGAATGTGAGCATTTGCCCACTCAAGTCGGTTACGACGACGAACTGGAGTCAGGTCGAGACCCCGATGAGGACGATGAGCATGCAGATGAGCTTCCCTGAGACGGTTTCTGACAGTTTGTGCAGAAATTCTTTGGTTATGCAAACCGATTGTTCCAGCAGCTGTCCGAGTGGCTGGTCTCAGACGATCTTGGAGGTGAACATGCTGGATGTGGAGGTCCTGGGCTGGTGTGGTTACACGTGGTCTGCGGTTGTGAGGCTGGTTGGATGTACTGCCAAATTCTCTGAAACGCCTTTGGAGACGGCTTATGGTAGAGAAATGAACATTCAATACACGAGCAACAGCTCTGGTTGACAATCCTGCTGTCAGCATGCCAATTGCACGCTCCCTCAAATCTTGCAACATCTGTGGCATTGTGCTGTGTGATAAAACTGCACCTTTCAGAGTGGCCTTTTATTGTGGGCAGTCTAAGGCACACCTGTGCACTAATCATGGTGTCTAATCAGCATCTTGATATGGCACACCTGTGAGGTGGGATGGATTATCTCAGCAAAGGAGAAGTGCTCACTATCACAGATTTAGACTGGTTTGTGAACAATATTTGAGGGAAATGGTGATATTGTGTATGTGGAAAAAGTTTTAGATCTTTGAGTTCATCTCATACAAAATGGGAGCAAAACAAAAAGTGTTGCGTTTATATTTTTGTTGAGTGTATATATATATATATATATATATATATATATATATATATATATATATATATATATATATAAAATTGTTTCTTGGAGGTTCAGAGGGGGGTGGGGTAAGGCTACCTCAGACTGTTAAGTTGATGAAAAGAAAATAATAGACAATGTTAATGAATGCAAGTATAAAAAATATACTGACTGGAATGACAGTGATGTGACAGTGATTTTAAAAAAAGCCATTGAGGAGATTGAAAAACCATTAACTCACATCTTTAATCTGTCTTTTCAAACTGTTACATTTCCAAACAAAATGAAAACTGCCATGAGAAAAACTCATCACTGCTTGACGGAACAATTTCATTGACAAACACAATTTAACAGATAATATGGTTTCAGAACCAAGAGCTCGACTTCGCTTTCCCCGATTGAACTGGTAAAGGAAATCACAAACAGCATAGAAAATAAAACTTTGCCATTAGGAATATTCATATATTTCAAAACGTAAATGGAGCCAAACCCCATCCCTTCATTAAATTTCTTTTGAAACCCATCCATGAGTGATCTCTCATAAACCAGATTTGGCCTTTAGACTTGTAGTTTACCTTCAAATAATAATAATAAAAAAAGCTGGATCAGAGTCAGCACTGTGTGCACAGACTGAAAAAGGTCAACTATTTTGATGTGTCATAAACAGCATTTTCTCCTTTACCCCATGTTCCAATGATAAAAGACTTAAATTTGTGTCATGACCCGTGTCGAAGATAAGGTTTTGTCTTGGCGGAAATAATGCAAATCCCCATGTCATGTACAGTACCAGTATTGTTTATTTTTCTGAAAATGTTCCCTCGCTTGAAACTTTTTTGTGTGCTTTTTTGTTTCAGGATGTGATTTTGACCCTGCAAGAGAAGCTGTCTATCAAATGCATTGAGCACTTCTCCCTGATGTTGGAGCAGAGGACAGAGGGCTCTGGGAGCAGGCTGCTCCTCCTACACGAGCAGGAGATGCTTACTCAGGTAAACGCTTTGCTTCCTCTCTGTCTCCTTTCCTGTCTCACACTGACATGGCATTGCTCAGTATTCAGGCAGAGTTTAGCTCTCCGGTGTTATATATCAGCATCGGCGCAGCAGGGAAGACAGGTTGCATTACACCCACCCGACTCACACTCACACGCTTACCCACGGCACATGCCACATTTTATAATGAGGTTGCAAGATCAAGAGGGGACAGTTTTAATATTCATACAGCACAAATGTGAATTTCTCCATGTGGCACACGCAACAGCTGATAAATGTGGAAGAATAACTCTTTGGTAACGCTCTGCTTAGAAAATTAATCTACTTTTACACCTGACTGCCAAAGGGGGGAACTGATAGTGTTTGACACAAAACAAATACCTTTGCA
This sequence comes from Thalassophryne amazonica, assembly GCF_902500255.1. NCBI lineage: Eukaryota > Metazoa > Chordata > Actinopteri > Batrachoidiformes > Batrachoididae > Thalassophryne > Thalassophryne amazonica. The sequence continues at coordinate 139,510,045 of NC_047103.1, read as the reverse complement.
CACTCTACAACTGCACGTTAAATAATTAAAAATGTGGTCCTTGTTTATGTGGGACAGCTCACTTCATTTATTTATTTATTTATTTCTTAAATACAGAATTGTACGGTGACCGAGAGGTGCAACAACACGTCCAAAGTTAGACAACACCAGCAGAAGTAGAAAATATAAATGAAGAGTTCAGGCGCAAAGCCCTGTATCTCCACCAGGCCACTCTTGTTTTAAATAAGGATATTTACCTGATGGAAGTTGTGCATTTCCATGAATCATTCTTTCTTGTTATGAAATGGTTATGGTGCACTGAACAAAATAGCAGAATCTCAAAAATCAACCTTTATTCAGAAATGTGTTAATTAGCAACTTTTAATACATAGATTTGGCTGCAAAACCTGGTATCTCCACCTTCAGTTTGTTTGCAAAACTCAGTAAGTCCATCACTTTAACCCTCTTGGGCCGACACCATCGTATACGACGGCTAAGACCAAGCTTTACTAAATTATAAATAACTTTTGAATGATATGAGATAGAAACTTACTTTTTTTTTTTTGCTGAAAGGTTAACTCCGCTGACTTTTGAGCCAGCCATCAGCCATCTTTGTACTCCTCATAGAAGCTGTGTGATGACGTGCGCAATGTGAGTGTCCAATCGGAATTGGTTCACCGTCACATGGTTTTCCAAAATCCAATTGCAGGGCAGATTTACCTCACGTGAAAAGCCAAAGATCATTTTCAGGAGTGATATGACTAGTTGGCCCGTTTGAATAGCCCCCTGGGTTCTCCAATAAGTACATACTATTAGTACATACTCAGTGTGCCCTGCGCCATTACGCACAGCGATCAGTGAAAGCAGGAGCACACAGAGAGCCTCAGATGACAATCTCACGTGCTCAAAAAAGAGTGTGTAACTATCAGGATTGTTCCACTAGTTTGCATGTGAATGTTACTGGATAACTCTGTTGCTTTCTCTGTGTAAAGCACTGTTTACCATATCAATGGACAACAAAACGCATAGACCATTTTGTATATATTGTTCAAAATGTTCATTTGTGTTTATTGTTTGAACCTTTTTGTTGTTCAGTCTTTCACACAATACCTCAAATTACCTTTATAAAGTGTCAAAACAGTTGTTTATTATAGTTTGCTGTGTTTTGAATAAATGTGTATGGAAAATAATTTTTTGCTTTATTTTTTCCTTGCCTGTTTTTGATTGTAAACCTTTATTACACTTATAAAACACAACAAAATCATATATATTCTGAAAGCACAAGTTGTCCTGAAAAAAAAGAAACACAAAACTTGATTGTGGGATGCAGGGAGAGCTATTAACAGCAATAATAAAACATTTATGTCAGGCGAGTGAACTGTCCAAAAAATGCCCTCAGACCCCAGAGGGTTAATGTACGCTAACGTTGCATTTACTCATAGGCAAGACACGTTATGAACATCATATTTGCGTCATTCTTGGCACATTCCTGACATTCTTAATGTGACTTAATGCATCTGAATAGGTTTCTTAATAGTGCATGTTGGTGCGTGATATTCGTGATTTTCATGGAGCATGTTTTTGGCTGTCAAAAAAATCTTCCACAAATGTCACGCACCACCCTCATTTCGCCTCATGTTGTGGAGGTTGCAACTGAGCATGTTGATTTGACTTGATTAGTGGTGATCCTTAATAGAGCGTGACAGCGTTCTTCTCTGATGTGCGCACAATTAAACCCTGCTGCACTGCATTCAGTTTTATTGCTGCAGTATGCTGAAGAAGGACAGTGATGCCAAGTTGGCTAAACGTTTCGTTCCTGTGCTCCTCAGTGCACTCCTGCAGGTGTACCACCTGCTGCTGGGCCTGATGTTTGGGAAAACGAGCGAGGCGAGAGCCATGTGAAGCCACACATCTGGCTCTGTCTGGCTCCTCCTCCTGTCTGTGCCACTCCATGGCACAGAGCCCAACTAAGCATGCAGTCACAAAGTTCTTCTGGTGTGGATTTAAGGAGCAAACTAGAATGATCTGTATTGTTCATCAGCTGATGGATGAATATGTGTGTGTGGAGACAATCCGCCTCATTCACAACGTGACAGAACTTAACGGAACATTATTCTTGACCGTGCGTAATGGTTCCTGATAATTCTCCACCAACACGTTCCATTAATCATAATGCGTGGTAACAGGTAGCAGCAGTTCCTGAGGACACCTGCCCCTTCTGCCTCAAATCATCACATTCGTGATCAGCAGCCAAGAATGTATACTTCATGGCATTTGTGACGTGCCGTTGTTATGTGTAAACACAGCATCAGAGAAGCTCTCGTAGGTGCCGCTGTCGTTGCATCACGTGACCAAGATACATGCCGATGAGTGGTGCACTGTTCACTATGTGGTTTTGCACACAAACTGGGACAGTGCTTACAAGGTTCTGCATACAAACTGCATCTTGACTTGCATTTACCACAGGATCCTTGGGATGTTGCAGCAGAATTGATTTTGTTGTTTGATACGAGCCTCGGTAAGCTTTCACTTGCAATGGTTATCTCATTTTCCGTGGGCGTGGCGTTTACAGGGTTTTGCGCCTGAACTCTTCAAATGCAAAATACATATTTAGCAATAGGTAGTTGCATCAAAAACATCTTGCAAATATAATAAAAATAAGGCTTTCGCCCTCCTGCAGACTGCTTTTGTATTCTGTGAGACAGGCGGGGGGGCTTCAAGCTTGAATAAATTACCAAAAGACCATTGGGAGACTGAAAGTGTTTATTTCACCATGTTAAGCAGGATAGGGAAAATGTCAGTTTATTTATTTATTTATTTATGTTTTACTTTATTCATGGTTTTACCCTTACACTAGTTATATTTTCACATTGTATTACTGTACTTGCAATGCACCAAAGAGTAGAAGTGAATTAAACACCTCCAGGGAGAACTTTTGCGTGTCTTGTTAGTATTTCCTTTGTGTTGTGTTTGTATGTGTTGAATGAATTTGCAATAGCAGATACGTTTTAAAATGAAATTGTTACATGGTGTGGGTTATGTTGGTATCCTTTCAAGCACCTTTCAGGATGCAAGATGTTTTTTGATGCAAATACCCATTGTAGAATTGATGCTGGTGTTTTGTTTGTTTGTTTTTGTATTTGTAAATGTTTTCTGCATTTGCTCATGTTGTCTTAATTTGGAGTTGTTGTGGTCCCTATCAGCCACCATAATATGAAGCCAAATGTACAAATATGGAAAGGACTTCTGTGATATTACACAGATTTTCCACAATTCTTAAGCTCATCCAAAATAATATATATTTTATATCATAAGGTTAACATGCTACAGCAATAATGAAAAAGTGTGCATGTTACGCATTAAAAGTTAAACTAATAATATTACATATATTTTGCATGATTACATTTTACCTTTAAATCTGAATTCTTTTGAATGAACTGTCTCATGGTTTTACAAAAATATTTTGTTGATTTATTTATGATCGAGTGACAATTTTCCCCAATTGTTTTCTTTGTACATTCATGCATGAGTCAGGTTTTATCTATGTGTAAATGTTTGTTGCTCACTTTCACAGAAAAAAAACTGAATTTGGGTAGAAATTAGAAAAAACAAAAAACAAAATAGCACAAAAGTAAAATTGGAATTAAAAAAAAATAGAACGTGTGGCTGGGGATGGCAAAACTTTTTCTCGACACTGCAGATTAGTGATGGCAAAACTGAAACACTGTTCTGGAACTGGTGTGAATGGCCCGCGCCACTCACACCGGTAAACAGGCTCTGTAAACGCCTTTGAAAGCGCATCGGAGGCAGTGAGAGCAATCGCGGTGATGCCAACCGGTGCCGCGACCAGCCCGCCTGATAAGGACACAGAACACAATGCACCATTTAAAAAAAAAAGCATGCAAAATTGCTCTAAAAAATCTGCAAAACTGTGAGGCCGCGAAAGATGAACCGCGTTATAGCGAGGGACCACTGTACTCTCAAAATGAATTAATAAAAATCACAGAAGATGAACCAGATTTTTTTGACAAAATTTATTAATTGTCACTCAGTGCTAATGCAATACCATATCATAGGAATAGGCAACAACAGGTGAACTTTCAAAAACTGTACAACACCATTGTTTCAGGATATTGTTCTGGAGTCCATATCAAAAGGAAGACCTCACAAGTTGTGCCATCAGCTGACTTGAAACAAATGCTTTGAAATGTACCTGCTGATTTGTGAATGAACCGGGGATGCATTTTTTTTTTTCATATTTAAAGGCTGCATGTGCATGTTTTAAGGTGTTTGCACACATTGATATTTTGCAAAAAAAAAAATAAATAAATAAATAAAATAAATAAATAAAATAAGCCATTTTAGTTGTGTAAACACTTTAAAAAAAATTAAACTTACCTCAGCCAAGATACAATACAAAATTGCTGCTTATATCAATCATTCTGCAATTATTAAGAAATAGGAAAGGAATGACATCATTGATTAAATATGTCTGACTTGGATGTGTCTTGTTTAGACACTTCAGATTTGGCTTTGAATATATATTATTTAGATTTTGCATTTCACGTACATTTCTGACAGATATTCTCTCACCTCCAGGTGACTCAGAGGCCCGGCTCTGAAAAGATGAAATGTTTGTTTCGGATCAGTTTCGTGCCCAGGGATCCTGTGGAGCTGCTTCGCAGAGATGCTGTTGCCTTTGAATACCTCTACGTACAGGTGAGCAATAACACCGGGAGCCAATATCACTCTCACTTAATTCGAAATTAATATCAGAAATATGACTGTCACCTTTGAGAGATGTGCAATCTACCGAGCGGTTTAAAAATGATTATTTTAAGTCACCAAACAACGAATGTCCTCAATCAAACCCATCCTTGTGTGAATCACATCTACCGGAAATGAGAAATGATGCTCTCATAGGGTTAGCTTTGATAATTAGTTGAATGAAATAGCCTGAGAGAACAAAAGTTAATTTTTCTTTCCTGTTAGATTTGACCATTTTGTTCTTCCAAGTTCTTCAGCATGCACTGGCGAACTGCATCACACTGCAGGACCCTCAAGCTACAGAGGTCAAAATCAGCTTATGTCAGCTCAGCAGGGCTTGTCTGCAACTCGAGTCACTCTGTGGAAAGATGGCATGTACTTTAAACGCCCAAAGTAAGTTTGAGTTCCTTCTGTAACTTTGATTCCTGCTTTGGTGCAGAGTTGCAACGATGTGGTCTGGGAGCGGTTTGGCCCGGAGCTGAAGTACGACGCTGTGCTGCGACTGGCTGCACTTCAGATGTACATCCTCACCATGACCACCAAGCAGAGCCAGAAAGTCTCGCTGAAATACATCCAGTAAGTTTAAATGTGGTCTCGTGTACATTTTTTTAATGACCTTGTTGACTTCGGGCATCATTCAACCACTGACCAACAGATTTTCCACAGTTTTTAACCTCAACCAAACAAAAAAATATATATTTTTATATCATAAGGTTAACATGCTACAGCAATAATGACAGTGTCACAATGTTAAATAATTTACAATAGCACGTTAAGCATTAAAAGTTAAACTAATAATATTACATATATTTTGCATGATTAAATTTTACGTACCTTTAAATCTGAATTCTTTTGAATGAACTGTCTCATGGTTTTACAAAAATATTTTGTTGATTTATTTATGATTGAGTGACAATTTTCCACAATTGTTGTCTTTGTACATTCATGCATGAGTCAGGTTTTTATGTACGTGTAAATGTTTGTTGCTCACTTTGTGGCTGGGGATAATGGCAAAACTTTTTCTCGGCACTGCAGATTAGTGATGGCAAACTTGAAACACTGTTCTGAAACTTTTGAAAACTTTACAACACCATTGTTTCTGGATAGGGCAGCATGGTGGCTTAGTGGTTAGCACTGTTGCCTCCAAGCGAGGAGGTCATGGGTTCAATTCTTGTGGCCTTTCTGTGTGGAGTTTGCATGTTCTCCCTGTGTTTGCGTGGGTTTCCTCCGGGTACTCCGGTTTCCTCCCACATCCAAAGACATGCGGGTTAGGTGGATTGGAATCTTTGAATTGCCCATTGGTGTGTGTGTGGGTGTGTCTGTGTTTGTTTGTTTGTGGCCCTGCGACAGACTGGCATCCTGTCCTGGGTGTACCCCGCCTCGCACTCTATGGCTGCTGGGATAGGCTCCAGCCCCCCGCGACCCTTAAATGGACTAAGCGGTAGAAGATGAATGAATGAATGAATGTTTCTGGATATTGTTCTGGAGTCCATATCAAAAGGAAGACCTCACAAGTTGTGCCATCAACTGACTTAAAACAAATGCTTTGAAACGTACCTGCTGATTTGTGAATGAACCGGGGATGCAGTTTTTTTTATTTTCATATTTAACGGCTGCATGTGCATGTTTGACTGTAAGACATTTAAAGGTTTTTGCACACATTGATATTTTGTAAAAATAAATAAATAAATAAATAAAAAATAAATAAAATAAAATAAATAAATAAAATAAGCCATTTTAGTTGTGAAAACACTTTTAAAAAACTAAACCTACCTCAACCAAGATGCCGTACAAAATTGCTGCTTATATTAATAATTCTGTAATTATTAACAAATAGGAAAGGAATGACATCATTGCTTAAATATGTCTGACTTGGATGTATTGTTTGGTAAATCCAGCAGCATTGGGATGACAGAAATAGATGCAACAAAGGCAACGCCAGATGAGAAGTCCAACAGTTGTTTTGAACCCAGGCATTCGGAACAAACATTCTTTCATGGTGTCATGTTCTTTCTTAACTGAGACATCACAATCACATAATTTTAACAAGCTTGAAGAAGCTTTAACACATTCACCACAAACAACCAGCAAAAAACCTTTCCAATTAACAGAAAATGTAGACAATTATTTATCATTAGAGATGTCACAGAATCTGTTGGCTTCCTGTGCCATCAAAGTGGAATATGAAACTAATATTTAGGATTTTTCACACTGGACCCATAATCTCCAAAATGTGTGAAAATGAATGATATCTGAGACCATAAACTAGGGAGATATTTTGATTTCATACGGAATGACCATTCAGTAACTCTGCATACTGTAATCTAATACACTTAAGGATTCTTACTGTTTGCCATCTTTTTTTGTTGACCAAACGTAAAGACAAATGTTGAAGAGATTTTTGACTAAAACCCTTTTAAAGAAGGTGGTTTCTTGGAGAAACCTCTCCCTGAACTTCAGATTCTGGATGTGTGTCAGAGTAAAGACCACACAAACATTTTAAAAACACATTTGCTCTGGTTTGGTGGAGTAACATGTCGAAAGGTGACATTATGCTGAAATGCATCTTGTTTTTTACAGAAAGGAGTGGGGTCTGTCTCTATTTCTGCCTCCCTCTGTGCTGTCCAGCATGAAGCAGAAAAACATCAAGAAGGCTCTGACGCACATCCTCAAAACCAACCAGAACCTCGTGCCTCCGGGGAAAAAGGTAACTTGCTCTTTTCGTCTTTCTTTGGCCTTGTTAAGAAACTCATCAGATACCCTCGTGCTCAAACTCACATATGCTGCCTCTCTTTTTCATAACGGAAATCAAACATAAGGTTTCTCACCCATGTCAACCTCAGACCCTTTTGTGAAGCCAGGAACTGCGTGTTCATCTCAATAAAAAACTATATACATTCCCCACACACAAGTAAGATGGTGCCAATCCAACTTTGGCTGAATGTTTAACCTAGCTATGAAACAGTTTTCACAGTGCCACAGCGCAAGCAGCTGCTGAATGTTGATTCCCTCTTATTCCTATATTTACTATATGCAGTATATTAGGCGGCGCAACAGTTTTGATTTACTATCAGCTGTCATGCAAATGAAGTAAGCTGCAGCTGAACTGCAATTAGAGAATTATAAGTTGGGGGTCGATGACATATGATTTTTGTACAAGTGAGACTCCCAAATTGGTTTTGTGGAGAATTTATAAAAGTGCATTAAAAGGAATATTAAAACATAGTACCATGTGTTTGGTTGGTTGGTTGTTATTTTTAATGAACACCAATGAAAAAACTGTTCTATAGATTGTTTGCACAAACTTTAAAGATTTCCTATCATCATTTGTAATTTACTTCCAGTCTACCATCATTATAGAATAGCTAAACAGTTACTATAGTTATGTGCAAGCATAAAAGTAAAAATGCTATGCAAATTTATCCTTTTTTACTAAAATGTTGGACTTTAATCAGTTGATCTCAGAGTAGCAACATGATACACAGTACCTGTTCTTTTGTCAAGCAATAGGTTTATTTTTCCTTATTTGTCAGTAAAAAATTATGACAAAAGAGACAAAAAATGCTCATCTGTGATACCAGATTGGGCAGATACTTGAGTCTTGCTGAGGGTGAGTGCTTTTTATTGCTGTGCATTATAAGATGGTCCTTATCTGTTTATTGTTGTCAGGGAAACAAATGTCGCAGGTACTGTTTTTTTAATCCCCCCAAAACTGCTTGGATGAAGGGTTTTTGGGTGTTCACTCAGTGCTTTTCCATCAGAAAAAAAATGCTCTGTAGATGATACAGGACCTAATAGGGGAAGAACAGTGTCATCTATGTTTGTGCACCAGTTATTTATTTATTTAAGATAAGATAATCCTTAATTAGTCCCATGATGTAGAAATTTACTAAATTTATTCTGTATGTAGAAGTCCTCCTCTCTTAGTAGAGTCTTTCTTCTGCCATTGTGGATTACTGCACATCTTACAGTGTTAGCCTCTCAGCCTATCTCATCAATTCAATGTTGATGTGAGCCATAATATATAATAATCATAACACAGCATGTACTGTATGTTTTGTTTGCATACAGTGCATCCAGAAAGTATTCACCGCACTTCACTTTTCACATTTTGTTATGTTACAGCCTTATTCCAAAATGGATGAAATTCCCCCCCAAAACAAAATCTACACATAATACTATATATATATATATATATATATATATATATATATATATATATATATATATATATATATATATATATATATATATATATATAAACATTCACAGCCTTTGCCATGAAGCTCAAAATTGAGCTCAGGTGCATCGTGTTTCCACTCATCCTGTTGCCATGAAACAATTTCCTTTGGGATTAATAAAGTTATTCGTATCATCCTTGAGATGTTTCTACAGCTTAGTTGGAGTCCACCTGGGCTAAATTCAGATGACTGGACATGAACTGGAAAGACACACACCTATCTACATGTAATTATGGTCCCACAGTTGACCGTTCTTGTCAGAGCACAAACCAGGCATGAAGTCAGTGGAATTGTCTGTAGACCACTGAGACAGGACTGTCTCAAGGCACAAATCTGGGGAAGGGTACAGAAATATTTCTGCTGCTTTGAAGGTCTCAATGATCACAGTGGCCTCCATCATCTGTAAATGGAAGAAGTTGGGATCCACCAGGACTCTTCCTAGTACTGGATGCCCCTCTAAACTGAACAGTCAGGGGAGAAGGGCCTTAGTCAGGGAGGTAACCAAGGACCTGATGATCACTCTGTCAGAGATCCAGCATTCATCTATGGAGAGAGGAGAACCTTCCAGAAGGACAACCATCTCTGCAGCAATCCCCCCTGGAGTTTGCCAAAAGGCACCTGAAGGACTCTTAGACCACGAGAAACAAAATTCTCTGGTCTGAGACAAAGATTGAGATATACTTTATTGATCTCACAGTGGAGAAATTATGTTTACACTACAGTTACCTCAGACACCAATTAGTCCACAATTATTACTTGTTTACCGTAATCACATATCAGCTTGGGACTCTGACGAGGGCAGTCACATCTCCTCCACTCTCCCTTATCTCTGTTCTCTGCCTTTGACCTTCAAGTCCCTACTTCACCAGACTGTGAATTCCTCAAATTATATTGGATTCTGGATCTACTGGACTACTATTGGATTAACCATGGAACTGATCAGCTGGTCTCTGAACGTTATTGACACCATTTTTTCTACAAGAAGGTCAGGACCGGGAGATCCTACCAGCCCAGATAGAACGTATCCTGCGGACTATGTCCTCAACTCCTGGGGGTCTTGGCGTGTTGCATGCTTGGCGCCTTTCTCCGTTGAGGAGAACTGCACCGCCCCCGCAGAAGGGGAAAGGAGTGACGTGAGCAGATGCCGGAGTGGGGAGTGTTGATGGGGGGATATGAGGGGGGTGGGGGGAGGTAATGAAACATGCTTCAATCCTGTGAAAAGCAGTTTATTGTCTTTGTGAGTTGAGATAAGAAACAGCCAAATGATCCCCAGGCCGAATAAATTCCTCTGGAGGGAAAACAGTCGGGCAATTTGACCTTCAGGCTTGATAAGCCTGTAATGTTACGGTTTGAGCAATGAAAAACACTTTTAACAGTTGCTCTTGAACAACCAAATCCAAATTATGAATTAATAATATTCCCAATTATGAATTAAGAATATCCACCGGCCTGAATTGAATTGAACACTTTGGTGTGAATGCCAGTCGTCATGTTTGGATGAAACAAGGCACCATCCCTACAGTGAAGCGTGGTGGTGGGGATGTTTTCAGTGGCAGGAACTGGGAGACTCAGGATTGAGGGAAAGATGAATGCAGCAATGCACAGAGACATCCTGGATGAAAACCTGCTCCAGAGCACTCTTGGCCTCAGACTGGGGTGACGGTTTATCTTTCAGCAGGGCAATGACCCTAAGCACACAGCCAAGATATCAAAGGAGTGGCTTTAGGACAACTCTGTCAATGTACTTGAGTGGCCCAGCCAGAGCCCAGACCTGAATCTGATTGAACAGCCCTGAAAATGACTGTACACCGACGCGCCCCATCCAACCTGATGGAGCTTGAGAGGTGCTGCAAAGAGGAATGGGCAAAACTGTCCAAAGATAGGTGCACCAAGCTTGTGACATCATATTTAAGAAGACTTGAGGCTGTAATCACCTGCCAAACAAAATTAGGCAGGTGCATAAATTCGGGCACCCCCCAAAAAAAAGTAGATCAGTATTTAGTAGATCCTCCTTTTGCAGAAATAACAGCCTCTAATTGCTTCCAATAGCTTCCAGTGAGAGTCTGGATTCTGCTTGAAGGTATTTTGGACCATTCTTCTTTCCTCTTCTTTCATTGTTATCAAGAATCTGATGATATTGACTGGAATCCATGTGACCCTCAACTTTAACCCTCTGGTGCCGACGCGGTCGTATATGGCGGCTGAGTACAAGTTTTACTAAATTATAAATAACTTTTTAGATATGAGATAGAAACTTACTTTTTTGCTGAAAAGTTAACTCCGCGGACTTCTGAGCCAGCCAGCCATCCACCATGTTTGTACTCCTCATCGAAGCTGTGTGATGATGTGCGCAATGTGAGTGTCCAAGCGGAATTGGTTCACTGTCACATGGTTTTCCAATATCCAATCATAGGGCAAATTTACCTCACATGGTAAAACAAAGATCATTATTAGCAGCAATGTGTTACTAGTTGGCCCGTTTGAATAGCCATCTGGCTGCTGGCTCCAATGCACCCTATGCCATTACACAGAGTAAAGAGGGCCTCATACAATCTCACATGCTCAAACAAAAAGTGTGTGAGTATCAGGGATGCTTCACTACTTTGCTTGTGAATGTTATTGAATAAGCCTGTGGCAAGCTCTCTCCTTTCAGCGTAAAGCACCGTTTACGCATATCGCTGGGATGAAGGGGAGGGGCCCACCCCAAAGTGTGACTGGCCCTCTGTAAGTGTGAAAGCTTGTTTTCAGTCAGGAAAACACTCCAAAAACACAGTCAGCTTCATAGAAGTAGAAGTTTGTGATGTGATCTTTGTGTAATAGCAGACAGAAATTGCTTTGAGATGAAGCCCAACAAAATGCATAGACCTTTTTGTATATATTGCTCAAAATGTGAATTTGTGATTATTGTTAGAACATATGCTTTGTACAGTCTTTTGTACAAGATCCCAAACTGCCTTAATAAAGGTATAGTTGTTTATTATAGTTTGCTGCGTGTTTTGAATAAACGTGTATGGAAATTATTTTCTGCTTTATTTTTTCCTTTCTTATTTCTGATTGTAAACCTTTATTACACATACAAAACACCACTATAGCATATATATTGTGAAAGTACAGGTTGTCCTGAAAAAAAGAGACATACCACTTGATTGTGGGATGCAGGGTGAGCTTTTAACAGCAATAAAAAAAATTTATGCCAGGTGAGTGAACTCTCCAAAAAATGCCATAGGACCCCAGAGGGTTAATAAGATTCCCAGTACCTGCACTGGCCACACAGCCCCACAGCATGATGGAACCACCTCCAAATTTTACTGTTGTTAGCAAGTGTTTTTCTTGGAATGCTGTGTTCTTTTTCAGCCATGCATACTGCCCCTCGTTATGTCCAAATAACTCAATTTTAGTTTCATCAGTCCACAGCACCTTTTTTCCAAAATGAAGCTAGCTTGTCCAAATGTGCTTTAGAATACCTCAAGAAACTCTGTTTGTGGCGTGTACACAGAAAAGACTTCCTCTGCATTACAACATTTCTTTGTGCAAAGTGCGCTGTATAATTGAACGATGCACAGAGAGACTATCTGCAGCAAGATCATGTTGTAGGTCTTTGGAGCAGGTCTGAGGGTTGACTATGACTGTTCTCATCATCCTTCACTTCAGCTTATGAGATTTTTCTTTGTCTGTCACTTCAGGCCTTAACTAGTACTGTGCCTGCGGTCTTCCATTTCCTCACTATGTTCCTCACAGTGGAAAGTGACACCTGAAATCTCTGAGACAGCTTTTTATATCCTTCCCCTAAACCATGATGTTGCACAATCTTTGTTTTCAGGTCATTTGGAAGTTGTTTAGAGGCTCCCATGTTGCCACTCATTAGAAGAGATGAAAAGAGGGGAAACATTTGCAAATGGCCACCTTATATACCCTTTCTCATTATTGGATTCACCTGTGTAAGGAGGTCAAGGGTCAATGAGCTTACCAAACCAATTTTGCGTTCCAATAATTAGTGCTAAATGTATTCAAATCAATAAAATGACAACAGTGCCCAAATTTATGCACCTGCCTATTTTGTTTAAATAATTATTGCACACTATCTGTAAATATTAGAAACTTCATTCTACTTCTCTAATAGTATGTTCATCTGGTATATGATATATTTAACTGAGATTTCTGAGCCAGACAACCAATGATTTATAAAGGAAAATCATAAAAATTATCAGGGGTGCCCAAACAATTACATATAACTGTAAATGTAGTCCATTTACCATTTATTGAACAACGACTGTGAATACTAATGTACATGGGATATCTTAGTTTTTTTTTTTTTTTTTTATCTTTTATAAATGTGTTAAAAAATCAAACCTTTTTTCATGTTGTCACGATGGGGAGTTGTGAGTAGAATTTTGAAGGAAAAAAATGCATTTACTCCATTTTGAAATAAGGCCGCAATATAACAAAATGTGGAAAAATTGAAGCACCATATATACAGTACCTTCCGGATGCACTGTAGATACAACACTACATTTTCTGGACTATAACTCACATTTATATTTTACTTGTTTCAGGACAGAGCAGAAACATGAGAATAAATCAGAGAATAATAATAATAAGAAAAATAAACACAGCGACAAAACTAGACAGGAACTGACTCATGACTGAAGTATAAAATAAAAGATAAGTAGATGACAATACGAGCAAGGACTAATTAATTAACAGAAAGTTAAACCCAACATAACAGCATAACTGATAATACAAATGAGACAAGCAAAATAAACAAGTGATAAACTAATGATCAATAATGCAAACACAAACCCGCTGAAGTAAACTAGAACGGAACTGAACTTATGGTCAAAGTTTCAAAGAAACAAAGTGGCAAAGCAAAAATGGTACACAGAATAAACATGATGAAAATAATCAACTAATAAAACAAAGCAGGAGCAGATGGTGATGAAAAGAAAGGGGGGGAAATAGAATCAAAAGGCCACTCAGGGTCAAAACGTGACAGTTTCTTGACCATAATATTGGAGATGATTCTGAATCTATTCTGAATCAGTGGATATCCTTGATTGGGTTCCCAAGAAGCTAAGTAACGAGTCAGAGTGCATAGGCTTGTCTGCTGGATCAAGACCAAGATCCAGTCTTTGACTCATATTTTGGGCTCATCCATCAGTCATGTGCCTGGATGTGGATGTCATTGCTGTACTCGTAAAGAGGTATGTTCATCACAACAGTGTTATTCATATATAACTGGTATACCAGACCACTATGGTCATATTTTTTTAAATTTATGCAGCAGTTTCATAATGGTCTTCCTCAAGCATGCTAATGCTGACAGATCCCATTCTTTGCTGCACCATCAAATCAGCTGCCTTTGCTTCCCAGTCACTGTTTTAATGTTTCTTCGAGCCACCCTGAGTGCATTTCAAAGAGGACATCTGGGAGAAAAGTTCCATCTCATGCCAGAAAACTAGTGACTTTTCATGAAAATTCATTTTCAGGCAATGGCCAAACCAGTGCAACTGATTCTGCAACAGCATGTTTTCAATGCTGGTGGCATCTCCCTTCCAGAATGTCAATGCTGGTCCGATGGTCTTCTCACTTTATGCTGAGGTTGTCTCAAAAGTTTTTGACAGAATACCTGAAGCTTGACAATCTAGAATATTTTAGTGGTGTGTTGGCATCACTGCTGCATTATAGGTTTCATGCTGTGTGGACCTTCAGAGGTCTGTATTGTTGAAAAACACTGTGTGTGAGAAAAGTTTGACTGAAATAAGCCACTCGATGCTGGACTTTGACAGCTGATGAATTCAGCCACACATGAACTATTTATTGTTATAAGTACGTGTCCTCGGAGCAATGATGCCTTCATAGTGCAGCGGCTAAGAGAATATTTAGAGCAAAATTGTGCAAATGGTGATACAAGCACCAAAGTTGGCAAAATACTCCTTAGACATTACTCTTTTGAACAAACTGACTGGCCACTTGAATTTTCAATAGGGGGCCAGGTAGGGGTCAATTGAAGAATTACACAGGGGTCGAAATTAAAAATGCTGAAATCATTTTGAAAGCTACATCACATTATTTGTCTGACCGTAAAGATTCCAAAAAGGTATAGTTTTGACTATCTATGCCTGAATGATCAGACGTTATGGGGTAAAAACAGCAAAAATGGTGAAAGAGGTCAGTGTCCGTTTGTACAGGGGTCAAAAGTTAAAGTTGCTCTAATTTTGGTAAAAAGTGATACAAAATATTGGTTGAGCTAATAGGATTAATAAATGGAATAGTTTTGGTTGTGTTGAATGTTTGGTCTCCAAAGTAAAGGTCAAACAAGGTCAACGTCCATTGAATTCTATGACATGTGACATATGTTACACTGTAACATGATAACTAAGCATGATACATGGTGCAAAGTATTTCTTTTTAAAACCCTGTTACCTCAACTAATAATTTGCATCATTTTTTACCAAAATTGGAGCAACTTTGACCCCTGTACAAACTGAAACTGACCTTTGTCACCATTTTTGCTGTTTTTACCCCATAACTCCTAATCACTCAGTCATAGATAGCCCAATCTATACCTTTTTGGAATCTTTATGAGCCCACAAATAACATGGTGTAGTTTTCAAAATGATATCAGCATTTTTAATTTTGACCCCTGTGTAATTCTTCAGTTGACCCCTACCTGGCCACCTACTGAAAATTCAAGTGGCCAGTCGGTTTGTTCAAAAGAGCAATGTCTAAGGAGTATGTGTGCCAACCTTGGTGCTTGTATCACCATTTGCATGATTGTTTCAGTTATCTGCTGCACTATCACTGAAATTGAGTGAGTAACAACATTGTCATCAAAATAACATTACAATGTACCAACTAGAGCCCATAATGATATCGGTGTTATTTTCAGTCATATGAAAATTTTTAAATTACAGAATAAGCAATCCAGAAAAAATGGAATTGGTGTCATTATATTTTTTTTTCCACCGGAAGGTGGTATTGGCATTGGAGGCAGGATGACATTCTTTACAATGCTGTCAAGCATAGCCGGGACCCCATCTCTCCTTGGTCACATTTGTTCTAAGAGACAGAGGCAAAGTGGCCTTTCATTTTCTGGGAAAAATTGATGTTTCACAGTGAAAAGAGGCAAATGTTTGCTATGCCAATAGCTAGGTGGGGCCAAAATGGATAGGAAATCTACTTCATGCAAATGTCGAGTGAAGGTAGTATGACATACTTTGGCTGGATGTTGGTTATATTCAGTGGTGAGCACAGGTAAGGAGAAAGTTAGCTTTGATAACCGCTAATCAGCTAACTGAAAAGTTATCTTTTATAACGCTAAACCGAAAAACCACCCAAAAAAAATTATCAGGAGCTACAACTCCTGCTAACCGATAACTTTCAGTATTGTCTCTGGTACACTCTCAGCTACTAATAAGCCAATTTTGAGTTTAAACACTGCCAATGCTTCTGATAGAATCAAAGGCGATCACAAACCCAACACAACCAATGAGATCTGTCTTTATGTGCTCTGCCCACTGTTGTAGGGAAGCGTCATTTACCTTGACAGTAAATTAACGTGTGTGTTGGTGTTTACAAATAAATGTGCTTTTGTAAAATATGTCATTTTTAAAAATTTGTTAAAAAAAGGCATTTGCAAAACCCAAAAGTCTAAGTTGTGATTCGACAACTGTGTGATATAACTGGGCGCCAGTAGATGACGGTGTTCTATGCATTTTGACCCATTTACTGGATGGCAGTGGGAATGGCGCCCAGTTATATCACACGGTTGTCGACCTGAATCACAACTTAACAGACTTTTCGGTTTTGCAAAATGCCTATTTTTTTTTACAAATGAAAAAAATGACATATTTTACAAAAGCACATTTATTTGTCAACACTGACACATACGTTACATTAACTTGTGTTGGTTTTTACATAGAATAAATGAGTCAACCAATCAGAGTGAGTGGAGGCTCAGTTTACCCATAATCCCTTTGGAAATCTGCGTGTGCTGATGTTCAAAACTTCAGAATTAGTGCATTATTTTAGAATGAAAAGATATGTGTTATATTTTCACTTTGTACAAATGACAGAGTTGACATTAATGTAGTTATTCTATCCAGATGAATTTGATTTATAAATGAAAACCATAAGTCAAACCTGCTTTCCTTTTCAAGAAGTCTGCCTCACGGCTGGATCACTGTATGCTGTGAAGGATAATGACTTTTTTGTCTGTTTTTATTTTTGTAGCAGCCTGGCAGCCAGGCCCCTTCTGCTGGGGTAGAGTTGAGCTCAGCTGCATCACCACTGCAAAATATGTAGCAGATAGGAGCCAACAGGGTTTCTAAATGTTTTCCACTATTACTAGCTATGTAAAAAAAAAAAACAATTGCGGTCTACAAGTTATCGGAACTAAATTTATCAGTCCGCTGATGGTTTTTGAAGTTATCTGAAAAGATAATCCGCAAACAAAAAAGTTAGCTTCGCTAATTAGCAGTTAGTGGATTAGCAGAACTGTGCCCACCACTGGTTATATTTATAGTTATTTATAATGAAGTTATAATGATCTTTAAACTGTCAAACATCAAGACTCAGTTCCATTGCTTTAAGTGTTTGGTAATAAAATTGTTGGAATCATTGCATTTGTTTTTTTATGCATACATCAGCAGATGTATTGGCATCATATATGTTTTTGTACTCCCAAATATTGGTGTCTGTATCAGCCCCCAAAAAACCATATAGGTCAGGCTCCAGTACCAACGCCAGGGGTGCCGCCAGGGATTTTGGGCCCCATGAAAATAAATTTTACTGGGCAACTCCCCATATTATTTTGTCAGTATTGTAATTGTATTTGGGGCCACTCTGGTCCCCTGTCAATCATAGGCCCCTAGAATCCTTTTCCTTATTCTCCCCTTTTTGGCACCCATGACCAAGCTAACCGGAGGTCCCTACCGGATTATGTTGTGGTGATTTTGAAAGTTAAACACAACTCAATTCTGTTTACCTCCAACTATTTGTAAAACAGACCGTGCAAAGCTTTTTTTAAGTAAACATCCCATAGTCTGTAAAGTGTCAGTCTAATGAAAGATATTGATTTCTCCTACCAAGCCCAAGCAGTATGATGTGCCAGCTAATAATTTGTATTCACAGTGGCAGTTGATATCCTGTCTTTTCATTACTGGGAAATGGAGCAGAGCATAGGCACACCAAATCAGCTTTCTCATTTAGGTTTGATGTTATCACTCTTCTTTCAACAAAAGAGGCTTCTCACTTGGGTTTGCGGAAAGGCCGCGGTCAAGGCTTAGCAAGAACTTTTTAATGATGAAGTGTGGTTTCAGCTATGAAGGTCAGACATCCTATTAGCTTATTATTTCTGCAACTGACTGAAAGGTAAGACATTACTGGATCCAACAGGTTTTAGGGCAACATCAAGGTAGTTAAAATACCATGCATCATAAACATCTGATGTTTTGGCCCCTAATATCCCGAACATGCATGACCAATTATGGAGTTTCCCTTTAAACTGAGTTAATTTGTCACTGAGATTTACTGAATGTGGCTGAGATTTATTGAATTTGATGTCATTTCACTAGGTTTGCTGATGAAACTTTTAACTTCTGCTAAATGCACAACCTGTCTTTTGACCCAATGCGGACTAAATTCTTTAAGGACCTGTGTCCTACACTTGGGCGTACTGTATTGGAAAATATTCACCTGTCACTAACCTCAGGATCTTTTTCTAAATGTTTTAAAACTGCACTGATAATACCAATACTTAAGAAATCTTACCTTGACCCCAGTCTACTGAATAACTAAGGAGAACCTATCATTTTGCTCTAAAATCCTTGAAAAAGTGGTTTCACAGCAGCTTGTGGCCCACCTTACTGAGAATAACCTCTTTGAGCCACTGCAGTCTGGATTTACAGTGCATCATTCAACAGAAACAGCCATTAGTAAAGGGATGAATGACCTTCTCTTTGCACTGGATTCGGACACCATTAAACTTCTGCTTCTGTTAGATCTTAGCACTGTTTGACAAGGTGGATCATTGTATACTATTTGATAGGCTGGAGAATCACTTTGTGATGACTGGGAATGCCCTTGCATGGTTGACATCCTACAGAACCAGTCACTCTCATTGTGTCCCGTACAACAACACCACTTCAAACCTTGTTCCCATGAAATATGGGGGTTCCACATGGGTCTACCTTAGGTCTCCTGATTTTCTCCTTTTATACAGCACCCCTTGGGCAGATAATCCACTGAATGGAATTATTTTTCATTGTTATGCTGATGACATTCAGCTGTACATGCAGATAACTGGAGGTAATTTCACACACATCAAGACTTTAGAGGACTGCCTTGCTTCAATAAAAAGATGGATGTTGAGCAATTTCTTGCTTTTAAATTTGGACAAGACTGAAATGATGGTCCTTGGTCCTGCAAGACATAGACATCTGTTTGAACAGTTAACACTTAACCTAGACTTGTGTGTTAAATACATCATAGTGATAAAGTGAGAAACCTTGAGCTGATTTTTGATCCCATGCTGTCCTTTGAACTACGCATTGGATAAATCATGGTGACTACGTACTTCCATCTTCGTAACATAGCGAGCGTTTGTTCATTCTGTCTATGGCTGGTGCAGAAACTCTGATCCACACTTTTATGTTTTCTAGACTGGATTATTGCACTGTTCTGTTCTTTGGCTTCCGCAGTCCAGCATTAGAGGTCTTCAGTTGGTTCAAAATGCTGCTGCTAGAACTTTGACTAGAATCAGAAAGTTTGATCACATTACATTGACATTGGCCTCCCTTCATTGGCTTCCTGTGACTTTGAGGTCGCATTTTAAGGTTTTGTTACTAACTTATAAAAGTATGTATCGGCCACTCTGCATTCTCAAGACGCAGCACTACTTTGTGTCCCTAAGGTTATAAAAAAGTCATCAGGCCACAGAGCCTTCTCTTTTCATGAATTTCCACCTTTTTTTCTGGACAGAAAATCTGCCATTTTGTTTTTCGATGACATCATAACTATCAGCCAGCTGAAAAGGAAGCATGAGCATTCGGATTTGGTTCAAAATTTATAATGACCACTCAGACACTCTATAAACATATCAATAGCAGTGTCATGCTCTATCCTAACACCACCTCAAGGTTTCCCATTACAAGATATGTACGACAAGGGTGTCCACTTTCCCCATATCTATTTATTCTAGCAGTCAAATTACTTTCAATATATATTAAAAATGATGAGGAATGAAAAGGAATTAAAATCTTTGATAAAGAAATTAAAATAACTCAGTTACCGGATGATACTGCTATATTTCTAAAAGACAAACCTCAGGTTGGGAGAGCAATATCTAAGATTAAAGAATTTTCAGAGGCTTCCGGTTTGAAACTAAATATGTCCAAATGTGAAATTTTATGTTTGTATGACTGTGACGATACAACAATTGATAATATAACTGTAAAGGAAACAGTAAAGTATCTTGGAATTCACATCTGTAAGGACAATAACATGAGCCAGCACCTTAACTTCCCTCCTAAACTGATGAAAGCTAAAAACATTTTTAATATGTGGACTCAAAGACATATTTCTATTTGGGGAAGATCACTTTTAACAAAAGCAGAAGGAATATCTAGGTTTGTCTATCCTGCTCAATCTCTGAATGTTAAGCAACCTGTTTGTGATGAAATCAATAAGTTAATCACAAATTTTGATTGGAAGAATAGACAGCATGGAGTGAAACGAACTATACTGACTAACCACAAGGAGTCAGGGGGACTGGAGCTTTTAGACTTTCAGGTTCTAAATAATACGTTTAAGATCAAATGGATCAAAAAAATGCATTGGAGACCCTGACTCTTTGTGGTATTTTATTCCCAACAATATTTTTGAAAAGGTTGGAGGTCTTCCATTCCTACTGCAATGTAACTTTAATGTCACTAAACTGCCCCTGAAATTGTGTGCTTTCTATCAACAAGCCCTTTTAGCATGGCAACTGTGCTACAAGCACAATTTTTCACCACACACATGTATTATCTGGTATAGTGAAAACATCACTGCACGGAATCAAACACTTTTTATGCCTAAATGGATAGAGCGAAAAATCATGTTTCTTCAAGATATAGTTGACAATCAAGGTAAAATATTTACATATGAAATGTTTTTAAGAATTCACCAATTTCCAATCACTTCTAAAGAATTTAACTATGTTGTGAAAAGTATTCCTAGTGGACTGAAAGAACTGATGAAGGCACATGTGAAAAAGGAAATTTAGTATACCATAGGCTCAATAATGATTGATGGGATTCCTTTCAATAGCCAAAAGTGCAGCAATAAACATATTAGGAATACAATTCAAAATTCTAATAGGAATATACCCAACTGTAAATCTTATTGGAGCTCTCAATACAGCGATTTAAACTGGAAACATACAGTATATGGCTACACCCTTTTTAATATTGTATTTATAATAAAATTAGAGAACTACACTGGAAAACTTTACATCGCATTTAGCCGACAAACTTGCTTATATCCAAATTTACAGATGTAGATCCCAAATGTTGTTTTTGTGGTATAGAAGAAGAGTCAATAATACATCTATTCTATGGGTGTAAGTTCGCAAGAGATATTTGGCTTAATCTGGAGTTACTTATTCATAATAACACTAATCATAGAATTAAAACAGCCAATCATAATGTAATAACCTCCTTTGAATATAAAAATAAAAATATACAATATTTAGTAAACCTATACATATTACTTGGCAAATATCACATACACAAAGCTAAGTTCAGCCAATCTAAACCCCCTCTTAAACTATGGATAATTGAAATCAACACCTACCTTAAAACTTTAAATAACATACCAAACAAAAAAGCAATAAAGACAATAAACTTGGTAAAGAACTTCAGTTTACAATAAATCCTCCCATACCCCTCGGGTCTGTGTTGTATAATATGTCTTCTGTTAACTGTTTGGAATGATGCCTGTCTGTGAGTCATGCTGTATGTTAGTCATATCGTTTGTCTGTCTGTACCTCCTGTTATGCTTTTTCTTTTGTTTAAAAAAAAAAAAAAAAAAAACATGAAAAGCATCTACAGGAGCTACATTCCCACAGTATAATCACATTTAAGGGGCAGCTATGCATAGAAAATCAGATTCTGCTGCACGTTAGAAAAAATACACAATGAAAACTCATAATACTTCGGGTTATGAATGTATGCATTCTTCATTGGAGATGGTACTTTGCAAATTAAACCTAGCAGCACCTGAAGTATTTGGTTTACAAAAGACTGAAATGAAAATTTGCACACAGCGCTGATGTGATATTGCGGCTGCAAGGGTCTAAATAAGAAGGAATGCTGACTTTCACTTTCTTCTGTGCAGCTGACTGCTTTGCAGGCTAAGGTCCATTACCTGAGGTACCTTAGTGAACTCCGACTGTACGGAGGGAGGGAGTTCAAATCACTCCTTTTGGTAAGGCCATTTGTTCTACAAAATAAAACTTCAGTTACATTTACATTTAAGAATAAACTTGAGTGTACATTTGGTTTAGCGCGCCTCTGCCATTCTGATGAAAACTTTATTTTTTTACGTGAACCCTGATGATGTTGATTGATTTTGAATGATTTCTTATCCATCCATCTTACACATTATGCAGCAAGGAGACAAACAGACAGAAGTGACACTGTTGGTGGGCCCACGTTACGGCATCAGTCATGTAATCAACACCCGGACCAACCTCGTGGCTCTCCTGGCCGACTTCAGCCATGTCAACCGCATCGAGATCCTCACAGAAGATGAAACCAACGTCCGTCTGGAGCTGCATGTACTGGATGTCAGAGTGAGTGCAGGCTTCTCTGACAAACAAGTTAAAATATGTGGACAGAGTAAAGCACGTGTATCTCTTCTTTGCTTCTTACTTTCAGCCCATCACACTGATCATGGAATCAAGCGATGCAATGAACCTGGCCTGTCTTACAGCAGGCTATTACCGCCTCCTAGTGGACTCCAGGAGATCTATCTTCAGTATGGCCCACTGCAACAGCATCAGTGGAGATGATTCAAGTGAGTCAATAAATATGTGTGACAATAGACATGCTGATAACAGAGGGCACAATTTTGATCACAATTCTTTGGGAGAAAAAAAAACAAAACTAAATATGATATGTGAGATGATATATTTTTTGAATTCAAAAATTTACAGACGTAACAAATTGAAGGAAAAGTCTGAATAAATGAAATGCATGGTGAAACTCAATGGATACACATTTCGATGTGGTACAATTGAAGCTTCAGTGTGTAGGATTTTTGGTCTTCTAATTCAGGGGTGCTCATTAGCAGGCTTTTATTGAGCCTTTCATTGGATTCAGGTGTGTTGGAGCAGGGAGACAACTAAGAGTATCAGGAAGGTAGCTCTCGAAGACCGAACTTGAGCACCTCTGTTCTAACTGATGAGATTGCAAATATCATTCTGCCATTGCCGGTCATGATTTTGTTTTCTTTCACATGGGGATTTGTGCTCCCTTGCCTTCTCTTGTGATAAGCAACATGCATGATCCACTATTACACAAATATGAGGGTTCTCAAACATATTGTGGAGTAGCAGCCAGTAGATGGTGTATGGGGGAGTGACGATTGATTTCTCTTGTTTTTTATTCAGTCTTATGGCTGAGCTGCAAAATATAAAAGGTGGAGTAAGTATGTCCCCTTTGGGCTACTGTATCAACATGGTGGTGCAACATAACATCTTCCATTAGGGGGCCCACTCCCATATAAATATGAAGGGCTCACTCTACGCTTATTGAGTCATTGTTGCAGGTAATTACACACTAATGCACATCTGGTCATGAATGGTATGGTCTATTTATGTTAATAAACATCCCAAAATCTGACACACTGTAGCATTGGGGAATTCAGTAATCAATATCGCCTGAAATTGATCTATTTTGAAGAAAATTACATAATAAATTTGTAAAAATGTACATAAATATTCATTTTAAAGAACAGGAATCAAGGCAGACCACATGACTCAAAAGTACGATTGGGACGACAGCAGCATAGTCATTTATAAGGATCTAGGACCCAACTAATATTCACAGCGCTTCCACAGTTTATGTTACGGCCTTATTCCAAAATGGAGTAAATTCATTTTTGTCCCTCAAAATTCTACTCACAACACCTCATAATGACAACATGAAAACATTTTTTTTTTATTTTTGCAAATTTATTAAAAATGTTAAACTAAGAAATATTACATAATAAATATGTAATAAATGTAAGTAAATATTCACATCCTTTGCTCAGTACTTTGTTGAGGCACCTTTGGCACCAATTACAACCTCAAGTCTTCTTGAATATGATACCACAAGCTTGGCACACCTATCTTTGGGCAGTTTTGACCATTCCTCTTTGCAGCACCTCTCAAGCTCCATCAGGCTGTACACTCCGTCGGTGCACAGCCATTTTAAAGTCTCTCCAGAGTCCTTCAGGTGCTTTTGGGCAAACTCCAGATGAGCTGCCATGTGCATTTTACTAAGGAGCAGTTTCCATCTAGCCACTCTACCATACAAGCTTGATTGGTGGATTGATGCAGAGATGGTTGTCCTTCTGGAAGGTTTTCCTTTCTCCACAGAGGAATGCTGGAGCTCTGACAAAGTGACCATCAAGGTCTTGTTTACCTCCCTGACTAAGGCCCTTCTCCCCAATCCCTCAGTTTGGATGTGTGGCCAGCTCTAGGAAGAGACCTGGTGGAGCCAAACATCTTGTATTTGTAGATGATGGATGCCACTGTGCTCATTCATTCATGCTTGGTTTGTGTTCTGACATGTCAACTGCGGGACCTTGTACGTGTGTGCCTTTCCAAATAATGTCCAATCAGCTGAATTTACCCCCAAATTAAGCTGCAGAAACATCTCTAGGATGATCAGTGGAAACAGGATACAACTGAGCTCAATTTTGAGCTTCATGGCAAAGGCTGTGAATACTTAAGAACATGTAATTTCTCAGGTTTTTTTTAATATAAATTTGCAAAAATCTCTAAAAAGCATTTTTTTTCACATTGTCATTAAGGGGTATTGTGTGTAGAAGTTTGAAGTGGAAAAAAGAATTTCATCCTTTTTGGAATAAGGCTATAACATAACAAAATTCCGAATGCACTGTACGTTTGGTATTTGTAGTTCTGTAGTTTTATTTCTCAAACTAAGTCAATGTGGAGTTTTACTGCTAAAATTTGAACATTAATTTATGGTTGAAGTTTGTCATAGATTTGTTAAGTTCCAGTACCTGAGAAGTCAGATAATTTTCAACAAATGGCTCCTAACAAAGCTCACTATTGATTTTCATTAGTCATTCCAACCCTATTCAAATGCACATACGTATTTTACACTTCAGCAGAAGAGTCAATGTGCTTTGAAATAGAGTCTCCAAATGGCCAGCAAACTGTGGGCTTTTCTTTCAATTGTAATCAACATATAATATAAAAAAGATGAAACATGCAAGAAACAAACTGTTCAAATATAAAATAGTGGTGAAACTTTGCTTTGGTGCAGGTCAGGATCATGTCCTGGAGTGGCCATACAGCACATCTTTGGGGGACTGCGAGGAGCTAATACAGACCCAGAGGGATGTCTACAGGGGTGAAGAATATTCAGACACTGGCCAGAGAGAAAATAACACCTCAGCTTACTTTCATGAATCGGAGCATCATGACAAAGACCTCGAAGAACAGAAAAGTCCAGTGCCTCCTCCACTACCACCTTCAACTAGGCACAAACCTCAAGACTCTCCTCGGAGTGCCAAAGTATCATTTATTTTTGGGGGAAACCCACCGTTGAGCAAATCAAAGAATGTATGTTATGAAAGACTGTTGGAGAGTCCTGATGTGCTTGAGCACAGAGCACCCCTCATGCACAGCAGCACCGTATTTCAGTATAGTGGTCAGCCACACGTCTACAGTAATATCGGACAACAGGAATGCAGTGAGGAGCCATTGCTAAAACATCTCTGTTATCCTGAAACAACAGACTATGCAGAGGATGATGACGATGCATCCTGTGAAGAAGACTCCACAGGTGGCACTCCAGTGGGTGATGACCAGGAAGGTGGCAATGAAAACTACAGCAAAGGAGGAGGAGGACCAGCAACAGCAGCCAGCAAAGCTACCTTCCTCACACTTTCTGGTTCTTCTGATGACATTATTGACCTGACGTCACTTCCTCCTCCAGAGGGAGATGATGGCCTTGATGACGATGAAGATGACACCCTTTTGGAGACGCTCAACCTTGCAATTGCTGCTCCACCACCAGGCTTTCAGGACAGTTCAGATGAGGATGCAGCCCAAGAGGGACAGTCACAAAGCATGCATGAAGATGACGATATCCCAGTATCCCTAATTGATGCAATTTCAATGCAGGAGGATGGTGGAGGTAGTGGAGAAGGGGAAGAAAAGCTGGAGAATGCAGTGATGAACACACTACAGGTCCTGGAGGCAATGTCTGTCTCTGAACAGAGACCTCCTCCACCACCACCGCATTGCAGCAATCCAGGTCTGTTTGCAAGCGATCTGTGTTCCCTTTGTTTTGATCAAAAAGTAAAAAAAAATATATTGCAGTCCAACAATGTTCTTATTAATGTCTTCTGTTTCACACTGGCAGGCATGTAGCTCAATAGAATAAGCAGTTAAGCTACCAATATGTAGGCCTGGGTTTGATTCTGGCTCATGCTGCCAGTCTATGTCCTTGGAAAAGACACTTCATCTGCATGAATCCTGTCCACCCACCTGTAAATGGGTATTGCATTTGGCAGGGGAAGTATCCTGCATTGGACTAGTGCCCCATGCATAGGGAGTTGTAGGCTCTCATGCACTTCACACTGTGAAATGCAAAGATAAGTACCAGCACCTATATAGGACTTCTTATTTCTGGTTAACATTAAGGGGCATATTTCACTGCAGTCAATGCTATCTTTTAAAAAATTATATACAAGATTAAAAAATCATTTATTCCAAGTCTTTACCTTGTGCTGGCACTGATAAAGCTGATAGAAGTAAACTTAGCCAAAGTACATTATAAAACAGCGCGACAGATTAATAGCCATTTTATTCAATATCATTACATAACCTTGGGGACCAACTTTTAGCTAGCTGAAGGCCAATCAGCTCCGCCTGTGGCCACTTAAATTCATGCTTGGGTTTACGCCAGCACGTCAATTTGGGTTGCTTTGTGTAATCAGAAAAAGACTCACGTCAGATATCTCTAAATAAGATTGAAAAGCACAGTGTTAATAAATATGTATCTTTAGAAATGCAACCAGTGGAGTTCTCCTCCTGTGTTCAGACACGGCAGCCATGTCGAGTATCGCTCCTGCCAAAGGCCCTGTCACACCTTGACAATGTAGCCAGTGTATGTTGTTTCTGTGAAGGCTCTCAGTTGTCCAGGTGGTTTCCGTAGAAGAGAAGCTTGAATCTTCGACTGGACTGGGTTGCTTAATGCGAGGACGTTTCGCTTCAAATCGCAGAAGCTTCCTCAGCTAAAATTCTTGCTCTGGTAGTCTGACTTCTGTCTTGACCCTTGTAGAGACGTTCTTCTCTACAAGGGTCAAGGGTTTTTCTCTACAAGGGTTTTTCATGAACCCTGATGACATTTTCTTGAATTATTCAATGTTTCAACTGTTATTGGTATTGTTACTAACACTAGCATGTTGAAACTAGCTAGCTACCTGACAAGGTAGGTTACCAATCTTGTTAATAGAGTTACAAATTTACAATTTCTTCTTGTTCCCTGTGTGTGTGTGTGGGGGGGGGAGTTCTCAAGAAAACTGACCTACTGCCACCTGTAACTTTTCTTTCTGCTAGCACTTGTAATGTCAGGTATTGGTATACATCTGTTTCTCTGCATTCCAGAGTTATGGAATTCACAGCTACTGTAATTTTGGTTTCTTACTGGCATGGAGTGGCTGAAAAAAACAAAAAAAACAAATATCAGTTCTTATGGACTACACTGGACACATGTTTAGTCTGTTCTTTCATTATTTTGTTTCACATCTTTTGAAGTATACTCTTGTGTTAGCTCTGTGGGATTTCAAGTCTCAGTAGTAAACTCAAACTACTAATTTCTGCATTCTAAATCATTGCCAATGCACAAACTATTTTGAATGACCTGTCCTTTTTGTATCTTTTTCAAGGTGTCTATACATCTCGAAACTTTAGTCCACAGTCCTCCTCAGATTCTGGCAATGAGACCAACTCCTCAGAGATGACTGAAATCTGTGAACTGGCTGCTACTCATAGGCTTACTGAGAGTCGTATGCATCTTCTAGTGGCTACTAGAGAAGGGTACCAACCTTTACTTGAGGAAAAAACTGAATTCCCTGTCTCACCTAATACAGTAGCATCATTACAGAAGAAACCCCATAACCCTTCACGGCATCTCCAGCCTCCAGTGATTCCTCCCAGACGGAGTCCCCAAATTGACATTGCTTCATCAGGAGCTTGCAACTTGGTGTTAAAGTCCCAGACTCATGTTTCCTCAACTGTCCAACGCTGTAGCTCCACCACACCAGGAGGCAAGCATCAGAAAAAGTCTGCAGACTCTGGTGGGAAGTATAACACCTTTAGCACAAGGGAAGGGCACCGTGGCAATAGCGGTAGCAGTGCTAGCCTTTCTAATATGGACCAGTACCCTTCATTCTATAAACAAGGGGAAAGTCAAAGAAGACAGAATTATTTTTTAGGAGAAACATCTGTCGTTGACAGCCTTGGAGTGAACAGCCTTCCTCGAGAGCGGCACAGAAGCCCCCGCCCTACTCCTGCTATCACCGATCACCTTTTAGATGCTGCCAACTTAGGGGAGTGTCGTACTGAAAATGGAGCTGTATCTGTTGAGCAAGATGAGCATCTTGTTGTGGCATCATTGTTGTCTCCTAACAAAAATTCCAGATCAGGGGGTTCAACCAAGGGGTCAGACATACAAAGTGACCATCAGGCAATAGCAAGGCAGCAGAGTGTTGCACGGCTGTGTGAGTACCATCTTGCCAAAAGAATTTCAGGTTTACAAGGAGAAGTCCACAGTTCACTACAGGGCTCTCTGTCCTCATCATTTGATGCTGGTGGAAGCACAAACAGTAGTGTCTGTGCAACTCCAAGTGGTTCACCTCTTGGATGTGGTCCAGTTGAATCAAAGCACCCTCATCTCCAAAGGCATCCACTTTCCAGTTCATCCTCTTCATTACTCAGGGTCTTAAATTATGAAGATAACAAACATGGAACCATCCACAGCATCCCTGGACAGAGCATTCAGGCAAAAGATATCCACCCACATGCAGACCCAGCCCTGCTACGGAAAATGCTGCCCAACATTTATCCCCCTGCTGCTGGAGCTGAACCATGCCACCCATTGTCCACAACATCATCTATGCCTAAAGAAACCACAAGTAGTGCAAACAAAAGACTCCACAATGATCTGCAAGCAAAACAGCAGGCTTCTTCTAAGGGGCTGAATCAGAAAGAAGGTAGTGAGGCCTACAGGCAGCTAATAAACTATCTAACAGTCAGCCAGATGCATCAAGGAGGGAAGCTGCATGGTGCAGGCATGGGAGGTGCAGTGAAAAAGGACACTAGGCGCTACATCACAAGTAATCCTCAGCTTGTTGAGATGGTCAAGAATAGGAGCAACACAATTGGCCGCTGTCAGTGTATGCCTTCCTCCATATCTTCCCCATTCCTTTGTCCTAATTCACTTAACCAGGGTTCAGCCACTTTGCAGCTGGCAAATAAAAATACCAGATTGTATCATTCATCCACACTTCCTGCCAAACTCAAGGGGAGTCAAGGAGACTTGCATGCTCAGAAGCCAAATGAGAGTGTAGATTTGAGACGAGCTACCAGTGAGAGGAGAAGCTCTTTTTCTGGTCTTGAAGGTGAGCTAGACCAGGGTGGTATGGACCCAAAGGACCTCCAATCAGTGTGTAAAAGAGATGGCTACACAAACCATGATGAAGGATTTATCACAGGTGGAGAACATGAGGCTTGGAATACCACCAACTGCCTTCCACCTAGGTCAAGGAGCCAACCTAGTGGGAGCGGAGATGACGGGTTTAAATCAGAACAGAGGGCAAAGCATGCAATTCGACAGTCATCTCATCCTCTTCTTAACGATTCACTTTTTTTATCTGCCTCCAGTGTAACTGGTCAACAATCAGATTTAAACACTCTCGCATTAGGAAGAGGAGACCATCCTTCAGCTTTTATCAAACAGGGATCTAATGGCACTCAAGTACATGTTACATCACCAACTCCAAAACAGCAATCTCCACCTACTCCACCACCGCCACCTCCTCCTGCATCTGTATTTTTGCAACCTAAGGTCACTTCCAGCAACTCAGCATGCACAAATGATTCCATCTACACCTCGCAGTCCAGGCAGTCTCAGAACCACATTCAGGCTCATACTTCAACCCTGCCACAAACAGCTCCTTACAGCAATAGCCTTCAACGAGGCCGGGAACTCAAGCGCAGTGCCAGCAATGTAACTCCCTGTTCTGGAAGTATGGAGGTTTTGTTTGAGAAGCCCAGCCGAAGTCGGAGCCAACAACTCTTGTCACAGCCTGTGCACCAGCAAGGTGAGACCAAAGTCCAACGTAGGCCAACAAGGAAACGGCTTTCCAAGAGCTACTCTCAAGGCTCTGTATCTTCACAGACATGCTGGTCAACAGGTAATAGGGCAGATAGAAGAAGGGCATCTGTGGTATTTCCTTTACAGAAAGATGGTAAACAAATGAAGGGTTCTCAAAAATTAGACAACAGTCCCTGGAGATGCAATGGGCCTTTTAGCTACTGTTTCTTTAAGCGGAAGACTGAGGGAGAAGAGGATGAAATTGAGTGGGAGAAGCCAAGGAGGAGTTGTGGTGGGACTGATATTGACAGTGAAGGTGGTGCTATATCATCAGTATCACTATGTGAGTCAGCGATGGATTCAGCGGGGGAGCAGATATATGGAGAGGTCCTCAACAGTATGAGCTTCAGTGATCGCCTGGCCCGTATCAACACACTCAAGGACCATATGTACAGCTTCCCTGCAGGCTTCACAGATGCCCGCCGTGATGCTAGTGAGCTTATTGCACTGGTGAGATCCAGTATAGGTCGCTGTGATCGTGGTGCTCAGATTCCTCATATCCAGAACATATCCCAGTGTAAACAGCTACTCTCTGTTGAGTCAAAAGAGTTAGGCCGGGCATGCCGGAGGATGGCACAGGCCCATGGTAGTCCAAAGGAGATGCTGCTGTCTGTTACCTGTAGCTTCCAGGTACTATGCTGTCTCTGTGAAGCCTGCATGTGGCTAGTGAAGGCACTTGGACCCTCAGCATCACACCAACAAAGGGAGGTTGTGGCAAAGGTTGATGAGGTTGTTATGAACTATATCTGTTTGCTCAAAGCAGCTGAGGCAGCCGCCGTGGGAGCACCAGGAGAGAACAGTGTAAAAGCCTTGTTCCGGCACTCCAGCACCATGTCGGCCATTGCGAACGCACTTACCCGCTCTCTTAAAACATTGCTTAGCAAGTAGAGGCTCATTCTTATGCTTTTGAGTGAGGCCAGGGGTTACTAGAGATCTAAATAGTCATCATGTTTTCTTGCATCTTGTTTAAATAGCCAGAGTATTTGAACACAAGATGTGGATACATATCAAAATAAGTGATAGACTGGTTACAGTTGGACTTGACATGAAATTTCCATAGGACTCAGATGCAAAAGATGAGTTAGATACTGAAAGGCAGTCCTTGTTCACTGAATTACAATATTGTAATTGTACTGTACTTTCACAAAGCCATACTGTAACAGACTCTTGTTGTACCCCTTTTACCTGTGCATTATGTAACTTATTTAAAAAAATGTATAAAATGTATATAGATAGGAAATAAGTATATTATTTACTGTGACAGTTAGAAGAAACCATTATGTATTCACTTTGATTTGCTCGAATAGTGGACAGGGCTATTGTGAACTCACTTTGTGCATAAAGTGTAGTATATTACTACAGTTACTTACTGTATGTAGTAACTGTAATTACACTACAAAAAAGTGTCCACTGGGGAAAACTGTTGCTATATACACCATTTATTCACCTTGTATTTAGGGAATAACCCAGTTGCGTCTGATGATTTGTGGACATTAATGCTGGATTTTACGGTCACAAATATCTGTTTTAAAACGGATATTTGTGACCGTAATCCAGCATTAACATCTGTAAATCATCAGAAACAAGGGGTTATTCCCATTCTAATAAAATTCTGTTGTTTGCATGGTTTATTTTTCTGTAAGTAAGTCAGTCGGCAAAGCTTACCGTAGCAACAGAGTTGTTTCTCTCGCTCTCAGTGCCATTATTGACATCTGCATAGCAGCGCAGTCAGAACACGGAAAAGCCGCCTGAATTTTACAAATGGTTTTCAACACGGAGGTGTTTTCCTGACGCGGCGCACACAGATTCACTGAGTCATCACGGAAACGACTTGGCGAATTTGCCCACACGTCTTTCATTAAAAAATGTCCTTAAACAGTGGAATGTCCGCATAAAGTCCTCATGCCGGCCTCTTCTGAATCTTCTCTGTTCTCTCACGACGTCCTGGGTGAATTAAGCCTTAAATTAGGATGTTTTCAGGTCGAAACAGGCCGACGACGGCGCCTGGAAGCACTGCACGACGTCCCGCTGCGTGGGAAGCCCTTACACCGACAGAAACACCCCATAATCTCTCATCAGCCGTTAGACTTTTCACCGAAAACCAACTTAATTTCTCGAATAGTGTCCACTGGGATATTCCTCACAGGTCCAGAAAACATTTTGATAAAGCAACGCGCGCCCTCTCGAGCAGCGTGTGAATGAAACAAAGGAATTCAGCCAAGAGGGCGGGACCACATCTCACTCAAGGCCTGCCCACAGGGAAATGACGTCACCGACATGCGTGAAAAAAACACGCATGTGCACGAGGGTTCAAGCATGATTGGTGTAATCGTATGTCATTCAAATCCATATAGTTTTTTAAAAAATAAAAAGGTAGGATAGTTTTCTAAAAGACCTTGTACATCAAATGTGAAACGGTCAAATATTTGGCCACTGTCAGCGCGATATTTTATGGTCAGAAATCTCACACGATTAACCGATCAGATTTGCAAAATAAATATAATTGGATTAGAATTTTGGTTTAGTTTTTGAATGACTGTCAAAGTGAACTGATTTCACTCTTGTTACATTTCAGTGCAAATATATATATATATATATATATATATATATATATATATATATATATATATATATATATATATATATATATATATATATATATATATATATACTTTGTACGCTTTGTATTAAGTTAATACAAATCGTCCAAAGTAAAAATCTTGCAAGTAGCTTGTGCACAACGCTTAAAAAAAGAATAAACATGCTAATCAGTTCAAAAAAGCAATTAAAAATTAAAATCTACCAGGAGTTGTTTCTTTGGACGAGTGAAACATCTGACACATTGAGTAATTACTTACTACTTTTGAAAACTGGATTATTAATTGGTGCAATTACCTGGACTTGCTTTGCCAATGCATGTACTTAAAGTAGTAAATCATTTATGCATTAACTTGAAACCTTATTAGAAAAACAGTTTGTTCCTCACATCATTTTTACAAGAACCTCTTTCACACCAATACTGAATGACATCCTATGGAGACATGCAGGAGTCCATGAGCAACACTGTTTGTTTTTAGTATATTTGTCTTTGTCACCATGAAACTGATGTCAAATTTAAAGCTACAGTGTGTTGGATTTAGTGCCATCTAGTGGCGAGGTTGCAGATTGCATCATGCCATTTTATGATTTTGTTTACATTCATGTTTTTGGGTCTTTGGCAAAAGGAAATAATTCTCACTTGCCTTCTCTTATGATGAACAACATGTATGCATCTTTATTAAAAAATAAGTTTCTTAAACTGGTTAGCCTGCACTAGCAACCAGTAGGCAGTGGAATGGGGAACACCACTGATTCTTCTTTTCTCTTCAGACTTCCATCCATGCTGAAAAAATGCAAAACAGGGCACATGTGTGTCCTTTTTGGGTCACTGTAACAACATGGTGATGAGGGGGCTGATCCCATATAGGAGTTCGTTTCAAAGCTTGTGAAAACGCATTGATTCATTGGTGCCGGTTTCGCTGACCAAACAGTCCCCCTACAAATTGATCCCCCTACTTTCACTGCACTTTCACTTGCGTCATTTCAGAGCGTCAGCAGCAATTCACGATTATCACTTTGTTTCTGCTTAAAACTGCACTCCAGTCATCGTCTGTCTCAGCGACAGATATCTGAAGTTGTGTACAACAATCATTTTGGTTTCTGTTAGATACACAGAAGGATGGTTCATTGGCCTGATTAAATACAAAGATTATTAGCCACCAGACATTCCCCTGAGTCCCTACTCCACGGATTTGTATTTGAGCTCATGGTCAGCACTGGCATCATAACCAAGCAGGACAGGGAGATGTCTCTCTCTGCAGTATTTAACAATACTAACCATTTCCCTTGATGGTGGAGAATCTGGTGAGTCAAATGGGAGGTAGACAGATGCAATGACCAAAGCCTTGTCCTCGCCATTCCAGTTAACATTTACTTGAACTGCAGCTGTATCCACAGATATCAGTTCCGGCAGTCCTGTGAATCTTAAGGTGCCCTGACACTTGCACAACTTTGATCCGTGCACTTGCACACACGTCATTGTTACGATCCCACCTGCTGTGTTCCCAGCTGGATGCAGCGCTTTGTTCCACTGGCTGCCATGTGCTCTGTGCGAGATGCTGCGTGTATAAAATAATTATTTCATAGGGGATTAATCATTTTCTCTGCAAGTTGGCTGCTGAAAACAATTCTAATCACTTCCTGAATCACAGAGGTGCGCTCCAGTCGGAGCCCTTCACGTGCACACGTGTTGAACGAGCTGGAGAAGGCCTTTGGATCCATCTAGAAAGGCAATTATTTGTTGTGTTTACATTGTCATGGCTTGGTAAAACAGTTGTGTGTTCTTTCCTTCTTGTGTGCAGTTGTAAAAGTATGTTTATGATAGATTTAACATCTTGTTATAATTGTTCAGACGAGCTGCGCTCTGATGTGGTGCGCTGATGCAACCAGTCACTCTGTTCACTTCTTTACTCCACTCGATGAGCTGCACGTAGTGTTGGCGAGCAGATCGTGCCATGTTGCAAGACATTTACACGTGAAAGATTTTTTGAACATTTCAAAATTCTCTTTACGCAGTTGCACGTGCCGACAACCCTCTCACATTCAGTTTGCACCCGTTAAAGATGAGTTTACTCTCCTGCATGACACAGTGCATGCAAGTGTGTGTATCAAAGTTGTGCAAGTGTCAGGGCACGTTTACTCCTTTTGTATCTGTTAAGGTGCAGTGGCAGGAGCATGACTTTGATTCACGCTATTGCGCACAGAGAATTTTGAAATGTTCAAAAAAATCTTTCACGCACAAATATCATGCTACGTGGTGCGATCTAATCACCAGCACAATGTGTAGCTCAAGTGGAGTAAAGAAGAAGTGAACAGAGCGAGTGGTGACGTCAGTGGATCGCATCAGAACGCAGCTCGTCTGAACGACTATAACAAGAAGTTAAATCTGTTATAAACTTACTTTAACAGCTGCACACAAAAAGGAAAGAACACACAACTGTTTTACCAAGCCATAACAATGTAAACATGACAAATAATTACCTTTTTAGATTGCTGAAAATGCTTTATCCAGCACGTTAGGTACGTGTGCGTGCGAACGGCACCAGCTGCAGCCTCCTCTGTGATTCAGGGAGCGATTAGAGCCGTTTTCACCAGCCAATTTGCAGAGAAAATGATTAATCAGCCACAAAATAATTATTTTATATACACAGTGTCCAGTGCAGAGTATGTGGCAGGCAGTAGAACAAAGAACGGCATCCAGCTGTGATCACAGTGGGTGGGATCGTCACAACGACGGGAGTGCTAGTGCGTGAATCAAAGTCATGCTCATGTCACTGCACCTTTACTGCTTCTCTGGGCTTCTCACTGCATGAATCATACATGAGAATACCCCCTGGATAAACCACACCTCTTATGTGATCCCTAAATACTCAGGGTTCCTTAATTATAGCTATAGCTGTATACATCCCACTGAGACGAGCACACAAAACAGCACTCACCTCCTTACAATGATGCAAATTAATCTGGATAACTTATGACTGTCTCCACCATTTTGGCAAGGCCATCATATTAGATATCTTATACCTTACTAACGGCTTTGCGGCTGACTTGAAAGTCAGATGCCTCAGCTCAAAGTAGGGTCTGTTCTCCAGTCCCTCAAGACATATCAGGGAGTCCTCATCCACACCGAGCAAAAGAAGTTACCCAACCTCTTGGGCTTGGGTGTGGAGGACTTGCCAGACCTCCATGCAAAGGCCTGGATTCTGCCTCTCGAGTCTCTGCAGAACAATCCTAGACTCCTGCAGGGGACCAGGAATGAATACTGAAACTCTCCTGAATGTTGGAAGGTTCCAGGAGGTGGTGAATGGTCAGCTCCTGCCTCAGAAGAGGCAGGTGTTGATGCGCCATCCCCAGTCCCTTGGCCTTTCTTTTTCCTTTGCTTTTTGCATTTTTCTTTTTCTGCCGCCCTGAGGAGGCAGCAAAACTGTCCACCAGGGAGAGTCCTTCCACACCTTCCGACAATGGACAGATATCATCCCTTTCGGAATTGATGTCAGGGTTAGCAATATCTGAAGCCGAAGCCTCGGTTACAGCACTCCCTTCCAGCTCTGAGTTCCCCAAGATGTCCCCAAATTTATACAAGATGTTCCCATAGTATTACTGACAGGCCCAGTTGGGTTCCCTACTGGACACGTGAGGGGCTCAGATATATGACCAACCAGGGTGCCTGCTCCCTGCACCTGAACCTTCATTTGCCGGATGCTGAGGGCTGGTCTCTGAGTTACTGCCCAAAGTTACACTAATCAATTTGCTGCAGACCGAGGGCCCACAAATGGTAAATGATAAAAGGACTGCATTTATATAGCGCTTTTCCATCTGCATCAGACGCTCAAAGCACTTTACAAATAATGCCTCACATTCACCCCGATGTGGGGGTGCTGCCATACAAGGTGCTCATTACACATCGGGAGCAATAAGGGATTAAAGACCTTGTCCAAGGGTCCTTAGTGATTTTCCATTCAGGCTGGGATTTGAACTGAGGATCTTCTGGTCTCAAGCCCAACGCCTCAGACTGGTGGATGTTGGCTACATCTGGGTTTGAATGAGGAGAGTTTTCTGTCTCCTAGATAGGTGGTCACCCAAGACTAATGGGTCCCACCCACTCGACCATTTTGGTCCATGGCCTCCCAGGAAGCCCTGAATAAGTACCAGCCATGCAGGCCAGCCTGCCAGCCCGTTTGTTGTTCAAGTCCAATAGAGCCTCCCCGCACAGCCAGCTGAGTTCACAGCAACCAAAGGAAGCTCTCCCATCCCTAAGAGGAACAAGCGTTAGCCTCCCACCAGAAGCCCCTAACCAGAACCAACCATGCAAGCCAGTCCACCGGCCCCACAGCCAGTCCCAGCCTAAGGCAGCCAAAAGAAGCTCTCCCAACCTCCAAAGGAAAAGGTGTTCCCCCATCCGCCACCCAGGGGATGCGACTCTACGCTGATAGCCTTCAGCGCAAGGAGGGGAGCTGCAATCTCATGTTCATCAAGCTGGACACATCACGAGCTGTGAGACAAATATTTAGGGAGTATCTCCAAATTGCATCATCAAAAAATAATCATCAAATAATCATCAAATATTGTGATGATTATTATCAAATATTGTGATGTCACCAAAATCCCTTCACATATAATAATAATAATAATAATAATAATAATAATAATAATAATAATAATAAATCAGGATTCAGGTAACTATAGGATAAATTATACCATCACAAAAATACTACCACAATTCAATTAATTTAATAAACTTTATTTATATATTTAGCTTCCAATATTAGGGACAGTGTAGTGTAGAGTGGGACGAGGAGAGACAAAATGTTCTCAGAATATCCTTATTGTTTTATTTTATAATTTATTTTGCTCTGAGCCACATTTAAAATATTTAAATGGAAAGTAACTAAGATTTCTCAAGTGGGAATTTTCAATTTTACTTGACTTTAAAAAAATTGTACCAACTCTATTTTTACTTGACTATAAGACTTTCAGTCCTGTCTCACCAATGATGTAACATATGTAAAATAAATAAATAAAAATGAAAGGTTAATCTGAATAGCCAGTGGCATTTTATTTTGTTTTATTTGTTGTGGAGATCAAACAGATGGACTTTCAATTTCAAAACATTCATTTTACCATTGAGATCATTCATTTTACAGAATGGAAGACTGTTCAGTCATCTGTACTTACAATGAAACTTTGAACTGCATTAGAACTTTTAAGGTTTTAAGATTACAAGTGCAATTTAATATCGACTGAGATTAGAGTAAATTGCCAATTCTTTCCTATTTCTTCTCCTCACACATTCACAAGGGGAAAAAAAAATGCAAACTAGAAACTGATTTATCTTCTCGACTGAAATCTGCCACATTGTAAAGATGTGTTACAGTAGCATATAACTGGGTCAATCAAACTGATGTTGATTGTTCAGTGATGAATCAAAATGATCAGTGTGTTTATTTTCACTGTGCTCTGTTTTTGAAGTTGCCATTTTAAACCACTAGGTGGAGCCTGTCTTACTGCTGCTGGAGAGCCAGTCGTTGCCATGGTATTCTGCAGACTGATGATTAAATCATACGAAAATTCAAGTTAAGGTTTCAGATAAAGAAGGAAAGTATGAAATGCTTCATTGTAACATTGTATTTTTTCTATATTATTTGTAATTTGTAACTATTAACAGTTTTTGTGCATAGGATTTATTAAAAAAAAGTTTATAAAACATTCTTTGTCAGTGCAACTGACTACAGCAACCTGCTTCTATTGATAAATGGTGTTAATTTATAATCATTAAATACGAGGCTAAATTATAGTGTTATTGATGTGGTACAGAAACCAATCTATAATGGCTCACATCAAATCCCTTGAGATTTCTTGCATCCCTGACTCAACATTCGCGCCCCACATAAAAACAGAGGATAATTACCTGTGCTGGCAACAACATAGAGCTTGAACAGAGAGAAAAAAAATGCAGAGTAGGTGGGTGGATTAGGCCATTCTCACCAGCTTTTTTAAGCAATAACTCAAAAAAACAATGAGCGTAACCCTTTTTTATGTCTGCAATCTGAAAAGGGCAAACTAAATAAAATGTGATGAGTTTTGATGCAACTAGTGAACCAAAAAAAGCAAATAGCCCATCCACATGTCTGCTACCTGCTTAGGCAAAGTGCAGTGTTATGTGCCTTGAAACAATTTATATGTGTTGGTCCAGTGTCCATGTTATCAGTGTCATGGTCCAGTGGTGCACTGTTGCATGCCTCTGATCAATAATCTCTTTAAATATCACCACTTCACTACACTGGACTTTAGAACAGGTTTCTTGGTAGCCTACGGTAGAATATTGTTCTGGTGCCACATACAAATTTGTAAATTCTGCTCCTGATCAAACTCAGTTTTAGAACAATATGGCTACAACAGTATCATACTATAGTTTGAGCAATATCTGGCTGTTTCTTCTCTTGTTTCTCTCAGGTTTTTGTCAGATTTCCATTGTAGTGTGAGTGAAGGCTAACCCTGGAATTGCCCTTTATTGTCATTGAGGCCTCACAATTTTCATTTTCACACTTCAATTTGCATCCAATTTGGCCAACATGTTGGTGGGTACCAGAATTGGCAAAGCAAGGTCAAAACTGCTAAATGTTAAGGTAACGGTAATAGGGATTACGATCAAGGTTACATCCGTCCATGTGTCGATTTGATGGCCTCCTCCTTATAGGTTCTTTGGCCAGTTTCTACCAAACTTGGAAAGTGGATGATGGTCAAACCCAGGATTTGCACTTCAAGGCTCACTTTAGTAAATGCCATGCTAACTGGAGTCAAGGTGAACATTTTTTTTTTTAATTAGATGGGATCAAACCTGGCTCACATATGCAGGTGGGTTCGAGAATGGCCCTGACAAGATCAGCCAAAGGACAATCATGTGGGTTAAAGTCATTTTCATTGGGATCAAAGGTCAGATTTCCACTTGCCAAATTGTGATTCATCATGCCTGCGATAGGCTTGCAATCAGTATTGGTCCAGTGATTCTTATCATGTATGCAGAGTTGACACTATCTCATTATTTTTCCTTGCAATGCTCTGCTGCAGCTTTTCATTCATTTTCAGCTGCCTAATAAGGAGCTGATTTACACCTAGTATGCCAGGTGAGTATAATTAGCTGTAATTAAAAACTTGGAAAGGTAAAACATAAGATCATTAACAACTTGGCAAAATCTGATGCTGGGTTTGTCTCTATTCTAAATGTGGTCACCAGGGGCCAGCATCTCTGAAGCCTTGATAGTCCAGTCATTTTATGAAAAAAAAAAGAGGTCAACCCAGAACAAATTGCAACAGAAATGATTTTGGTGGCATTTGAACCCTGAAACTGTTTTATAAAACATACTAAAAGTCTAGAAAGATAAAAAAAAAATCGGGAACACTCCCAAAATCAAAGATGGCCGTCCGAAAACATGCAAAAATTTAGTTTTTCCAAAATAACTAAAAAATATATCAATGTTTAAGCACATAAATGTATTGATGTTAAATATAAATTTGGGTATTGTGGACATTTTGACACCAAAATTAGGTCTCTATCTGTAACGGTTCTTGAGATACAGCCTATGTAGTTTACATACATTCAAGGATGGCAATTTGGTTTGTGTCCTATTATGTTAAAAATATTGCAGTTAAGGCCCATAATAAATACATTGAAGTTGAATATAAACTTGTGCATTGTTGACATTTTGGCACCAAAAAAATAGCTGTAGCTATTACAGTTTTTGAGATATGGTATAAAAATACATCTACACTCGACAAAAAATGATGAAATTGAGCATTGTTATGTTGAAAACTAAGTACCATTTCTGAAATGTTCATCTAAAGAAGGTAATAATAATAATCTTTTTGAGTCAATATTTCACGAGAATATGAATAGAGAAGTTATTCATATATTATGTATAGTAGAGTGGATGTCAATGCACAACCAGGGCACAATGGTGACACCACTGCTGTGTGGACAACCTGGAGAAAGCCTCACTTCTCTCAGATACAGGCGTTTTTGTGATAAGGTTGCAACAAAGACAACTCATGTGCAGCCACAGTGTTTGCCACCACTTCGGCAGCTGCCAAGTTTCATAGTCTGAGAGTTTACTTGCAAGTTCAGGAATGGAAAGGTGAAGATGAAGGTGACAACATGCCATTGCAAGAATGGGGATGGAAAGTTTCTGATCGTCAGGTTGTCCCAATCATGACTGACTTGCAAGCAGCACCAGATTCTCTTCTGCATGCTGTGAGATGTACCTGCAATACTGACTGTAGTACATTGTGATGTACATGTCGCAAACTTAACTTAGATTGCTCAGCAGAGTGTGGCAACTGCAGAGGGACAGGGTGTACAAATGCAGGCCAACTCAGTGATAACCAGGATGATGAGACTGAAATTTGAACAAGTAAAATTTCAAGTGTCATGATGTACACAATACTGGTTTCACCTGACGTTTTATTATTATCATGCTTCATTGGTTTTACTGTAAAATTAGTGTGTGTGATTACATCTGTGTCATTAAAAAAGCAGCTAATTTTGACTGAAGAAAAATGTTGCAGGAAGACACATGCAGTATAAATCCTATTTCCATCTTCGAAATTGCTGTGCAATGTTCTTGTTCAAGAAACAGGGAGAAATCACGAAATGTTCGCTTATGTTTTTGGGAATTTGGTGTTGAGTGGTCCTTACAATGTTCTCTAAAAATTACAACCCAAGAATACAGAACCTTTATTTTTGCATTGTTGTGTTTGGGTTTTTGGTCATGTTATGGTTTAATTTTGATGCCAGTGGTTTCCTTTTGAGTTGTAGTATATCTTTGAGAGTGTACGTTTCAGCCTTTGTTATGTTTTCACCTTTTTCCTCATCACATCGTTTCCACTCACTCTGGGCGAAGACAGGTTTCACCTCCACAGACTATATGCAACAATGAAACCACAACAAAGATAAAATAAGTTTCCAGGTAGATAAGCATTCAAGCTATTTAAACGGCAGGTAATCGGTACAACTTCAGGACTTATGTAGTCAAAGTCCACAGAGATGGGAGACTTAAAACTGCTCACAGCACAGTTCTTTTTTGGTATGATACTATATTTAAACCACTGGTGTTGTGAATCATGGACTATGACTCAGCTCAAGACTCTTTTGTACTGTTTCGTCAAACTGGGCTCAAGAGAGTCTCTAAAACCTTGTGCACTTGAAATTTTGAAAGTCTCCATGCATCAAGGTGCAATGTGGTTCACAAGCAAACTTCACTAAGACCTTGAATAAGTTCCATATTGGGTATGTCTTGATTCTTATTGTGGCCACCAGGGGTCAGAGTTTGTGAAATCTTATATGTATCTTGACATGGACTTTGTATCGTGATATAATTTGGTACACAAAATCACTCAAAATCAGTGGCAGCCACTGCCGTGCTATACTCACTGAAAATTCAAGCAACTTGATCCAGAATCTGGATCACCTCCCACATTTAATGGAGTCTTTCATGGCCTAATCTGTATCTGTGTTGAAAATTTAGTCAAAATCTGTGCCGTAAGTGCGATGTAATCCTGCTAACACTAGTCCTTCAAACCCTATATAAAGTGAAACTCGATCCAGAATCCGGATGTGGATCCAGAATGCCTCCAAAATTTAATTAAATTCTTCTATGGCCTAATATGAATCTGTGGGGAAAAAAAAATAAAAAAAATCATCAAAATCCATGCAGTAGTTTAGCTGTAATCCTGCTAAAAGACAGACAGACAAATAAATAAATAAATGCCAATGATTTTAATATGTCCTTGACAGATGTATTAATATAAACAAATTAATGTTGGCTAAATATTTATTAGGCAAAATGGCTTCATAGTGCTTTGTGTTTTTGTTAAATCATCCAAATCCTCAAAATAATAAAATGTTGTTTTTCAGGTGGACAGGTGACAGGCACTGCAGTTGCACCACCAATGGTGTGCTTGATATACAAACAGATGTTCATGCCACATATACATCTGGAGTTGCATCAGGAAGGCCTTACTGTGTAAAATTTGTGCCAAATCAAGTTGCAGCCAAAAGAAAGAATTTGGTCAGATCATGTACTGTTGTACATTTTTGTCCTATGAATGTCGATGCCAGTACAGTGTGTGCGAGTGTGTGTGTGTTGCATATCGTTTTCTGTCACATTCATCATTTTAGCCCCCCCCCCCACCATGACTATTCTGTGTTGACTAAATGTTTGAACTTTCAAATGCAAATGCAATCAGAGGCCTCTACACCAACTGCACTTCAAAGCTGCACACTGGTTACATTTCAGCCATTATTGTTTTCCATGAATACCAATTTGGATATGATTATTATTATTTCTTTAGATTTTTCTTTTTTATCTTCCTCTTATTCTGAAGCTATTTTCATTGAGCGACCCCATATTTTGGAAGAGAACAGGGTTTTTTTTGTCTGTCATTCACTGAAGAGCGGAGCAATTTGTTCTGTAACAAAACATTGAGAAATGAGTGAAATCAAATTGTGAAAACTAGTGTCACTGGATTCAAAAACAAAAATGATAGAGATGATTGCCAACCTTTCACTGAATGCAAGAGGACAATGCTGCAGGGACTGTACCTGTTTATTAATCAGAAAATATTCCTCATGCACCACATACTTTTCACATACTTTATTAAAATTATTAGGCTTTTATTAAAGCTGGATGAAAGTGATGTTTATCTGACTTGAACATGGAGAGCTTTTGACAACATATCATTCAGCAGTTTGGTTTTCATATCAGAAGTGACCATGCAATAAGATTAGGACTTGGAGCGTGCCTGGTGCATGTTCAGGGAATGTAAGGATTTACTTGCAAATGACGATAACTGGCTCATAAGCAGATTTCAGTGACCAAGACAGTGTTACTGGTGTTGCACGCAGAACTGTGGCCTGCCCCAGAGTGCAATACGGTGAGGAATCAGTGGTTGTCTGTGTCCACAAAGGTGCTGACCCCGCTATGTGTTCTGGCAACAGGGGCATTCCAGAGGGAGTTGGCCAATCAGTCAGGAGCCATCCCAGCTGTGTGGAAGGCAGTCATCTGAATGTCGTCCAGGTACATCACATTCCAATATTAAAGCGCAATTTGCAGAGAGAGATGGTTTCGGAGCTACTGACTGCACGCATATTGCTATAAAGGTGCCATCACATGATGAAATTGTTTTCGATAATAGGAAGCATTTTCATTCCATCAATGTACATGTTTTTATTATAATTACTAATGTCTTTCTGTTTTGCTTGATGGGGAAA
The DNA here is from genome assembly GCF_902500255.1 of Thalassophryne amazonica. Classification (NCBI taxonomy): domain Eukaryota; kingdom Metazoa; phylum Chordata; class Actinopteri; order Batrachoidiformes; family Batrachoididae; genus Thalassophryne; species Thalassophryne amazonica. The sequence continues at coordinate 139,465,532 of NC_047103.1, read as the reverse complement.
CTTGAGCTGCAGAGGTTCTTAACAGGCCCCCGATTGTCTCCCTGTGTTCAGTATTTGTCAATAAATGCATGCATAAAGTGGCGCACCTCACTTGTTTAAACTTCAGTGTGTATTCGCTGCTCTGAGCCCATAGCGTTTAAGGCCTCACAGACACATGCTCCCACTAACTTTATTTCTGTTTCATGCTTATTCCATTTGACGGGGAACCAAATAAATTATCCCTGTGTGTCTCCACATAATTTCCAGTCATCTGCAGCTCACACTCTGTATAATTTCTTTTATTTTCTCTATTCATGTAGAATGATAGGACAGAGAGGAATCTCACATCGCTGGGCTTATTTACATGAATTTGCATATTTAAATAAGGATCTGGAGAGGGAGGACTGTGGTGCATCTGCACGTGTGCTCAATTTCACATTGATTGGGATGTACAAACAGAACGTGCTTGGATCCATGTGTACGCACACTTTGATGCATCTGGATATTTTTGTGCTTACGCCAGTTTCTGGATTTTACAGTACACCAAGTTTCAGTAGGAATTCCATGCAAGTTTTTGTACATGAGGCCCCAGTTCATTGAGTGACATGTAAGTGGAGCTCCATCATGTGAAGAATGATCACTGTAAGAACCTTCCCTGGCATAAAGAGCAGTGTAATACCCCTGTTGTTGTGACAATCCAGGTAAACATCCTTTCTTTACAAAAGTGGGATGACAAGTCCTTTCTTCCAGTCTTTAGGGATGATACCTGTCCCCCACCTGGCCTTTCACATTCTCTGAAATGACAGGAGGACCGTATCAACACCTGCCTGGAGCAATTCAGCTCCAACACAATGCATCCATGGAGCTTATAAACTCTCACTTTTAATTTTAATGCTGTGAAAATGGCAGTGTCAAAACACATGAGGTCAATGTGTTTTAAATTACTTTAAAATGTTTTTTCCCCACAAATTTAGTGTTTTTCATCAGTTTATTTGGTGTACTCTCCAGGTCAGTGGAAGCAGGTGCTTAGGAATAAAGTGGATCAATAACAAAACTGTTATTAATTACAAAGCACTTCAGACTTTATTATCCAGTTGGTACATTTCTTCTTTCTTCTTATCCTGGTTTTCTTTACCATCTTTCTTTTCATCCTCACCTTAACTGTGCCATGTGGTCCTGCATGGCATTGTCAAAGTTCTAACTACAACATGCTTTAATCTGTAGTCTTTCATATAGAGTTTAATTTTAATTCAGTGCCCTCAGTTCTCTGCATGTGTCCACCCAGAACTTCAGTAAATATTCACATAAAACTTCCATTTATTTTGTTGCTGCCTTGCATTGCCATGTTTCTTTTAAGTTTAGACAAAAAAGACATGTTTATGTCTGAAGCGACTGGACTACAAGCAACCATCTTGTACTGATCTGCGCATGCACGCCAAGACATTAACATGCACACGCAAGGGTGTGACATCTACAACCCCAATTCCAATGACATTGGGACGTTGTGTAAAATGTAAATAAAAACAGAATATAATGATTTGCAAATCCTCTTCAACATATATTCAGTTGAATACACAACAAAGACAAGATATTTAATGTCAAAACTGATAAACTTTTTTGCCTTTGTGCAAATATTTGCTCATTTTGAAATGGATGCCTGCAACACATTTCAAAAAGGCTGGGACAGTGGTATGTTTACCACTGTGTTACATCACCTTTCCTTCTAACAACACTCAATAAGCGGGAACTGAGGACACTGTTAAAGCTTTTGTAGGTGGAATTCTTTCCCATTCTTGCTTGATGTACGTATGACTTCAGTTGCTCAAAAGTCCGGGGTCTCCGTTGTCGTATTTTGTGCTTCATAATGCGCCACACATTTTCAATGGGCAACAGGTCTGGATTGCAGGCAGGCCAGTCGAGTACCTGCACTCTTTTACTACGAAGCCACACTGTTGTAACACGTGCAGAATGTGGCTTCGCATTGTCTTGCTGAAATAAGCAGGGACATCCCCAACTTTGCTTGTGAATGGCTGAGACTTTTGGGGATGCTCCTTTTATAACCAGTCATGACACTCACGTGTTTCCAAACAGGTGTTCTTTGAGTATTCATCAACTTTCCCAGTCTTTTGTTGCCACTGTCCCAGCTTTTTTGAAACGTGTTGCAGGCATCCATTTCAAAATGAGCAAATATTTGCACAAAAACAATAAAGTTTATCAGTTTGAACATTAAATATCTTGTCTTTGTGGTGTATTCAGTTGAATATAGGTTGAAGAGGATTTGCAAATCATTGTATTCTGTTTTTATTTACATTTTACACAACGTCCCAACTTCATTGGAGCTGGGGTTGTACAACCAGCACACACAAGTAGGACGTTTTATTTGAATATTCACTGAAGTTCAGGGTGTTAATGTGCAGAAGACTGAGCATGTTGAATTTGGATAAAAGTCCATAGGAAAGACTACAGGTGAAAGCACGGCATTAGTAGAAGGAAGCGGTAGCGACTTGACAACGCCAAGCAGGGCTATGTCCCACACTGCTCATGCTGACCTAGTTTCCTCCTGCTGACCGCTCAGTGAGGTAATATATCCCACAACCCTGTTGTCTTAAGATTTTACAGTGAGTTTTTCCTCTTTTTCTGTAATATTTATTCATTTACGTGTCATCCAGCATTGGTCATCAAGCACCGTTGTTTTGAGCCTGCAGCCAAAATAAGATGAGAATGCAAATGCACTGCAGTACAATTAGAATGGCCAGATAACAGAATTAAACCATTTGTTGTTGTTTTTGTTTGAACTTTTATCTGCACCCAGTATGGTCTGCAGTGCCATTTGCATAGCTTATCTTTTTGGTAAGCCAGTCCAATTCTTTGAATTGCACTGTTTTTGATGAACAGAGTTTGCAGAAGTGTAGTTTCAAAGATGTGTCCGTTGCTTCTTAAGTGAGATGCTGACATCATGATCTGTTTGTAACATCACAAAGCGTATCTCTGCAGATCCGGATGAATCATTTAATGCAAATAAGTGCATGGAGATTTGTTATTTTTCCCCGAGGGCAAAATATGGCCATTGCTTATTGTGAAGGCCCTGTGTCTGTCTGTCTGTGCTTAGCATAAGTCCAGGCCTATTACTGCCATGGTCTTCAAATTCATGCAGAGCATTCTTGGGACACAGACCTTGGAAAGGTTCAAACATGGCTAACCTTGACCTATTTTAAGAGGTCAAAAGATCACAGGGTATTTTTCCACAGTTTTATATATATATATATATATATATCTCAAATCAGTTTTATTTATATAGCGCCAAATCACAACAAACAGTCGCCCCAAGGCGCTTTATATTGTAAGGCAAAAGCCATACAATAATTACAGAAAAACCCCAACGGTCAAAACGACCCCCTGTGAGCAAGCACTTGGCGACAGTGGGAAGGAAAACTCCCTTTTAACAGGAATAAACCTCCAGCAGAACCAGGCTCAGGGAGGGGCAGTCTTCTGCTGGGACTTGTTGGGGCTGACGGGAGAGAATCAGGAAAAAGACATGCTGTGGAAGAGAGCATAGATCAATCACTAATGATTAAAAGCAGAGTGGTGCATACAGAGCAAAAAGAGGTGAATAAAAAGAAACACTCAGTGCATCATGGGAACCCCCCAGCAGTCTAAGTCTATAGCAGCATAACTAAGGGATGGTTCAGGGTCACCTGATCCAACCCTAACTATAAGCTTTTTCAAAAAGGAAAGTTTTAAGCTTAATCTTAAAAGCAGAGAGGGTGTCTGTCTCCCCAATCCGAATTGGGAGCTGGTTCCACAGGAGAGGAGCCTGAAAGCTGAAGGCTCTGCCTCCCATTCTACTCTTACAAACCCTAGGAACTACAAGTAAGCCTGCAGTCTGAGAGCGAAGTGCTCTATTGGGGTTATATGGTACTATGAGGTCCCTAAGATAAGATGGGACCTGATTATTCAAAACCTTATAAGTAAGAAGAAGAATTTTAAATTCTATTCTGGAATTAACAGGGAGCCAATGAAGAGAAGCTAATATGGGTTAAATATGCTCCCTCCTTCTTGTCCCTTTTCAGGGAACTTTTTGGACAACCTGATAATAATGAATTACAGTAGTCCAGCCTAGAAGAAATAAATGCATGAATTAGCTTTTCAGCATCACTCTGAGACAAGACCTTTCTAATTTTAGAGATATTGCGCAAATGCAAAAAAGCAGTCCTACATATTTGCTTAATATGCGCACTTTCTCACAGCATTACTGGAGGTCAGGGTAATGCCATCCACAGTAAGGATCTTGTTAGACACCATGTTTCTAATATTTGTGGGGCCAAGTACAATAACTTCAGTTTTATCTGAATCTGAATTTGAATTTAAAAGCAGGAAATTAGAGGTCATCCATGTCTTTATGTCTGAAAGACATTCCTGCAGTTTAACTAATTGGTGTGTGTCCTCTGGCTTCATGGATAGATAAACCTGGGTATCATCTGCGTAACAATGAAAATTTAAGCAATGCTTTCTAATAATACTGCCTAAGGGAAGCATGTATAAAGTGAATAAAATCGGTCCTAGCACAGAACCTTGTGGAACTCCATAATTAACCTTAGTCCATGAAGAAGACTCCCCATTTACATGAACAAATTGTAATCTATTAGATAAATATGATTCAAACCACTGCAGCACAGTGCCTTTAATACCTATGGCATGCTCTAATCTCTGTAATAAAATTTTATGGTCAAGAGTATCAAAAGCTGCACTGAGGTCTAACAGGATGAGCACAGAGATGAGTCCACTGTCTGAGGCCATAAGAAGATCATTTGTAACCTTCACTAATGCTGCTTCTGTACTATGATGAATTCTGAAACCTGACTGAAACTCTTCAAATAGACCATTCCTCTGCAGATGATCAGTTAGCTGTTTTACACCTACCCTTTCAAGAATTTTTGAGAGAAAAGGAAGGTTGGAGATTGGCCTATAATTACAGCATAGATAGCTGGGTCAAGTGATGGCTTTTTAAGTAATGGTTTAATTACTGCCACCTTAAAAGCCTGTGGTACATAGCCAACTAATAAAGATAGATTGATCATATTTAAGATCGAAGCATTAATTAATGATAGGGCTTCCTTGAGCAGCCTGGTAGGAATGGGGTCTAATAGACATGTTGATGGTTTGGAGGAAGTAACTAATGAAAATAACTCAGACAGAACAATCGGAGCGAAAGAGTCTAACCAAATACCAGCATTACTGAAAGCAGCCAAAGATAATGATATGTCTTTGGGATGGTTATGAGTAATTTTTTCTCTAATAGTTAAAATTGTATTAGCAAAGAAAGTCATGAAGTCATTACTAGTTAAAGTTAAAGGAATACTCGACTCAATAGAGCTCTGACTCTTTGTCAACCTGGCTACAGTGCTGAAAAGAAACCTGGGATTGTTCTTATTTTCTTCAATTAGTGATGAGTAGTAAGATGTCCTAGCGTTACAGAGGGCTTTTTTTTTATAGAGCAACAGACTCTTTTTCCAGGCTAAGTGAAGATCTTCTAAATTAGTGAGATGCCATTTCCTCTCCAACTTACAGGTTATCTGCTTTAAGCTGCGAGTTTGTGAGTTATACCACGGAGTCAGGCACTTCTGATTTAAGGCTCTCTTTTTCAGAGGAGCTACAGCATCCAAAGTTGTGCTCAATGAGGATGTAAAGCTATTGACGAGATAATCTATCTCACTCACAGAGTTTAGGTAGCTACTCTGCACTGTGTTGGTATATGGCATTGAAGAACATAACAAAGAAGGAATCATATCCTTAAACCTAGTTACAGTGCTTTCAGAAAGACTTCTACTGTAATGAAACTTATTCCCCACTGCTGGGTAGTCCATTAAAGTAAATGTAAATGTTATTAAGAAATGATCAGACAAAAAGGGGTTTTCAGGGAATACTGTTAAGTCTTCAATTTCTATGCCATATGTCAGAACAAGATCTAAAGTGTGGCTAAGGTGGTGGGTGGGCTCATTTACATTTTGAGCGAAGCCAACTGAGTCTAATAATAGATTAAATGCAGTGTTGAGGCTGTCATTCTCAGCATCTATGTGGATGTTAAAATCACCCACTATAATTATCTTATCTGAGCTAAGCACTAAGTCAGACAAAAGGTCAGAAAAATCACAAAGAAACTCACAGTAACGACCAGGTGGACGATAGATAATAACAAATAAAACTGTTTTTTGAGACTTCCAATTTGGATGGACAAGACTAAGAGTCAAGCTTTCAAATGAATTAAAGCTCTGTCTGGGTCTTTGATTAATTAATAAGCTGGAGTGGAAGATTGCTGATACTCCTCCTCCTCGACCCGTGCTTCGAGCATTTTGACAGTTAGTGTGACTCGGGGGTGTTGACTCATTTAAACTAACATAATCATCCTGCTGTAACCAGGTTTCTGTAAGGCAGAATAAATCAATATGTTGATCAATTATTATATCATTTACTAACAGGGACGTAGAAGAGAGAGACCTAATGTTTAATAGACCACATTTAACTGTTTTAGTCTGTGGTGCAGTTGAAGGTGCTATATTATTTTTTCTTTTTGAATTTTTATGCTTAAATAGATTTTTGCTGGTTATTGGTGGTCTGGGAGCAGGCACCGTCTCTACAGGGATGGGGTATTGGGGGGATGGCAGGGGGAGAGAACCTGCAGAGTGGTGAGTAAGACTACAACTGTGCTTCCTGGTCCCAACCCTGGGTAGTCACGATGTGGAGGGTTTAATAAAATCGGCCAGATTTCTAGAGATGAGAGCTGCTCCATCCAAAGTGGGATGGATGCCGTCTCTCCTCTCTTTCCCCAGAAGCTTTGCCAATTATCTATGAAGCCCACCTCATTTTTTGGACACCACTCAGATAGCCAGCAATTCAAGGAGAACATGCGGCTAAACATGTCACTCCCGGTCCGATTGGGGAGAGGCCCAGAGAAAACTACAGAGTCCGACATTGTTTTTGCAAAGTTACACACTGATTCAATATTAATTTTAGTGACCTCCGATTGGCGTAACCCGGTGTCATTACTGCCGACGTGAATTACAATCGTACAAAATTTATGCTTAGCCTTAGCCAGCAGTTTCAAATTTCCTTCAATGTCGCCTGCTCTGGCCCCCGGAAGACAATTGACTATGGTTGCTGGTGTCGCTAACTTCACATTTCTCAAAACAGAGTCGCCAATAACCAGAGTTTGATCCTTGGTGGGTGTGTCGCAGAGTGGGGAAAAACAGTTAGAGATGTGAATGGGTTGGTGGTGTACAGGGGGCTTCTGTCTAGAACTATGCTTCTTCCTCACAGTCACCCAGCCGGCCTGCTTTCCCGGCTGCTCGGGATCTGCTGGGGGACAACTAACGGTGGCTAAGCTACCTTGGTCCACACCAACTACAGGGGCCTGGCTAGCTGTAGGATTTTCCAAGGTGCGGAGCCAAGTCTCCAATTCACCCAGCCTGCCCTCCAAAGCTACAAACAAGCTAGACTTATTACAAGTACCGTTACTGCTAAAGGAGGCCGAGGAATAACTAAACATTTCACACCCAGCGCAGAAAACTGCGGGAGAGACAGGAGAAGCTGCCATGCTAAACCGGCTAAGAGCTAATAGCTGCGCTAAGCTAGCGGATTCCTAAAAACACACAAAGTGAAAAATGTGAAAATAATTTAGAGGTGATTCAGCAGAGAGGGTGCTTTAGTTAAGGCACGTGAAGATTACACTGTGAAATAAATTGTTATCTAGTTATATAGATCAATCTAACTATGCAGATTAAACAGCTAACAGATACAGCAAAACACCGCTGTGCTCTGGAACAGGAAGTGATACAATACCGCAGTGAGAGCCAACCACCAGTAGAGTGCAGTCCACACAGTACAGTACAGTTCCACACAGTGAGAATGATATTGCATCATTTGCCTGTGAGCAGGCTTTGTGTGAGCACTGGTCCTCCCCTCTCATTGGATTTTCATTGCGAGGTGGAACGATTTGGAGCTTTGCTGCATCAAATTTTTCCAGAAACTGTGAGAGACAGCCAGGTGGAAACCATTCGGAAGATTCAGACAGCTTTCGGTGACGATCCCATGGGCATCACACAGATTAAGGAGTGTTACAGCCGGTTTAAAGACGGCGCACAATGGCGGAGGGTGCGACGCGCTCCGAGCGGCCATCGACAGGCTGAAATGACCAGATCATTTCCAAAGTGAACGCTGTGTTGATCTGGGACGTCGTCTGACTACCAGAGAAATTGCAGAAGAGGTGGACATCAGCACTTTTTCGGCACATTCCACTGTGTGTGGAGAAAAGATTATGTTGTTTTGCCCCTGTCTTAAAGTAACCCTAATGATGTACTTGTTATTATTATACTAATTGCACAAATTTGTTTTTGTAGCCACTAACGACTGGGAGTGAAGCATGCTGGGGTCATTCTGAACTGGGAGTGAAGAGCTGGGGTCATTATGTTTTTGCAAGAGGAAATAACTTTCAGATGCCTGTTGATTAAAGGAATTATGTGCGCCTGGGAGTTTGAGATGGCCACTCACCCTCCCTTCGCGCACACACTAGAAAAGAGGGTCTGATAGAGTCTGCTGCGGGTTGCGTACGAACGCCCAGCCGGTTGACAAGCGCACTCTGCCGAAGGTGTTGGCTCTCCACCTTAAAGGCGTCACGGTAAGAGAGAAAGAGATATTTTATGCGCTGCAACCACTTGTGTTTGATGTAACTGCTTTTGTGGGGAATAAACATACGCCTGTTTGTTCTAGCAAAATGCAGTCTGTGTGATCATTTCTGTGTGCCGATCTGACCGAACCTTGTTTCAAAACATTTTTGGCGTTGTCGGCAGGATAAAGTGCGTTCAGACTACACACAGAAATGTTTTGTTTTAGAAGGGGGAAAGGAGATGTGGAGGAGGCATCTCAACAGGAAGAAGTGGTCCCGGGGTGGGATGGGATTACTTTTAAAGAAATAGGCCAGCTTCTACGGAGACGCGGGGGACGCCCTGGGCCGTGGACTGGAGCAATTCCCACCGCGACACCACCGGTTTTATGTGAGATGTTAAAGCGGGTGGAGGTTAAAACGAAAGCTCCATTGGGAGGTATTTTAGAGATGATGTGGATTTGTGCGGAAGTTTGGAAGGAGCGAGTCTTAACTTTAGACACAGTCCATTCGTCAGAATGTGCTAAGTCACAAAAAGTGACGAAGTTAGAACAACAGGTAAAACAGTTGGAGGGACAGTTAAAGGAGTTTGTATGGGGGGAGGAACAACAATGCTCATTTGATATGGCAAAGGAAGCCATACAGCAGGCTGTGTCCTTAGGAAAAATGCAATCAGGACCAGTAGAACTTCAAGTGTCTGCTCTAAATGATTATGCTAATTGGAGCTTATGGCAAAAACAAAACAGGATACGAAAACCTTTAGGGTTCTGGTCGAGGAAACTCCCAGATGCGAGAATGCGTTATACGCCTTTTGAAAAACAGCTTTTAGCATGTTATTGGGCGTTAATTGAAACTGAATCGCAAACGGCAGGACATGAAGTAATGATGAGGACACATATACCAATTTTGGCATGGGTGATGACTAATCCCACCACTCACCGAATAGGGACAGCTCAGGAGGCTAGTGTAATAAAATGAAAATGGTATCTATCAGAGCGGGTAAAGCCAGGTGAGAAGGGGGTTTCGCTGTTGCATGAACAAGTAGCTGATGCTCCTGAGAAAGATGAGGTACCTTTTGAAATTCAACCATTAGAGGAATCTCCTGTGAAAGCGGGAAAAAGATGGGATGATTTGTCAGATGATAAGAGAAGTCGAGCATGGTTTACGGATGGTTCTTGTCAATATCAAGCAGGAAAAAGGCGATGGAAAGCAGGAGCTTTCAACCCACAATTAGGTCAATCTTTAGAAGAATTAGGAGAAGGAAAAAGTAGTCAGTGGGCGGAGTTGAAGGCTGTGCATATGGTGATCATGCAGGTAGGAGAAAAAGGAGTTAAGCCGAGTGCCCCTCCCATTGAGGAGGAAGAGGAGGAGGATTCTGATGACGACATGGTGCACATAGCTGCTACGCGTAAGGTCAAGAAAGATAGAAAGAAAGGAAAGAATAAGGGAAGGCGTTCCCGGAGTCTTGATTGTTATGATGAGGATTAGGAAAATGGTCAAGCTCTTGTGGCCCGCCGAGATTTAACACAATGGTCCACAAGTGATATTAGGCCCTATGTTCGATTGGAAATTTATTGGATTAAATCAGTTCAAGTTACTTTAGTGGACACAGGAGCGGAGGCCTCATTAATTCATGGCAATCCAGAAAAAAATGAAGGGACCAGTAGTTCCGCTAACTGGGTTAGGAGGCAAAAACAATATCGCATTCCGGGAGGACAAGCAGAAATTACTGCAACTATTAAAGAGTATTTGCAGGCAGAAGTCCTAAAACCAGTAACGACAAAGTGGAACAATCCTTTATGGCCAGTCCGTAAGTCGGATGGCTCATGGAGAATGACTGTGGACTTTAGAGGTCTAAATAAATATACACCTGCGCTGACTTCAGCTGTACCTGATGCTGTGAGTATCATTGAACGAGTGCAACACCATAGCGGTACATGGTATGCTGTAATAGATTTGGCCAACGCATTCTTTACCATACCAATTCCAGAGGATAGAATGGAACAGTTTGCGTTTACTTGGGAAGGCCGACAGTATACCTTCACCAGATTACCACAAGGCTATTTGCATAGCCCTACCATCTGCCATAGGGTAGTGGCAGAACATTTGGAACAGTTCCAGATTCCAACAAAAATGATGATCTCACATTACATCGATGACATCATGATTCAGGGGAACACAGAAATGGGGTTGGTACAGGAGATACCAAAACCCGTAGTAATAACTACACGAGGAACGCAAGGCTTTGGTTCCTCAGATCAAGCAGGTGCCAAAGTTTGGGTTAAATAACCTAACGGACCGCCTAAAGCGGCAAAAATTATAGCTCAAGGGAATGATGCAACTGTTAGTATACTCTATCAGGGTGAAGAAAAATGGGTAAATGTGCCTGTATCGAAGTGTTATGTAAGAGAAGACTAATCGTCGTCATTCTACCCGTAGTTACCCTTGTGTTGTCTAGGCTTGATGCCCTGGTGGGAGTTGCTGATCGGGCGATCAAGAACCACAGGAGGTGGGTGCCGCCATGGCAACCAGTGGAAGTCCCGGAATTGGAGGTGTCGGTTGCTGGGTCATACTCCTCCTTGTAGGTGGTGCCATGGTCTCCAGTTGTTGGGGGATGACAGAAGGAAACAAACTTGAAGAGATATCATTGTTCCAAACAGGATGGAAGAACTCTGCCAACAACAGAATGCAAGATGATTACACCTGCTCAGCAAACCAATCATGTAAAGTGGCTAATCTCACTAGTGATTGCAAACTATGGCGATGTGTGAACTGTTTTGCCAGACACCATATACCAGTATTTACTATGGGATGTAATGTCACTCTTCGTGCTAGGGTGAACATGTGTGTTTTTAATATGACAAGTTATTCATGTAGTAATGTCAATGGAACCACCTGGACTATTAAACCGTGGAGTAAAGTAATGATCAGTAATAGTACTGAAATTAAAGGGAGGAGATCATTCCTGTACATGCTGTGGGTACTACCAACAGAGGCTAAGGCAACACAAACCCAGGTTGCACCTTTAATTGATACCTGCACCTATTTGGCACAAGCAACAGTGAAGACAAAGGTATATTGGCAAGTTACCTTTCCAAATATTCCAACTTGCAAAAGGCGCCGAAGAGCGTGGTATGACACTTTATTAGGAGGAACAGGAACTGTCCTAGGAGTATCAAATACAGTTGATAATGAAGTGACCAGAACCATGTTGTCAAACACAGGTCAGTATTCTTCTCAGGTATTACATCAGATAGGAGAGTGGTTACCAACAGCACTGGTGGGACAAGTACAAAACGCTGATTTATGGCAGAAGAATTTTCAATGGCAATTGAAGTTATGGAATGAAACATACAATTCATTGAAAAATCTATCCCATATAGGAAATTGGACAGTATGTGCAGTACAAACTATTCATGCAGAAGCTCAAAGAGAAAGATTTCAGCGTATAGTTACAACAGGGAACTATTATGATTGGAGGATGATTTGGAATATAAACAATACCTTATGGTTAAAACTGCATCCGGAATTTACACGATGTAATAAAACGGTATGTACTGGGCATTGGACCCAGTACAATGTAATACAACCAAAGGTTGTTTGTAAATATCAAGTATTACCTGTGATAACGACTAATGGTTATTGGTTCTTGCATATGGATGGAGAGTGGTTAGAACCAAAAACCAATATAACTTTTGATACTAAACTGTGTGAACGGATAAGGGTATGGCCTGTGTGCTGCAAACTGGATATGCTAATCCATGTCTAACCGACTCAGAGGTTGTACTTTGTGACTGGACTAGGGAAACACCAAGAGAAATGTTGTGGCAGATCGGCCCACATGCTCTGTGTGTTGCAACAATGAAAAATAATTCACAGGTACCTTCGGTTCCATATACTGGCTGCCTGAACAATGTGCATTTATGGCATTGGGGTGATCGGACGTATTGTTTGACTAATTATTCTGTATCAAGTCGGCTGACTTCGGTACAATGGGATGTATTGCATTCCCCATGGAGTCTTTCCCTGGAGCGTTTCAAATGCGCATTGGAACAATCTACGGAAATTCAGCAATTAATAGAGTCACATATGTCCAATGTCTCCAGTCTCATGGTGTCTACATTGATAGCTAGCGAACGGGTAAAACATGTGGCAAAATTAGTACAGCAAGCGTCAGCACACCATTGGTGGGATATCTTTTCAGGGATGTCCATCACTGCCAGGAGTACCTTAGTGCCGCCCTTAATTTTATTAATTATAGCAATATGTGTTATGACTTTTTGTAATATTTTTACATGTGTTTATGTTATACGTTTACGGCGAGAGGTGGAATGGGTAATATTTCAGCGTATGAGATGAAGTTATCTTTGCTATGTCATGATCCCTTTGGAGTAAACCAATATAATGTCACATTAGACCCCACAACATCGGGTTTTGTATATGAGTATATTGTTTGGAACAGGTATAATCAAGACTATATTACTCAAAATTTTGTTTGTGAATCACTAGAAGAAATGTGGGAAATGCTATGGCAGGACATAATCGTTGGAATAGGCTGGAGCCCAGCATTACCTGAATCTGCTAGTGGTTACATAAATTGACTGGTGCAAAACACCAAGAGTGGAATGTGTGGAGAAAAGATTATGTTGTTTTGCCCCTGTCTTAAAGTAACCCTAATGATGTACTTGTTATTATTACACTAATTGCACGAATTTGTTTTTGTAGCCACTAACGATTGGGAGTGAAGCATGCTGGGGTCATTCTGAACTGGGAGTGAAGAGCTGGGGTCATTATGTTTTTGCAAGAGGAAATAACTTTCAGATGCCTGTTGATTAAAGGAATTATGTGCGCCTGGGAGTTTGAGATGGCCACTCACCCTCCCTTCGCGCACACACTAGAAAAGAGGGGGCAGAGCCATGCTCCGATAGAGTCTGCTGCGGGTTGCGTACGAACGCCCAGCCGGTTGACAAGCGCACTCTGCCGAAGGTGTTGGCTCTCCACCTTAAAGGCGTCAGATATTTTATGCGCTGCAACCACTTGTGTTTGATGTAACTGCTTTTGTGGGGAATAAACATACGCCTGTTTGTTCTAGCAAAATGCAGTCTGTGTGATCATTTCTGTGTGCCGATCTGACCGAACCTTGTTTCAAAACACACTGTTACAGGAGATTTTGTAATGAAAGACGTGCGGAAGTTGGAAGTCTCACAGGACATGTTGTGACATGTCCAGCTCTTACACAATTCCTCGGATACTCACTCGACTGAAAAGCCACCGAAAGCCGTTTGAATCTTCCAAATGGTTTCCACCTGGCTGTCTCTCACAGTTTCTGTGTGATTCAGCGCTGCTCCAATCGTTCAGACATTTTCCTCGAAATGAAAATCCAACGAGGGGGGAGGACCAGTGCTCACTCAAAGCCTACTCACAGGCGAATGACGCAACCGACAGGCGTGAAAAACCTCACACATGCACACAAAGGTTCAAGGTTGGCTCATGCAAGCACACGTGATTCAAATCCATAAGGTTTTTGAAAAAAAATAAAAAGGTCTGACACTTTTTGTATGAGATGAACTCAAAGATCGAAAACTCTTTCCACATACACAATATCACCATTTCCCTCAAATATTGTTCACAAACCAGTCTAAATCTGTGATAGTGTGCACTTCTCCTTTGCTGAGATAATCCATCCCACCTCACAGGTGTGCCATATCAAGATGCTGATTAGACACCATGATTAGTGCACAGGTGTGCCTTAGACTGCCCACAATAAAAGGCCACTCTGAAAGGTGCAGTTTTATCACACAGCACAATGCCACAGATGTCACAAGATTTGAGGGAGCGTGCAATTGGCATGCTGACAGCAGGCATGTCAACCAGAGCTGTTGCTCGTGTATTGAATGTTCATTTCTCTACCATAAGCCGTCTCCAAAGGCGTTTCAGAGAATTTGGCAGTACATCCAACCAGCCTCACAACCGCAGACCATGTGTAACCACACCAGCCCAGGACCTCCACATCCAGCATGTTCACCTCCAAGATCGTCTGAGACCAGCCACTCGGACAGCTGCTGAAACAATCGGTGTGCATAACCAAAGAATTTCTGCACAAACTGTCAGAAACCGTCTCAGGGAAGCTCATCTGCATGCTTTTACTTCAGACAGTGACGAAAAATTTCTTGTGCCTCATTTATCAACTCTTCCTATGCACAAATTTGTGTCTAAACCATTCATATAAACATTTTAACACAAAGTGTACAATTTACCAACTTGTATCTATACTTAGGATAGTGTATAAATATACACACAGCTCTGCCTATGTGTACATACAGCAGCTAGTTGTAACCTCTACCACATATGTTACTTATTTACTAAAATTTAAACGGATACAATCAGTAGTTATAAACCTTAGCATAGTCTCACTGGTGTCAAAACCTACAAAAGACACCTCTGACAGGTATTAGTAAATAGAACATTGTTGATCTTGCAATGTTAGAATAGAAGAGTTAGCAAACCATGTGCGGTGCAAAGAACATGTTTTCAGAGAGCATGTGATCTGCTTGGGTTCCGCTGCACTAACCCCGGCACCTGCTCCTGTATTCACAGACAGCCCCCTTCTTAATAGACTGCTGGCCCCTGCTCCTCAATGCACTGCTGGCCTGTGCTCCTGGATGCACTGCCCCGGCACCTGTTCCTCAACTGCTGGCAGCCCCCTGCTGCTCCAAGTGATCACTGGACTGCAGAGTTTTTGAGCTGAAGAAAATGTATTTTCACATGTGAATGTTACAATAGGTTTCATCCAAATTTATCTCATGATTAGTCTGTTGTTTAAAAGAAATCCACTCGGTTCACATGGGACAGCCGACAGGAATGGCCACACATTAGATGAGCTCCCGAAACCCATCTTTATTTTAAAACTTTTAAAACACACTTCGATTAAGGACAGTAGTTTTGATCGTGCAGCAGATTGGGAATAATAGATACTGGCGAAGATGTCGAACACCGGTAAAACAAACTTTTTCAAAGGAGCAACAGCTATGAGGCTAACTAGCAAGAAACAAGCTAACACCGTATTACAGCTTCAACCACGTGAGGAAGCTATGGAGGCTAATGCTATAGCCGCACTCACAGAGACCGAGGGCTGTAAACAAGATGAAAACGCTAACGTGACATTGCATACACAGCTGAAAAGAATGAACGTCTTGATGAATGTGGCTGCGGACGTGACTACTATCAAAAAGACAACAGAAGACTTGAAGGATTCAGTGGAGAGCATACAGTTACGAATGGGCGAAATGGAGCAGCGCATTTCCAATCTGGAGGATGACAGCCAACAAGTTAATGACAAGCTGGATAAATGTGACAAGAGAGTTGAAGCATTATGGTCATGAGTGGAGGACTTAGAAAACAGAAGTCGACGAAATAATGTGCGTGTGGTGAATCTAAAAGAGGGACTCGAGCCACCCGGGAAGATGGCACAGTATGTGGAGAAGATACTAGCAGACGCTTTTGGCTGCAAGGATGTTGAATTTGAGGTGGAACGTGCCCACAGAGTCCCGAGCACACCCATGCCTGACCCGAATAAACCCCCGAGGATGGTGCTTGTGCGCTTTCTACGCTCCTTGGCAAGAGAGAAGATTTTACGCATAGCCAGAGAGAGGCGCGGATGCGACCGGGAGGGCGCACAGCTTTCTATCTTCGAGGACATCTCAAAAGAGCTGGCGGAGAAGAGGAAGGCATTTGGCCCTGCTAGGAAACACCTCAGAGAGCTCCAGGTGAAGCATAGATTGGTCTACCCAGTCACGCTCGTGTTTGAATGGAACGGCCAGAAGAAAACTTTTACTGATGGAGAAGAGGCGAAGAAGTTTCTGCTGCACGGGTCATAAGAACTGAACAAAGAAAGAAGTGTATGTAACGCCGGCTGCGTCCCGACGCGCGGACCCGTCCGCACGTCTTTCATTAAAAAAATCTCCTTTAACAGTGGAATATCCGGATAAAATGCTGAAACCGACTTCTTCTGAAACTTCTCTGTTCTCTCACGACGTCCTGGATCAATAGAGCCTGAAATGTGGAGGTTTTCAGCTTGAAACAGGCTGACGACGGCGCCTGGGGCCGCTGCGCGATGTCTCGCACCGTGGGAAGTCCTTAAAGCAACAGTATCACCTCAAAATCTCTCATCAGCCGTTAAAATTTTCACCGAAAACCAGCTTAATTTTTCGAACCATGTCCACTTCGATGTGCCTCACAGGTTTAGAAAAAAATTTGATCAAACAAAGCGCCAGTCTCTCAGCAACTTCTCAGACAAAGGAATTCCGACGAGGGGCTGGATGACTCCTCCCACAAGGAGTGCTCACAGGCGAATGACGTCACCGACAGGCATGGAAAAACTCACGCATGCGCACGAGGATTCAAGCATGTCTGACGTAAAAACATATGAATGAAATCCATATAGTTTTTGAAAAAAAAAATAAAAAGGACCTATACTTTATTGACAGCCCTCGTATGCCTATACATTCAAAGCTACTGCTCACGGAATATATTCTAACTCACGGTAATGTCTAAGTATATTAAAATCACATCTTGGAATATAAAGGGTTGCGGAGATCCAATTAAGAGGAGGAAGGTTCCTTCATACTTAAAAACAAAGAACACAGATATAGCATTCATTCAGGAGTCACATATGGCAGGGGAAGAAGAGGCACAGAAATCTAAAAGGGATTGGGTGGGGACTGTATTGCATAGTTCATACTCAAGTAAACAAAATGGTGTCATGATACTGGTAAATAAAAGTTTAAGTTTTGTATTATCAAAGATGTATAAGGATGGAGAGGGCCGTTTCATTTGTGTAGAAGCCCTAACTAATGGAATTAGGATAATTTTGTGTAATATTTATGCTCCTAACACAGAGGATCCAAATTTTTTTCACTCAATCAATAGTGTAATAGGTAACATGGAGGGTCAAATAATTTTAGCTGGGGATTTTAACCAGGTTATGGATGGTATTATTGATAAAAGCAAATTAGGTGGAAGGTCTTCACCCAGGGACAGAGAGGCAATACATTTGTTAGTGGAGGACATGGGCTTGGTGGACATATGGAGGCTGGTTATCCCATCTGAGAGAGAGTATAACTTTTATTCACATTGTCATAACACATATTCAAGAATAGATTTCTTTTTGATATCTAGAGCTTTAGTCGACTCGGTGGTGGGATGTGACATTGGAACAATTCTTATTAGTGATCACACTACAGTAGAATTACTTGTAGATCTGAACGTGGATAGATCAAAGAGGGGTCGTTGGAGGCTCAATACAATGTTATTACAAGACACATTATTTAGCGAGGAAATTTCAGAGGATCTCAAAATGTTTTTTGAAATTAATATGGGTTCCACAGATAAAATTGCTTCAGTATGGGAAGCATCCAAAGCTTATGTAAGGGGAATCTGTGTATCTGTGTTAAGAAATTTCAACTAAATGATATATACAACAGGAAAGCTGAATACGCATTGTTTAGACTAAGATCTAAATTTTATGAGGGAGGGGAAAAATGGTAAGATATTAGCAAGACAATTAAAACAGGATAATCTTTCCAATATACCAATAATCAAAAAGGATGACCACGTAATAACTTCATCAAAGGAAATAAATGACATTTTCAAATCATTCTATCAGAATCTAGGAAAGGTTAATGAAACTGAGGTAGATTCATTTTTTTCAGATTTGGAATTGCCAAAACTAACCACTGATCAAAGGGAAAAGTTAGATGCGCCTCTAACAGAAGGAGAAATAAGAGCAGCAATATCAGCCATGAAGAACGGACGGTCACCTGGTGTGGATGGATATCTGATCAAATATTACAAGAAATATATAGACATTTTGAGCCCAATATTACAAAAAGTTTATTTAGAAGCATTTGATTTGGAGTCGCTACCAGGTTCATTTAATTCCTAAAAAAGATCGAGATTCCTCTGACCCAGCAAATTATCGTCCAGTAAGCCTTCTGGGAGTGGACTGTAAAATTCTAACAAAGATATTGGCATCACGGCTGGAAAAAATACTGCCTACGATCATTGATGGCGATCAGGTTGGCTTCATCAAGAACAGATGTTCTGGAGACAATGTGAGGAGGCTTATTCATATAATGCATAAAAGTGGGACATGCCTGGATCCGGTTGCGGCCTTCTCCCTTGATGCGGAGAAGGCTTTCGACCGGGTGGAGTGGGGTTTTCTCACGGCAGTCCTGTCTAGGTTTGGTTTTGGGCCAGCATTTTGTACCTGGGTGAAGACCATATATTCAGATCCAAAAGCCGCAGTTGTTACCAATGGGTTGATTTCAGGTTTTTTCGCTCTCTCTAGAGGAATGAGACAGGGATGTAGCTTATCTCCGTTACTTTTCACAATATTTTTAGAACCTTTAGCTTTAAAAATATGTGCAGATTCAAGAATTAAAGGGGTGGCGGCTAGGGCAGAGAACATAAGATGTTCCTGTATGCAGACGACATCTTAGCAGTATTAAATGACCCAGTACAGTACAGCTTTACTTCAATGCGTTGATTCTTACTCAAATATATCGGGATATAAAATAAACTGGAGTAAGTCAGAATGCATGCCTCTTTCACCTAAATGCATGTCTGGATATGTCTCTCCTTTTAATTCTAGATGGTTACCGTTAGGTATGAAATATTTAGGTCTTCTTTTGAACCCTAATTTAGAAGAAATGATGCGATCAAATATGGAACCTCTCCTCCTCAAAATAAAAACAAATTTAGATAAATGGGGGAAATTAAAACTTACATTATGGGGGAAAATAAATGTGATTAAAATGATAATTGCTCCGCGGTTCAATTATGTTTCCATGATGTTACCTGTGAAAATTCCACCAGATATATTTGTTAAATTTGAGAGGATGATAAAAGATTTTTTATGGGAGAAAAAAAGACTAAGAATAAATATAAAAAAGATGTGCGCCCCAAAAGAAATTGGAGGTCTTGCACTTCCAAATATAAAACTTTATAATCTGGCTTTTGAAATGTCAAGGTTGGCAAAACATTGGACAGAAACGGACTTGGATATGAGCTGGATCAAGATTGAGCAGGAGCTGGCTGAACCATTCACGTTTCTGGACATTTTATCTCAAGTCAAATACTAATTGTTTGGGATTACATGACAACCCAGTCCTCACATATTCAAAACATGTTTGGAGTGAGGTACATGAATACATTATGCATCTTTGTGGAATAATACTGCTATACGAATTGGAAAAAAAAAAACCTGTCAACTGGAAATAATGGATTGAAAAGGGAATTACTAAAGTTGGTCAACTTAATGAACATGGTGTGAAAATGTCTTTTGAGGGAATCATTCAAAAATATAGGTTGGAAAGGAGAGGGAATCTTTGGAAGTATTTACAAATGAGAGACTGCATTATCAAAGGCAAATTTACTCACAAAATAAACCCTGTAGTGGAGTATTGTAAACTAACTATTGGAGTGCAAAAAGCAGCTCTATTTTACAAAGTTTTTATTAAGTTAAGAAAGGACATATGTGATAATTTGAGAGTTATTTGGCAAAGGGACCTGGGTTGTAATATAAATAAAGAAGAATGAGATAGGATACTTTTGCATTCTTGTAAATATATAAAGGAGGCTAGAGGGCAGTTTACTCAATATAAACTTTTGCACAGATGGTACTACACACCATCTAAACTCAGAAGAATGGGGATTATGGTGAATGACAAATGCTGGAAGTGTCACTTAGCCCCTGGAACCTTCTTGCATATGATGTGGGAATGTGGAAAGGTTTAACCCTTTTGGGAAAAGGTTTTACAATATTTGGAAAGGTGGACTGGCAAAACAATACGCAGGTCAACAAGATTATGTTTACTAGGAGATCAGTCATTAATTCCAGGAATTACAAAATATGAATGTGTGGTCTTGAAGACAGGAGTCATGACAGCAGCATGGGTAATTTTAACATTGTGGAAGGATCCCTCTCCTCCAACTTTTGATAGATAGATATCACAATGAAGGTAGTTTCATATGAGAAGTTATTGGCAAAGTTAAAGGACAATTCAGACATTTATTCTAAATCATGGGGACATATTTTTGATTAAATAGTGGGGTTGGTGTGGGAGGAGATACTTGATACTTGAGGCAAAACTTTTTCCTTTTTGGAGTAGTGGTAATTTTGTATAAAATCAATATAGGCAATATTAAATTCTATTGTACCAAATTGAATTATTAGGCAGTAACGATTATATATATTGCAGGTTATTGTTTATTTTATGAAGGGGACACGAATTGTTCACAGTTGTGTCAATTTGGCCTGCAGTACCTCTTTCTCAGTACTACTGGGGGGACTTTGTATGAGTATTGTACACTTATGGCATAAACTTTATTTTATATAGATTTTTTAAATTTTATTTATTATTATTATTACTTTTTATTTTATTTTTCTTTAATTCCCTTGGGCCTAGTAGGAAATGTAGAATTTGGGTTGCTGTCTGTTATGTTTAAATGTTAAAAATGAAAAAATAAATAAAAACTTGAATTACAAAAAAAAAAAAAAAAAAAAAAAGAAATCCACTCATTAATTTTCTATACCTGTTTACCCCAATTAAGGGTCATGAAGTACAACCCCAATTCCGATGAAGTTGGGACGTTGTGTAAAATGTAAATAAAAACAGAATACAATGATTTGCAAATCCTCTTCAACCTAAAGCCGAAAGCCAACATTGAATGCCTGTGACCTTTGATCCCTCAAGCGGCACTGCATTAAAAACTAACATGATTGTGTAAAGGATCTTACTAACTGGGCTCAGGAACACGTCAGAAAACCATTGTCAGTTAACACAGCTCATTGCTACATCTACAAGTGCAAGTTTAAACTCTACCATGCAAAGTGAAAGCCATACATCAACAACATCCAGAAATGGCGCTGCCTTCTCGGGGCCTGAGCTCATTTGAAATGGACAGACGCAAAGTGGAAAAGTGTACTGTGGTCTGATGAGTCCACATTTCAAATTGTTTTTGTAAATCATGGACGTCGTGTCCTCCGGACAAAAGAGGAAGAAGATGAGCCAGATTGTTACCAGCGAAAGTTCAAAAGCCAGCATCTGTGATGGTATGGGGGTCTGTTAGTGCCCACAGCATGGGGAACTTACACATCTGTGATGGTATGGGGGTCTGTTAGTGCCCACAGCATGGGGAACTTACACATCTGTGATGGTATGGGGGTCTGTTAGTGCCCACAGCATGGGGAACTTACACATCTGTGATGGCACCAACAATTCTGAAAGGTGTGCATCCATGTTTTGGAGCAACACATGCTGCCATCCAAGTAACGTCTTTTTCAGGGACATACCGCTGTGTCAGCTTTTTTGAAGCATGTTGCAGGCATCCATTTCAAAATGAGCAAATATTTGCACAAAAACAATAAAGTTTATCAGTTTGAACATTAAATATCTTGTCTTTGTGGTGTATTCAGTTGAATATAGTTTGAAGAGGATTTGAAAATCATTGTATTCTGTTTTTATTTACATTTTTCCCAATGTCCCAACTTGGGGT
The DNA here is from genome assembly GCF_902500255.1 of Thalassophryne amazonica. Lineage (NCBI taxonomy): Eukaryota > Metazoa > Chordata > Actinopteri > Batrachoidiformes > Batrachoididae > Thalassophryne > Thalassophryne amazonica. The sequence goes on along the minus strand of NC_047103.1, from coordinate 139,443,340 downwards.
TGTAGTTGGGGACTGTCCCAGCAGTCATAGGGTCTACCCTGGACAGGCTGCCAGTCTATCTCAGGACCACAGATAGACAGGCAAACTCACACCTATGATGCTGGCAATATGTGTATCCAAAGGTATGAGTTCTGTTGTACTCATCGACTTCTATTTACTAACTAAATGGGGGACCGGGCCGATCCATTCATTCGGTGACTGTTGTCAGAGAGCCGCCATCTTGGTTAGCGTCTGACAACCAGACATAAATAGAAATTGATGGGCGTCGTCAATGTTTTCAAGAGAGTTTCACGATAAATCCACATTTTCCGTGCTATTACTGTGCTGTTACATTTATTCAAACTCAGTCCCACATTTGTACAGCCACTATTTGTCAAAAGAAATACAGAAAAGGATCAGACTCTTTATATAATAGACTTGAATGAATTTGTTGGTTCTAGACCAGATACAAAATAATACGATCAGTTTGTCAAATACATTATGTCTGCACGACACAAGATACTAGTCTGATCCTTAATTAATTTCATTATGAAGTTAAGTTAAGATACTAGTCTGATCCTTAATTAACTTCATTATGAAGTTAAGTTAAAGATGGGACATAATCAGGGGTGAAAGTAAGAGCTTTGCACGCTCGTATCATATTAAAGATATTAATATTAAAGACTGCTCTTAACCCACCTGCGGCACTGCTTTAATGCAGCGCTTCTCCTTGAAAATTTCAAATAAAATAAATAAAATGAAACAGCCAGGCTGGCCAGGGTGAAAGTAAGATTATTCAATAATTTCTGGACGAAGATGAAAGAAATCTGAAAACACTTCACTGGAATATGGAGTATATCACAGAAATTAATCTCATTTGTGTATATTCTTATATTAATAGAATATACAATGTCAAAGCGACTGTCATGTGATCCACCAAATTAAGAGAAAAAAAAACATACAGTACATTCTATGAATTTGCTCTTACAGAATATCTCAGGATGGAAAACCTGATGTGAAGAAAAAAACAGAGGCTAATTAAAAAGGGATAAACTGAGACTTATGAAAGTGAGACTTCTAATTGAATGACCAAATGAAAGGTATTTATCATGAGAAAGCATTCAGGCAGTAAAACTGAAGTCACTACTTTACAGAATACAGATCAACACAAAAAAACTAATTTTCTAACCTTTATTAAGCACTACTAGTCATTTCCCCACGTTATATATATTATATATAATACACACTTATGAAAGCTCATTCCACAATTTATTATTATTTATTTTTTTTTATTTATTTGACCTTTATTTAACCAGCTGACAATCCTATGTCAACTTGTTGCAGCACCTGAACGCTGCACAAAACAGCATTTTCAGATCATTTTAACCCAAGTATATGTCAGCGCATCATAGATTTCTATTTAATCTAATGATTGACGATGCGGAATAACACTAAGCAACATGGCAGCTGCTGGCAACAGCTCACAGGCTGCATCCGGCAGCTCCTGGATTAAATAGAAATCATTGGTTGGTCTCTGTCCTCCTCATCTGTGTACTGTGAGACGTATGTTTTTTTGTATCGAGTTTGATATCTGTGCATTTCTGATTGATTTCTGATAAGGATCTATCTTCTGATCCTATAGCATTAACTGCACTCAACACTTTCTCCCATGCAGCATTTTTTTTTCCCTTTTTTCTTGTTACCCGAGGCCAAAAATATGTCCGTCCATCTGTCTGCGCTCAGTATAAGTCCTATTACTGCCAGGGTCTTCAAATTCACATGGAACATTCTTGGGACACAGACCTTGGACAAGTTTGAAGATTGCTAACCTTGACCTATTTTAAGAGGTCAAAAGTCACATTCTGTTTCCATTTTTAATGCTCATATGGCTGAGGGTATTTTAGTTGTTATATGCCAAAGCTGTTTGAACTAAATAGCTGCTTTTGATTGGCATCAACCTCAGCAACAAACACTTCTATGTTTGACAAAAGTGAATTTTCTTCACTCTCTGGGCCATTAGTCCCTTTGAAGAAAACAAGCAATTTTTAAGTGGTTTTCAAATGGAAGTTTTGTCATATGATTAATTGAAGGTGTTTCTGAAAACAACTGACCATGAACGTGCTAGTTTAACACGTTAGTTTAGCACATGGGATTTAACTTACTGGTGTGTGTCTATTTTATTTTTATTTATTTATTTATTTATTGTACTTGCACACACATATTAAATTTTGTTTGTACAATAGAATTTCGAAGCACAGGCTGATAAATAAGGCCCTTCATTTTTACAGGATTTTTGGGGAAAACCTCAATGGATAGCAAGTATTGTTTCATCAAAATGCAGTGGTGGACTTCATGCCCATCATTTAGAAACAAGTAACTGTGGTTAACATACACTCGGGCAAAGTAACGATGCTAAGGGCCCCTTCACATATAGTATGAATAAATACAAATCAAGGCGAATCATGGCAGAACAGCTCGTATGAGCGAACCACGAAAACACTGAGCCGACGGGCAGGTGTAAATGATCCCACTGTGACGGTTTCATGCACGCGATGGTGTCGTGCACGAAACTGTCGCAGTGGGAAAACAGTGTGAGGGGTTGGTAAGGTTGGACCTTACTTGTGTGAAGCATATTGAAGTAACTTTGTTGTGATTTGGCACTATATAAATGAAAATAAATTGAAATTGAGCAGCTGGAGCATGTATAAGCACATTGCACAGCTGCTATGGAAAAAAAAATTCATGCCACCCACTGGATTTGAACCAGCAATTTACAAAATATCTGATTGCCAGCCAGAAACTTTACCACTGTGCTACCATCACTGTCCTGTAAAAGGTGCAGAAAAATGCCTGAAATCAACAAGGACATAAACATTTTTTTTTTTTAAAAGAGAGAAAAAGTGCTGTGATAAGTGACCAAACAGGATTTGTTATGGCATATTTCTGCTGATATCTGACTGAAAGTGGTGTATTTGTTGCACTCTTAGCTTGTCATATAGTTCTGCAGCACACGGCTCACAGGACACACGTGTCCTGTCAGACAGACGTGACATTCAGATCACCTGCTGCGTGTCCACATGAATTGACGGTCTGTTTCTGAGACTGCCTGTCAGTGTGCACGTTCTCCAGCCCATCGCAAAAGCGATATATGTTTTTATGCATTTTCACATGAGGACAGCAAGCACACACACGTGCATGTCCGTCAAAACACGGTACACAGTAAAATCAACAGTGAAAAACTAACACTGACAGTGTTAATTTAACACTGTCAGTGCACATATGGTCCTACTCTGGCCAGAGTAGGACCATATGTTCACTGGCAGTTCACCAGAGATGTCAACAGCTCCTGCTGTTGATAGTCAGCCACGCTCCCTGTCCATTCAGTGCACAGACCAAGGTGTCACTCTGTGATTAGATGAGAGGCGCCTCGCATGCAGGGGGGACCACATGCACACATGTTGTGGGTGGAGCCGACACGCTGGCATGCCACGTGTACTTGGCAACTCCACAGTCATGGGGCCACTTAGACATATTTCACCGCCAGCTCGAAAGGGATTGTCTGCTGACTGTTTTCATGCTAATAGCGTGAACGGTCACACATTTTCTAAGTGCTAAGCGAGCGGTGTCGGATGTTTGTGTGTCTCATCTGGAATTTGGCTGACACCTGCCGCGAGAGGGATCGAATGTACTTTCACAGGCACTCTGTCTTTCAGCCGCTGGTGTGCACAAATATTTGTAGCAACAGGTGTACGAGGCGTTGGAGGCAGCTCCTATTTTACACGTATTGCATACGATTCCTGCTTCATGCTCAATTCGACCACATTCGTACTATGTGTGAAGGGGCCCTAACCATTGATAACTGCAATCGTTTGTGGTGGTTGTTCAGCTGATGACTTCCCAACCTCTATCTGAAAAGTGTGCTTTTACCAAAGCACTGCTCTGATGGCTGCTGGAGGCACCTTGTGTCTAGTGTAATCTGAGATGGTGTTTGCTGTGTATATGAGTGAGTGAACATCAGCAGAATTGGATGCAGCATAATGACGGGTTCTTAAAATGACAGAAACGAGCCACTGATTACCCCAGTCTGTGGGTCATATGTCATTAGTGCATCCTGATTTGGCAGCAGGCTCTGGACCAGCCGAGCAGCGCCGACAGAGATGCTGCTTTCATGGCTGAGTGGGAAGCACTCCCGGCCAGCTCCTGTCCTCACTTTGCCTCTCTCTCAGAGAATAAGCAACATCCAACCACTACTCGAATGAAAATTCCTCCCACTGCCTGTTGTATGAACTTATCAAGAGCAAAATCCTGCTATAAATGTATAAACCTTTCTCCCTGGTTTGGTCTGTTCCCCTATTCCTCCCTGTTACAGGGCAGATATGTTGTTAACCTTCACTGACATACCAGGTTTGGCAGAATAGACCAAACAGACTGGAAGAAATGACCTTGGCTGCCCTGGCACCTTGGCAAATTTGACTTTGGTGGGCAATTCTGGGTCTCACCTACATAGGTGAACTTGGTGGACATTGGAGAGAAAGCCTTAAATTGTGACATTTGGTTCCAATGACGTTGGCTCCAATGATTTACAACTTGCAAATCTGATCTCATCTGAGACCCACCCAGAGATAAGCAAAGCTTGGTGGATAATGAGTAAAAAAAGAGAAAAAAATACACAAAATCTAAATTTTGATCTTTGACCTCATTTATGTTGTTTGCCAAACTCTTTAAAGGCAATTTGGGGCTCAACCTTCTTCCACATACCACATTTAGTGGAAATCATCAAGGAATTTGATTTGAAACCACATAGGTGGACTGTTTGCACTATTTGCAAGGTCAGCCATAGGGCAATGATTTGGGTGAAGTCCTGGAGCTGTTTTCTGGCCCATTACATTTTAAAAGCAATACTGAACAAACTTAATGAACATGTTCACCTTTTTCCATAGTAGTCATATTCAACAATTTTGTGCCGGGTATATTAAAACCAATACATCTAGGCAGTGCACTTGGTTTTAGGCAGGCGTGGGGTTCATTATGGTGTGTTGTGAGTAGAATTTTGAGTAGAAAAATTTATTGTCCCCATTTTGGAATAAGCCTGTAACATAACAAAATGTCGAACCATATGTGTACACCCTATGTGGCTGAGTTAGTGCTATTTATTGAACAGTCACACTGCTTATTGGCAATGATGTTTCTTACAAGGAAAAAGATGGGTTTAAGGAAGACCAATTGTGTGAATAGAATAATGTATGGAATTTAAAGTTAAATCAGCTTGTTGGTAAGTGGGAGCACACTGACAGCAAGACCTTTGGGAATTGTGTGAAAAGATGAGTGGAACCATAGTCCAACTTATTCTAAGCCATATCAGCATGATGAGCAAAAAATCTGAGTCAACTCCAAAGTATTGAGTTAAATATGTGTGTGAATATAATAAGGACTACCCAATGCAGACTCCAGTAAAAACACAGTTAGGGTTTATGTATGGTGTCAATCTCACAGCCAGAGTGACAATCTTATTTAAATTTAGATCATGAGCCACACCGATAGGCGTGAAAGATTTGAAGTGAAAGCTAAATTACTGCCACAGAACCTGAACGCAGAAATGCTGATGGTGCTGAAAGTAGAACACAAAAGTAGAGAGCTGTCAAGCTATAAAATTACACAGCAAGCTGAGTGAAAAGATGATTATAGGCAATTATGCACCAGCAATTGTCCTCTGAGAGAGGATCTTCTGCATTTCAGAGGTTATAGGAAGTGGCCACACAAATAGCCACCAGTGTGGGAAAAAAGGGTACATTAGGGTACAAGACTTATGCCATTCGTTTACAGCATTCCAGACCAAGTGATGAATACCATTAAAACATGTAAGCAACATGTTTTAAACATGCTGCTTACAGTATACTTTGCTTTCTGTTTATAGAAAACTAAGTGGCTTCATGAAAATCCACAACAACCTTGATAATAGCCACATCAAAAATAAATCAAGTTTTAATTTTCGGAATCACAAGATCACTGGACAGATGTTTGATGATGCCTATATCTTTGCAGGAGAATGAAGGTCCAAGGTCCAATTTCATTTCGGGGTTCGACTGAACGTCCCACTTTAAGTGAGCTGTGAGCTTTTAATCCGCGGTTTTTTGCAGCTGCTCGACTCGTCCTCACCTCTTAAAGCGCGGTGATCAGCACACCTGCACTGAACTTTACAAAGACATTTTTATACTTTTTTTCCTCCTTTATTTAGAATTCTGAGCTGAGCCACTCTGTATCTGGTCGTTAAAAACAGCTGATCCTCCGCGACGCGTCAACAACTAACAATATTTTCCACTCAAATGCACCTAAACTCTCTTTCTGAGGACCACATGATGTGAAAACGCAATAAAACTTTCTTACCTGTAAATCTGGTCATGTTTTCTGCATAAATAAATGTTATCCATTCTTTGTGCTCAAACGCCAAAGCAGGGGCGAATCCAGATGGAATGGGGACGTGGGGCAAGGATGTGCCCCCCTCACAACACCCCTAGATTAAAGGTGCAATTTTGAAGCCGTTTTTTACTACAACTAATATTGCTTAAAATAATAATAATTTCGACAAGTAAAATGTTTAGAGAGAATTTAAATGTTAGAAAAATGTTAGAATTTAATAGTTACCTTTATAAACAATGTAGGCTCGAAATTGCAAGTTTTACTGTTACAGTGCTGTCAACAGTTAAATATGAGGTCAACAAAGACGTCTTTATTTTACTTTTTATAAAACAAGTATTTATTTTCATTGAAGTCAAGAAAGGGTGACTATAAAGTGAGTTTTGGCAAAACAGGTATCATTGTCATGTTGAGGTGGCAGAGGGTTGTTGTCGGCAGCTGGGAAAAGTAACTAAAAAAGTAACTAGTAATCTAACTTAGTTAGTTTTACAATTGAGTAATCAGTAAAGTAACTAAGTTACTTTTTCAAAGTAACTGTGGCAACACTGTTTACAACATCAAATGAATGTTGTAAAGAGAGAATGCAAAAAATGACAAAAAAAGAATGCAAAAAAAAACATGCAAAAAATTTTGCGATGACACTTCCAGAGCTCCGTAAAAATGCCTGTTGTTACAAATAAAAAAATGGAATATTTTACAAAAGCACATTTAAACACCAACACACAACAGAAGTCACATTAACGTGTTGGTTTACATAATGAATGACTGAACCAATCAGTGTTTAGCAGGCACCTTTACCCAGAATCCTTTGCGATCTGTCTCTTTGTTACAAAACCCCAGAATTAGTGCATTATTCAACATTAAAAGATATATGTTATATTTTAACTTTGTACAAATGACAGAATTGACATTAATGGAGTTATTCTATCAGTATTAATGTTATTTATAAATCAAAACCATAAGTCAATATGACTTTATTTTTCAAGACCTCTGCATGACCAGACCTTAATAATTGATACAGGATTGGCGTTACAGCTGGTCTCAGTGTGTCTCTTTGCTGAATGTTGCAAGAAAAAAAATGTGGTCTCATTGTTTGGGTCTTGGGGTATCTCTGTCTGTGCTCGGAGCGCTGTAGAACTTCCAGCAGGGGCAGACTGTTAAAAGGAAAAAAGTATGGTCTTATCGTTTGGGTCTGTTGTTATTTTTAATATTATTAGAAGCTATTAAATTTGTTTTACTAGTAGTTATAAATGTGCCAGAGGTAATATTAAAATTTATCTGTTATCGGTTATTTGTAACTTCCGATAAATTTTTGGGTGGTTTATTGTTTTATCTTTATCGAAGATAACTTTTCAGTTATCTGATTATCTGTTATCGAAGTTAATTTTTTGGTTATCTGTGCCCACCACTGTGTATCTGTAAAATTATGTTTATTATAGATGTAACATCTCATCATAATCAATCTGATGCCATTCACGCAATAACATGCATTGACATGCAGTGTTTTTGAAAAGGTTGTGCAATGTTCAAAAAAATGAATGAGTGCCAGATGTTTTAAACATTTCAACATTTTCTTTGCACACTGGTACACAGTCGTGCACAGTTCAAAACAGTTTATGATGAGTTTACTTATTGGCATGTAAAATTGTGAGCAAGTGCCTTTTACTTTCACTTCTATTTAATTGCAGACAGTATGAACAGAAGATATTTCATGTTATGTGTCATCAAGTTAATTTCACTTGGTAATATACATCCACACCTGTATTTCAGGGTTGCAACACATTAAAACAACAACAAAATAACACAAAGATGAGGATGGGCCAATTCAGGGCAACTAATAGGGTATAAAAAAAATTAATCATGATGATTATTTCAAACAGTTGAGGTCACCAGGGGCCTCATGTACAAATACGTACAAGGATTTCCTAAAAATAAATGTCATAAGCTAAAACCCAGAAACTGGCATAAGCGCAAAAAAATTCAAATGTATTAAAATGTGAGTGGGCATGGATCCAAGCACATTCCATTTGTACATCCCAATCCACGTGAAATTGAGTGCATATGCACTAAGCTCCATCCATCCACACCCCTATTTAAATATGCAAAGGCTGCTTTTGTACAGTCTTTTGAAAGTGATGTATGATTGTGGTGAAATTTTCAACCTTGTGCTGTTTCCTAAACGTGAAGATATGAGGTGCATTCAAAACGTATCTGACCTTTGGCCACTAGCCTGGGGGTCTGAAATCCTAATCCCCTTCAAAGTGATGTGACCACACAGACATCTTCCAGTGGTTCTGCCATATATGGAAGCATTACTTGAAGTCCCCTTTTGGAATGCTGTCCAGCTGGGCCATCATGTTTTGGATGATGTCTTCTCACGACTCAAATCTAGTCCCTTTTACTGTTGTTTTGATGTTGGAGAACAGCCAAAAATCAGAGGGAGCCATGTCAGGAGAGTAGGGAGTCTGATGAATCACAGGACTGTTGTGTTTGGCCAGGAAAGCCTGAATCAGTTGAGCAGAATGGGCAGGTGCATTGTCTTATTAATATTTTGGTTGTCTGGTGTGTACTCGTGCACCACCCGATGAGAGTCAGAGAAAATGGTCAACATGACTTTGACATAATTGTGCACCTTCCATACTTTCTTTGACTTCTGTGATATGTTTCTACTGCAATGAGTGAGATTTGGTTTCTGGGTCGTGCCCGTAAACCCATGTCTCATCACCAGTGCTTTCAGGAAGTCTGGATCACTGTTTGCACATTCCACCATGTGCTGCGAGACTTCCAGATGCAGTTGCTTCCGCTCTGCCATCAGCAGCATTTGCATGAATTTCAGTGACATTCTCCACATGCCCAAATCCCCCATCAAAATGGAATGCATTGAACATGTGTTTATCTGCACCTCTACTACAAGTTCTTGGCTGGTGACATGACGGTCATCCGTGATCAAAGTCCATATTCTGTCAATCACTTGGCCATTTCGGCTTGTGGATGGCCCTAGGCGACCCTCTTCATCAATGTACACCCATTTTTTAAGCAGTTATACCGCTCTATTTTATTTGCATTGTGAACATGGCATCATCACCAAAAGCCTGCTGAATCTCGTGAATGGTATCATGAAGCTGTTGGTAAAACTTGATGCAGTGTCTTTGCTCAAGTCGTTCAGTCATGTCATCGGAAATGAGAATCCAATGGCTGCTCACTAAGTGTGTTCACTCTAAGGCTGACTCCTCGCAACTGATGCGCTCTGTGATGAGAAAAAACTGACGAATGTACAAGAAGGTTCTGTACATTTCTCCACCAAATGGCAAGTCCCATGCTGCATTTGTATCCGTGGAATAAAATAAGGTTGCATCCTTTCTGATTGCACCTCATATTCATTGCAGAATTTGTTTATTTAATTTTTTTTCATTTTATTGATTCACGTTTTGTATTGCATTGACTTAGAATAATTAATGCAATTATTTCACACACCATACAGTAGGTGGCAGTATGCACCACTAAAGCTGGCTTGCGATCCACTGATAAACACAAAGAATAACAAGAGCATTCAGAGATTTCTGACATCCCCAATCCGGATCACCTCCGAAATTCAGTGAAGTCTTCCATGTCCTAATATCTATCTGTGGTGCAAATTTGGTGAGATCTGTGAAGTAGTTTTGTGTAACAGTATATCTTCCCCCCCGGATATCCCCCCCCCATATCCCAGGATCTCTTCCCTCTCACCCCGGAAAATGAATTGACAAATATGATTATTTGAAACAGTGTGACTCTCACTGGACATCATCACTGGACAATCATTTTTAGCCACTAAATATTACAGCAAAGTGGTTTCAAGTTTTAGTAGCATTAAGATTGAATCAACCTTTAGAGTCCCAACTGGTGTTGAACTACATAGCAAGTGAGCCCACAGTGAAGATGAAATGTATTCAAAAGAACAAAGTCCCTAGAACAGACCCTTCTCTACCCTGCAAAAATCAGCTAACTTCTTATTATACTGACAGTATGATCATAAGAAAACACATTCAACACATACATTTATGTTAGTTTTTCAACACACAGTATTATAGCAATGCTGTAATGAACATTTTGCTTATTATTAAAGTTTTATCGATTTGTAATCATATAACTATATTCTGCTAGTACTAATGTAATGATAAAATATTATTAATTTGGTGTATCACATAACATGTTTTACTGTAATCTGAAGTTTGACCTAATTTAGGTGACATTTGACCTCAAGCGAAACCTTGAAGGTCAATTGCTTATCCCAGGTAATGGCTTATAAGCAAGGTCTATGACTATGTTCATGCCAAATTCTGAGGCAAAATTTCAAAAATTGCAACCAGGAAAGTTATTTGGTTGAATTTAGTGTTTGACCTTCCTGTGACCTTGACCTTTGACTTTGAGCTTGATCCTTTGTGTGCTGAAAGGTACCTTACTAGGGCTGCTATATGTGAAGTTGCAAGAGTCTGTGATGTAAACTGTGTGCTGCACAGCGAGTTAAAGGTGAAAAATGCAATGATTACACACAAACAAACATACATACTGACAAACATATCTTGCTCAAACAGAGTTTTAGCAAGATATTGGGGGGGGGTTGGATATCCAGGGTGGGGGGTAAGATATCCTACGACAACTCCACCCCCAACTTCCGGGGGGGGAGGGGAGTTATCCAGGGGGGAAGATAAACTGTTATACCAGATTCATATCACCTCCAAAATTTATTGGAGTCTTCCATGTATCTGTGTTGAAAATTTCATCAAAATCTGTGCAGTAGTTTTGATGTAATCCTTCAAAGCCTATATAAAGTGACACTTGATCCAGAATCTGGATCCGGATCACCTCCAAAATTTAACAGGTTCTTCCATGCCCTATATCTATTTGTGGTGAAAATTTTGTCAAAATTCATGCAGTAGTTTTGACGTAATCCTGGTGACAACCAGACAGACAAATAAATACATGAAGATGATTTTATTACATCCTTGGTGGACGTAATTAGTTTTATTTTTGTTATTAAATGATACGTATTACAAGTATTTTCAGACTGTGACTGACGATTCATGATGGATTCAGACATGATGTTAGCAATTATACTTAATTCTCGTGTTTCACGAGATATGAGCGAGATCAAAACAGTCATGGCATAAAAGATCACGTGTTTGCGATGCATAACAGATGAAAATCGGCATGTGCTTGACAATGGCACAAACGTTCAGCTACAAAATACCTTATCTGGAAGATCATGATAACAGGCCATTCCTTGGCAGAGTTTGGCAGAAATCAGAACTGTTTCAATGGAGCAGATGGCAAAGTAACATTGGGCGGCAACGTCCATCCAAACAACAAATTTATAGGTATAATTATTTGTTGCAGCAGTATTTGGGGCTATCAGTTTTGCTTCAGTTACTTTGAAAAGTTACTTTATTAGTTATTTTATAGTTACTTCATTAGCAGCTGCCGACAACTTGTAACTAGTAAGTAATGTAACTAGTAATCTAACCAGGTTTCTCTTATGATTGGGTACTCAGCAACACTTTGCTTTTTTTTTTCTGCTCTTTTTTCCCCGTCTGCATATATAGTAATAGTAAATGCCACACTGGCAGAACCATTTATGAACATTAATACACATATATGCAGTTTATTCTTGCAGGACAGAAGGTATGTAGTGCGTGAGTAAATGTGGTGTGTGTGTGTGTGACCCCCATCCGCCCTTCCCGATCACCCTACAACATCCCACTCAAAGCCGACTGACAACTTCTATCAGGAGGGACCGACCACCAAAACAACATGAAGACAGACAAAAACGAAAGACAACACCTGACCCATCCCCCCCGGAGGCCCGCAGAGCTACCAGGCAGCACTGGAATGCAAACACCCCCAGGCCCCTGATGCCCCACCCCAACCCCAATCCCCAGGCAGCCTAGGACTCCACACCCAGACACCACACCATCCCCGCAGGCCCCGGCACCACAGCCCCGCCACACCCGAGGGACCCCCCACACTAGAAGACACGAGCTCTCTGTGCACCAATTCAAACATTCTCAGAGAGAAAGAAAAGTGCAAAAATACACAGTATCAATCTCTGACAGCTAGAGTACCTGTAAGAGCTGCAACCTGGATCTGCAGGACAAGAGAGAAAAGTCAGTAGATGAGCAATAATAGGAATAAGTCATAATGTAATAGTAATACAGTACAGGTGGAAGAGTGGCATTCCCTAACAGGCAAAAAATAATTGAATAAATGAATTTAGACCTCCAATTTCCAATTCAAATTTAATGAGTTGATGAATAAAGACCATGTTTCATTAAATTGTGGTAATTGGTTTCTTAATAAAGCGGATATTCTTTCCATTGATATATATTCGAAGAGGAGGTTTGACCAGTGGTTAATACTGATTGATTGTTTATTTTTCCAATTCAGCAAAATTGTTTTTTTTTTTGCAACAGTCAGTGCTGCAAGTATAGTTTTAGATTGTTTAGTTAGCAGCTCAATAACTGTAGTGTCTCCAAGTAAACATACAGTGAGGAAAATAAGTATTTGAACACCTTGCAGTTTTGCAAGTTCTCCCACTTAGAAATCTTGGAGGGGTCTGAAATTTTCATCTTAGGTGCATGTCCACTGTGAGAGACATAATCTAAAAAAATAAATAAATAAATAAAAAATCACAATGTATGATTTTTTTAATAACTTATTTGTATGTTACTGCTGCAAATAAGTATTTGAACACTTGTGAAAATCAATGTTAATATTTGGTACAGTAGCCTTTGTTTGCAATTACAGAGGTCAAACATTTCCTGTAGTTTTTCCACCAGGTTTGCACACACTGCAGCAGAGATTTTGGTCCACTCCTCCATACAGATCTTCTCTAGCTCTTTCTGTTTTGGAGTTTCAGCTCCCTCCAAAGATTTTCTATTGAGTTCAGGTCTGGAGACTGGCCAGGCCACTCCAGGACCTTGAAATGCTTCTTACGGAGCCCCTCCTTAGTTGCCCTGGCTGTGTGTTTGGGGTCATTGTCATGCTGGAAGAACCAGCCATGACCCATCTTCAATGTGCTTACTGAGGGAAGGAGGTTGTTTGCCAAAATCTTGCAATACATGACCCTATCCATCCTCCGTTCAATACGGTGCAGTTGTCCTGTCCCCTTTGCAGAAGAGCACCCCCAGAGTATGATGTTTCCGCCACCCCATGCTTCACGGTTGGGATGGTTTTCTTGGGGTTGTTCTCATCCTCTAAGCATGGTAAGTGGAGTTGATTCCAAAAAGCTCTATTCTGGTCTCATCTGACCACATGACCTTCTCCCATGCCTCCTCTGGATCATCCAGATGGTCACTGGTGAACTTCAAACAGGCCTGGACATGTGCTGGCTTGAGCAGGGGGACCTTGCTGCCCTGCAGGATTTTAAACCATGACAGCATCATGTGTTACTAATGTAATCTGTGTGACTGTGGTCCCAGCTCTCTTCAGGTCATTGACCAGGTCCTCCTGTGTAGTTCTGAGCTTTCTCAGAATCATCCTTACTCCACAAAGTGAGATCTTGCATGGAATCCCAGACTGAGGGAGATTAACAGTCATCTTGTGGTTCTTCCACTTTCTAATAAATAATCATAACAGTTGTTGTCTTCTACCAAGCTGCTTGCCTGTTGTCCTGTAGTCCATCCCAGCCTTGTGCAGGTCTACAGTTTTGTCTCTGGTGTCCTTAGACAGCTCTTTGGTCTTGGCTATGGTGGACAGGTTGGAGTGTGTTTGATTGAGTGTGTGAACAGGTGTCTTTTATACAGGTAACAAGTTCAAACAGGTGCAATTAATACAGGAAAAGAGTGCAGAATAATAAGGCTTCTTAAAGAAAAATTAACAGGTCTGTGTGAGCCAGAATTCCTGCTGGTTGGTAGGTGTTCAAATACTTATTTGCAGCAGTAAGATACAAATAAATTATTTAAAAAATCATACAATGTGATTTCCGGATTTTTTTTTTTTTTTTTAGATTATGTCTCTCACAGTTGACATGCACCTAAGATGAAAATTTCAGACCCCTCCATGATTTCTAAGAGGGAGAACTTGCAAAACCGCAGGGTGTTCAAATACTTATTTTCCTCACTGTAAATTAGGAGATAACGGAATTCTATATCCCAAGATGAAGGACAGTTTTTCAGTGACTTTGGACCAAAAACACTGGACAAGTGAGAAAATCCAAACGGCATGAAAATAGGTATCAATGGTGTTCAGGTCACACTGTGAGCAAACATCAGAGTCTGAGAAGCCCATTTTATACATCTTATATTGTGTAATGTGTGTTCTATGAAGAAGTTTGTATTGGATGAGTTGTAAGTTGGTATTTTTTTGTCATTGAAAATGTGTTTTTACAGATCTGTGTCCAGTGGTCAGGGTCAGAGGTGAGGAGGAAGCCCCCCCCCCCAGTTTAACTGGGTAAATGTAAAGCAGTATCCACCCATGATATTAACTTATATACCTTAGATAAGGTTTTCTTTAATGGGAGGAGGTAACTTTTCAAAGTAACTGTGGCAACACTGTGAGCTATTACCCGACTTCAGCAGGAAGTTAGGCCAGACATAAAACACGGCAGCAGCACGAAGAGCAAACACTCATCTTTTGTATTTTTGAAACAAAGTTACTGGCAGCCATCATGATCCTGTCTTCAGTTGACTGCGTGTGTAAAACGTGTATATATGAATGAACAGATGGGTATTCATACTCTAGTCCATTTCTGCTAATTAACAGCTCAAATTACAACCTACTGTCACTTTTAAACTCACCTTCTTTTCCCCAACAAGTTATAAGTAGCAGATGGTTTCATTTTATTGAACTCACTGTGATCCTGTTTGAGTGGGATGTTCATTTTTGTCTTTTTACTACTTATGGCTGTTTCTCTTGATTTGTACACTGTTGTATTTTCCACTTTGGGGGTTTGTTGAATTGCATTGTAAAGCACTTTGAAGGTTCTTGATTGAGTGAAAGCACTTTAGAAATAATTAGCATTATTCCATCTCTTGTTTCTCCATCGATTGTGTTTTAGCCCTCTCCTTTTGCCAGTCTTCCTTTCCAGACAGGAAGTCATTACAGGGGTTCTCACCCCGTCGCAGATGGCCATTTAACACATCGCTAGCAACTGCAAATGAACCACGAGAAGCAGCCCTTGACTAGACGCGGCCGACTTTGCACAAATGCTTATCTCTCACTCACCTGCTGTGCTGGGACAGGAGGTGCACATCGACCTTTGCTCAACTTCGTATTTAAATTATTATTTATTTCTATTTGTCGCATGACCCTCACAATATCACTTCACTTGGATCATAGGTACTTGTACACTTGGAATGAAATTTTGTTCTTTATTTCCTTTTATTCCATCATACTCTGCTGAACAGAGATGCTTCACCACGGTTCACCATAACCTGGATACAAGCTTCTCCATTTATTTTCTTTTCCTTTGAGGACGATGGTAGGTGATGCGTGGCAGGCGCTTTTCCTCAAATCTCCTTTTTCCTACCTTGTTGAAATCTGTAATGGCCATATTTTCTCTGTCAAGCCGCTTTAGCCTTTCGGTGCGATCGGAATTTCACCAGTGATAAAACAGATAAAGCCAACTTGACAGGTTAAAAATAAGAAAGCAGTTGTGGCTGACACCCCGGAGACGGCGTTTCGTCTTCCCCGCTCTCTCTTCAACTCTCGCTGCTTTTCTGTTTGCTCTGGTTCTTTGGAATTGCCTCGCTTGTTATTTACTATCTGTACGGTGTAAAATAATAACAGCACTAGCTCTTGAGGACGTTTGGAAGTGCTGAGTGAAGCGATGGAACGCGGCTATTAAGGGGAAGAACTTGACATTCGATGTAAAACCTATTCATTAGTCGTTTCCTATCATTCTGCAACTTTTACTTGACACAAATTCATTTCCCTGGAACAGGAAATTTACCTTTCCCTTATGTAGAGTAAATATATCAGAGAATAGAAGAATATAAGTTTGAAAAATTCGAAGAAGAAGACGCATTGGGTTGGCAAGGCTGTGTGTCTAAATCACGGCTTGGAATGAACCCTCAGCATGTCGATTGGCTGTCACAGCCACAGATGGAGGACGGCGCCCACAGGAAAAGGATAAACTGTCTGTTAATCGCACAGCAAGGTGTAGGGCTTCTGCTGGCAGACAGGCTCTCCAGAGATGGGGGGGATAGAAAAGGAAAAGGAGTCAAGAGAGAACGGCCAACAGATGAGGCTCCATCTGTGTCGAGTGGCGAGCGGAGACAAAACAAGCGCTGAGGTGTGTCCGTGGTCTCATGCCTCTTGTGGCTTTACATCTCTCAAGCAACACATAAGTGCATTTTGATGTCGACCCTTGAAAAATGGAGCAGAGCCCACTTCTGTAATGATGTGTGTCAGGATGAGTGGCATCAACGTGTGTGTTTGGGGGGGGGGGTTATATCACAGTGTGATTGGTGCAGCGATCAGGCCCCATATAGGTGACTGAGATATCAAGTGATTTGCTTGTAGCACTTAAAGAGAGTAACTGAATTCTAAATCATGGAAATTAAAGGGATTTGGAGTAGAGTAAGGTACTCTGCAAATATTGATGCATGCTTGAATTTAGTGGTACGTTTACCAAATTGACAGGCTGAGCCCACATCTTTGACATTTACATAAAGATCCAAGTGTTAGATGTCACATTTCCAGAAATTACAGGATTTCCATATCTGATAATACAGTACAGCTATATATGGCTTATTGCACCCACAGCCATCAACAGTTGGTGTGTGTGGGTGGGGTGGGGGGTGGGGGGCTTAGTGGTAGTAAAGAAATTACCCCCTCTTGTCCATGAGACTCATAAGCGCAACTCCCCCTAAATTTGTACATAGATTTCAATGAAACTCCACAAAGTGCTAGTACACCATATGAAGATGTGCATGAAGGAAACTCCTTCTGGTCTAATGTCTTTAAAGAGTGACGACTGGACTTTTGTGCTGATTTGATGCATCATGTCATGAAGATTTTGTGAGTGCAGCTCCACCAGTTCACACATTCCGATGAACGTTCTCACAATGGAAGCACACCATAAGAAAAAGGAAACTAATTCTGGTCCGGCATCTTCAAAAGCAGATAACTGAAATTTATGTTTTTTGTGATGCATCATATGATGTTGACTTCATATCAGCTCCTCTGAAACTAGTTTATGGATTTCGATGAAACATCACACAGTTCTGTGAGTGACAGTTTCTTGGATAAAAAGGCACAAGGGTGTAGCCTACCATTTGAGAGACAAATTTGAGACAGGACGGCCCCGATGCCGGATGCGTCCACGTTGACCAAGAACTGCCGGGCGGGATCTGGGAGGAGCAGCACAGGGGCTGCATTGAAGCAATTCTTTAGCATCCAAAATGTCCCATCGCACACAGAGGACCAGTCAAACGGCCTGTGGGAAGAGGCGAGATTATGCAAAGGAGAAACCACTGGTCTCACATAAGACATTATTGACTAGGTTTTGAAAAACCACAGGAGCATTAGTTAGACCAAAGGGCATTACCAAATACTCATAATATCTGGAGGGCGTGTTAAACGCTGTCTTTCATTCATCCCCCTCCTGTATTCTCACTAAATTACCCAGTTTCATGAATACTCTTACGCCATCTAACAATTCGAATGCTGAGGCTATCAGAGGGAGGGGTACCGGTTCCTTACCATAATGTCATTGAGCACCCTGTAATTTTTGCAGGCACGAATGGTCTTATCCATCTTCTCCACAGAGAAATTCCAGCATCAGCTGGGAAGGAGGATGGATGGATATGTCCCATGGCGAGGGCCTCCTGGGTGTAGTTGGTTATGGCCTGGCATTCTGGCGCAGGCAGTGAGTACAGTTTGCCTCTAGGGAGACTGGTTCCTGGGTGCAAGTCAATGGCACAGTCATAACTTCAGTGTGGAGCCAAAGATCTGGCATTTAGCTTACTGAAGATCTGAGCTAGATCATGATAGTACCCTGGAACGCCGGTGAGGTTAGAACTGGTGGTCCCGGATGGTTAACAAAGCATGTATTAGCACAGTTTGGACTCAAATAATTTATTTGACCTACATTCCAATCAAAATTTAGGTTGTGTTGCCTGAGCCAGGGATGCTACAAAATAGCCGGGTGACTCATATTATCGAAGCCATGAAAGCAAATATTTTCAGAATGGTTATGAGGCACAGTCAACTGAACTGATTGGATCTGGTGCCAAAATCATCCCAGAGAACTGCCAGCTACAGCGTTCGTCTCCACAGGGTGTGGGAGGCAATATAACTTAAGATGCAGGTTCCTAACAAGAGAGAAATTCAGTAGATCAGCATCTGAATCTGAGTCAATAAATACAGGTGCCATCACAGAGAAATGTTTGGACGTTAAATTAGCTTTTATGATGTTCTGGGCTGAATCAGAAATGACTGAATTTTGACTCACCCATACAGCAGGCTTATTTTGAGCGGAGGCACCCCTGACCTGGTGACTTAATATCATGTGACCTAAATGGCCGCGGTATTAGCACTGTCCCTCTTCCTGATGACGGCAATACTCCTCCACAGAAAGACAAGTGCGTCCCAGCTGCATAGGTTCTTCAGTGTCACCTCTGGAGGGACTAGGGCTGGACCAGGTTGAACAAGTGGGATGAAGGCTGTGGCCGGACATCCTGTAAATGGTAAATGGACTGCATTTATATAGCGCTTTTCCATCTGCATCAGACGTTAAAAGCACTTTACACATTATCACTCACATTCACCCCGATGTGAGGCTGCTGCCATGCAAGACACCCACCACACACCGGGAGCAACTAGGACATTAAGGACCTTGCCCAAGGGCCCTTAGTGATTTTTCAGTCAGGCTGGGACGTGAAACAATGATCCTCTGGTCTCAAGCCCAACACTTTAACCACTAGACCATCACCTCCCCCACAACAGACAAGGCAGCTGTGGTCTGGTAGCTCGAGCCTTTAGCCTAGGAGTGGACATCAGCTGGTAACAGACTAGGAAGCTATTGTGTGGTAGTTCTAGCCCAGGGGTGGCCAAGTTCGGTCCTCGAGAGCCACATTCCTGACACTCTTAGTCGTCTCCCTGCTCCAACACACCTGAATCCAATGAAAGACGCGTTAGCAGACTTTTAATGAGCCTTTCATTGGATTCAGGTGTGTTGGAGCAGGGAGACAACTAAGAGTGTCAGGAATGTGGCTCTCAAGGACTGAACTTGGCCACCCCTGTTCTAGCCTTTAGCTTACGAGCGGACACTAGCAAGTAATGGACGAGGTAGCGGAGGTCTGATAGCTTTAGGCTTTAGCCTATGAGCAGACTCTAGCAAGTAACAGACTTGGCAACTGTGGTCTGGCAGCTCAAGCCTTTAGCCTAGGATTTAGCCCACCTCTCTTCCCTCTCCTCCTTGGAAGTTCCGTGAATAGCTCCGTCGGCTTTGTCGCTCACGTGTATCCAGAGCTGCCATCTCTTGTCGGCTGGAATTAACTTGGTTCAGTTGTTTGAAGAAGTCCAAGTCCAGCAAGCTGAGTTTTGGCAGAGTGTGGGCTCTGCCGATGTCCAGATGTTGGTCTGGACTGTGTGGTAACACTGCACAGACTAGCTGTACGTTTTAAAGGCACAATCCTGTGGCTTTGAGAGCAGGTTTCTCTCTGTTGTCTGTCCAACATTCTCCTTTCCACCTTGATTGACAGCACAATAAGCGCATCCAGATCTTCAGGGAGGTCTATGCAATTAGCTGATCCTTGATGTTGTCAGTGAGTCCTTAGGAAAAACATCAGCCAGAGCTGCTATTTTCCATTCACTCTTGGCTGCCACTGCAAATGTCTAAGGCATAGTCTGACACCTTACAAGTTTCATCAGTGACCGTGCCGCCTTTCAAAACTGAGAAGAAACAGACTGTCGGCTCCATTCAGCTGTAGCCCAGGCTGCTGCACATCCAGTCAGGTGAGATATCATAAATGCCAGAAACATCAATGACATCAGTTCAAAGTGAAACTCACACTGTGTGATAAAAGGCCTGACATCTCTGGACTCCCCGGAAAAAACATTACAGATGGGAAAGCTGATTACACATAATGGAGTGCAAAACTGGAGCGGGCTGCTCTGCCGATGAACCCGGAAGCGGGCTTGTGGTTTTTTTGGCTTGTGTTGCTGAAAGAGAGTGACTGTCCAATCTGTCATTCAAGCTGTCTGACCTGAGAGCTTAACGATGACATCACAGAATCTTGTTGTTTTGCCAGTTCACTGAAACCAGCACATAGTGTGGTGGCTTGTCCTCTTGCTGTGCCAACTGTTGACTGTGCACGTGTACTGTCAAACGAAATGGCTCTGAGTCAGCTGTGTCCATGTTTGCCCAGATAGTTCTATTCGAGTCTGTAACACAAAATTGCTGGACACAAATGCTGAGCTCAGACTTTCAAAAGGTTTTACTGAGGATACTTGTAGGGTCCAGTACACAAGAAGGCAGTCAATCAGCAAGGTAACCAATACATGAGATGAAAGGCAGGATTCAGAAAACAGACAGAGTCAAAAAACACAGTGGGGGATACACTAGACAATAACACTGAGGACAGGCTGGAAGTGAAGGCAGTAAAGCACATTGATCTGGCAAGAGAGAAAAAAAATGGTTACATACATGAAATGATGAGTAGGAGATGAGAGGCAGGTATGAGAGAAAGATCCAGAAATGGGCATGGAAAACAAGAGGGAACACCCAACCCCCAGCACCAAAGTGAAAGACACGATAAAGCAGTGACAAAAACCCCAAACAGAAAATAAAAGGCAAAAACACATCAACAATACCAGTCCTGACACTACAGTTCTGTTACTGTGTTTGATATGGTGAATCATCGTATTCTACTTTATAGGTTGGAGAACCATTTTGTGGATTACTGGGAATGTCCTTGCATGGTTGACATCTTACCTAATCAATCACTCTCATTGCGTTCTATAAAACAACACTACCTCTAACCTTGGTGACATGAAAAATGAGGTTCCATAGGGGTCTGTATTAGGCCCCCTGCTTTTCTCCTTTTTATTTAGCACCCCTTGGGCACATACTGCAGCATTATGGGGTTACTTTTCATTGCTTCACTGATGACACTCAGTTGTACGAGGTCTGTCCAAAAAGTATCAGACCTTTTTATTTTTTCAAAAACCATATGGATTTGAATCATGTGTGCTTGCATGAGCCAACCTTGAACCTTCATGCGCATGCGTGAGTTTTTTTCACGCCCGTCGGTTGCATCATTCGCCTGTGAGCAGGCTTTGTGTGAGCACTGGTCCTTCCCCCTCGTTGGGTTTTCATTGCGAGGAAAATGTCTGAATGATTTGGAGCTTTGCTGCATCAAATTTTTCCAGAAACTGTGAGAGACAGCCAGGTGGAAACCATTCGGAAGATTCAGACGGCTTTCGGTGAGGATAGTCTGGGCGTCACACAGATTAAGGAGCATTACAACCGGATTAAAGACGGCGCACAATGGCGGAGGGTGCGCCGTGCTCTGAGCGGCGATCGACAGGCTGAAACAACCAGATCATTTCCAAAGTGAACTCTGTGTTGATCCAGGACCTCGTCTGACTACCAAAGAAATTGCAGAAGAGGTGGACATCAGCACTTTTTCGGCACATTCCACTGTTACAGGAGATTCTGTAATGAAAGACGTGCGGAAGTTGGAAGTCTCACAGGACATGTTGTGACATGTCCAGCTCTTACACAATTCCTTGGATACTCACTCGACTGAAAAGCCACCGAAAGCCATCTGAATCTTCCGAATGGTTTCCACCTGCTGTCTCTCAGTTTCTGGAAAAATTTGATTCAGCGCTGCTCCAATCATTCAGACATTTTCCTCGCAATGAAAATCCAACGAGGGGGGAGGACCAGTGCTCACGCAAAGCCTACTCACAGGCGAATGACGCAACCGACAGGCGTAAAAAAACTCACACATGCGCATGAAGGTTCAAGGTTGGCTCATGCAAGCACACGTGATTCAAATCCATAAGGTTTTTGAAAAAAATAAAAAGGTCTGATACTTTTTGGACAGACCTCGTACATGCCATAACTGCTGTAATCTCATACACAAAGTCTTTAGAGGATTGCCTTGTGTCAGTAAAAAGCTGGATGTCCACCAATGTCTTACTTTTAAACTCGGACAAGACAGAAATGATGGTGCTTGATTCAGCGAGACATTGACATCAGTTTGACCAGCGAACGCTTAACCAAGGCTTGTGTGTCATACATCACACTGAAAAAGTGAGGACCCTTGGGGTGATTTTTGGTCCCACACTGTCCTTTGACCAACACATTAGGGATATCACAAGGACTACTTTCTTCAACCTGAGAAATGTAGTGAAAATTGATCCCATCTTGTTTGTAGCTAATGCAGACACTCTGATCTATGTATTTGTCTCTTCTAGACTGGGCTACTGCAATGTTCTATTCTCTGGTTTACGGCAGTCCAGCATTAGGGGTCTCCAGTTTGTTCAAAATGCTGCTGCCAGAGTTTTGACAAGAAGCAGAAAGTTAGACTGCATTGCAACAATTTTGGCAACACTTCTAGCTTCCTGTCTAGCTTCCTGTCCTGGTGAGATCAGATTTTAAGGTTCTCCTATTAACCTATAAAATTATACATGGACGAGCACCTCCCAATCTACCTGACATAATTACACCCTTCGTACCGGCCCAGGCTCTGCATTCTCAGGTCACAGCACTACTTTGTGTCCCTAGGGTGAATAAAAATTCTAAGGGCCACAGAGCCTTCTCTTACCATGCCCCTGTTTACGGAATTATGTCCCGACAGAGGTAAAATAGTCAAATTCTGTACAGACATTTAAGTCCAGACTGAAAACGCATTTCTTCTCCCTCTCGTATGGCTAGCTTACTGACATAGTATGATTTGAACTATGCTTCTTATCCCTTTAACTCATCTTATTAGCAACAGAACATGTCATGGCCTCACTTCATCTAAATTCTGGGTCTGTTAGTGAAGCTCAGGGCTAGCTGCCGGCAAACACCTTAGTATGGTCTCTGGTTCCCTGTCGATTTACTGCTGGTGAACTCATCCCTTAGGTGTAGTTATTTCTGGCTGACTGTTTCTGCTTTTTTCCTCTCTGTTTGAGGCACTGATGACATCACACAAGACTAATGGCTGCGCACCACAGGGCACTGGATTGACCATGGGATGCCCTGGCTGAAGCTGGCACAGTACACTGCAGTCTGCTTTTGGAATGTAACAGGATGAGGTGATGGATGGATGCTGGCCACCTATTCCAGGGTGCTATATGCTCCCCTGCCAATGACTGCATGCTTATATCAATAATGCAATCTGTTTTGATGCTATTCTGTTTTTTTCTGTTTCATTTTTCTTCAGCTTGGTAAAAGCTGAATAAATATGGTCACGTATACAAGTGGCGGAAATGTCATTGAACTGTCTGATATCTGGGTTTACACTCCAGGAGAGACTTTGAGTGGAGTTGCTCCTTCCTTGCATCGAATGGAACCAGCTGAGGTGGCTCAGGCAACTGGTGAGGATACTCCCTGGTTGTCTCCATCAGGAGGTCTTACAGGTAAGTCCAACTGGGAGATCGAGAACATACTGGAGGGATTGTGTTTCCCAGCTGACTTGGGAATGCCTCTGGATCCCTCAGTAAATGTAACAGAACTTGGCTGAGTATAGAGACATGTGGGATGAGATGGTAGGTCTACTGCCACCATGACCCAGATAATCGGCAGAAAATGAATGAATGAATGAATGAATGAATTTCAAAAAGACCGTTGATATAATACTCCTCTAAGTTGATGGTTGGCCTTCCAACAGTCATAATGTAAAATGCGTCTGGAAATATCCAGATGGATTTCTCACTTAATCCAAACACAAATACTTGTCAGACTTCACTGTTATTCCTACAGCCTGTTTTGAGTTATATGGCTTTTCTGGTTGAGATAGTTTTGATAAATGTGCTTAAATTGAAATAAGAAATTGGTTGTTTAGAACAATAAATAGATTATAAAACTAACAACCTTTGTTGAAATTTGTTATTGTTTCTCACAAAAGGAGTGAAAAAGAACCAGATGCTGAAACCTACATTTCAAGCACCAGCTAATACACCCCACCCCCCCCACCCCAGCCAATAATAATAATATAATAATAATTTCACTGAGGTAATAGTATCCTTGGTGGCGACAGTACGGACTACATTAATCTGCCATTTTACCTCAATGACCTTGGCTTTTACCCAAGTGACTGACCTGTGGCTGACCTTGCCCAGGCAATTCTGGAATCCACCAAAGCATATACCACATTTATTGTAATTTGGGTGGAAAAGCAATTATTGTTTGACTGTGACCTTTGCCAAAAGGAATTCTTGAAGAGCAGTTTTGAGATCAACGTTCACTGATATACCAAGTTTGGTAGAAATCAACAAAATGCCAGGGAGGAGTTGGTCAACAAACAGACATGCAGGGATGACCTAAGCCCCAGTGATTGACTTTTGATAACTTTGACCTTGCTGCCCAATTTAAGAACCCACCTCCATGTGTGTCAAGTGTAGTGCAAACTGGAGAGATAAACTGAAATTTTGACCATTGATCCCAATACCTTTGACTCAAATGATTGACTTGATAATTTTGATCTTGCTGGGCAATTCTGAAGCCTATTCCCATGTGATTTTGAAATCAAAACACAAACTGGGGCCAAAAATGGCAATGGGACACTGGCTTGATACAGAATGTAATTGTCAGGTTTTGGCCAGATTCAGGTTTCAATTCCATTTTTCCTCCTTTCTTTTCATCACCATCAGCTCCTGCTTTGTTTTATTAGTTGGTTATTTTCATCAGGTGGTTCTATGTTCCATTTTGCTTTGCCACTTTGTTTCTTTGTTACTTTCATACTTTGGCCATTGTTCAGTTCCATTCTAGTTTGTTCTGCCAGGTTGTTTTGATTATCATTTACCTATCATCTGTTTATTTTTGCTGTTCTCATTTCTGTTGTTTTCTGTTGTACTTTAATATCGGGCTTTGCTTTCTGTTAATTTGTCAGTTTCTGCTTAGTTTTGCTTTAGTACTGATTTTCTATTTTCTGATCAGTTCTCATATAGTTTTTCTCTTGTACTTATTATATCATGGTTCGCTTTTAGTCCTCAAGTTCATGCCTCAAGTCCTGTTCATAGTAGTATTCTATTCTGTTATTACATCTGTTCTCAGCTTTCCCTCATTCCCTTTTTATTAGGTTCACTAAAGACCCCTGCCATTATGTCTTCGTCTCTCACTTATATCTGATTATGTTCTGACTTCACATCACTGCATCTGCCTCGTGTCTTGTCTCTCACTTTGATTCAGTCTGTTTAGTGTTTCCATTCACTCACACTCTTGGCACCTGTTCTCGCATCTTGGTATCTGACATCACTCCACTTTGTGCAGTCCCTTCCCCAACATCTTGCCCATGTATACTCTTTGTCCACTAGCCACACCCCTTTCTGGATTGTTCTCACATGCACCTAGTTAACCCCTGCCTTATTTAAACACCTCCCAGCCAGTTTGTTGTCTTTGCATACATTCCAGCTTTCTCTATTCAGTCCTGATTTTTGCCTTGTCATGTACTGTGTTTTTTGCTCTGTTCTCCTTGACCATGCCACTTGCTTCCTCTCCAGTGACTTTGTTTGCTTGTGCCACTGAACCCTGCTCGTCCATAACTGCATATCTGCCTGACTCTTATTGTACCTCTGCTCGGCTGACTGATCACATGTGTACCGTACCAGAGCCTGGAATAAAGACCATGATTTCTCTCACACCTAAGCCTAGTCTGGGAGTCTGCTTTGCAGGTCCAGCCGCTTGGGGTGTCGGGC
The DNA here is from genome assembly GCF_902500255.1 of Thalassophryne amazonica. Taxonomy (NCBI): domain Eukaryota; kingdom Metazoa; phylum Chordata; class Actinopteri; order Batrachoidiformes; family Batrachoididae; genus Thalassophryne; species Thalassophryne amazonica. Next base: position 139,417,114 of record NC_047103.1, on the reverse strand, counting down.
AGCCACCTGCCCTGAAAGCAATCATGGTCATGAGCTAATTGGCTACACAATGTATTATATTTTCCAGACTATATGTCACATCTGGTTAAAATTACATCAGGAACAGGAAAAAGATGTCACAAAATTATAAAACAAATTTACTTTTAAAATGTGGTGCTTCATCCAACAAGAAGCAAAATTTATTTAAACTGAGAATTTATAACATAAAAACTGCATTAGCAAGCAGAAACTAATGGGCCAATTTATGAGGCACAAAAATCTGAGTAAAATACTTCCTGCCGCTAACATAAAACATCAATGATGAGCTTAATATCTGAGCAAAATGTAAACCAGCTTTATAAAACCACTATACATAAAAAAAAAAAAAAATACTTAGCCTTACCTTAGTCTGGCCTTCCTCCTTGTTGTACTTCTGGCTATCCAAAAAAGTAAATACAGGTCAAGTACAGAGTGATATGAAGGTTATCCTCTCTTTATTCAAGAGTGTTTGAGGGGTATTACCGCTCTCTATTCAAGAACACGATCTTTCAGTTTGAGAGCATGACTAATCGGCATGTCTTCCTTATTCACAGCTTTTTCTTCTCTTTTCAGCAGTTGACATCCATCTTAATTGTGTATTATTTGTACTTTCCACACCAAAGCTTAGGTCATACAGAGCTTGATCTAGATCAGTATATAGGAGTAGTTTGTCATGCATATAGACACTGCTGTCTTGTGGGTATAGACAATACTATATTTTTTGACATATTAAAAAAAGAAAAAGTGCAACACAGTTTGGAAAATATAGCAATTGTTATGGACAAGCTAAAATCACAAACACGAAATTACTTCTTTTTGCCACTAGACGCAGAAAACCTCTTTCGGTATCTAGTAGCAATGTGTCTAAGAGGATGCATGTGGAGATAAATGGATGCATGTTTACCTCATTAAATGTAAAGAAAGCCAGCTGCTAACCTTAGCCACACTGTCATCCGGTTGCACCTGCCTCCAAGGCACTGGTGGATCTAACCCCCCACCCTCTCCCTCCCTGCCTTGAGCTGCAACCAAAAATGAAATGGTTATGTTACAACTTGCCAGCCTAAAGTTTAACCCTCTGGGGTCCATGGTATAATTGACTATTTTGAATACTTTTGGTTTTACTTACATAATTTTCCTTAATAACTGTTTACTTTGCTTTGTTTGATGTGATTTTTTTTCAACACAACCTGTGCGACTTTACAGTTTCTTTCATTTTTACTTAATGTCACACAATGACCCAAAATTCATACAAAACAGAAAATCCAAATAGAAAAACATGTTTTTTTTTAACTGTGAAAACAGAAACATGTCTAACAAGCCATTTTTTATAAATTAGAATGCAAATATAAAATGTAAATTTCAAAAAACATGTTCAAATGTTGCAAACAACAAAGTTATATACAACAATTTACATTAAAATGCAGGAAATCCAACTATTTACAAAACAATAACATGCCACACAAATTATTTGTGCCACTCAAAAAACAATTCCTGTCCAACACAAAACAGAGTGCACACAGTCCTGACTCACAAGAGGAGTGTCACTCCTCCTGTTGTCCACCTGGAGGCAGTGCTGGCATGTTAGTCTGTCTTTGGTGGTGTTTGGTGGCACATTTGTAGGGCTAGTTCTGCTCTGAAGAATTTTTTTATGTATCATCCATTTCACTCACACACACACACACACACACACACACACACACACACACACACACACACACACACACACACACACACACACACACACACACACACAACCGCTTAGTCCAATTTAGGGTCCTGGGGGGCTGGAGCCTAACCCAGCAGTCATCGAGCGTGAGGCAGGGTACACCCAGGACAGGATGCCAGTCTGTCACAGGGCCAGAAACAAACACATTCACAACCACTCGCACATCTATGGACAATTTAAATATTCCAATCCACCTAACTAACCTGCATGTCTTTGGATGTGGGAGGAAACCAGAGCACCCGGAGGAAACCCACGCAAACATGGGGAGAACATGCAAACTCCACACAGAAAGGCCACAGGTGGGAATTGAACCCATGACCTACTTGCTGTGAGGCAACAGTGCAAACCGCTAAGCCACCGTGCTGCCATCATCCATTTTAACTTGTTTATAAAATTATAGCAATTCTTTGTTCCAAATCTCCAAAGTACATCCTTGAATTGCCTGAGATTGCAGGAAAATGCATCCTTAATTTAAAAATCTTCTGCGTGGCATGCTCCAGCACCCCACAATCAACCCCCCCATTCTAAGAAACCTAGATCTGCCCCTGCAACGCGATTTCTGATAAGGGGCTTGGTCTCACAGAATCCTGCTCATCGCTGTGTTCTAAATCAATACCATAATTAGTTTTTGTCCAGGGGGAAAACATGAACACTAAAGCATCAGGAAACAGAGCTCAGGTTGAAAAATACTGGCATACCCCTTTAAATTACTCGTCCTGCATTTTTGTTGTTTTATATGCCCAATGAATTATTTATCAGTAATCTGTAAGAGCTTTAAGAAAGGGACAAGTTCAACAAACTGTTCCAACATTGATGATTGCGAGGCAGCAGCTTTAGCAAATGCATACATCAAACAGGGAAGGTAGAGGGGCTGTAGCATTATCGGCAGGGAGCAAATATTCGCGGCCAACATCTGAGATGATATTCAATTAAGATGAAGGTCACCTTTTTTTAGTCAGGATGGCCTGGCCTAAAAAAAAAAAAAATCAGCTATTTAAAATGAGATCCTAATATCCACACATCAGTGAGCTTAGGACTTAACAGACCTCTCAGTACTGCCATGCTTGTCTTTTGATGGTGGACAAAGGTGTCAGAATTTCCCTGTTCTTCCAGCAGTCAGTGAAAAGATCCTCCCATAGTCACACAATACATAATCTTCAAGTATGATCAACATACTGTATGTCAGAACTAATCTAGTGATGAAATCCAAAGTTGTAGCTGAAAGCTGAACGTATACTGTACAGCACACCGAGCTTTGCCAGCTGGCACAACAGTAAAAGTCATCAGCTCACACTGCATCAAGATTATGACACAAGATTTTTCAGCAAACTGCCACCTGTTCTTATAAACAGCTGCATACAGATGTCCAAGTTGTAACGAACACATTTAAATGAATGTGCGAGCAAACTAGCACCTGTATGAAAGTTTGTCTGTTATTTTTTGTGCTTTTTTGCTTGATTCCCTGCACATTTAACAGCGTATGGTTTGTACAGTGGCAGCTGATGGTCTTGGCTGATGGAATTTTATAGCTTACATCATAAAATTTAACAATTTATTTATATATAAATTCAAATATGTAAAATGGTTATAACAGTCCCTAGTTGAAGAAACATTTCTCAATTTATATATCTATTACATACAGTATTTTATGATGACACAATTACATTATAACACAAGTATATTATTAATGTTTTAAAAAAAATCATAAAAAAATTCAAGGAGCACATAGAACCTTTATTATTAAACATACATAACAGAGCCTGACTGTTTCATGACATCGTCCTTTATTGTTCCATGCAAATGTTATGTTAAAGATTGGCCAGCAGATGGTGCCATATCTAATTTTATCAAAAGTTTCGAAACACTGAACCATTACTTCATATTGATTCAGTGGTTCAAAACGCTTCAGTTTCTCCTTCACTAATTTTCATCAAAAAATACATTAACAACCATTAATTATTACTACATCAGACTTAAAATCATGACTACTTTGATGTTCTGTTGCAAACCAGGATGCTAACATGCGATGACCTTTAAACGCTAACTTACTGAAGAACAAAGCGGAGAGTAACTCACCTGGATCTTCTCACACAATGTCTAATCCAGCACTTGATGCCTGCTTCTCTGTGAATGTTCCTGGCATCCAAATCACAAGTTTTGTCCATTTCTATCGACTTTGTGCAAATTTTGACTAATTTTGTATGGCTGTGGTACAAGTTTTTTTTTTTTTTTTTGGTAGCACTGATATCTATAACCCAGTCTCACGGCAAGTCATGATTCAGCAGCATGAAATATACATTAATCTATTGATTCGTGATATTGTGATGAAAAACGGCTTATTTTTGTCACGGCAGCACAAATTTATTCTAATTCATTCCATGATGGCTGCACAAAATTAAAAGTGAAGTGGGGGGTTAGGTGGGTATGGTTAGAGTTGGTGGTAGGAGTAGGGTTAGTAATAGTGAGTTTAAAAAAGTCACAAAAATTTGACTCATTTTGTGATGGGTGCACGAAAGAAACAAACAAAAAAAACAAAACAAAACAAAACAAACAAACAAAAAAACATGAGACTGGGCTGGATATCTAATGTGTGCCTTTATAGCTCATGCAAAAAACACTTTGGCATAAATTTAAAATGCATAAATACACAAAAATGTGCAAATGAATTCCCACATGCTTAGATCTCAAAATAGCTGTCAAAACGGGATTCAGCCTTTTGACTGATTGTCCAATCATGTGGAGGTTCAGCATCCAGGCCCACCTACAGCTACATTTCACCCCAGAGATGCTGAGCATCCGGGGCGGGACAAAATTGTGTCATTTATTAGAGGTGGGCAATACCGGGAATTTTGGTAATTTTGGTATTGATATTAGGATATTATTGATCTGCCCACCTCTATCATTTATCCAGTGCTCGGCTTCTACAGGCAAATGCAATGACCACATACCGTTAAAGATGAGAAGTTAACAAAATAGAGTCAGTCAATTTGTGATAAGTAGCTGATTCTGAACAAACTCTTCTTCAAGACGAATGTGTTCAAATGCATTTGTAATCAATGACATGTTAACAAACCATTTAATTGTTTGGCTTTTTAGGGGAAGCTGAGCTTCCCTGGCAGTCTTAGAGAAATTGCATCTGGGTGTGTATAACAAAAATGTCCATCGCAGCCAAAATTGAATTTCATGAAAAAGTTCAATATTGTGGTCAGTTATTTCAGTAAGTGAAATTTTTACATATTCGACTCATTACATATAAACTAAAATCTTTCCAGCATTTATTTTTATTTTAATTTCAGCTCCAAAAAAATAAAGAAAAATAACATTAAAAAATATTAGAATATTTAACTTCAAGAATGACTAATTCCCTATATATGCAGTAGATCACTAGCAATCTCTCAGTCTGCTTCAGTACACACAACCACAGTAATGGGGAAGACAACTTGACAGTTGTCCAGAAGACACTCATTGACACCCGCCTCATGGAGGGTAAGCCACAGAAGGTCATTGGTCAAAGTGCTGGCTGTTCTCAGAGTGCTGTACCAATGCATATTCATGGAAAGTTGACTGGAAGGGGAAAGGTGTGGTCGGAAAACAGGTACAAGCAACAGGGATGAACTGCAACCTTGATGAGACTGATTCAAGAACTTGAGGTAGCTTCACAAGGAACTGACTAAGGCGGGAATCAGTGCATCAAACACCACCATGCCAGACTATACAGGAAATACACAACAAATGTTGTATTCTTACTGTCAAGCCACTCCTGAACCAATGTCAGAAGTGTCTTAGCTGGACTAAAGATCAAAGAACTGGACCATAGCTGAGTCGTCCAAAGGCCTCTTTTTGACCGAAAGTAAATTTTGCATTTGCTTTGGAAATCAAGATCAAAGAGTCTTGAGGTAGACTGGAGAGCCACAGAATCCAAGTACCTTATGGATTCTCTGTGTGAAATTTTGCGATACATTTTCTTTTTTTTTTCTTAGATGTAGGCCATAATTATCAAAATAAAAATGAAGAAAAGACACTCAATGTATAATCTTCAGATATAATCAACATACTCTATGTCAGATCTAATCCAGAAATTAAATCAAAAGTTGTACCTGAAATCTGAAGCTGTACCGTACACCACACTGAGCCTTGCCAGCTGACAGGACAGTAAAAGACATCAGCTCACGTTGCATCAAGATTACATCACAAGATTTGTTGACAAACCGCCACCTGTTCTTATAGACAGCTGAACGGAGATGTCCAGGCTGTAACATAAAAATAAATGTGTGAGAAAACTAGCAGTCGTATGCCAGAACACAGAACTGAAAACTCACCCTCTGCACTTTTAACATTTTAACAGCATAGGATATCGATTTTGTCGGCCATCAACAGTCACACACGTCATATTAACATAATCTTAATAAATAATCGTACAGCCCACACCCATAAATTTGGTATCTCAGGAGAGTTTTATATCTACAAAAGTGTATTTTGTGAGAAATACAATTCCTCAAAAGGGAGATGAAGCTAATCATAAGGATATTATTGATAGTAGGTGTGGGCATCAACCTTCTTGCATGGGTTCCCTTTGGGATTGAAAGACCTCAGCACTTATAATTTTAAGAGAGACACAATGACAACAATTTTTGGAACACTTTGCACCTCTGCAAATACAATCTTTGCTTTGACCCTGCAGAATAAATTAAGTTATCCATCATCACAGCTGATATAACTAGGAGTTTCTCCCAAATTCCAAACCAGACCTGCTTCTGTGGGCATAAGTCATGAGGAAAAAAAAAAAAAGGAATCTCACAGTTTCCAGTGGATGCAGTCTTTTATTTTCATAAAATGTCACCAAAGCATCCAACTGAAGCAGGAAATGATTCAGGTGTTTTAAGATGCCAAGAACAATAAGATGCCACACAAATTATTTGTGTCACTCAAAAACAATTCCTGTCCAACACAAGACAGAGTGCACACAGTCCTGGCCCACAGGAGGACTGTCACTCCTGTTGTTCACCCGGAGGCAGTGTTGGCATTTTAGTCTGTCTTTTATGGAGTTAAAATTGTCTCATTAATATTTGTAAATGCATGCAGGGTGATCTACAAATAATCATTGATTTGCAAATGTGTTCAGATATCCGCAAATGCAAATTTCATATTTGTAACTTGTAAATTGGTATTTGCAAATAATGGTGTATTTGCAAATATAAAACTTAATTTGTAAAAAAAAAAAAATTACATTTGTAAAACTGGAAATTGTATTTGTGAATTGAGTTTCAGCATTTGTGGATCGCTTTCCTCTGCGACGTCATTTTGAGACATTCTTTTCACGAACACAGATCCACAAACAAATGCCGATGGATTCACAAATGCACACTGGCACTAGATGGCAGTGTGGTTCCATTAATTGATGTGGCAAGCTCAATCCGCGGATTTCATCATGGGAAAGGGGGCCGCTGCTTCCTACTGGCGAGCCATAGGGCCACCATCTTAGAAGGGGCACCCGCTCCGCTCAGTGTCATCTATTTGACAGGCGCAATGAAGTGTCAGTGCGTTTAATCAATCATAACTTGCTGTATACAAAATGGATTTTCACAATTTTTTTTTTGTTTCAAATGCATGCAATGCATGTAGCCATGAGGCAGGGCACATGGTTCAATGTATGTAATTTTAATATTTATAGTGGGTTAAAAGTAATATATTCTGATATACCTATAGGGTGCATTGCCTTAATTTTTTGCATTTCAGAATATTGAAGTAAATTGTGATATGAATTCAATTGACTATATATACACTCAATAACATTTTTGTAATCCTTACTTTGTTTTCTAATCAAATAAAAAAAGAAAATGTAGACCTCACACTCCAGAATGAAATACTTAGACCATTTATAGTAAGAGTGCCAACATTTCTCAGACAACCCATTCGGCATTGTCCTAAAGTGGGAAATGTATTTAGTATTATAGACAAATCATTCAAACTCACATGCAATGAAGATAGAGAGATAGACAGACAGACATATACACACACACACACACACACACACACACACACACACACACACACACACACACACACACACACACATACATACATACATACATATATATATATATATATATATATATATATATATATATATAGCACATTTTTAACACTAAAGCCCACACCTACTCTTTGGAGGTAAACCGGGAAGCTGAAGATGGATGGAATAACACCATCCCGCAGTCAGACAATCTGACCTGTCCTGTCGAAATCATCATTCTTAAAGTGTTCACTGCACAACACAGAAGAATCATTTGCAGTGAATCCTTCTCTCCTTACTGCTACTTCCCATGTCTTCCGGACATCTTTGTCTTTGGGAAACCTTCAAAACAAAAATGGCCAATTTTGGAGAGCCTACAAAAAACACTGTAGAAATGTTTACTTATTTACTTCCTCCTACTTTCTTCAACAAAACTCCTATTTTAATGCATATCTACAGATAATGAACCAAAGCTGCTGAAAATTGTGAGTAAACTTGTTTTGCAAACTATTCTACAATCAGATATTCTGTTTTCAGGATTTTTAAGGATGTAAGTGGCTGGGTTTGAGACACGAGAGGTAACATATACTGTTTTAGAGTGAAATAATTAGCTACATGTGAATAATGCAGTCTCTGCCACCTGTGTAAAATTAGCTGATCATTGTTATACCAGTAATATTTATTTTATTTCGACAGGAGCATTATTTCGTCAGTTGTAATATAGCTGTTATGTCTCAGTTAGCCTCCGGCACTAAACTATAGTTACTTACTGTACAACATTGTACAGTAAGTAATATTCTATTCACAAAATACAATAATAATGTTCAATCTTACTTGTGAAAAGTAATCCCCCCATCCCTGCTGCCAATAGTCCACCTATGTGAATAAAAATAGGCCGCACAGTGGGCAGGCATCTTCTGTGACTTTGTGGACTTGTTTTGTTTACAATAGGACTAATTGGTAGGACTCCCCTTCCAAGATGGCGGCCGCATTTCTTGCGCCACAGCAACCAATGCGGGGTCTATTCATATATATGCCTGTGCTAACACCCCCGCCACTGCCATCTAGTGGATAGCCAGTGTACATTTGTGAATCCGTCGGCATTTGTTTGTGGATCTGTGTTCGCGAAAAGAATGTCTCAAAATGACGTCGCAGAGGAAAGCGATCCACAAATGCTGAAACTCAATTCACAAATACAATTTCCAGTTTTACAAATGTATTTTTTTTTTTTTTTACAAATTAAGTTTTATATTTGCAAATACATTATTTGCAAAGACCAATTTACAAGTTACAAATATGAAATTTGCATTTGTGGATATCTGAACACATTTGCAAATCAATGATTATTTGTAGATCACCCTGCATGCATTTACAAATATTAATGAGACAATTTTAACATAGTCTTTGGTGGTGATTGGTGGCACATGAGTGGGGCTAGCTCTGCACTGGCAAATTCATTTTTTTTATGTACAACCCCAATTCCAATGAAGTTGGGATGTTGTTTAAAATGAAAATAAAAACAGAATACGATTTAAAAATCCTCTTCAACCTATATTTAATTGAATACACCACAAAGACAAGATATTCAAACTGACAGACTTTGTTGTTTTTGTGCAAATATTTGCTCCTTTTTTATACTCATCATTTTTTTTCATTATAACATAACAAAACACATTTAAAAGAACAATATCACAACAAAACAAAGTGGCATGTGACAACATATTACTTATTCACATAGAAATCTTAGATAGATCGTAGATTTCTTCTTCGAAGTTTAAATTCTGTCCATTTTTTCCACAGCTCTTCAAATATTGGTAGCTGTAGTCTTATGATATGTGTAAGTTTTTCCATATTATAAATGTCATCCACTATTTCTCTCCAATTGTCTGAGGTGGGAGCGGTGGCCTTGTACCACTTTCATGTAATTGCTTTTTTATGGCTGCCAAAAGAATCTTCACCAAGTCTCGGTCTTTAATTGGGATTGCAATATCTGTTAAATATCCTAATTACAATACTGTACATGTTTTGGGTAGCTCATATCCAAGTATGTATTTTAATTCTTTCCAAACATTATTCCAGTAACTTGTCAACTTAATACAATGCCAAAATATATGTGTGTGATTAACATCCTGCTTTCCACACAATCTCCAGCAAGGTTGATGTGCCGACAATGAAGTCTTCTTTATCTTTGGAGTAATGAAAAAAATGTACAATATTTTTCCAACAGAACATTTTCCACATTTTAGAACTCGATGTGTCATGTTACATTTCACAGATGTCATACCACATCTCATCACTTATTTCCATCTTTAGTTCTTTCTTTCCATTTATCTCTTATGTATAATGTTGAAGTTTTACTTTTGCCTACCAAGCCTTGATACAATTTTGAAATTACTTTTCCAGACATATTATTGTATGCATTACTTAAAACTTCTGTAATTGTATTTATTTCCCCTGTGAGACCTGGTCTTATTTCCTTGTGATAATAGTCCCGAATCTGAACATCCATATAAAAGTCTTGTTTGTCCAAGTCAAATTCTCTTTGTAGAGTCTGAAAGGTCTTAATTTCCCCTCTTTTGATTAATTTACTAAACATAGTCAGTCCTCTGTTTGACCATTCCTTAAATTTTGAGTTCATAATTCCTGGTTTGAAGTTTGTATTGTATGCCAACCAAATAAAGATCTTAATTTTGCTCGCCATCTTAGTGAATGTAAATATTTGTCATTTTCTTTAAACATTTTCTTATTGGTTATCATGGCTCTTATACCCCCCCGTATCTAATTCTATTTCCTTCCATTTAGTAGAACAGTCAATGGTACACCAGCAAATCAAGGGTTTCATCTGTGCGGCATAGTAATAATTCTGAAGGTTTGGCAGTGCCAATCCTCCTTCTTTCTTTGGTATTTGAAGTGTTGCATATTTGATTCTTGGTCTTCTCCCATTCCAAATAAATCTTGAGATTTTTTTATCCCACTGCACAAATTGTGTGGTAGGTACTGGCACTGGCAAACATTGGAACAGATACAAAATTCTAGGTAATACATTCATCTTAATTATATTGATTCTTGCATTCATATCAAGTAACAATATTTCCCACTTCTCCATATCTTTGTATATTTTCTGATTAAGGGGAATGTAATTTGTTTTATACAGATTGATTAGGTTGCTTGTAATTGTTATACCCAGATAACTGATTGATTCTTTCACCCACTTAAAGTTGTATTGTTTAATCATATCTGTTGATGGACTATAATTGAGAGACAAAACTTGAGTCTTCATTATATTCAATTTGTACCCTGACAGGTGACCATAAAAGTTTTAAAAGGTTCATCAATTTAGGGAGACATGTTTCTGGTCGTTTTAGGTATATTAAGACTTTGTCTGTGAATAATCCAATTTTATGTTCAGTTTCTCAGATTTTTAACTCCTTTGATTACCTCGGCCTGCCTTATTGCTTGGGCCAAGGGTTCAATAAATATAGCAAATAGAGTAGGGGAGAGGCAACAGCCTTGTCTTGTGGACCTTTCAAGTTTGAACCAATTTGAAAGACTACCATTTATCTTAGTTATTGCCTTAGGATTCTGGTAACATGTTTTGATAAATGTGACGGATTGTGAATTTAAACCAAATTTCTCAAGACAAATATACGGAAATCTCCAACTAATGCTGTCAAAAGCCTTTTCGGTGTCTAAACTTAATAATATTGCACTATCCTCTTTTTTCTGGATTTCTTCAATTACATGTAAGGTCCTCCTAATATTGTCATGGGTCTGCCACCCATTAATAAAGCCAGATTGAGCTTTGTCTATTCTTTGTCTGATATAAAAGGTTTGGAATCTATTAGATATGATTGATAAATATATTTTCTAATTGCAATTTAGTATTGATATTGGTCTATAGTTATCACAGTATTCTCAGTATTGCCTTCCTTGGGTATGACAGTGATTATGGCCTCGTTCCATGATGGAGGAAGTTTTCCATTCTTTAGTGTCTGATTAAATGATACTAGCAACATTGGATTAAGTTCTTTTTTGAAGGTCCTATACCATTCTACGGGAAATCTGTCAGTCCCCGGAGCTTTATTAGGTTTCATTCCAGTGGTGGGCACAGATAACCAAAAAATTAACTTCGATAACAGATAATCAGATAACTGAAAAGTTATCTTCGATAAAGATAAAACAATAAACCACCCAAAAATGTATCAGAAGTTACAGATAACCGATAACAGATAAATTCCAATATTATCTCGGGCACACTTATAACTACTGCTAAAACAAATTTAATAGCTTCTAATAATATTAAAAATAACAACAGACCCATACAATAAGACCACACTTTTTTCTTTCAACAGTGTGCCCCTGCTGGAAGCTCTTGTTTACTAGTGTTCTGAGCATAGAGGCACCCCGAGACCCAAACAATAAAACCACACTTTTTTCTTTCAACATTCCACCCCTGCTGGAAGATCTTGTTTATTAGAGCCCTCCCAACACAGCAACACCCTAAGAACAACCATAAACCAAGCTCTCTACCAATGACAAAGCTCCTGTCATGCGGAGGTCTTGAAAAATAAAGTCATATTGAGTTATGGTGTTGATTTATAAATAACATTAATACCGATAGAATAACTCCATTAATGTCAATTCTGTCATTTGTACAAAGTTAAAATATAACATATATCTTTTAATGTTGAATAATGCACTAATTCTGACGTTTTGTAACAAAGAGACAGATCGCAAAGGATTCTGGGTAAACGTGCCTCTGCTAAACACTGATTGGTTCAGTCATTCATTATGTAAACCAACACATTAATGTGACGTCTGTCGTGTGTTGGTGTTTTAATGTGCTTTTGTAAAATATTCCATTTTTTTATTTGTAAAAACAGGCATTTTTACGGAGCCCTGGAAGTGTCATCGCAAAATGTTTTGCATGTGGAGAGAATGTGCGCATGTTTGCGCACATTCTCTCCACATTCTCTCTTTACAACATTCATTTGATGTTGTAAAACATGCTTTACAGTGTGCGAGATGATTTTTCATGCAGGAATTTTTTGGACCAAGTTTCAGGTTAATCGTGCATCCTGCATCGTGTAGTGTTCATTGAGTATCAAGCTGTGGTCAACATCTGACGACCACCTCCTGATCGCCGATTGTATCGTCGAATGAGAATCAAACCTGTTTGATATATTATTGTGGTCGGCCGTCATGAGGTTATCCTGCTGCTGAAAGCTACAAGCAGCATCCAACCATTCACACTGTGCCTGTGCAAACACTGCAGAGCTGTCTTGTAATAATGTTGTTATTATTATTATTATTATTATTATTATTATTTTGCAGCTTTGTTCTTAAACTTCATTTGTAAAAAAAAAAAGCCATTTGCAAAGCAAAAAAGTTGATTTGACAATCATCTGACATAACCGGGGTCAAAATAAATAGAACACTGCCATCTATTGGTGTCCAGACACTGCCATGAACACTACTGGCCAGTAGATGCTAAATGGCAGTAGAGGCTTTCAAAACAAATTCTAGATAATCCCTGTCTGCTCACATTTAAAATGTGTGGAATTTAACAAATGCAATTTAAAAAATCATCTATAAACGCAGAGAATATATTCAAGAGAGTTTTCGGCACTAGAGTTTAATGCTGTTGTCCGTGGAGCCTGAACAGAGTGTCTGAAATGCATTTGTCCTGTCGTGACGTACTGAGATTACATCATCCTACCCAAAATGCACTGCGGGGCAGAGCATGTGCTCACAAAACCTTACAAATTAGCACATTACTTTAAAACTAAAACATATATCTGATATTTTTACTTTATGAAACTTCAGACATGACAGTAATTTTAAATAACTTGTCCAAAATTAGTTTGGTTAAAATTTGAACCATAAGTTAAAAATGTATGCCTCTGGATGACTTAGGTCATATTGCCCGCATATTGGTATAGTGTTAAAGGAAATGTTTTGTTTTTTTTCTTTTTTTTTTCTGGGGCTGTTTTTCCTTTGTTTGCACAGGATTGAGGCTTTTTATACAAGCAGTTCTTTTCTGTTTGCAAAAGTTATAACTATGTGTCTGTTACAAAACTTTTAACAGGTGGGTGCTAAACTAATTTTAAAAATGCTTGTCACTGTTAATCTTTTTTATTTTGTTTATTGGTTTAAAAGTTATTAGCCAAAAATTAATCGAAAGATAATTGGTCTGATAATGGTTTTTAAAGTTATCTAAAAAGATAATCGGATACTGAAAACATTATCTTCAATAATTATCTGTTATCAGATTATCGGAAGTGTGCCCACCACTGTTTCATTCTTTTAACTGCATCTTCTAATTCTTTCTGTGTAATCTCAGAACAAATTTTAGTATTGTGAATTTCCTATACTTGGAAGATCTAATGAATTTAGAAATGTTTTAATTGTCTCGTCATCAGCAGCTCTAGGTTGTTTATATAGATTTGTATAGTATTCTTCAAATGCCCTCTCAGTCTCTTCTGGATTAAACTTTAATGATTTTGATATAGGGTCTCTAATTTTTAAAATTGTATTGAGCTGTTGTTTGTTTCTTTATTGCCTCACTAGTGATTTAGTTGCTTTCGGGCCTCCTTCATTATAAGTCTGTTTTAGAAATCTAATTTTTTTCCACTTCCATTGTTAGTATATTATCAATCTTAGTTCTTACTTCCTTGATTTTTATCAATGTATTTGTGTCGTTTGTCTTCGTATGCAGTTCTTCGAGTTTTTGCAGCTCCTTTGCAGTTTCTTGGTACTCCTTTAGTTTTGTTTTTTTACTATATGAAGCTATTGATATTAGTTTACCCCGTATTACTGCCTTCATAGCATCCCACAATATTGTAGGATCTATTCCTCCCTGGTCATTTTCGTTTATATATATTTCAATGTCTTTTCTTATTTTTTCCACAATTTTTTTTTTTTTTTTTAATCATTTAGCAATCCAATGTTCAATCTCCAGTTTGTAATCTTGGTTCTCCTATTTAAGTTTACAGTCAGGTGTAGTGAGCAATGGTCAGACAGGTCAGCTGTGCCTATCTTGCATTCTACTATTCTGAATCTATCTTCATTATTCATTAAGAAATAGTCTATTCTCGTGTAGATCGAATGTGGGGCTGAATAAAATGTGTAGTCCTTTTTCAATGGATGGGACTCCCTCCAGACATCCATTATTCGCAATTCTTTCAAACATGTATTTATGAAGCGGGCTATATTGGTTTTACTGCCTCTTGTCTTGTTAGTAGTGTCCAAAGAGTGATTCATAACAATATTTAAATCACCTCCACTAATTAATATCCCATCTGACTCCTGAGTAATGATATCAAATACTAATTTATAAAAAGATTTATCTGACTCTGGGCGGGCATATATGTTTAATAATGTAACCAGTTCTTCCTCTAACTTCCCTTTAATCATAATATATCTGCCTTCCTTATATTTTGCTTCTTTTATACATTCAAATTTGATATTATTAAGATTAAGATTGTAACTCCCCTTTTAATACTTTCTTTAAATGAACTAAAAAAAAGTATTTTTATAACCCATAGTTTTTAATTTTTCATGTTCTTTGTCTATGAGATGTGTTTCTTACAAGTAGATTACTTCAGCTTTTTCTTTTTTAAACTTACTGAGAGCCTTTTTTCTTTATATTGGATTATTCAATCCATTTACGTTAAGTGATATTATATTCAAAGGATTAAGTTGCATCTTTAACAAAAAAAGACTGTCACACTGCCACGAAGAACACATTTAACAATAAGAACTATAACCTTAAAAGAACAGTTGTGAACCTGTATCCGGTAAATCTGAGGACCTTTAACTGGTCCCAATGTCCTGTTGGTGGTGGAGAGGTAAAGCCTCCTTGAGAAGGAGGGCCCCTCTGTAGTGGTGGAGATGGACTCACGAATGAGTCTCTCCTTCATTCTACAACCCCTGGAAAAATTATGGAATCACCGGCCTCGGAGGATATTCATTCAGTTGTTTAATTTTGTAGAAAAAAAGCAGATCACAGACATGACACAAAACTAAAGTCATTTCATATGGCAACTATCTGGCTTTAAGAAACACTATAAGAAATCAGGAAAAAAAATTGTGGCAGTCAGTAACGGTTACTTTTTTAGACCAAGCAGAGGGAAAAAAAATATGGACTCACTCAACTCTGAGGAATAAATGATGGAATCACCCTGTAAATTTTCATCCCCAAAGCTAACACCTGCATCAAATCAGATCTGCTCATTAGTCTGCATCTAAAAAGGAGTGATCACACCTTGGAGAGCTGTAGCACCAAATGGACTGACATGAATCATGGCTCCAACACGAGAGATGTCAATTGAAACAAAGGAGAGGATTATCAAACTCTTAAAAAGAGGGTAAATCATCACGCAATGTTGCAAAATATGTTGGTTGTTCACAGTCAGTTGTGTCTAAACTCTGGACCAAATACAAACAACATGGGAAGGTTGTTAAAGGCAAACATACTGATAGACCAAGGAAGACATCAAAGCGTCAAGACAGAAAACTTAAAGCAATATGTCTCAAAAATCGAAAATGCACAACAACAAAAATGAGGAACGAATGGGAGGAAACTGGAGTCAATGTCTGTGACCGAACTGTAAGAAACTGCATAAAGGAAATGGGATTTACATACAGAAAAGCTAAATGAAAGCCATCATTAACACCTAAATGGGCTAAGGAAAAGCAATCGTGGACTGTGGATGACTGGATGAAAGTCATATTCAGTGATGAATCTCGAATCTGCATTGGACAAGGTGATGATGCTGGAACTTTTGTTTGGTGCCGTTCCAATGAGATTTATAAAGATGACTGCCTGAAGAGAACATGTAAATTTCCACAGTCATTGATGATATGGGGCTGCATGTCAGGTAAAGGCATTGGGGAGATGGCTGTCATTACATCATCAATAAATGCACAAGTTTACGTTGATATTTTGGACACTTTTCTTATCCCATCAATTGGAAGGATGTTTGGGGATGATGAAATCATTTCTCAAGATGATAATGCATCTTGCCATAGAGCAAAAACTGTGAAAACATTCCTTGCAAAAAGACACATAGGGTCAATGTCATGGCCTGCAAATAGTCCGGATCTTAATCCAATTGAAAATCTTTGGTGGAAGTTGAAGAAAATAGTCCATGACAAGGCTCCAACCTGCAAAGCTGATCTGGCAACAGCAATCAGAGAAAGTTGGAGCCAGATTGATGAAGAGTACTGTTTGTCACTCATTAAGTCCATGCCTCAGAGACTGCAAGCTGTTATAAAAGCCAGAGGTGGTGCAACAAAATACTAGTGATGTGTTGGAGCGTTCTTTTGTTTTTGATGATTCCATAATTTTTTCCTCAGAATTGAGTGATTCCATATTTTTTTCCCTCTGCTTGGTCTAAAAAAGTAACCGTTACTGACTGTCACAATTTTTTTTTTCCTGATTTCTTATAGTTTCTTAAAGCCAGAGAGTTGCCATTTGAAATGACTTTAGTTTTGTGTCATGTCTGTGATCTGCTTTTTTCTACAAAATTAAATAACTGAATGAACATCCTCCGAGGCCGGTGATTCCATAATTTTGCCAGGGGTTGTACACTAGTCCAACAGTTTTCGATTGTCTCGCCAAAATTGTGCATTAAGGACGACAATTTAGCTCGGGAGGTAGGTTGTAGCTAATCCAAAATATCTATCCAATATAAATAAAAATATACTCAACAAAAATATAAATGCAACACTTTTGGTTTTGCTCCCATTTTGTATGAGATGAACTCAAAGATCTAAAACTTTTTCCACATACACAATATCACCATTTCCCTCAAATATTGTTCACAAACCAGTCTAAATCTGTGATAGTGAGCACTTCTCCTTTGCTGAGATAATCCATCCCACCTCACAGGTGTGCCATACCAAGATGCTGATTAGACACCATGATTAGTGCACAGGTGTGCCTTAGACTGCCCACAATAAAAGGCCACTCTGAAAGGTGCAGTTTTGTTTTATTGGGGGGGATACCAGTCAGTATCTGGTGTGACCACCATTTGCCTCATGCAGTGCAACTCTCCTTCGCATCATCCGTGAAGAGAACACCTCTCCAACGTGCCAAACGCCAGTGAATGTGAGCATTTGCCCACTCAAGTCGGTTACGACGACGAACTGGAGTCAGGTCGAGACACCGATGAGGACGACGAGCATGCAGATGAGCTTCCCTGAGACGGTTTCTGACAGTTTGTGCAGAAATTCTTTGGTTATGCAAACCGATTGTTTCAGCAGCTGTCCGAGTGGCTGGTCTCAGATGATCTTGGAGGTGAACATGCTGGATGTGGAGGTCCTGGGCTGGTGTGGTTACACGTGGTCTGCGGTTGTGAGGCTGGTTGGATGTACTGTCAAATTCTCTGAAACGACTTTGGAGACGGCTTATGGTAGAGACATGAACATTCAATACACGAGCAACAGCTCTGGTTGACATTCCTGCTGTCAGCATGCCAACTGCACGCTCCCTCAAATCTTGCGACATCTGTGGCATTGTGCTGTGTGATAAAACTGCACCTTTCAGAGTGGCCTTTTATTGTGGACAGTCTAAGGCACAGCTGTGCACTAATCATGGTGTCTAATCAGCATCTTGGTATGGCACACCTGTGAGGTGGGATGTATTATCTCAGCAAAGGAGAAGTGCTCACTATCACAGATTTAGACTGGTTTGTGAACAATATTTGAGAGAAATGGTGATATTGTGTATGTGGAAAAAGCTTTCGATCTTTGAGTTCATCTCATACAAAATGGGAGCAAAACCAAAAGTGTTGCGTTTATATTTTTGTTGAGTGTAGATTTAATTGTTTGCCCATATGACAATTTGTATTGGGTTAATGATTTTCAAGTAAAGGCAAAAAAAAAAACCACATCAAAATTGATATAGAATAATAATAATGTTTACTCCCAAACTTAAAACTCTACTTATGCTGTAACCTCGTATTAAACATATATTTTTGTATTTTAGTCAGTGATACCTGTGCTGACAATGTCTGCTTATAACTACCTCCCTTTGTTTTGCCTCATCTTCGAAACTCCTGAAGCCTCTCTTTTGCTCTCTGACTGGCTCCTCTCCTCACAGATGACTCCTGGTTCCTCTCCCATGGAAACACTTCTTTGATCCCATTGTTGAATGCCTCCTCTTGTTCTTCTCCCATCTCCACGTAAAGTCCTCTCTCCCTCATCTCTTTTCCTGCCTCCTGTGGGCTGCCATAGGTTTTTGGCCCGTCTTGCCAATGGATTCTGATTCTTGTCAGTGGTGTTTGGAATTTAATACCATGTGCCTTCAGTACCTTTTTGATGCCACTGTATGTTTAACGTTTTTTAACTACCTCGCTGGAGTAGTCGTGGTCAAAAAACAGTGGTTTATCGTTCACTTGTATTTGTTTCTTCCAAGCTTTCTTAGGAAGGGACTGTTCAGTATCAAATTCAAAAAAATTCACAATGATTGACCTAGGTGTTGCTCCAGGTCCAGGGCATCCAGCTATTGCCCTGTGTGCTTGTTGAATTGAGAGACGGGTCTCAGCTGGTAGCTCCAATTCCCTCTGCAGCATGTTCTCCACATAGTGGGGGACTGAGTCCCCCTCCGGTACCTGAAGATTCGGATATTATTTCTCCTTGATCTTCCTTCCAAGTCACTTAACTTCTCTGTCTTATCCCGTTGCACTTCCAAAGCAGAGAGGAGGACTCGTTTTGACTCAATACTCAATTCTTCCAGTTCTATTCGCTTTTGCGCCTCTTACAAAGCTTGTTTCTGCTCTGAAAGTTCTTTCATGCTTTCCGATGTCTGGTCGACCTGCTCTTTAAACGTACTGAATTCCTGGTTTAAGTCTGACTTAATTTTTGAGTGTCGCAAAGTCACTTTTCATTTGTTGTTTAAGCTCTCATATTTCTTTTGTTATGCTATACAGCCCATCCTGCCATGTAATAGCTGTTAGCTTAGCTCCCATAGCATTAGCGTTAGCTTGTCCTCTCGAGTGGTACTTTCTTCCTCCATTTCTGAATCATTTTTGGCTTTGTTTTGAGGTCTCTGTTTTTGTCGTCTTCCTCTTTTTTGTTCCCTGCTCATCCCCACTTGTCCTTCAATGTTGAATTTCGAGTTGTCTCAGTTTTGGGGATGAGTTTGTGATTTCCTGGTGAGAGCTCTGAGTTAGGCGTCCATTTTGCTTAACCGGAAACCACCATATTTGCTCATTTTGAAATGGATGCCTGTAACACATTTCAAAAAAAGTTGGGACAGGGCAACAAAAGACTGGGAAAGTTGATGAATGCTCAAAGAACACAGAATTGGAAACAGGTGAGTGTCATGATTGGGTATAAAAAGAGCATTCCCAAAAGGCACAAGAAAAGATGGGGTGAGGATCACCACTTTGTGAACAACTGTGTGAAAAAAATAGTCCAACAGTTTAAGAACAATGTTTCTCAATGTTCAATTGAAAGGAATTTAGGGATTCCATCATCTTCAGTCCATAATATAATCAGAAGATTCTGAGAATCTGGAGAACTTTCAACACATAAGCGGCAAGGCCGAAAACCAACATTGAATGCCCGTGACCTTCGATCCCTCAGGTGGCACTACATTAAAAACCGACATCATTGTGTAAAGGATCTTACCGCGTGGGCTGAGGAACACTTCAGAAAACCATTGTCAGTTAACACAGTTCGTTGCTACGTCTACAAGTGCAAGTTAAAACTCTACCATGCAAAGCAAAAGCCATACATCAACAACATCCAGAAATGCTGCCACCTTCTCTGGGCCTGAGCTCATTTGAAATGGACAGACGCAAAGTGGAAAAGTGTGCTGTGGTTCGATGAGTCCACATTTCAAATTGTTTTTGGAAATCATGGATGTTGTGTCCTCCGGACAAAAGAGGAAAAAGACCCTCCAGATTGTTACCAGTGCAAAGTTCAAAAGCCAGTATCTGTGATGGTATGGGGGTCTGTTAATGCCCATGGCATGGGCAACTTACACATCTGTGATGGCACGATCAATGCTGAAAGGTACGTCCAGGTTTTGGAGCAACACGTGCTGCTGTCCAAGCAATGTCTTTTTCAGGGACGTCCCTGCTTATTTCAGCAAGACAATGCCAAGCCACATTCTGCACGTGTTACAACAGTGTGGCTTCAGAGTGAAAGAGTGCGGGTACTATACTGGCCTGCCTGCAGTCCAGACCTGTCACCCATTGAAAATGTGTGGCGCATTATGAAGCGCAAAATACGACAATGAAGACCCTGGACTGTTGAACAACTGAAGTCGTACATCAAGCAAGAATGGAAAAGAATTCCACTGACAAAGCTTCAGCAATTAGTGTTCTCAGTTCCCAAACGCTTATTGAGTGTCGTTAGAAGGAAAGATGATATAACACAGTGGTAAACATACCACTGTCCCAGCTTTTTTTAAATGTGTTGCAGGCATCCATTTCAAAATGAGCAAATATTTGCACAAAAACAATAAAGTTTATCAGTTTGAACATTAAATATCTTGTCTTTGTGGTTTATTCAAATGAATATAGGTTGAAGAAGATTTACAAATCATTGTATTGTTTTTATTTACATTTTACACAATGTCCCAACTTCATTGAAACTGGGGTTGTATCATCCCTCTCAAGTTGTAAATAAAATTACAGCAATTAACTGTCCCATATCTCCTAAATACATCCTTGAATTGTCTGAGATTGTAGGAAAATGCACCCTTAATTTAAAAATTTTCCACATGGCATGTCCCTGCATCCCACTTGTCAACCCCCCAAAGAAACCTAGATCTGCTCCTGCAGCGTGATTTCTGATATGGTGCTTGGTCTTGAGAGAATTTCATGTTTATAAAAGTGTATATTGTGAGAAATCCAATTCCTCAAAAGGGAGATGAAGCTGATCACAAGGATGTACTTGATAGTAGGTGCAGGCATCAATTTTCTTGCATGGGTTCCCTTTGGGATTGAAAGACCTCAGCACTTACAATTTTTAGAGAGACACAATGGCAGCAATTTTTGGAACACTTTGCACCTCTGCAAACACAAACTTTGCTTTGATCATGCAGAATAAATTAAGTTATCCATCATCATAGCTGATATACGTAACTAGGCTTTATTCCCAAATTCCAAACCTGACCTGTTTCTGTGGGCATAAGCCATAAGGAAAAAAAAAAGGAATCTCACAGTTTCCAGCAGCTGCAGTCTTATTTTTATAAAATGTCACCAAAGCATCCATTCCCAGCTTTATTGTCCAAAGATAAAAGATTTTCTTCTTCCTTTCAGGCCAGCTGTATTTATTGACAGCAGACAGTCAGACACTGCTTGTCGTGCTGCAGACTGGACCCTTTTTTTTTTTTTTACCCAGCATTCCTTGATTTTATTGTACGTCAGAAGGCAGGCTGTCTCAGCCGCCACAGATTCATTTCTTTGTGGCTTTTACAGATAATCTTCTTGGTCCAAGAAAAAGAAACCTGCTCATGCCTGAGGTGTCCAGCAATTTTTCAGAGGAAGCCTTTTTCATTTCAGTCTCTGGCATCTGTTTGCCACACTGTGATCCAGTAAAGTGAAATGAAGTAAAGTGCTGATTTCCTCAAACAATTCAGTAGAAATCAACAAAAATCATTTGTAGTTTTTTCTTTACTATTATTACCTCATCCAGTGTTTTCATTGTTCTCTCTGTGTCAGTAAGTTACTTCACTGTTCAGTCAGAAAGTCAGTCGAGGCATTGAATCAAGAAGAGTTGATTTATCCTCAAGTGGAGGACCTTGCCTGCGATGTTTGATCTATATTCATTTGATCCAGATTCTGCTGTTAATCTTTGATCTTCTAATTTCTTTCATCACATAATCTGAATTGTTAAATAGTTCAGAGATCAAGTTCAAATGTCAAGAGCTCCCTCTTGAGCCTGTTTTTTTTTTTTTTTTTTTTTTTTTGGGTTTTTTGATTGTCCTTGTAGGATCAAAGTAAGACAGACAAATAACAAAGGCTGAAATGTGCACTGGTGCTGTGTGTCACAGTATCCACCACATAAAAGAATCACTTTGGGTCCTGGATGGCAACCACCCAGGCAGACAACCGGTTTAACTCCATCTCTTGGTAGCAGCATTGTATTTACCACAGCCAGGTGGAATGTGGGCATCCTCTTTGCCTTGTCCAGACACAGGGGTCCTCAATTCAAGTTACCTATATGCTGGATTGTACCTACAGAATTCTGCCTCATTGACAAAATTTCATCATGAATGTTACCTCCCGATGCAAGTGAGGCTTCTTATGAGTCTCCTTAAGGAACCATTCATTTGACATCCAAATCAAAGAACCATCTTGTAATACAGGAACCACCAGTACCTGAAAGACTTGGACCTTCAATTTCATGCAAAGGTATTTTCATCACCAAACACATCTGTCTAGCAACTGTCAGGACTGTCTATAAAATATTCCCATGCATCTCTCGATCTCAAAGGATGAGGACAAAGAGACATGAATCTCACTAGTGAGATAAATGAATGTACAAGTTCAAGACTTTCACTGCATATAGTTTCACTTATGATGGTTGACTCCAGAAAGTCATTGAAAGCCCAGATCTTCATCTAGAACAAGGGCAATCCTAAGTGGAGTCACTCAGCTTCTCAAGTGCTGTAATTAAGATATCCATTGATTGAAAGGTCACAGCATCATCCTGAAGGTCAGTAGCCATTTCCTCACAAACAGTCAAAGCTGCTTGTTTCCACTACCCAGTCCAGTTCAAAACCAGTGATCAGGTAAAAATTTGTAATGACCATGCTTAAAAGTGAGGAACTGGTGTCTATGAAAGTTCAATCAATCAATCAAGTTTTAGTTCTATAGCACTTTACAACAGTTTTCACTGAACCAAAGTGCTTTCCAATAGCACCAACTAAAGAAAAAATAAAAAGAACAGTACGAAAAACACACATAAAAGCATAATAAGAGCATCCAAATAGAATAAAAATAGACAAAAAAGTGTCAAAGCAATTATGTGCAAAAAGCTGCCCTGAACAAGTACGTTTTTAACTTAGCTTTAAACAGACACAAACTATTAATGGACCTCAGTTCAGGAGGTAATGCATTCCACAACTTAGGACCTGCTACTGCAAAAGAACGGTCACCCCATTGTTTGAACCTGGACCTGGGAACCTCCAGAAAGTTTTGGTCAGCAGACCGAAGTGCTCTGACAGGGTTGTGTGTTTTTAACAGGTCACATAAATAAGAAGGTGCAATGCTATTTACAGCTTTAAAAACAAACATTAACAGTTTAAAATCAACTCTAAAACGGACTGGAAGCCAGTGCAGGGAGTAAAGTACAGGAGTGATGTGGCTGTGCTTCCTGGTATTGGTCAACAGGAAGGGAGCCTAGAGTGATACCAACATAAAGTGCATTGCAATACTCAGTCCGGGAGCTGATAAAAGCATGCATAGCCTTTTCAAGGTCCTTTTGGCTTAGAAAGGGTTTGACTTTTGCCAAGAGTCTCAGCTGGAAAAAACTGGCTCTTACCACACTGTCAATTTGTTTCTCAAATTTGAAACAGTCGTCAAACAGCACACCAAAGTTCCTTACCACAGCCCTACGATAAGGAGCCAGGTAGCCAAGATCTGGGTCAGAGTTAGTTTTAGCTCCAAACAGAATACACTCTGTTTTGGCTTCATTAAGGTGCAGAAAATTCTGAGCCAGCCAGCCCTTAATATCCTTAAAAGAGTTATGTATGGAGTCCAAAGCACTTGTATTATTAGGCACAACTGGCATATAAATCTGAAGGTCATCAGCATAAAAATGAAACTGAAGATTGTATTTAGTGATGACTGAACTCAGTGGAAGCATGTACAAAGAGAAAAAGAGCGATCCGAGGATACTGCCCTGGGGCACACCAGTGGTCAGAGGAACTGTGGAGGAGGAGAGGTCATTAACCATCACCCTGAAAGTCCTGTTGGTCAAATAAGACTGGAACCACTCCAGGACAGCCCCCCGGAGGCCAGCCTGCTGGGACAGATGTGTGAGGAGGATTGAGTGGTCCACAGTATCAAACGCAGTATCAACCTGCTGGGACAGATGTGTGAGGAGGATTGAGTGGTCCACAGTATCAAATGCAGCTGTTAGATCCAACATCACCAGCAGCACAGGTTTTTTAGAGTCCAAGGATAAAAGAATGTCATTTTGTACTTTTAAAAGAGCTGACTCAGTGCTATGTAAAGTTATATAGTAAAGGAATATCTGTGCAAATATCTATGCCACCAGTCCTATGTTTACATCTTTGTCCAAATTTTTCTTTCATTTCCCTCTTTTTCATATGAC
This sequence comes from Thalassophryne amazonica, assembly GCF_902500255.1. Classification (NCBI taxonomy): domain Eukaryota; kingdom Metazoa; phylum Chordata; class Actinopteri; order Batrachoidiformes; family Batrachoididae; genus Thalassophryne; species Thalassophryne amazonica. The sequence goes on along the minus strand of NC_047103.1, from coordinate 139,392,056 downwards.
AGAAAATCTGAATGCCCACCGAGTTATTAAATATGTTTCCATTAGAAGGTATTGGACTTCATTTCCAGCATTCCACATGCAATTTCCTGTCAAGATGAGTAAATAGGTCTTTCTAATTATTGACGTTCCCTCTGGCTGTCAGCATCCAGAACTACAAATCAGTTAAAGTGAGAAAACGCTTTACAGCAAGGATTAAATGAAACTGAAACCTTTCCCTTTGCAGAGAAATTTTCACATAAGATCACGTCTCTTTGTATACATGTACAGGAATATTTGTGTGACTGAGCTGCTTCCATTTGCTGAAGCCCCCCAAAGGCATACGGGAGCATCTGCACCACCTCTAACGTCCATATGCCTCGTGGCTGTCAGTCTCTCGCAATCATTAATTCAGGGTGATTATAAATTACCAGCAACCATTACTCTTTCCCGGGTCACAACAACCACAATTTCCACCATTTTCACGATCTGTGCATTCAAACAAACCTCTGATAAGTCAGCAAAGTTATCTGAATTCTATTTTAAGTATGTGTCTTCGGCTTCTCACTTGTTTTCATGAGAGGTCACCCCAGCAGATCCAAGGTGGATCTGTACCCGTAGGATTTGTCATAAGTAGTCCATGGGCCTGCAGCCAAATTTGATCTAATCAGTACCACATAAGGTGAATAAAACAACTCTTGCAACCCAGCCTCGGCACACCATGACCTTTGTCACCATGTTTCTGTTTTTACCCCATGAATCCATAACATTCAGTCATAGATAGGGATGGGTATTGATGAGATTTTATCGATATCGATGCCATTATCAATCCGATTCCTTATCGATTCCCTTATGAATAACTCTTGTGAATTTTCTGTGTACTAAAAAGTTGGCTTTAAAAGTTTTCTATGTCAACAACATTTTCTTGAGTTAAAGTGAATAAATATGAAATTGGTCACTGGATCCTTGACTTCTGGACATACAGTAAATATAAATAAACAAAATCTGTAGTTTTTGTCAAAAGCATTTCCTTTCAGACATTTTGGCACGAATGTCTCTCCATACCTCTGAGCTGCATGCCAGCACAGGACGTCTCATTTTGGGAGGAAAAAACGTTTTGATTGATTGCAGTTTATTGTTTGTATTACAACATTTGGAAAGAGATGTCATTTGATTTAAATGGCGATTTGCTTTGAAGTTATTAATTCCGACCGGACTCAATCTTTCTAAGTTGACTCGGTGGAGAGCCACACAGCATTTGGAGCTGTGTGAACAGAACGGAGGACGATTCTTGTTTCTTTCTCTTTCTCACATCAAGACAAGAGTCCCAGTTAGTGACTTTAATCCACACAAAAGTGACTCACAATTGACATATTTTAATGGCTTTGAGAAATGCAGCACAGCAAAGAACCAACGAAGCAGCGGGTTGGAGCACTGCTTCATTGCTTCAAGCTTCAAGCAGAGTCGCGCTGCAGAAGAGGTTGATTGCAGACCCATTGCAGGGTCTGCAATGATGATCCAACACCCTCAAAAGCAACTGCCTCTCTGAAGGACCAATAAGGGAATTGTTAAGCAAAAAGGCTATTGATGTCAGTGGATCGAATCATTTCTTAACGATTCTCGAAAATAATTCAATTTAGTTAGCTTATAAAGTGCCAAATCACAACAAAAGCCGCCTCAAGGCACCTCACACAGAACAGCTCAGTAGAAAATTTAAAATAAATATTTAAAAATAAAAAAATCAAATACATAATTAAAAATAGAAGTAAAACAATAAAACAAAAAATAAAAATAAAAGATATTCATAAGAAAGAGAATAAAAATAGGTTTTAAATCTTGACTTAAAAATGTCCATGGACTCCGACTGCCTGACGGTCGCAAGAGGACTGTTCCACAGAACGGCTGCACGATAAGAAACAAGCTCTTTGACCCGCTGATGTCTTCTTTGCCCTGGGAACACTGAGTAGTCCCACATCCTGCAACCGCAAAACTCGGGCCGGCACGTAGGGTTTCACCAGATCCACCAGATACGACGGCGCCAGTCCATGAACAACTTTATACGTCAATAACAAAACCTTAAAATCAAAAGATACCCAACCCTCGTCATCGATAGTCAAAACTATACCTTTTTAGAATCTTTATGATCATACAAATAATGTGGTATAGTGTTCAATATGATTGGATGGTCTTTATATTTTGACCCCTCTGTAACCCTTCATTGGCCCCTACCACCCTGGGATGGCCATAATACATGCTTTGTAGGCCATGGTCAGGGCTGGACTGCAACCAAAAAATGGCCCTGGCATTTTTAGTCATAGCAGCGCACCATGATTATTTATACAATATGTGAAAGCGCACAGCATACCAAAAGATGTATGTGCATTGTGTTGCTTCAAAAATTAAAATAAAGTGCAGGAGTCTACATGGAAGAGAGTAACCATGTTAAAATATCAATACGCTCTTTCTCTACTCACAGAGACTTTCATCTGGGGAAGGATGGCCACAGTGTCACAATTTCCATCTTGCAATGAAAGTGACTGTCAAAGAAGCAATGCCAGAGATGTCTTTTCAGTGTTTTCAGTGTCAGCTGTTTCAAAAAGGTTACTAATGCTTGCTCTGGAGCAGTTCAAAAAATATGCCTCAGCACACTTTCCATGTGCTATGCCTCTCTCTCTTGCTCCTCTTCTTTGGTGCACAAACCTCCAGTCTGTCATGCCTTCAATGAAAGTACTTGGATCATTGGGCTTGCTAAAAGCAAGGGAAACAAAACAAAATACAGCATGGTGTTGACCACAATAAGTCAGACATTTCCATGGCATGTTGTCTGTTCTGGTGAAGAGCCTCTGGACAACAGGGTTCGTGGCATCCTGTTGTGGGTGAAACTTAAAGAATTCCTGCCTCTGTGGAATGAGGATGGCTATAATCGTCTGCAACTGCCTGATCTTCATGTGACTCCTCCACTCCTATTTCAATAGTCTGGCTTACCTAAACAGAGAAAGAGAGAGAGGCAGGAATGGTAATTTCGCTAGTGTAATTTCTCTCATTACCTAACAATGAAAAATCATCTTCTTCGATAAAGCAATGTTTCACTAATGTTACATAATAATAACTGTAAGCTGTAACACCTGCAAACTGTAACCTACAAAAACCTAAAAACAACGGCTTGTCGAGAAAGATGACTTTAAGCTTGCTTTCAGCTTGTTTTCATCTTGGAATATAATACGTGCCATGGAATTAATATACATGCTGTTGGATTACTGCACAGTTTTTGGTACTTTCCTGGAGTAAGTGAGATCATACCGGACTTTTCCATTACAAATGGGGAGGCCCACGGAATGAACTCGGTGGTGAAGACGATGGAATATGTCTAAGAATGATTCTAACATGACAAGTATGATCAAATGAAGTATTAATGTGTTAAAAGTAATGTCTAAGAATGATTCTAACATGACAAGCATGATTAAATGAAGTATTAATGTGTTGAAGTTAAGAGTTGATTAGAAAAAGTATGTTACAAATAAGTGAAATGAATGATTATATGAGTTGTTTTTCATAAAGAGTGCAGAGTCAGACGAAAAGAGGAAGTGAAGAAGTTGTTTTTCATAAAGAGTGCAGAGTCAGACGAAAAGAGGAAGTGAAGAAGATGTCGCAAGCAGGGCAAGAAAAGCTGATGTTAAACAACTGATCAAATGATTAAGATGTTAGTAAAATATGAAATGAATAATAAGGAATGAAAATGTTTGTATATGATCATATGAATTGTTTTTATGTGAAAAAGAGTTGTAATGAAATGATTGAATATGATTGATGTGATTTTGAAGAAATGATTTAAAAAGAATGAATTCTCAGAAAAGCTGAAGTGTTAACAGAAAAGAGGAACTTGAGAAATAAGTTACTGGCAAGGGGCCGCAGATGACTTCCAGTAAGCGAAGGAGAAGGGAGGAGGTTTTGAGTCACCAATGTCCCCATGGTAACCAAGATCATCTGAAGACAACAAGAGTCAAGTACATATATAAACTGTGAAACACCAGGAAATGGGGTTATTCTTCCAGGGAGAGGTGCTGTTGTCACTTCTCCCCTGCTACGAGGAGATCACAAGACTTGACCATCTTGTGAGCAGCAATTGGAATCGTGGAGTGAGAGGATTGGAGCCATAAGAGATCATTTGAGAGAGTTTTCAACTCCCACTCAGGCCGTCCAGTCACGGAGTAGCAGAGCATTGGAGAATAATCACTGGCCTTAAGTCTGAGTGGGGAATGTTCAACGTTTTCTCTCTCGAGGAACATCACCGCATACCAGAATGGATTAGATCAACTTTTGGTTGATTGAAGAAGGAATAAACTCTTATGTGGATTAACTTCCTGAAGGATTATAACATCACACAAGGATCGTGGTCAGCTAATGATTAATAGCTGATGAAGAGGAAATCAAGTTCATCGAGCTGGGGACTTAACCTCAAAAACCTCCTTCCCTCACTCCTAGAAAAAATTGTTAAGAAGTCAATCCAGTCCCAGTCGAAGTAAGATCAGTCAGAATTATTGAATTAAAAACAAAAATCTCTGCCAATCATTATTCTAATTATACTTGAATTACTGTTGTGAAATTATCATCATATAACCTATTTTGATTATGTCATCGGCACTTGCAAAACCTGCAATAAATTTCCAAGCATGCAGTTAAAGTGTTACGGCTTGGACATTGGATTATTGATGCTTCTTAAGGTGTAAAAGTTAAAGTTCATTGGGTGTACAACATCAAAAAGTGCTCTAAAAGGTTAGTCTGGTTTTTAATGAAAATAACACATCCTGGGGACTCGCTGTACGAGTCACTGAATTCAAAATCTAGCAACATTCCAAGAGCCCTGATCCATAAGAGGAGAGCTGCCGTTAACGGGCGTGGCCGGTTCGTATCCTGGTTCCTGAGAAGGCTATTTGACCGGGGTGCGAGATCAGCTTTAGCGGGGTGGACGTCCGGATGGAGGCAGTGAGCAGCTAGACGAATCTCCTCGCCACCAGCTTGAACAGCCTTTGTGCAGCCCTGCCGGGTAATACCCGTGGAGACACGAAGGTCGGACCCCAGAGACGGAGAGCTGGTTTTGTACACAAACGCACTCATTGGAGGGTGAGCGTGTGCCGTGTACGTGAAAAAGAGGGATCTGACACGTGGCGCCCGAACAGGGACCTGACAAAGTGTAGTCGGGTCCGAGGAAGAATCCTGGCCAAAGGAGAGTCTTTGCCATTGGGTAGGTGGAAAGCCCCTGAGTGGATCACCAAAGGAGACAGCGTTGTGGAGAGTGTCGGCTGATGGCCTGTATAGGTCCAGTAACGGCTTGAAACATATCTGTCCTCCAGAGGTGTGAAAATTTGGAGGCGACCACCAGAAGGACGAAGCAAAGACAACAGGAGTAATTATCCCAGGGAGCTGGGATCAAGGACGAGAAGCAGACGTGTCACTGCTGGATCGTTTGGACTGGGACGAGAAGCAGACGTGTCACTGCTGGATCGTTTGGACTGGGACGAGAAGCAGACGTGTCACTGCTGGATTGTTTGGACTGGGACGAGAAGCAGACGGGGATAGCCTGCTGGATCGTCACGAAACGACGAGGAAGGGAAGCAGGTGAGGGAGCCTGCTGGATGGGATCGTCAATAAAGCAGGTATGAGAGTATACCGTGCAAAATGATGATCTACAAGAGAGAATGGGATCATCAACCCGTGAGGTTCCTGAGGGGAGAAGCGGGAAAAGGAGCAGCTGATTTGGAATTAACCTCCGGAATTAACGCTGAATAGCCAAGTAGTCTGTCACTTATCCCTGACTCGAAGTGCTAAGAGAGGCTTTAAGGGGCAGACGACTCGAGACGACAAAGACCATAGCTGAAGTCAAGGAGACGACAGTGGTGGAATCGACAATCTCAGCAACCGAGAGAATAAAGGGGGGACAATTAGTATGAAACAGTAAGGTTAGTATTAAGAATAAGCAGTGAAAATATGGCTGAAGAAGAGCCAGGTTCCGTAGCAAACCCTGAATCTGAACTTGAAGGGGGAAAAGAAGTAGATTTTCAGCCACGCAGAGTGGTATTGTACGGACGAGGATATGATACTTGGGCAGAAACAGCTCAAAAATATGTCATAGACCAGAGTGTGGAAACTGATGAAGAATGTTTCAAAGAAGATATGGCAAGAACTATACACACATTAGGGATATATTATCCGGGTAAGCATAAGGAGGGGCAGATCCTGGCCGTTTTGGGGAGCCCACCAGTCCCAAAGGACAAGATGGGGACCAGAGAATGGCTTGAATGGTGGTGCAAACTTCTCGGAGAGGAGTGGAGAGGAGGACAAATCACCACCTTAATAAGTCCTGAGAAAAGTTATGACTCCGTAGTAAAAATGACAGCTGGGTTGTTGGGAGTAGAGACGGTCCTGGTTGATGTTAAAGCAAAATCAGCGTCCGTATATGCTGAGTTTAAGTCCATGGCAGAACGGCTAAAAGGGTTAGGAAGAATGCTTAAGGAATAATATCCTATAATGGACGATATGAGTGGAAGCCAGATCCTCGATAATGAAGACGAAGGCAAGATAGACTTCCAGGCCGAATCTGAACAAAGTGATGAGGAACACAAGCCAGAGGGAAGTGGAGATGAACTGCTATCCCCGGGAGGTCCTAATCCTGGGGGAAATGGTCAAGAATACAAAAGCCCTGACCAGCTCCACACAAGCTTTGAACCAGAGTGGCCAAATTTGCCCTTGGGAAGTGTGAGAGGAACAACCTCAACAGTCAGAAAACAGACAAAACGCCTGGTTGAGCAGGATAAAAGGCGAAGAAGCCTTCAGGGAGTGTCTGGACAGATATTCCATCAATTGCCGAAAAGTGGGCCTAGAAGCTTGGAACAGCTTAAAGCTGAAGAATGTGTTGCTGGACCGAGTTATCATACTAAAGAGGAAGGGCATTCGCAAGAGATTTTTAGAAAATCCAAAGCAAAAACCCACCACGTATACACTGAATCTGACTACATGGAGGAATTGGACCCTATGCCCGAAGGGACCAAAAAAATGGTGACCCAAGACGGAGGATGGGCATATCATTATTTTGGCAGTCCTTGGGATATAGATGGAGATAGTCTCATTGTCTTCACAAATCACAGACTGAAAATTGCCAACCGAAAATTCCGAGCAAAGCTCAAGGAGCGGGCAGGCAAAGAATACCAAGAAGAGCTTAAGAATATAAAGGGGAGAGGTCTGGACGGAAAATCGATAGTGATAACAAGTGCACCACAAATGGCTTATCATGCACTCATACATGTGCCCTTTGAAAGCTACTCAGGGAGAGAAAATTCAATCGAATACACAGAGAAAATGTTGAAAACTCTGGGAACAGCTATTGATTTGGCCAAAGAACGCCAGCATCGGCGTGTGGTAATATGTGTGGACAGATTACAATCTGGACATATGACATGGGAAGATGCAGAAAAAGTGGCCATGGCAGCTGTGAACCTACACATGCGTACCCCAGGAGCATGGGGATCAATGAGAGAAATTGTGGTGGTCACTAGCAATGAGCAGGAGCAAGATCGAGTGAGAAGGGCAATTGAAGCGGTGAACCTAGGACCAAATAGAGCAGGTCCAAGGAAGGGTGCAGTTGGAGCAAGTGGAGTGGCAACTAGTCCGCCGCTAGTGATGCAGTCCATCCCCACGGCGATAAGTGAGAAAAGATCAGTTCATGCTGTAGGAGTGCAGCAATTAAGGATTAAAACCCCACGACCAACATTAAAACAAGTTTCAAGTGGGCTCCAGACCATCATACAACCCACAACCTCCCAATCTCGGATGAGAGAGCCTTTCCAGGCTCCTCTACCGGATAATGGAGAAGAGGATCCTATATTCATTCCTCTACCTGTCGGAAATGCCGAAGCAATAGGGTCACCCCGAAAGTCAGAACAAAACAGGGACCCACAACTACAAGACCCACATCCTTCCCATGAATCTGATATGGATGAGGACCAGGAAAGAGAGTCTGAAGAGGAAATCAATCCACAAGACTCGGAAGAGGATGAACCGCTATCTGTGGTAGGGGAAAGAGAAGTCTCACGCCCAGAACTACGAACTGGACGCTACAGAGGACGAAAGAAAGAAGTTGGGGTGTATAATGTGCGTGTAGCATCAGAGAGAATTGCAAGAGATGTCAGGGTCAACCCAGTGGAGACCCGAGACAAGCGACAAACCTATGCTCCAGAAGTTGGACAAACTGGGTATGACATTCCAGAAAAGTGGATTGAGTGACAAGATGAAAAGAAAACTCTCGAGGTAACAGCAACTGTTGGAGAGTGGGCTAATATACTAATGTGGCCCTTCTATCCTACACTGACTGCCTGTAAAGAGTTAACAAATAACTTCAGAGTCGCCTATTTAGGCGTTGCTCATGATGTGATGTTGAGAAAACTAAAAACAGCAGCTTTACGCTGGTCACGGCAAGTGTTGAGAGAAATTAATGAGGAAAATCTGGATGATGAGGGAGAAACAATTCCACCACCGTCAGGATTACAAGCGAGCCTCCCAAATCAGGACTTTCCTGCTGGATCTAGAGAGCAAAGTCTGCCAGCAATTCAAGCTGAAATTCAAGCAGACGGCAGGGAATTCCGTGAATTCAAGAAATTAAAGATGCTGCTGAGAGAGAAAGAACCAAATGAAGATCTAAAGGACTATTTGAAAGAGGTGTGGCCCCTTATTGGCAAAGCTTCTAACAGCGAAGAGGGTAAATCTATGTGGCTGGCCCAAGTTACCAGTCAACCCATCAGTCGGGGTGAACCAGCACGAAACCATTATGCCAGGTTAGTGTTGGAAGATCCCAATGATGAAGATTCCCATATTGCTCGAGCTAAAGCTGGACTAGACAAAGGTCAAACATTAGTTCAAGTTTGGCATGGGCTAAAACAGACGATTTTGCCACAACGCTATGTTAGGGCACTGAGAGAGGTCACTAAGGGAAGAAGAGGGGAGATAACCTTTGTGAAAATGCCCATAGACGGCACTACAGTCCCACAAATGGACGCGGTGGTGAAGAGCTGGGATCTGGAGCAGCAGTTCTATGAAGAAAAGAGGAAGAAGGAGAGCACACCGAGATCAGGACAAAAACCGGTGGGAGTGGAGAAAAGAAATTCAGTGCCAAAACCACCACCTCCTCAGCCGCATCAAACACTACAGAGGAATAATCAAAGGCCTCCAGTTGGACAATGGAGCTCTCGGCCGAGAGGTCCACCACCTCCACCACCACAATCGCGACCTACACCTGCACCTCGTAGTGGTGGCTATCTCCCTAAAGAGGAGTACGACAAATTAACTCCAGAACAAAGGAAAGCCCTCCAGGAAGTCCGCCAAGCCTCAGCGGCGGCTGGAGGGCAGAAGAAGTATTGGCTTCAGAGGCGCGGGTCACGCTAGACCATGCCTACTGGGAGGGGGACAATATCTACACTGATGTGGATGGAGAACCGTACCTGGTGGACACGGGAGCGGAGGTGTCCATGACCCGCAGAAGCCTCGAGACCAAAGGATACCTAATGATCCAGTATGCAAATGCGGCAACGGAGAAAAGACCATTTGGAATATGGAAAGGGGTAGTTTGGATAAAAGGCCCCTTTAATTTGATAACAGTCAAGGATTTGAGAGAATTTCATCGGCCCAAAAGGCTTCGAACTCTAATAAGACGACGAGTGAAAAAATTACAAGCAAGAGTTGTACAAATGGATATGACTCCAATTGGAAAGAGTCCGGTAAGCTGGTACAAAGAAGTGGATGTACCAGCTGTCACAGAAGAAAAGATTGAAGAAAGTGATTTCTCTGAAGCAGGGAAAGAAAAATTGAGGAAAATTATCTCCAAAGCTAAAGTAGCACGATTTAAAAATGATTGTGGAGATTTGGGGGCTAAATACATTCATGTCATCGAAGGAGGAGTACATCCGCCGGTGCGACAATATCCCTTGAACCCCGGAGCGGTTGAGGAAATGGATAAAATAGTAAAAGAATTGGAAACTTTGGGGATCATTCGAGTGGAATTGAATCCGATCACTAACAGCCCCATCCAAGCAGTTAAGAAGCCAGAGTCGGCAGGAGGAGGCTGGAGACCAGTAATCAACTTCAAGGCTCTCAATCGACGAACAATAGCCAATAGAGCGAGTTTGATAAATCCCCAAGGAGCACTGAAAATGCTCCAAATTAAGAAATACAAATCATGCATTGATCTGGCAAATGGATTCTTTTCCCTGCGATTAGCAAAACAGTCACAAGGGAAAATGGCATTCACACATAAAGGGAAAAGTTATGTGTGGCAACGACTCCCGCAGGGATACAGAAATTCACCAAATGTGTTCCAAGCAGCAGTAATGGACATATTAAAAGATCTGGGAGTAACAGTCTACATCGATGATGTGTTTATCGCAGATGATGATGAAAATGAACACCTAATGCGGCTGCAAAAGGTGATTCAGAAGCTCACAGAAGCTGGATTAAAACTCAACCTGAAGAAATGTCAGTTTGGACAGTTCAAGGTTAACTATTTGGGATTCCAGGTATCATCAGATCTGGGACTCTCAGAAATATACCGAGAAAAATTGAGTCAGATTAAACCACCGCAATCTGAGAATGACCTACAGAAAATATTGGGATTGTGTAACTATGTGAGAGATCACGTTCCACACTATCAGAGATACGCAAAGCCCCTTTATGCTCGACTCAAGAAGAAACCTAATGGACAAGAGCAAAAGCAATGGATTTGGACAGCTACAGATCAGGATTGCTTGGAAAAGCTAAAGAAAGCCATTCAAGACGCAGTTAGGTTGGAGCCGCGTAGTCTGACTACTCGTCTGCTAGCCGAAATAAGCTGTGACGAAGAGGATTTGGTGGTAAAAGTGAGCAACGAAGGAGGGGGTATGGTAACATTGTGGAGCTATACTCTATCTTCGATTGAGAGAAAATATCCACCGGAAGAAAAAGAACTGGCAGTCCTGGCTAGATATTGGAGTGCGTTAAAAGAACTTGCACAAGGTCAGGGAATAAAAGTTATCACTCAAAGCCAAGTCCACCGGTTCCTAAGAAAAGGAACTATTGAGAGTACTAAAGCCACAAATGCCAGATGGGGAAGGTGGGAGGACATCCTGCTAGACCCTGAGCTGGAAATTGGGCCAAAACAGTCGGCAACAAAAAAGTTGCCGAAGGAGAGACAACTCCCTATGGAGCCATACGACTGGACTATGTACACTGATGGGTCGAAGAAGGGTACAGACAATATAGCTTATTGGGGCTATATTCTGAAGTATCAAGATAAGGAGAAATATCGTCAAAAAGGTCAAACGCCAGGGAGTGCCCAAGCTGGAGAAGTTACAGCAATACTGGAAGGACTCTTGGAGTTAAGCAAGAGGAGAGTAAAAAGGGCTAAAGTGATTACAGACAGTCATTACTGCGCACAAGCCCTGAAAGAGGACTTATCCATTTGGGAAGAAAATGGATTCGAGGGAGCTAAGGGGAAGCCTGTAGCTCATATGGATTTGTGGAGGAAAATAGCCGAGTTGAGGCTAACAATGGACTTAGATGTGGTACATCAGAAGGCCCATGTAAAAGAGGGAGCACATTGGAGCGGGAACGAAGAAGTGGACCGCTATGTGCAGCTGAGAAAAGTCATTGTTGTCGGGATCGAGAAGTGGGAACAGACACCCAAGGGAAGGGTAGTTCCAAAAGAGTCCGTGAAAGAAGTGGTGCTAGCTGTACACGAAGCGCCTGGCCATGCAGGCACCATTCCCACACGGAAGGAGCTGGAGAAGCTGCAACTTTGGATTCCGAGAAACCAAGTCTGCCGAGTCCTTAAAGACTGTGGAGTATGTGGTCGATACAATGCAGGACGACGAGGACAAAGGGTGGATGGTTTCACCATAAAGAGTACTGTTCCATGGGGATCAGTATGCATGGATGTTGCCGGGCCCATGGGGGTGACCGGTAAGAAAGGAGAAAAGTATCTGTTGGTGCTTGTGGACTCTATGTCGGGCTATGTGACTGTTAAGCCTGTGAGGAAAGCTAACGGCAGCAGTGTAATCAGCATGTTGGATCAAGTGTGTTCAAATCTGGGGATACCCAGGGAGCTGAGAACGGACAATGGGACACATTTCCGTAATGCTCAGGTCGACCAGTGGTGCCAGAAAAATGGAGTAATGAGAATTTACTCGCCCCCATACACACCTCAAGCAAATGGAGTTGTGGAAAGGGCTATTGGACTGGTGAAAAACTGGATTGGGAAGAATGCTAACACGAAGGAATGGAGTACTAAGGCCCTGGAAATTGGACAGGCCCTGAATGACCGCCATCGTGCCGGCAGGCCCACCCCCTCGCAAGAACTGAATCAACGCCCATTTTCGACACCGGAAGTGGGGCGGAGCCAGACTAAAAGGGACAGAGAACCAGAACCAAAGATCCCATTTAAGGTTGGGCAGATGGTGTGGGTGATAGCTCGAGATCACCCAACCAACACTGCTGTTAAACCTAAGTATGAGACCACAGATACAGTAGTGAAGATACTGGACAGTAACACAGTAGAATTGAAGAAGAAGGGAATCCAAGGAGTGGAGCAGCTGAAGCCAACTCCTAACTAAGACAAAACCAGGAGCTAAACATGGCCAAAAACACCCAAGATCTTCCACCCTTCGTCAGAATGGCCACTGTTAATGGGGTGGTTGCCTTAAGAAGAACAAGAGATGGCCTCTGGGCAGGCAGAGCCCTGAGGAAACTATATCATGCAAAGAAAGGATTTTTATCCCATGAAAGGGAGTTATTACAATGGAAAAAAGTTGAAAATCACTGTGTGATTTGCCGTGAAGAAGTACCGCTGACGGTCCAATGGTCGGGACCTGGGGTTAGAAAACCCCCAATTCCAAGTGGGGCAAAACATGAGTTCAAGCAAATACTTCACAAGCCGGTGAAGGTTTTGGATGCACTAGTATGTGGGTTATGCCGACTAACCCAGTTGCCAAGAATGGTCTTTCACACCCAGTGGGACCTACGTGGAGACAATGTGGATATGCAGGTGTGTTCATGCTATTGGAATGGATATACGATTGAGTATTGCCTGGTGTGTAAAGCAAGAACTCATATGGGAAGACTACTGCATGTGGTAAGAGCAGAAGGATGGCAAGTGAGAAGGTTTTTGGACCCCCTGAGGACCTGTCACACCGATGAAGCCTGTTGGGCTAATCCTGCAGCAACAGTTGCGCCTGATCAAGCTGAAGGGAATCAAGGCAGCGGTGATGTGAGTCCAACGGCACCAAGTGTCTATTTGATGTTGGACACAACTGGAGCAGGAGGAAGTGACCAAGCTGCAGGAGGTGGTGAGCGAAAGCCGTCTTTGTTGCATGAAGCTATACATCAAAATTGGTCCCATGGTCCAGAGTATGGGCAAACTTATGACCCTCCAATAGACACAGTGCAAATTCCACTGGTGTTCAGAGTGTATAGAGATCCGGAGCGACCCGGATATACAGACATGATGGGAGGACTGACAGATGATCAACAGCAAAAAGCCCAAGAAGAAGGATGGATCGGCCCTTGGGAACTGACAACTTGGGCCAAATTGATAGAAGAAGTTCTAAAAAACCCAGAGATTCTACTGGAAGATGCAGAAGAGGTGCCACAAGAAAAAGGGGGCAGAGAAACCCTCATGTATTATTTTACCACTGGATTAGACGCCTGGGGAAATAAGCAGCAAAACCAAAGAAGAAGTCAGCTGAATATCACGTGACACCTGAAGAATGGGTGAGAAAGAGGAGGATACAATCTATGGAGGGAGTGGCTAGCAGAGCGGACACTCCTAGTAGGCCGGACCAAACAATTAGGGTGCGGCTCACAGTGCTGATGGTGTTGGTTCCCTATGTGGGAGTTTATTCTGTCGGAGCACATGTTGACCTCCTGCAGGAACAGCAGCAGTCGTTACACCAACCGACTCAAGGTGAGGAAAAATCAGGAAAGTCTCGGAGTCGCTGGATGTTTCCCTCCATTTTCCGTGGGACAAGAAAGAAGTAAAAAGAAGCAGCTGTTTGTAAAATGTCGCAAGGACCAGATGTAAATAGAGTACCCATTATTAATAATCGAGGAAGACTTGGACCCTACATACAATGTGACTTTGATGCTGAGAAACTATACTTAAATTGGCCAGAAAAAGATTTTGAAGAGGAAGATTGGGAACTAGCATCTAATGGATATTTTGTCACAAATTATGAATATAAAAGAGATGCCGACTTAAGCGAGACCACAGGACAAAAACCACTTGCTGAACGAGTGCTGAGCGATGCAAGTCTGCAGCATTGGTACATAAAAGGACGCCGAAGAATACCCCAACCAGTTCCAAGATGTCCAAACACCTACCCTTGGATATTAAATGTGGTTTACCTACAACTCAAAGACCTCAGATTCACATTGAGATGGGGGATTAATTACGTTGAGCCACTCCAAGGAGTCTATGTTGAAATATACCTTAACCAGTGCTTGATCTGGACGACAAGCCCCAACATGCGACATCAACTGAACAGACGACTGCAAGACCCAAGATGTCATGTTTTAGATAACCTAGACATTAAATTTGAGAGTTATCGATCGACCACTAGTCTGTATGAGCTGCCTACCCCCAACCATACCAGCGATTTTTGTAAATCAAGACTTCTTCTACCTATATAGAAGAGGAGTCTGGAACTGTTGTCAAGCAAGGAAGATTCAGCTTCAAATTGAGCCCAAGGATCAAGTAGGGAAGCCTATAGTTCCCCTTTATCTAGCCTTATCACAAACCAGGTATGCTGGACACCAGGTTTGGCAGCATTGGCAAGATCTATGGAACTATGTACCCCCACATCGGGCACAGAGGATCCCTGAGGGACCTCTCCCTAAACCTGATAGGATAGTTGTTATGATGTGGAAGTGGGCGTGGAAAGGAATGGATTCAGAACTTAAACACCCATCTCCCATCTACACTCATCTCTTTAAGAGACAACAACTATGCCCTATGGTGGTGCATCTTGGCAGAAAGAGGAAGAGACCGATGGTCGGAGTGATAATTCACTCTGAATCATGCTACGGACCTTCAAACTCGATGAAAATAATGTAAATAGTCTACGATCCGGGCCTAGAGGACTTACACCATTTTTGGAATTACCCTACAAGAAAATATGTTTAAGCTGGCCACAAAAGGATTACAAAGAAAAAGGATGGTTGCTGGGAACAGGAGGATACTTTGTAGATAATGATTCATGTAAAAGGACTGCTGACCTTACAGAGCCTGGAATATACACTCCTCTGGAAGCTATCGTGAACAAAGTTGGACAACACTGGAATTGCCCTGGGGTCGGATGGAAGTTTTACCCAATTCCCCGGTGTCCAGACTCATATTCCTGCATCTTGAACGTAGTGTATGTACAGAAAAGAGGCTACAGATTTAAAATAAGGTGGGGACCTAATTATGTTGATCCATTACAGGGAATGTATGTGGATATTTGGCTTGGATCTTTCCAGATCTGGACCAGTAGTCCCTATATGTTTAAAAGACTTCAACAACAAGAGGCACGTTCAACTTTTTGTTTGATTGAGAACCAAACTTTGCCAGTATGTACGACAGTACAGTACCTTGACATCGAAAAAGGCGGAAGTGTTCCACCTATTAGAAGTGGATGGCGAACCAGAGTACTAGTGGGGCTTTGGCAACCCCCAAAGGCTATACTGACACGACTTAGCATAAAGTCGGGAAGAGGACTATTCCGGAGATCAACTCCTCTGTACTCTGTGATGGCGCAGTATGTCTACAGTGGAGCGGAATATTGGGGCGCCTATGAGGATATCTTGCACCTACGTAGAGAATTGAATCCAGCATCTTCACAGTGTTTCTACACACCCGAGGGACCACCGCCTGAAATGAAGGAGGTGACAGTCGTCACTTGGAAATGGGCGTGGCGAGGACTAGATATTAGACTCCCATGGCCATCTCCCTTGTTAGTCACTCTTCTTCAGCAACAAGCATCAAACGTCTCTGTTGGGAGCACGAGACAAACAATAGCACCTAAGATCATCTATCTTCGAGATGGAAGAACCACGGGAAGACAGCGTGATCACCACGCAACCCCAAAGAATCAACGAAAGACCAAGAGAAGAGGAGTTTGGCATAGAAATGCCATTACTGCAGCAACCCCGAAAGCTGGAGCCGCTGCCACCAGTACCAAGTGAATTCTACTACGAAAATGTTGGAATAAAGCAGCAGCAACAAAGCCAGCCATGGAAGAAAAGGTGCCTTCAATGTTGGAGTTGGATGGCCAGACTTACAGCATTATTAGTCAGCATTGCTGTACTTCTAGCTATCCTGTACCACTATGGTAGTACGCCCTGGACCTTAACCCATATCAGGGTCCAGTACACAACAACTAAAACTTTCCAACAGACATGTTGGGGAGTTGAATCAAGAAACATCTACATGATATGGGACCAGAATTCTACAGAGAGATGGGCAAAGATAAAGAACCTAACCCTGCAGATGCAAAAGACTAAATGGCTGCAATACTTGAACGACAGTGGGGAATTTCCAACCATCACCACCAATTACAACCTGACCACCGGAGCAGACATCCTTCAAAACCTACAAGTGAGGGATCAAGAGATTATTGTGGCAACCATCTTACGGTTAAAACAAAGAGAGCGAAGAGAAGTAGGCTGTACTTGGATAAGACCTGAACCTGGCGAGCCAGCCTGGTATTGCTCATGGGGATGCAGAGTACTACTGGGCTATCGAGCAGGATATTGGGAAAAAGAAGCTGTTTTTCCAGCATTACCAAGACATGATGTTTGCAGAATGATAATGCCTACATGGAAACATTGGGGTAATTATAACCTCACCTGTGACAACACCCGCAGCAGAGTGCCGAAAGTGGATACTACATCTACAATAGTCCCTTCGTTGAACAACGCTACCGGCACGGGAGCAGGAATATTATATTCCAAACCAACCGCCATCTCACCAGCAGCATTGGTGGGATGCACAAAGATATCACCAACACAGGGAAAAACCAAACCACTCCCTACATCGCCGACACAAGATACCCAGCAAGTATTAGAACCAAAAGTTAAAAGTGTTGATAACGTGGTTAAAAATAGATGGAAGAAGATTCATGATTATTGTGTAAAAGAAAAAGTAGCAAAATTAGATAAATGTTATTGGAATCGACCTATTGGATGTAAATCTCAAAATTACATGGTGCTTGTACCAGTCATCGATTTGATAGACAGGATTACTTGGAAACAAAAACAGGAGGCAAAATATGATGAATGGCTTACCGACACCTTTCCGTGGGTCTGGAGCGTTCCACTGATACATTTTGAGGGGAATTTTCCAAAGGTATATACGTGGACTGGGCATAGTTTGAGGGGTCCACATAAAGCAAAATTCTATGTGCAAAAACTACCAAAGCCTGATGAGCTAAGGTCAGTACCTCAGGGAGATTTTAGCAAAATTGATCAATGCGTGGCGAATAGAATCTATGAAAGCTTACATGAGACAGAATACCATAATAATTTGGCTGAAGGTTCTGGTAAATCCCCCCGATGCCCCATAGACCAAATTAAGACAGGGAATTGGCTAAGATGGATATATAACTGTACACAGTTGTTACAGATTCCAACCATTAAGGGGAACCTTCAAGCATGGCAGGAAGGAGTTAAACGTAGTAAGGATGTCACCTGGTGGGGAATGGAGAAATATGAAGTTGAAGATTGGGTATTCCCCTGTTTAGATCAAAGTAATAATTATTGGGTTAAATATCAATAAATCGCCACAGTCTACTCCAGAGACAGAGTTACTTGGTCTAGTGTACTCTGGAGACCAAACCCTTATGTTACGCCACGGCCCTGGAAAATGATTTGTAATAAACGTAATACCACATGCACGATAAGCCTTGCCCGCCAAAATTGTAGAAATGTTCCTGGCTGGGAAGAATATTGTGATGCTTACTATGACGGCGAGCATAACACTTACGCCCATCAAACAGTTTGGGAGAAGAACAGTGCTGGCGTATGGATAAGAGCTTTTCCACCCAACGTTGGATGTGCCAAGGCGGTATTGGGACATGGAATGTCGAAAAGGAAGCAGGTCCTGGGCCATATAGTGCCATTTGTTGGTGATGCTTTGATAATGCTTGAGGAAGGATATGCCTTCAAGAAAAGTCTATGTGAAGGACGAGAAACTGTCGGTTACGAATGGTTGGGACCCAATCGGATTTACAATAATGGTACGTGTGAATCGCCTGCAGAACATTGGTTGAGCTGTGGAAAAGGAAGAAGTCGGCATGAATGTTCTTGGTGGGAAAGAACGCAAATAATAGCTGGAGGAATCATCACTACTTTCACTGCAGAGACCGGAGAAGTCATTAAAGAAGGTCTCGAAATGGTGACTGGTTGGATTGGACATTTGTTTGGATATCTTTGGCCCTATCTGTTAATCATAATAGGAATTATTATTGCTGCAGTGATTGGATATGTTTTGTTAAAAGGAAGTTTTGCAGCCGCCCTGCGCTTGTGTGGGAGGAGCACACAACGCAGTGATATGGAGCCCCTCCTCCGTTAGGGGAGGAGCGATGAAGCCTACAAAGCCCAATGCCGAGACACGCCCTGTTCATTCTGACTTGGGGAGTGAAGGAAGAAGAAGCATCTACATAACAGCGTACAAACTTAAGGAGATAAGTAAAAAGAATAAGAGAGCACAATGTCCAACAATACTGGCGGCATAAATGACACCATCTTCAAAGTGAGTAGAGTGGAATTTATTGCACTACTGTTAATATGGCTGCTATACTGCTGTGTCGGCCGATGGGACTTACGACAACCACTGCGAATAGTAACACTACTACATGGATGTGTCAGATTGGCGATCATCAATCTGCACTACAGTCAGAGTGACCTAGGGTTGCCTTTATTCATCACTCACGTCCTCGGTCGCTTTACTCTCCAGTTTGATTGTTGGGGAATATGGCAGTACACATCAATTACAATTTGGATGGTGATAGATATGACAGCAATCTTTTACGCCCCGGCAGTGGTAGCTGACATTGTGTGCGAAGCTGTGATGGCCCTAACCCTGTTGGCGTACATAGCTACGTTAACTGGAGCCGTACAACGCAAGAAACCTTGGCTCTACAAACTTGGACTTATTGTACTTTGGGCCTTAGGATGGGGAATATTATCAGCTTTATACTGGCTGTCCATGGTTAGTCAACTACTCCTGCTGTTATGGTTTACGACCTATGATGCTTGCTTCCCGCGTACGGCTCCTTCAGCTACAGCGGGAATGACAACGTCATCACAGTCCCACTCTCCTCCTATCATGAGGCGTCTCTGGCGTGCAGCCGAATAATCCCAACGAACACTTTTGCTTGCTTGCAATATAATAATTAAAAGACTAATGTTTCCTCTTGCACTATAGGGGGATATAAGATGTATTCATTGTCAAGCCACCCTGGAACAAGTGCTCTACTTCTGGGAGATAACACCAACTCTGTGGTGCCCGATGTGTTATGGCAACAACTTCCCTGTTCAAGTGGCACGGAGAATAGTGGGACGGAAGGATACTTCTTTTCTGCCCCAGGTACCAACAGCAGCATACCTAAAAATTGAGGTCGAGGCAAACGTGATTTGGCATTCACTTTTGGTTGATCAAATACGAGCTGACACTATAGTGTCTCCAGAAGGATATATGTATTGCCCCGTGTTTACCAAAATGTGGATGTATCCTACGGGAATAAGATTCTCCACAGCTCATCTTGCCGATGGTCGGATCGTGGCCATTGGTCCTTCATTACCACCAGTTCCACGTTCATCTCCACAGCGCACTGCGGAGGTTGGAGTGCAAACCGAGGATATGAACTGGTGTTTGGAGGCCCTCACACAGGTGTTCCTGGAAGAACACATTCAACAGCGCGAGCCTGAGGAGATTCTCGCTGAAGCTTCATCTCCAACGAAGGATACATCACCACGGCCATCTACACCAGTTGCATCGTGTTATACACCTGTCACCCCCACTTCACCATGTGCACCATCGTTCCCTGACGGATTATCATCTCAGGAATATGAGGCAACTCCGTCTCCAATGGGATTACCATCAAAATCACCACTACGGAACGAGCAGCCTTCTGACGGCGACAGCAATCTACAGGTGGACGAAGAGGAGTACGTGGTGCTGGATGAGTGTCGTGCAACTCCAGCTCCTCCTGTTCTGTCTCCGATGGTGGATGAAAAAGAAGTGCTCACCCTTCATCCTGTCGACGACGACAAGGATGTTTTTATGGAGGTATAGAGAGATCGGCAGAGCTTCAAGTCATGGAGGGGGTGTCGAGAAAGATGACTTTAAGCTTGCTTTCAGCTTGTTTTCATCTTGCAATACAATACGTGCCATGGAATTAATATACATGCTGTTGGATTACTGCACAGTTTTTGGTACTTTCCTGGAGTAAGTGAGATCATACCGGACTTTTCCATTACAAATGGGGAGGCCCACGGAATGAACTCGGTGGTGAAGACGATGGAATATGTCTAAGAATGATTCTAACATGACAAGTATGATCAAATGAAGTATTAATGTGTTAAAGTAATGTCTAATAATGATTCTAACATGACAAGCATGATTAAATGAAGTATTAATGTGTTGAAGTTAAGAGTTGATTAGAAAAAGTATGTTACAAATAAGTGAAATGAATGATTATATGAGTTGTTTTTCATAAAGAGTGCAGAGTCAGACTGAAAAGAGGAAGTGAAGAAGTTGTTTTTCATAAAGAGTGCAGAGTCAGACGAAAAGAGGAAATGAAGAAGATGTCACAAGCAGGGCAAGAAAAGCTGATGTTAAACAACTGATCAAATGATTAAGATGTTAGTAAAATATGAAATGAATAATAAGGAATGAAAATGGTTGTATATGATCATATGAATTGTTTTTATGTGAAAAGAGTTGTAATGACATGACTGAATATGATTGATGTGATTTTGAAGAAATGATTTAAAAAGAATGAATTCTCAGAAAAGCTGAAGTGTTAACAGAAAAGAGGAACTTGAGAAATAAGTTACTGGCAAGGGGCCGCAGATGACTTCCAGTAAGCGAAGGAGAAGGGAGGAGGTAACCAAGATCATCTGAAGACAACAAGAGTCAAGTACATATATAAACTGTGAAACACCAGGAAACGGGGTTATTCTTCCAGGGAGAGGTGCTGTTGTCACTTCTCCCCTGCTACGAGGAGATCACAAGACTTGACCATCTTGTGAGCAGCAATTGGAATCGTGGAGTGAGAGGATTGGAGCCATAAGAGATCATTTGAGAGAGTTTTCAACTCCCACTCAGGCCGTCTAGTCACGGAGTAGCAGAGCATTGGAGAATAATCACTGGCCTTAAGTCTGAGTGGGGAATGTTCAACGTTTTCTCTCTCGAGGAACATCACCGCATACCGGAATGGATTAGATCAACTTTTGGTTGATTGAAGAAGGAATAAACTCTTATGTGGATTAACTTCCTGAAGGATTATAACATCACACAAGGATCGTGGTCAGCTAATGATTAATAACTGATGAAGAGGAAATCAAGTTCATCGAGCTGGGGACTTAACCTCAAAAACCTCCTTCCCTCACTCCTAGAAAAAATTGTTAAGAAGTCAATCCAGTCCCAGTCGAAGTAAGATCAGTCAGAATTATTGAATTAAAAACAAAAATCTCTGCCAATCATTATTCTAATTATACTTGAATTACTGTTGTGAAATTATCATCATATAACCTATTTTGATTATGTCATTGGCACTTGCAAAACCTGCAATAAATTTCCAAGCATGCAGTTAAAGTGTTACGGCTCGGACATTGGATTATTGATGCTTCTTATGGTGTAAAAGTTAAAGTTCATTGGGTGTACAACATCAAAAAGTGCTCTAAAAGGTTAGTCTGGTTTTTAATGAAAATAACACATCCTGGGGACTCGCTGTACGAGTCACTGAATTCAAAATCTAGCAACATTCCAAGAGCCCTGATCCATAAGAGGAGAGCTGCCGTTAACGGGCGTGGCCAGTTCGTATCCTGGTTCCTGAGAAGGCTATTTGACCGGGGTGTGAGATCAGCTTCAGCGGGGTGGACGTCCGGATGGAGGCAGTGAGCAGCTAGACGAATCTCCTCGCCACCAGCTTGAACAGCCTTTGTGCAGCCCTGCCGGGTAATACCCGTGGAGACACGAAGGTCGGACCCCAGAGATGGAGAGCTGGTTTTGTACACAAACGCACTCATCGGAGGGTGAGCGTGTGCCATGTACGTGAAAAAGAGGGATCTGACAGGCTGTAAAGGCAATTCTCTCTCCTTCTCTCAAACTCACACACACACACACACACGAGGGTGACCACCTCCAAACCAGCATGGACAAAGGTTCTGCACAGAGCTCTGTTGGCTAATATTATTATGCATATTTTAACTCTGACTGAATAAAATGGGTGTTGTAAAAAATTCCTATGTTGAGCATTTGCACACTTTTTAGCCAACAATTTCCCAGGACACTATTTAGTGAAAATGTGTCTCTGTAATTAATTTTAATATTTTTTAAATCGTATTGATTCTGTCTTCTAACTGTTCTAGCATTTTTTTTTTTTTTTTTTTTTTACATTTCCTGCTTTAACCCTCTGGGGTCTGAGGGCATTTTTTGGACAGTTCACTCACCTGGCATAAATGTTTTATTATTGCTGTTAACAGCTCTCCCTGCATTCCACAATCAAGTTTTATGTCTGTTTTTTCAGGACAACCTGTGCTTTCAGAATATATATGTTGTATTTTATAAGTGTAATAAAGGTTTACAATCAAAAATTGGCAAAGAAAAATTAAAACAAAAAGTATTTTTCCACACACGTTTATTCAAAACACACAACAAACTATAATAAACACCTGTTTTGACACTTTATAAAGGTAATTTGAGGTCTTGTGTGAAAGACTGTACAATAAAAAGGTTCAAACAATAAACACAAATGCACATTTTGAACAATATATACAAAATGGTCTATGCGTTTTGTTGTCCATTGATATGGTAAACAGTGCTTTACGCCGAGAAAGCAACAGAGTTATCCAGTAACATTCACATGCAAACTAGTGGAGCAGTCCTGATAGTTACACACTCTTTGTTTGAGCACGTGAGACTGTCATCAAATGGTAAATGGTAAATGGACTGCATTTATATAGCGCTTTTCCATCTGAATCAGACGCTCAAAGCGCTTTACAATTATGCCTCACATTCACCCCGATGTCAGGGTGCTGCCATACAAGGCGCTCACTACACACCGGGAGCAATAGGGGATTAAAGGCCTTGCCCAAGGGCCCTTAGTGATTTTCCAGTCAGGTGGGGATTTGAACCCATGATCTTCTGGACTCAAGCCCAACACCTTAGCCACTAGACCATCACCTCCCCTGAGATCAGAGGTTCTCCGTCTGCTTCACTGATTGCTCTGTGTAATGGCGCAGGGCGCATGGAGACCAATAGTATGTACTCATTGGAGGGGGCTCAGGGGGCTATTCAAACGGGCCAACTAGTAACATATCACTCCTGAAAATGATCTTTGGCTTTTCACGTGAGGTAAATCTGTCCTACGATTGGATTTTGGAAAACCATGTGACGGTGAACCAATTCCGATTAGACACTCACATTGTGCACGTCATCACACAGCTTCTATGAGGAGTACAAAGATGGCCGATGGCTCGAAAAGTCCGCGGAGTTAAATTTTCAGCAAAAAAAAAAAAAAAAGTGTTTCTATCTCATATTATTAAAAAGTTATTTATAATTTAGTAAAGTTTGGTCTTAGTCGTCGTATACGACGGCGTCGGCCCAAGAGGGTTAACTCATTGTTATTATACACATCCCAAAACATTTTCATTGTTAATTCCTCAGGCGGTCATCATTTCTGTGTCTTTCTGCAACCTTACATGTTTAATAATAATAATAATAAGTTTGATGGTGGAGGAAAGGTGGGGGCCATGTGGCAAGGTGGGGGCCACGGGCAAATGGACATTTTGCCCATTTTCTGCCAAACCCGCTATGGTGGAACATGCATTCGTATCTACAAATGGAAGTGCAGCCATCAACTGATTCTCATGATATGCACAGTTTGCATCTCATTTCAAAATAGGGCACGACTTATGATTGAAATTTCAATGTACATTTCAGTGAGGTGAGGAACCTGTGATGAAAATTCTCCACAGGTGGTAAGAGAACAGACATCCCCGTGCCCCAACCCCATGAGCGGGACGTTCACTGTCTTGCTTCAAGGCACAGAATGGAACAGATGCTTGCCAACACAGGAGCCCGTGCTCAGCATCCTCCAGTTGAAGGGCATGCTCTTTAATCACCATGACATCCTGCTGCTCTCTTGTTTTGGCAAAACAGCCACAAAACAAACAGACAGAGCAAACTTGATGATGTATGTTCTGACTATAAGATGATTTAGAAGCTTCAAGATGGTTTTTGGGGACTATAGCGCGTGATTAAAATTAAATGGATTAAGTGTATGCCAGACACATTTGTGGAAATTATATTCTTGATGAGTGCTTATGAGAAGGATCACGTTTCCTGTTTCAAAAACAAATATACATGGTTAACAGTACCAATTGGGGGTGCTGTTTTGTGACAGCACCTGAATGTTTGTGTCATACAACTTGAATTATCACAAGAATTACTTCAAACTTTCATTCAATGTGGGGTACCTTTTCCTGTGAGTCAAGCAAATAATATAAATGAAGAGGACTTTAAACCCATGAAGGACTGACACAGTTTTACCAGAATCCAACAACTTAATCTCGAAAGTCATAAAGTCTCCAGTTGCCCGTGAAAACCAGTAAGCTCCGTTTACATGTGTCTCTGTAAATTTGTCCACTGCTTTTATGAAACGTGTCTGAGCATCTAAACTATTGGGGCATTTTTTTTAAGAAGCTCATAAATATTAACTTTTAGTGACAGTGCCAGCAATTCATTTAAATTTCAAATTCCCTCAGGCAAACATGACACAGATGGAGCCCAGTGCCATTCTGTATATTACTTGCTTGCTCAGTTCTCTAAAACTATAGTCCCTTTAGATTTTTTAATTTCAATTTCAGACATGAATATATATATATATATATTTATTTATTTATTTTTATTTTTTTGCTGCTCATCTGGAATTTTATTCCTTAGTTTCAACTAAATGATTCCGAATCTTATCTCATGCGTTTGCTCAAAAGTCACCTTTCCGGGCAAAAAAAAATAGAAAATAAAATGGAACATGGGGGGTGGGGGGAATACAGTAGTACACCATGTACAGTACATCTGACAATTATTCACAGGGCTTCAACGTTTTCCACATTTTGCTATGTGACAGCCTTATTCCAAAATGAATGAAACTCAGTTTTTTCCTCAAAATTCCTCACACAATACCCCATAATGACAATGTGAAAACTCTTCCCAGAGTTGGAGGCTGAGGTGTTGGTGCCCTCTGGGGTTGCTTTAGTCTTCCGCTGTCACCTTATGTGGTGTAGGGGCCAGTCAGTGTTGGTTCAGTGTTCACTGAGGTGTCAGCAGGCGGCAAATCGGTGTCTGTCCATGGCACCACAACATATGAGTAGATAGCGAGTCTGAATCTCTGCAGAGGACCTGCCATTGCGGGTTCTGTGTAGAAAGATGGCCCCCATTTCCATCAGTCCTTCCACAGTTTCTAGAGTTTTTAGTCCATCTGCTATTCGTCTGTCATTGTCCTGATCCTGGTGTGTGCACTCTACTTTTCATGTGTTCCATGTCAAGCCGGTTGTGTCTAGTCCCTTTTCCTGTGGTCCCCTCGCCACTCCTCTGGATGGTGGCTTGGGCCCTGGCCTACACTGTGCACTGGCTTCTGGCCCTGTGTCCCTGTGGTCAGGGTCTCCAGTTCTTAATTCACTGGAAGGGGTATGCACCTGAGGAGTACTCTTGTCTCCCCCCAGTGCCAATTTGGGCCACTTTCTGTTTTTGGATTTTTACCTCTGCCACCTGCCATTTCTGGTCCGTCTGGAGACATCACTTGATGAGGGAGCAGGGTCATAAGTCTGTTTTGTCTACTGTACCTCCTGTGTTATTTTGGTATCCCTTGTCTGTCACTTGAGCACCCCACCAGATTGTCTTGTGTATTATGCTGAGCTTTCCCACATTCCTTGTGTTGTTTTTGGACTCCCTGGTTACTGAACCCTGCTTTGCCTCCTGGACTTTGAGTTTTTGCCTGCTCCTCTGGACACTGGTGCCTGGCCGGAGCGGCTCCTTGGTTTTGAACCCCTCCTGCCTGTTTTCTGGACTGTTCCTTGCACCTAATCCCCAATAGGTCTGTTTGCCATGTGTCACACTGTGTGCACTACCCACTGCATTGGTGCTGTTCTCAATTAAAGAACAGTACTTTCATGTACTGTGTTTTTCCCTGTGAAGAGGTCCTAGGTTGTGCTTAAAATGTTACATTAACATGCACAGTGACCATAACATAAAATAATAACAGACAGACCTATCAATTTCCTTGATGGATCTTGGTGGTCACTAGAGGCCACTGTTTCTTGATCTACCTAGAAAAAGCTTGTATGTTATTTGGAAACTTTCTCAAAGACAGTTTGCTTTTTTTATTTAATAAACATGGAGATTTTTACAGCTGTAAAGAAGTTGGCTGCTGTTCAAAGTCTATGCTGAGCTGTAAAATGTGGTTTAAAATAATACATTTATTCTCCTAAAATTGAAGAATATCTCTTCCATTTGGAAGTGATGGGTTTTTGAGCAATTCTTCCTGCTGCACTGCGGCTGCCAAAAACAGCAAGATTTTCCACAACAAGTATTTCGTCCTGCAAGCTCGCTGTGCCAGCCTCCAGTTTGAATTCTGTGCCTCACAACATCACATTTCACAAAATGGTTTTGAGTCATGATCGAAAAGCTCTGTACAATGTTCCGTTAAATGCTGTTTGAGTGTGACAAGTGTTCTGAAGTAGCAATTTGATGCTGGTGTACAAACAGCAGGCTATCCCACACATTGCAAGTTATTTTCCTTCAGGTTTTTTTTTTATTTTTTAGTGGGGGCAAAAATAAAACAAAACAATCTGCACAGCCAACATCTGTTGGAGTGCAGACACAAAAGATGCTATTACATGCAGAGTACCACTATCAAGGTTTGTTATTATGGTTGTGCTCAAGTTTGATTTCATGCTGTACTACAAAATTCGAGGTTGGCTCTGACATCCTGTGAGACCTTTCAAATTGGACTCAAGCTGAATGAGGTCCACATGATCAGTCAGTAATTTTGGAGCAGTTTTATAAAATGTATGATTTGACTGTTTGAAGTTGGGGGAGAATGTGATTTTAATCACTTGAAAGGAAATGAAAAGCATCAGAGGGCTGATGTATATCTTGCACACTCTACACACCACAATATAAATGCACAACTAAATATACATATGTCAGTAATGGTGTTCTGACTTCTGTGTGACTTCATGATGAAGTCATTCATACCAATCATTCACAAATATTTTGCTGATCAATATATACTTTTGATCACTGATATAAGCTTCTTAATTCTTAAGTTAGACCAAAAAAGACTTTTTGGATCACCTTTTCCCTGACCTTTGACAACCTACTCAATAACTAGTCACCTCAAGATCTATATCCAAGTAGTAATATTCTGACCAAGTCTGATTCATCAACTCTTCTTAGTTGTCGAGATATACAAAAAAGTTATTTTTGAACCATGTTTTCCTTGACTTTGACATTTGACCAACCTACTCCCAAACCCAATCACCTCCACATATACTCAACAAAAATATAAACGCAACACTTTTGGTTTTGCTCCCATTTTGTATGAGATGAACTCAAAGATCTAAAACTTTTTCCACATACACAATATCACCATTTCCCTCAAATATTGTTCACAAACCAGTCGAAATCTGTGATAGTGAGCACTTCTCCTTTGCTGAGATAATCCATCCCACTTCACAGGTGTGCCATACCAAGATGCTGATTAGACACCATGATTAGTGCACCGGTGTGCCTTAGATTGCCCACAATATAAGGCCACTCTGAAAGGTGCAGTTTTGTTTTATTGGGGGGGATACCAGTCAGTATCTGGTGTGACCACCATTTGCCTCATGCAGTGCAACACATCTCCTTCGCATCATCCGTGAAGAGAACACCTCTCCAACGTGCCAAACACCAGCGAATGTGAGCATTTGCCCACTCAAGTCGGTTACGACGACGAACTGGAGTCAGGTCGAGACCCCGATGAGGACAACGAGCATGCAGATGAGCTTCCCTGAGACGGTTTCTGACAGTTTGTGCAGAAATTCTTTGGTTATGCAAACCGATTGTTTCAGCAGCTGTCCGAGTGGCTGGTCTCAGACGATCTTGGAGGTGAACATGCTGGATGTGGAGGTCCTGGGCTGGTGTGGTTACACGTGGTCTGCGGTTGTGAGGCTGGTTGGATGTACTGCCAAATTCTCTGAAATGACTTTGGAGACGGCTTATGGTAGAGACATGAACATTCAATACACAAGCAACAACTCTGGTTGACATTCCTGCTGTCAGCATGCCAATTGCACGCTCCCTCAAATCTTGCGACATCTGTGGCATTGTGCTGTGTGATAAAACTGCACCTTTCAGAGTGGCCTTTTATTGTGGGCAGTCTACGGCACACCTGTGCACTAATCATGGTGTCTAATCAGCATCTTGGTATGGCACACCTGTGAGGTGGGATGGATTATCTCAGCAAAGGAGAAGTGCTCACTATCACAGATTTAGACTGGTTTGTGAACAATATTTGAGAGAAATGGTGATATTGTGTATGTGGAAAAAGTTTTAGATCTTTGAGTCCATCTCATACAAAATGGGAGCAAAACCAAAAGTGTTGCGTTTATATTTTTGTTGAGTGTATGTATCCAAGTAATATTTCCACTAGGTATATATATATATATATATATATATATATAGTGGGCAAAATAAGTATTTGACCCCCTGTCATTTTTGCAGGTTTTCCCACCTACAAAGAATGGAGAGGTCTGTAATTTTTATCGTAGGTACACTTCAACTGTGAGAGACAGAATCTAAAAAAAAAAAAAAAAAAAAAAATCCAGAAAATCACATTGTAAGATTTTTAAATAATTAATTTGCATTTTTTTTTTAGCATGAAATAAGTATTTGATCCCCTACCAACCAGCAAGAATTCTGGCTCTCACTGTTAATTTTTCTTTAAGAAGCCCTCTTATTCTGCACGCTTTACCTGTATTAATTGCGCTTGTTTGAACATGTTACCTGTATAAAAGTCACCTGTTCACACACTCAGTCAATCACACTCCAACCTGTCCACCATAGCCAAGACCAAAGAGCTGTCTAAGGACACCAGGGACAAAACTGTAGACCTGCACAAGGCTGGGATGGACTACAGGACAACAGGCAAGCAGCTTGGTAGAAGACAACAACTGTTATGATTATTTATTATGAAGTGGAAAAAACACAAGATGACTGTCACTCTCCCTCGGTCTGGGATTCCATGCAAGATCTCACTTTGTGGGGTAAGGATGATTCTGAGAAAGCTCAGAACTACACAGGAGGACCTGGTCAATGACCTGAAGAGAGCTGGGACCACAGTTACAAAGATTACGTTGGTAACACATGTTGCTGTCATGGTTTAAGAAGCCCTCCTATTACTCACTCTTTACCTGTATTAATTGCACCTGTTTGAAGTTGTTACATGTATAAAAGACACTTGTCTACACAATCAATCACACTCCAACCTATCCACCATGGCAAAGACCAAAGAATTGTCTAAAGACACGAGGGACAAAACTATAGACCTGCACAAGGCTGGGATGGACTACAGGACAACAGGCAAGCAGCTTGGTGAAAAAGCAATGACTGTTGGCATAATTATTAGAAAATGGAAAAAAACGCAAGATGACTGTCAATCTTCGTCAGTCTAGGGCTCTATGGAATATCTCACCTTGCAGGGTAATAATGATTTTGAGAAAGCTCAAAACTCAGATCAACCCCAAGAACACCATTCCGATCATGAAGCATGGGGGTGGAAACATCATTTTTGGGGGTGCTTTTCTGCAAAGGGGACAGGATAGCTGCACTGTATTGAAGGGAGGATGGATGAGGTCATGTATCGTGAGATTTTGGCAAACAACGTCCTTCCCTTAGTAAGAACACTGAAGATGGGTCATGGCTGGGTCTTCCAGCATGACAATGACCCCAAGCAC
Source organism: Thalassophryne amazonica (assembly GCF_902500255.1). Classification (NCBI taxonomy): domain Eukaryota; kingdom Metazoa; phylum Chordata; class Actinopteri; order Batrachoidiformes; family Batrachoididae; genus Thalassophryne; species Thalassophryne amazonica. The sequence continues at coordinate 139,361,804 of NC_047103.1, read as the reverse complement.
ACAGCCAGGGCAACTCAGAAGGGGCTCCATAAGAAGCATTTCAAGGTCCTGCAGTGGCCAAGCCAGTCTCCAGACCTGAACTCAAGACCAAAGTGAGCTGAAACTCGAAACCTGAAACATCTGGAGATCTGTATGGACGAGTGGGCCAAAATCCCTTCTGCAGTGTGCGAACTTGGACAAGAACTACAGGAAACCTCTTCATTCCATAACTGCAAGCAAAGGTTTCTGTACCAAATATTAAAGTCTGTTTTTCTATTGTATCAAATACTTATTTCATGCAATAAAATGCATTTTTTTTTAAATCATACAATGTAATTTTGATTTTATTTTATTTATTTTTTTTTAGATTCTGTCTCTCACAGTTTATATGTACCTACAATAAAAATTACAGACATCTCCATTCTTCATAGGCGAGAAACATTCGACAGTGGATCAAATACTTATTTCCCTCACTGTGTAAGTATATATATATATATATATATATATATATATATATATATATATATATATATATATATATCAGCCACCTTCTGTGGTATCTCCTATCCAGACTTACCAACTTCTAATCAGTTTGCACCATAGCAGTACATCTGAGGCTGACTCTCTGAGTTTGACTCTCCAGACCCAAAGCGTTCAAAGGGAATAATGTAATTATTAACCATCAGATGACAAATCAAAACCTCTTAAATCATTATAAATGGTAAATGGACTACATTTATATAGCACTTTCCATCTGCATCAGATGCTCAAAGCACTTTACAACAATGCCTCACATTCACCCCAATGTGAGGGTGCTACCATACAAGGTACTCACTACACACCAGGAGCAATTAGGAGATTAAGGACCTCTCCCAAGGGCTCCTTGTGATTTTCCGGTCAGGCTGGGATTTGAACAGAGGATCCTCTGGTCTGAAGCCCAATACTTTAACCACTAGACCATCACCTCCCCTTCTAAAGTCAGTTTTAAGCAGACATGAGGTGATAATCGATGAATTGCTACTGAAGCTCCGAAATGATGTAGGCGCAGCAGCACGTCAGACTCAGGCGTGTTGCTGTGGTGCTCTGATCACTCCCCTGTCTTCTATTATGAAATATTGCTGAATTTATGTGGAAATGATTGTTGTACAAAAGCTTCAGATATTTGTTGCTGAGATGATGACTGGAGTGCAGTTTTAAGCAGAAATGAGGAGATAATTGGTGAATCGCTGCTGATGCTCAGATATGACACATGCATAGTGAAGGCAGGGTGGACCGATTTTTAGAGGGGGCCCATTGGGTCGGTGACACCAGTCAAAATAACAAAAACAAGCCATACAACCCAGTCGGGGTGCTAAGAATTTGTCTTGTGATTGTTTTCATCCGAGTTTGCCGAGCACACAGGCAATACTTGATTCATCCCTCCTTGGTGCTGGATCATAGTAGTTAGTCTCTGAAGTGGCTCCTTGTTTCAATCCCCCCCTCCCCCTACTAAAGATGTCAGAAATATGAAACTGACAGATTTATTCTATGTCCATTTTCATCACTGTGCCCACCTTAAAAGATTCTGACTCTGACCGATCTTCAGCTGTCCAGTGTGGCATAATGAGCTCCACGGGTTTAATTTGCTGAGCCAGCAGTAAGTGTCTCCCTCAAGTGTCAAACCGAAGGTTCTGGCAGCGACACTCTGAATGCATTATCTAATCTTGTTACAATAGGTTGCTCCACCCACCCCTCTTCTCCCATTGGTCAGATTAAACATTTCTCATCACATCATTTGCCTCCAAATTTTGCTTCCACACAGCTTCTTGTTATACAGTCAGCTCTCATTGCCCTCTCAAAATCATTTATATGTAAAAATGCTTAACAAAGTTGATGTTTGAAGGGCGTTTTTCCCCCCCTCTTCTTCAGAATATATCACTCCCCAACTTAAATTACCCCAGTAGGAAAAAAAGGCACTTTCCGAAAGTAAAGCAATGAAATTCATAGAGGAAATTTAATTTCAATAAGCTAATCGCACTGAAGAATGGAGAGCATATCCAATCTCCATCAACGGGGAAAATGTAAATGTAAACATAAGGCACATAGTTATCATATAATGGGGAAAAGCGAGGAGCACAATTAAGAACACAGCCAGAGGCAGGGACAGCAAGGCCCGGGCTGCACAAGTGTATTTAAATTATTCATAATCCAGCTTCTGTACATGGTTAACTTTGCATGGCTGTAGATGTGCATGTACAGTCAAGTATGAGTATTTGAAAAGAACCAGATTTTGTATTTTTGCACATGTACACCACCACAACGGCACTGAATTAAAACAGTCAGCATCTGCTTGTTGGGTAAACTTTCAGCTTTAATTAAAGAGGCTTCAAAGCAATATTGTATAGACATTTATCAATTACAACCATTTGTTTATATAGTACCACTATTTATAAATAAATAAATAAATAAAAACAAGTACCGTTCACTGCAAGCAAAACAATGGCAGCCAATCTTATTGTACAGTTAGCAGTGGCAGGTGGAGCTACCACCTGCTATTAACATGAGACACTTCATCAAGAAGTGTCTCAAGATCAAGATCACTTCTTAAGATCATTAAGAAACTTGAGCAACGTGTAGATGAACTTGAACAATTTACTAGAAAAGATTACGTTATAATATCTGGACTAGAAACAAGGCATCGGACATATGCAAGGGTGGTGGATTCTGGTGTAGCCAGTGGGGAGGATGCACCACCTGAAGAAAGACAATCATTGGAACAAGTTACAAACTTTTTATATCAAAAAGGTGTTGTCATCCATCAAGACACAATATCAGACTGTTATACTATTCCAACTAAAGATAGAAAAAATAAACTATCTAACATTGTTATACGATTTACAAGCAGAAAATATAAAAATGAGTTATTAAGACAGGCAAAGAATTTAAAAGGAACGAGTGTCTATATAAATGAGCATCTAACAAAAAAAAAAGCAGATATTGCTAGGGAAGCAAGACTACTAAGAAAACAGAAACATATTGTTGCTACATGGGTCTGGAATTGTAGGGTGTGGATTAGAGTGAAAGAAGGAACAAACAGTATACAAATCGAAAACATGGAGGACCTTACGAAATACAGACCTGAATAGACAATCAAATATAACATCTGTTGGTAATTGGACCAACAAAAAATCAGATCAAACATGGAAACAGAGGATAAAATATATGACATAGACACTAATACTGATGAAGGTATATTTGACTTAAAAACGATTGGTTGTGAGTATTATACAGTAGAACAGCTGAATAGTGAAAAAATTGCAGAAGATATCCTGTCACTCATACATATAAACAGCAGAAGCTTGTATTGTAAAATGTCACAAATAAAAGATTATTTAAATCAGTTTAAAAATAGATTTAGTATTGTTGCAATCACTGAATCTTGGCTTAAAGATGATCTCATGGATGAAGTTCAAATGGAGGGATATGAGCTGTAAACAGAAGATATAAAAAAGGCGGTGGTATTGCTCTGTATACAAAAACAGATCTGATGTGTACAATTGTTGAAGAAATGACAATTATGAATGATGTCATAGAAATTGTAACAGTGGAACTTGTACATGAAACATCTAAGAATATTTTAATCAGTTGTGTATACAGAGCACCAGATTCTTGTGTTGTGAAATTTACAGATAAAATAATTGAATTATTCCATCAAATTAAAAACAAAACGCTTTTTATGTGTAGGGACTTTAATATTAACATAGAAAGCTCCAGCTGCCAAAGATTAAGTGATTTTGTGAATTCAATGTATAGTTTGGGGTTATTCCCCTTGATAACAAAACCAACCAGAATTACATCACAAAGTGCAACGGTAATTGATAGTATATTTACAAACAGAACAGATGAAATTATCAAGAATGGGATCTTCATGACAGATATTAGCGACCATTTACCAATTTTTTCAATATTTAAATCTAAAAATAGGTACAACAAAAAAACTGATATAAACTTTAAAAGAGATAAGTCAGTAAAAGCCTTAGAGGCATTAAAATATGACCTTAAAAATCAAAACTGGGAAGACCTTTATGTCAGTGATGTTAATGTAGCATATAACTCATTTATGAAAATATTGATGAAATCATACAATAAAAATTGTAAATTAATTGAAATTAGTAAGAAAAGAGTAAATAAACCATGGCTGACAAAGGGAATAAAAAATGCTTGTGCAAAGAAAAACTGTTTATACAGGTGCTTTTTAAAATTGCAAACAAAGGAATCAGAACATAAATACAAAAAATATAAAAATAAACTATTAACAATAATTAGGAAACAAAAAAAGATTATTACAGTGAAAAACTAAATAACAGTAAAGATAATATGAGGATAACATGGGGAATTATAAAAAGTGTGATTGATAGTGATGGAACGAAAGAAACTATTCCAAATTACTTTGTTAAGGAAAATAAAGAGATATATGATATAAAAGAAGTTGCAAATGGGTTTAATGATTATTTTTCAAATGTAGGGTCAAGTCTGGTGGAAATAAACCAATAATAGAAGATAAATTATGTACATTGGTAAATACGGTCAATAGTATTTTCCTGGACAATGTGGAAAAAGATGAAATAAGAAATATTGTAAAAAACTGTGTAAGCAAAAGATCAACTGACCATGAAGATTTAGACATGGTGACTGTAAAAAGTATAATAGAAATTGTTATTGAACCATTTACTTATATTTGTAATCTGTCTCTGTCAACTGGGTTTTTTCCAGATGAAATGAAAATTACTAAGGTAGTCCCATTATATAAAAATGGAGACAAACATAATTTTTCTAATTACAGGCCAGTATCATTGCTTCCACAGTTTTCTAAAATTATGGAAAAAGTTTTTGTAACAAGATTGGATAAATTTATTGAGAAACATCATATTTTAAATAATGCTCAGTATGGATTCAGAACAAAACATTCGACAGCTATGGCAATTATGGAAGTAATAGAGAAAAGATCAACAACAATAGATAATAAGGATTATTTTGTAAGTATTTTTATTGACCTGAAAAAGGCTTTTGATGTTATAGACCACTCAAGATTGCTCCACAAGTTACAACAATATGGAATAAGAGGTGTTGCACATCAGTGGGTAAAAAGCTACTTAGAAAATAGAAAATAGTTTGTTCAGATAAATAATACCAAATCAGAATTGTGTAACATTATTTATGGAGTACCACAAGGATCGGTACTTGGACCCAAACTGTTTATTTTGTATATCAATGATTTTGTGAATGTATCCAATGTGCTTGGCAGCATTTTATTTGCTGATGATACAACGCTGTTTTACTCTGGATCAGATATACAGGAAGTAGCACAAGTGATAAATACAGAGTTGGAAAAAGTTAAACATTGGTTTGATATAAACAGATTGTCACTAAATATTAATAAGACAAATTTCATATTGTTTAATGATAGAGCGAAAAAAAATAATGTGTCATTACAAATAGATGGAATGGATATACAAAGGGTAAAAGAAATGAAATTTTTAGGAGTCATGATTGATGAAGATCTTACATGGAAGTCACACATAAATTACATAAAAGGAAAAATAGCGAAAGCCATTGCTGTTTTGCATAAAGTAAAATATTCATTAAATAGTTATGGTTTATTAACATTGTACAATTCATTGATTGTCCCATATTTAACTTACTGTGTAGAAATCTGGGGATCAACATATACAACCTATATACAACCTTTATTTATTTTGCAGAAAAGAGCTTTAAAAGTGATTAGTAACAGTGGTTTTAGAGATCCATCTAATCCATTGTTTATTAAGTATAGGGTACTTAAATTTCATGATTTAGTCGATTTGAAAATATTACAAACGATGTACCAAGTTAATAAAAATACTTTACCAACAAACATTCAAAATATGTTTGAAAAAAGAGTAAGTAGTTATAAATTGAAAGGAATAGAAGTCTTTAAAAAACCAAGATTTAGAACCAAAGTAAAGGAAAGGAGTATTGCAGTAAATGGTGTCAAATTATGGAACAATCTTAATAAAGAAATTAAAGAATTAAGGTCGCTTAAATTATTTAAAAAACATATTAAATTAGATGTATTAAGTAAGTATGAAACTATGAAGTAAGTCAGTGGGCTGCAAGAAAGTAAAAAAAAAAAGTAAACTGTTAATAATGTTTGGAGTGTCTTAAGTTTAAATGTAACCTGTCAGTGATGTAATCTATTAATTAATGGTCATAATTATGAAATGGGTCAGTGGTATGTGACAAGTTAAAGAAATGCAATCTGTTAAATAATGTTGACTATGATGCTGTATATTGAAAGATTGTATTGTTAAAAGGGGCAGAAATCAAAAGACTTGTTCTTCTTTCTGCTCCTTTTCATTCTGGTATTGTGGTGCTTTTGTTTTTTGCTTTTCTGTTTTTCTTTTAAATGAATGAAATAAAATGAATCAATCTCAAAGAAACCCACGTTTTATTAAAAAAGGTAAAAACTGTCAATACGAGTACGACTGGAAAATTTAGTGAAGCCACCAAGACATTTCAATTTCAATTTATTTTCATTTATATAGTGCCAAATCACAACAGAGTTGCCTCAAGGTGCTTCACACAAGTAAGGTCTAACCTTACTAACCCCCCCAGAGCAGCAGTGATAAGGAAAAAACTCCCTCTGAGGAAGAAACCTCAAGCAGACCAGACTCAAAGGGGTGACCCTCTGCTTGGGCCATGCTACAGACACAAATTACAGAACAAATCACAAAACGAATATACAGGAAATGTTGTTGGTGCACAAGACAGGAGGGTCTCCAGCACAATGACCACACCCGTCTCTGGATGGAGCTGCACCTTAGACAGAGCGAAAAAAAATCAGAATCAGGCATCAAAAAGACAAGAAATACAGTATAATTTGTCAGCATTAAACAACAAGAAAAACAGAATACTAAAGTAATCGCCGGCCACTAGCCCTAAGCTTTACTAAAAGACCCAGAATTTAGGTAAAGTTGAGGCCGCGGCATGCTCCATTTCCTAATAAAATTAATTAAAAGAGTAAAAAGCATAGAACTATACTATGCCAGTATGTTAGCCATAAGAAAGGGAAAATAAGTGCATCTTAAGTCTGGACTTGAAAGTCTCCACAGAATCTGACTGTTTTATTGATGCAGGGAGATCACATTGCTTTGAACCCTTATTTTATTTTATTTATTTTTTTTTTTTATGTAGCTTGAAAGCTATTGGGGCTATTCCACAGAGTACTGTTCCTTCCCGTTTAATCCTGAATAGGAAATCACGTTGCGTTTTGAAGCATCATAGTAACGTCTTGATCCATATTTGTCAGTCTTAAACAAACTTAGCATGTGTGATAGTTATAGCCATCACCGGGGCCAGATTTAAAATTGGGATCAAATGTGATCCTGAGTCTTAAAATTGTCAATGGCATGTGGTAACTTCTGGGTATTCGTATTCTTAAGAGCTTCAATCATGTTCCAACTTCTTTAAATGGGGTGCTCGGAGTGAATCCTGGTTGAAACTTGTTTGATCATGCTCTGTCGGAGTAAAAGTATTTATAAAGTAAATAATATACAGTAAAAATATAAAGTAAATAGTATATAAAGTGTATATATATATATATATATATATATATATATATATATATACACACACTCAACAAAAATATAAACGCAACACTTTTGGTTTTGCTCCCATTTTGTGTGAGATGAACTCAAAGATCTAAAACTTTTTCCACATACACAATATCACCATTTCCCTCAAATATTGTTCACAAACCAGTCTAAATCTGTGATAGTGAGCACTTCTCCTTTGCTGAGATAATCCATCCCACATCACAGGTGTGCCATATCAAGATGCTGATTAGACACCATGATTAGTGCACAGGTGTGCCTTAGACTGTCCACAATAAAAGGCCACTCTGAAAGGTGCAGTTTTATCACACAGCACAATGCCACAGATGTCGCAAGATTTGAGGGAGGGTGCAATTGGCATGCTGACAGCAGGAATGTCAACCAGAGCTGTTGCTCGTGTATTGAATGTTCATTTCTCTACCATAAGCCATCTCCAAAGGCGTTTCAGAGAATTTGGCAGTACATCCAACCAGCCTCACAACCGCAGACCACGTGTAACCACACCAGCCCAGGACCTCCACATCCAGCATGTTCACCTCCAAGATCGTCTGAGACCAGCCACTCGGACAGCTGCTGAAACAATCGGTTTGCATAACCAAAGAATTTCTGCACAAACTGTCAGAAACCGTCTCAGGGAAGCTCATCTGCATGCTCGTCGTCCTCATCGGGGTCTCGACCTGACTCCAGTTCGTCGTCGTAACCGACTTGAGTGGGCAAATGCTCACATTCGCTGGCGTTTGGCACGTTGGAGAGGTGTTCTCTTCATGGATGATGCAAAGGAGATGTGTTGCACTGCATGAGGCAAATGGTGGTCACACCAGATACTGACTGGTATCCCCCCCAATAAAACAAAACTGCACCTTTCAGAGTGGCCTTTTATTGTGGGCAGTCTAAGGCACACCTGTGCACTAATCATGGTGTCTAATCAGCATCTTGATATGGCACATCTGTGAGGTGGGATGGATTATCTCAGCAAAGGAGAAGTGCTCACTATCACAGATTTCGACTGGTTTGTGAACAATATTTGAGGGAAATGGTGATATTGTGTATGTTATGTGTCGGACGCAGCTCGGAGAACCGACCAGCGTTTGAAGGACCCAGTATGAAATAAGCAGAGCACGGTACAAAGGCTAACTGAATTTAATACATAACAGTGATAATATAATAACAAAAAGGTGCGGCCTGGCGTGGTGCGCTCCCAGCAGCGCTAACGGTCCGGAGCCAGAAGCTGTTTCGGACCCAAGGACCCCGCCGACACCCCCCAGGTGGCCGCAACAACCGAGTCTGTGAAAGAAGGAACCATTATGTGAGTCCACACTCTACACACAGAACACTTAAAGGTGTACAAACAGCAAACACTTCCTGGCTTGATTACTGATCAGCTTCCCAACCTGCAGGCATGGAACATCCAGTTCACAAAACTCCACTGCAGTGAAAGCTGATACATGACTAACAAACAGCTCAATACAATAAGGTGTGAGGGACACCACATTTACTGACTGTATAACTGTTAGTCACAAAATCTAACGTACCTCAGGAAGTGTGCTGACGAGCGTGAAACCTCACCCCCTCCTCTTTCACAGACTGTGCATCAAACCTGGACGTTCTCAGCATCCGCTGCTGATGAGATGGCTCCCGAGACGACGATCTCACCCGTCTGGTCCCACGGTCGAGTCTCTGGCAAATACACACTGTGCACTCCAGTCTTAAATGCCAACATGTTCCAATCCATCCAGATGCACCACAGCTGTGAGTCCTGACGAGTCGCAGGTGATCAGGGTGAGGTCCTGACAGCCTCAGCAACACAGCCACTCAGTCCCAAACTCACGCCACCTGGGAGGAAAACCAAAAGACAGAAGCAAACCGGCAGCCAGGCCCCCCCAGCCATATAACAGTACCCCACCCTCACGGGAAGCCTCCCGGCGACCACACACACCTGGCCCAGGAGAAACACCCCCCTCCAGGGACCATGGCTGGAATCCGTGTCCGCGTTCATCCTCCAACAGACTGGTTGAACTGGCTGCATCTTTGCCCCTGTTTCTGACAGTCTCTTAGCACAGGTGTGGCCAGGAGTTCCTACACCTGTGCGGTCAGCCTTTATCCAAACATGTGTAATTAGTCATAAAACAAAACACAAACAACCAAAACACCCCCCCCTCCCCAGGGGACCGTCCCATCAAACCCCAGGGAAGGGGAGAAAGGAAAAACAACCCAAACTTGAGCTCACAAACAAAAATGCCAAAATACCCCCCCCCCCCCCCCCCCAGAGGACCGTTCCATCAAACCCCAGGGAAGGGGAGAAAAGAAAAACCCAAACTTGAGCTCACAAACAAAAATGCTACAACACCCCCCCTCCTCCCCCCCAAACGACATGTAGGGACCAACACCCCCCAGAGGGCCTCCCGCCAGCTCCAGGAGTAATAACCACGACCGAGGTCCCTCTGGGATCCAACGTCACCCACGGGGACTACCAGCGCCTCCCAGAGGACCACTCGTCAACCCCAGGAGACGCCTCCCCTCATGACCAATGGACCCAGCCCCGGCCGTCCATGGCTAGATGGGCCTACAGCCCTTTCCCCCGCAGAGGACACCACAGTCAAACCCTGAGGGCGGAAACTGGGGGGGGGGAAACAAAAAGATACCCCAAACCCCCCCCTCCCCTCCCGGGTGCAGAGGCTACCTGGGAAACGCCCAGCACAACCCAACTGCACCCCTCCAGCAATGCCGACACCGCGGCACACCCGGCTGGAGTCAGAGGAGAAGAGAGGGCATAACAAAAAACAAAAAGAGAAAAAAAAACAAACAACCCAAGTACCACCCCATCACCCCCCAGGGGACCGTTCCATCTAACCCTGGGGAAGTGAAACAAAAAAAAAATAAATAAAAGGAAAAACAAACAGACCAACACACAGTTGTTTGGGTCCCCTTTTTTATTTCTTTTATACTTTTTTTTTTTGTCTTTATCAGACAGGCTGCAGGGTCACAACCCCAGACAAATAGTGGACAACAAAAAATAAAATCCCACACAAAAACCAACTCAAACAACACCCACACAAAATGAACTAACACAAAACAAATCAGTGAGTTATACCGTCAAGCTCAACCAAATGGAACACACCTGTTCCTACTCAAGAGCTTGACGGTAACGTGATTCAGTCACCACAAGGGGGAGCCAGAGTGCTAAAAACAAAAAAAAAACCCTTTGGCGACAGAAAAAACAAACGAGCTGCTTTTATGTGCGCAGCTGAGTGCAACACACAACCAAAATGTGCTCAACTAAATAACGCCGGAGCTGAAACAACAGACGCAGTAGTTACCTTTATCCGGGGAAACGGGGCTACGACTGTAACACAGGAAGCCCAGCGACCCGTGCTAACAGAGCTCCGCCGTGCGCGTGAACCCATTACAAACGCACTCTTGCAGCTCCCGTTTACACCTCTTATCCGGTCGGAGCGTGACGCGAAGCCGTCGCCAGTCACACTCCACCACGACCCACGGATAAGGCACAACACAGGAACACGGCTGCAAGAGAGCACAAATCAGTAGCCAGTAATGGGTTCTCAAACACGCACCTTCCGGGCGGAGAGCCCCGCAACTGATCCGGATAACCACTGAACGTCTGCTGCCGCCTTCCCGGCGCGTTACCGTCTCTGCTACCGCTGGGTCCGTGATGTTTGGCCAGAGACTACTGTTATGTGTCGGACGCAGCTCGGAGAACCGACCAGCGTTTGAAGGACCCAGTATGAAATAAGCAGAGCACGGTACAAAGGCTAACTGAATTTAATACATAACAGTGATAATATAATAACAAAAAGGTGCGGCCTGGCGTGGTGCGCTCCCAGCAGCGCTAACGGTCCGGAGCCAGAAGCTGTTTCGGACCCAAGGACCCCGCCGACACCCCCCAGGTGGCCGCAACAACCGAGTCTGTGAAAGAAGGAACCATTATGTGAGTCCACACTCTACACACAGAACACTTAAAGGTGTACAAACAGCAAACACTTCCTGGCTTGATTACTGATCAGCTTCCCAACCTGCAGGCATGGAACATCCAGTTCACAAAACTCCACTGCAGTGAAAGCTGATACATGACTAACAAACAGCTCAATACAATAAGGTGTGAGGGACACCACATTTACTGACTGTATAACTGTTAGTCACAAAATCTAACGTACCTCAGGAAGTGTGCTGACGAGCGTGAAACCTCACCCCCTCCTCTTTCACAGACTGTGCATCAAACCTGGACGTTCTCAGCATCCGCTGCTGATGAGATGGCTCCCGAGACGACGATCTCACCCGTCTGGTCACAAGGTCGAGTCTCTGGCAAATACACACTGTGCACTCCAGTCTTAAATGCCAACATGTTCCAATCCATCCAGATGCACCACAGCTGTGAGTCCTGACGAGTCGCAGGTGATCAGGGTGAGGTCCTGACAGCCTCAGCAACACAGCCACTCAGTCCCAAACGCACGCCACCTGGGAGGAAAACCAAAAGACAGAAGCAAACCGGCAGCCAGGCCCCCCCAGCCATATAACAGTGTATGTGGAAAAAGTTTTAGATCTTTGAGTTCATCTCATACAAAATGGGAGCAAAACCAAAAGTGTTGCGTTTATATATATATCAAAGTGTTATGAGTGTATATATATTTACATATGTATACATTCTTTATTTTTTATAGTATAAGGGGTGGGTATTTATATAAGGTAAGCTTTACACCCTTTCAGACACACGGGTACACTGTTAAGTTGTTCTTTTTATGAGTTTTTGTGATTGTTGATCTGTGTGCTGAATAACAGACTGGGATGTTACGAAAATTTGAATAATTTCGTGACAGAGTTTTTTAACTCACAATTTTTACCCCTACTCTGACTGCCAACCCTAACCTTAACCATAACCTAACCCTACTCCTTCCCCCAACCCTAACCATAACCACCCCGACCCAACTGCTTCACTTTTAATTTCGTGCAGCCATCATGGGATGAATTAGAATGAATTCATGCTGCCGTGATGAAAATGAGGCACTTTTTGTCACAATATCATGAACCAAAAGATTAATGTATATTTCGTGCTGCTGAATCACGACATGCCGTGAGACTGGGTTGCAAATAAATAAAATTCCTTCAAAATTCATTCATTCAAAAATCTGAAGCCAAAGCAGCCCTGATGAATGTTTGTTGTGGTTTTTGGTCAAAGCTGAACAGCCTGATCATGTCTGGCCATTGGTGCAAGGGTAGAGGAGGCAAGCCTGCACCTGCTAGTGGGGGGGAATTAAACTATTTCATACTGTTTTTGCACTTCGTGAGATTGTGGGCAACTGTAGTAGAACGTGCCATGTGGAATAGTCCTGTACAGTGTGTCGGATTTTAGGGGTTTTATGTGTAAAAGTGGAAGATGGCATTCATTACATGCAACAGTTTAATTTATTTTATTTCATTTATATAGCACCAAATCACAACAAAGTCACAAAAGTGGCGATCGTCACGCCATCTTTGACCCATCATGAGTGTCCTCAGTTCCCAAACACTTATTGAGTGTTGTTAGAAGGAAAGGTAAAGTAACACAGTAGTAAACATACCACTGTCTCAGCGTTTTTCAAATGTGTTGCAGGCATCCACTTCAAAATGAGCAAATATTTGCACAAAAACAATTAAGTTTATCAGTTTGAACATTAAATATCTTGTCTTTGTGGTGTATTCAATTGAATATAGGTTTAAGAGGATTTGCAAATCATTTTATTCTGTTTTTATTTACATTTTACACAACATCCCAACTTCATTGGAATTGGGGTTGTAGTAGTGACTTTTGATATGAGGGATTGCTGGTGGTTCTACAGAGTTTATGTTCACTGATCACATTTGGTCAGTGTGGGACATGTTTTCATCATATTCTTTCTGCTGAGTCTTGATCAGGGCACGTCCGCTACTTGTCTGATTCAAGCCTGACTGTTTAAGAGCACCGTAATGCAGTTTTTGGCAGGAGAAACGTAGGCATTCATTGTATCACTCCATCTTAATTTACGAGCAACTTCATCTACAACAACCTGCCGTTTGTCGACAAAAAGCATGTTTTACTTACTTCCATCCACTAGCCCAGAGGGAAGCATTAATTCTGTCTTCTTTGTAACTGTTTGTCACTTTGTTAAAAGTGGATATATTGTGCAAATATTCAGAAAGCCAGTGTAATTTAAAATGTGTATTCCTTGTGCTGATTTATGTGAACTGAAAATATTAAATGCTATAATCTTGTAACTGATCATATCAAAAGAACATATAATGAGGACAAACCCATTTGGATGTAGTGAACTTTGATGCAAAAGGTCATTCAAAAGAGCAACTTTGTTTTGACGACGTAATGTCTCATTCACCTTATTGAGATATCCCATAATCCCTTGCGTGCAAGAGAGGCGCTGCAATTTAATTAGTTTAATTAGTTGAATTTAATTTATTTCATTTATATAGTGCCAAATCACAACAAGGTTGCCTCAGTGGGCTGACATTTTCTATTTGGTATGCTTATGTATTTTGGGTGAAGGATGAATGCTGGGAAAACAGAAAGGTGATAGGAGTAATTTTCTCACATGTTTACATTACACAAATACAATAACACTGAAAAACCTAGATCATACATTCACAAGAGTATTACGCGCAATATATAAAGAGTTTTACCTTGCGATGTTGATGTCATTGTCCATGTGCAGTGATTAAATTGCAGTATTAACATTAGTGGGTGGAGCAAACAGTCAATCAGCTGTTCGAGTACATGTTGGAGCTGGTCAGTCCATATGATTTGATGGTTTGAGGGCACAATATTCCTCAACTTCTTTGTTTTAGACTTTCTTGTGTTTTCATGAGCCTCACTTGGATATGCATTCCGGAGATCATACACACAGCTGGCTTTTCGGGAGAAGTCCTTGATGTACTGTCTGTAGTAAGAAAGAACACCAAGTATTTTTTTCTGAGCTGGCCTACATTCTGTGGCTTACTGTCTTTTAATGCCTTCACAGCATCAAAATCAGATGGATCGGTTCTGCTGTCTTCTGCTGACACTATCCTGCCCAAGTAACAGACTCCAGGTTTGAAAAGATCATACTTACTTGGCTTAAGTTTGATGCCATGTTTTCTGAGATGTCTTAGGATATTTCACAGATCGTCAACATGGTTGTCAAAGGTTTTATTAAAAACCAATGTGTCATCCTGAAAAGGGATGCAGATGCTGTCTCAGAGCTCATCCATACTTTCCTCCATGCAGTGTTGAAATGCTGCAGGGGCACCCATAAGGCCAAAGGGTACAAGAATCCCCTCCTGGAGTCCCCATGGAGTGACAAAAGCTGTCATTGATTGGCTTTATTCACATATAAACCCCTGGTGGTAAGTTATTCCTTGGTGCAGAATGAGAACCAAGAATTACCACCTAAACTGTCCATGATGTCTTGGACAGGAGGGATAGGCTGGTGGTCGGGATTGGTCCTTCTGTTTAAGTCTCTGTAATATATGCACAGACTGAGGGTGCTGTCTTTTTTTTTCTAACACCTACAACAGGTGAGGAGTAGGAAGAGTTTGACTTTCTAACCCACCACTGCGCTATTAGGTCATGACGATAGTCTTTCATCTCCTGATACAGAGGTCTGGGTACTGACATGTATGTGTGTTTGACTGGTTCAGGATCTCTGAGAGAGATACTCATTTGTAATCTGTCAATGCAACCAATGTCCCAGACTGTCTCAACTGCTTTTATGCCAGATTTAACAGACTTAACACAGACTCTGCCACAAAACTCCCCTTCAACTCGCCGATGATTCTGTCAGTCAGGTGTCAGACACTCAGGTTCCAAGGGCTTTGAAATAGGTTAACCCACAGAAAGCAGCAGGTCCAAAGGATGTCCTAAAGGCCTGTGCAGAACAACTGGCAGGTATGTACACAGACATCTTCAATGCCCCTCTTGCACAGTCAACATTCCCGCATATCTTCAAATCCTCCACCGTTATTCCCGTATCTAAGAAACCAGGTGCATTGACTTGGAAGTAATTCAGTGTGGCATTCACATCAGTCACCATTAAATGTCTGGAAAAGCTGGTGCTTAGTCATCTCAACTGCATAGTGCTGGAAACTGTTGGCCCTCTTCAATTTCCCTATTGTATGAACAGATCAGTGGATGATGTGGTAGCCATAGCCCTCCACCACACCCTCCAACACCTGGACCACAGCAGAACATATGTTAGGATGCTGTTCCTCAAGTTCACCTCTGCCTTCAACACCATCTGCCCAAAAAGCTGATTGGAAAACTGTCCGATCTGGGGGTCCCGACCGCCACCTGCAATTGGGTTCTGGATTTCCTTACAAACACATCACAGGTTGTATGGATGGGAGGAATGGTATCTACTGAGCTAATAATCAGCACCAGATCACCTCAGGGCTGCTACCTCAGCCCCCAAACTCTTCACCCTACACACCCACGACTGTGTATCCAACATGGACAACACAGTCACCATCAAATACACTGACAACTCAGCCATCCTGGCCCTCATCAAAGGTGGGGATGAGACTGGGTACAGGGAGGTGGTTGACAGCACACTTGCGTACAGAGGGGAAACCAACCTCATCTCCACTGTCGGAAAGACAACAGAAATCATCATTGACTTCAGGAAGAAAGTCTCTCAGCTGCCTCACCATCAAGGGCAGTGAAGTAGTGAGAGTGGAAAGCCACAAGTTCCTTGGCCTTCATGTGTCGCCTGATCTGAGCTTGTCGGCAAACACTGCAAGCACACTCAAAAAACAATGACATATTGGATGAACTCAATTCAATTATGTGCAGGATTTCCATCTAATAAATATAAGTAACCCCAACTCAAAAAAGCACATCCATGCAAAATAATTAAATTTTATTTAGTTTATTAGTTGAATACATGGCATGGGACAGACCCTACTCTGGCCTACACTCATTTTGCCTTGAGGTAATTGGGTGTGAAGATGAATTGCCCTTTTAGTGATCAATAACATTGTTTGAACTTGAACATATTTATTAGATGGAAATCCAATTCAATGAGTCACTTTTTTTGAGTGCACTGTGAAAAAAGCTCAGACACCGCTGCACTTCATCAGACTGCTCAGGAAGGCTGAGCTGAGCCACCGCCCCCTCGCACAAGCCTACACAAAATTTGTTATATTTATGTAACGGATTAATTACAGTCAGGAGACGCTGACCGACCTACGGGGAATCCTGAATCAGGACCTGCGTAATTTAATGACCGGGTCAAAAATGTAACTTCTGATGTCATCGTGTGACGGTTTAAGTTCTCTGTCGTGTCTTTATGCAATTTTTCTGGATTATGCTTTTTTCAGGATTTGTACCTCAATGACCTCTTCTTTCTACAATCATCTACTGTACCTCCAAATCAAAGGTAAGGTCTACAATTTCCTCCATGAATTGCAGATCATTTCAGCATCATTTTCTGACTTCATGTCATGAAGTATGTCATATTTACGGACATTTCTGCCAAATAAATTTGATCCAAATTGTGGTGCACACTGCAAAAACTTTTAAAATATGATTGGAGATGATTTAAGATAAAGGAGTGAAAAGTGACAAATCACAGTCTTTGCGTCTCTGATTTAGCAGGTGCATGTCAGGCTGTGGGTCCCGGGTCTGAGCACAGTTTGAAAAAATAAATGGCCGGGCTCTTAATGAAGGAAATATGGTACCCAGTTTCCTCGACTCAGCGAGTGTCAGTGCTGAAGTTCATTTCGTATCTCTGTTACTGGGCACATCAGTCCAGACTGCTTTGTCTGTTACATGAGAGAGGTTTTTAATGAAAATACATTGTGGTCAGACAGGACGTTTTGTCTGATGTGAGCGAAAATCTGTTATACAAAATCCTGTATATACAGTGTTTATAACATGGAAAACCATACAAAAGCATTGGGACCTTTGTTTTTGTTTGGTGAGTGTGAATACATGGCTTATACAATGACGGTTTAGGTGAGTTTTACTGTACACTATCCCCATTAACCTGACTTTGTAATTGGTTTGCCATCTTGATCAATTATGGTATGGAACCATGCTGACAGAGCTATTTATAGTGTTAGGTCTCCAAGATTGGTTCCCGCACGACAGGGGGTGAAATATGTGGGAATGTGGGTGCAGCTTCCACACAAGGTTACAACATTGCATGGGAACAGTGGGTGCACACTGTAGGTGCTAACACCAAGGGCCCTTTCATCTGCTTTAAGCCCTGGTAACATGGCACCAAAGGACAACAAAGCCCAAATGAAACAAAAATCTGGACTTTCGTTGACTTTCAGAGGCATCATTTAAACTTCATTCAGCTTTGTTCATGCAGCTGGTGCTTCGTCAGAATTTTTAAACTGTTGAAAAACCTGAATCTCTAGGTGTTGGTAAGGTTAGACCTTACTTGTGTGAAGCACTTTGAGGCAGCTTTGTTGTGACTTTGCGTTATATAAATGAAATAAATTGAAATGAATGAATACCGACGACAACATCAATTCATCCGTACTTCATTTTGCTTTTGTTCTTTATGCTTTCTCATGGTTTGCTTAGTTTTCATAATGTTAGTTTTGTTTGACTTTCGTCCAACTTTGTTCAACCTCTCAAGTCTTATGAACAAAGGTCCACGAGCAAAATGATATCTGAATGAATCAATAACTGAAGCAACGATGAGCTGAATGAAACATCCTTGTATCGGTAATGAATTGTAAATGTTTGGGACGATAAAGCAACATTTTCAAACAGAAACAATAGCATTAAGAATGTTTTATCAATTACTTTAACCAATTACACACATTTACACTGATTGTGGCTGGCTTGCGTGTGCGTGTCTTCGGGAGTAGCTATAGTCTGACACGGATGGCTGATGCCATGGACTCGTCAACGGTACTGTGATAGTACAAGTACTATCACAGATGAAGTGTACAAGGTACCGACACGCCACAAGAACTTAGAATGTGAAGACAAACAAAACTTGTTGTCAAGACAAACAAAACCCTGCACCTGCAAGTTCTGTGGGAATGAGGACAAGGCTGGCTGCCCTCAGTTTTATAAGCACTTTCTGTCATGTCATTGTGGATGTTTAATTTTGATTTTGTTTCAAAGCGTTGGTGTCAACGTTTGGTTCATTTTTCTTTTGTTAGTTTCAGCTTTGTTTAGTTCCTTTTTCTGCTCTAGATTTGCAGGCTTTTCGGTTGGTTGGGAAAGGTGTAGGATCTTTCGTCCACCTTTTCTCGACGATTTTTGACTTTTTATCCTTCTTCCAACTATTGCCATGTGCTATGTGACTGGGCCCTTTCTCTCTCTCTCTCTTTCTCTTTCTTGCACACACATTCATTTACACAAAGGCTCAGAGAACAGAAAGGGAAAATGAGGGTGCACAGGATCTGTGATTTCCACAATTTCACTAGCTCTGGGTCAAATGGACCCAAAGACCCTTTATTTAATATAAATCTGAAGGAGGGTCATTGAAAATGTTTTGTAATTTATGTTCCTCACAGAAAATGAGCCAAGGCCAATGAATCTTAGTTTGAAAAATATTTTTTGTATCATTTGTCTTAAGCTAAAAACTGAAAACGGGTCCCGTAGACCTGAAGAGCTTATAAGGAGTAAATCTACAGGTGGGACCCACTGTTCACTCGCATCATGTGAGATTTGAGCACTAGTGTGGTTTACTTTTGGCTGGCATAGCATTTTCAAAGATTTGGGTAGGAAACAGTTATTATAGTTTGTATTGTGCCAATTAAAGTTCTTTCAGGTAAGACAATGTCAACATCAGTGGGATTAGAGACATCCACAGTGATCACAGGAAAAATGCCTTTCTTAGCTTTGACTAGTGTGTCACAAAACTTTAAACCATATGCCCACTGGAGGTCCAAGTCTGGCAGAAATAGCATGGTCCTCTTTAAAAGGCTGAGCAGCTACACAGCACTCAGCCTTCATGTTGGTGTGTTTTGGTGCTGCAATGAGCGCTTTCTTGGTTTTCACTCTAAACTGGTCAGTCTGTTTCACCTCATACCCCCATCACATGTAGCCAGAATCACACAGAATGGTGTCAGAATTATGAATGTTTGACAGCCATCTGCGGAAGTCGACACAGTTGGTCAAATTTGGCCGGTGGCCCTTGAGTGTGATCCACATGTTCAAAACCCTCCATGCGCCATAGAGATGGGCCACCTATCCTGCGGGGGTCCATGTGTAATCTGACGACAATTTACATATTCTGATGGTGGCAAAACAGGATCCGAAATGATTTGAACGCATACGAGGGAACCTCAAGATGGATCTGGCACTGCAAAGCCTGCCGGTATGACCTGCACGTGCCACATATAATAATGTCCACCCCTCCGGACCGCAAAGGAACTATTAAAATGTATGCGGCACGCTTCATCATGATAATAATTTTGAATTATTATAATTGGTTCCAGCTGCACCTCTCAGTGATGTGCAGTAATGCGTCATTGCACGTGTCAGGCTCGGAGGTGAATGAACCTCATGCTGTAGTAAATGATCACCTTCTAACGCTGTAGGAGATATGACATGGAACTTGTTACAGGCCATTAAACCATTAATAAACATGAATCTCACCTCCAACAGCGGTCCAGGAGTATTTCATGGACATGGACGTGAAGCCAGACAGCAGCCTGTGGTTAAAATCCTCTCACCCAAAATAAAAAAATACAATCCCATGTGATAATCCAACCACTGCAGTGTCCAGAGTTGCGTTATGCTCCTGAAGTGAGCAAGCAAGAAAAAAGAAAGTTCCCTGGAAAGGCTCCATGAGATGCATGGGATTGCATGGCCAACTGCCAGCAAACTTTGAGCGAAGCTGTCCAGTCACATGTGCGCGCATGTGCACCCGATGCACGCGCTTAGTGGCCAATGCAGTTACACACGGCTGAGTGATAATTGCAGCCCCACGTGTGTGCGTGGAGCGCACGTGCGCCACGCATGCTCTGCACTCACTCGCGCATGTGTGCGTGAGGAATACAGCGCTGCAGTCCCGTGTTTGTCGTCCAGACGTTGGGACATCGGATAGTCTGCAGTGCCTTTTATGACTGTCTGACAGCACTCTGTATCATCTACCTGTTGTCTACATGCGCTTTGGATGCCATCGTGCAGGTGTGGATGAGGTAATCTGGATGCGTTCTGACAAGGCTGGCCCAGCCTCTTTGCTTCGGATTATGGCAATATTTGCCGTATCAGACATGGTTCCTCCACATTCTTGCTATGTGTGATGGGGGCTTTAACAGCCTGTATAAAAGCTCTTGCTTTACTTCTTTTGAGACTAGGGAAGGCTTTTCTCACTGTGCTGTAATGTCTAGTCTTTTCAGTCTTTCACAAGATGTGTTCAATAACATTAAAACCCATAATGGGATGGGGCAGTGACAACCTTTTATTACAAGCACTGGAATGATTACCTCTTTTGTTTGGTCAGTTTCAGAAGCTAGTTGGAAGGTTGTTTCAGTCCATCCGAGGTAAAGCATTTCGGTTCCATTTGCTGGGATCACTTTCAGATCATCAGGTGAGTCCAGACTTTCCACAACATCTATTAACTTTATTCTTTGAAAGTACTCTGTGTTCCATCTTTCATCCATTATTGCTTGGCAGCTGCTGGGCAGTGATTGTGAGATGCACACCAACAGGAGTATCATTAGTCATGGCGTTGACTGTTATCTGCTCAATTTCTGTGGCTCGCAGTTCCTGTTCTGAGCTTTACGAGTAGTACTTCTTCCTGTGGCACTTTTGTCTTCGGGTCTTGTTCAGTTTGTACTACATTGTTACTGATGCCACTCACTATATCTGTATCTTTGTACTTCAGGGACAACATCTCAGAGATGTCACCATCTTCAAGGTCTGCTACTCCACCTCTTTCCAAGTACTTCATTAGATTAGATTAGATTAGATAGAACTTTATTCAACCCTTGGGAAGACTCCCTCAGGGAAACTGAGGTTCCAGCACCATTGTATAGCAGCACATGGGGTAAGAAGCACACAGAGCATCTAAGGTGAAAGTAAACAACAATTTGCAAATATAGATACCAGACATACTGATCACTACTGGTTTACTGGCTACTACTGTTCCTCTCCTTCCCATCCTCTGTCTTCCTGTTACTCCTCCTCCCCTGTGAGGAGTTGCACAGTCTGATGGCCTGAGGGAAAATGGAGTTATTCAGTCTGTTGGTCCTGCACTTGGGAAAGAGCAGTCTGTGGCTGAAGAGGCTCCTCTGGTTGCTGATGACTGTGTGCAGAGGGTGACTGCATCGTCCATAATGTCCACGACATGAGTCACCAGTGATAAATGAGATTTTTCTCAAACATCTGCTCTTTGATCGCCTGACATTTTGAGGAAATCACAGACGTCTACTAAACCGACTCTATTCAAGGTGTACAATATTCCTCAATGTTGCATCACACAGCATTTGCATAAAACAGACTTCTTGTCTATTTTGACAGAGCATAGCAATGACTTGTCTTTTGTCACTCTAAAATGTCTAGAATGATTGTAAATGAATTGAACCAGGTCACCTTTCCCTCTGTCTCCAGGAGGTGATGGGGGTCATAGCCATGCTTGACAGCACTGTAAATAATGCCATTAGCAAGTGTATTTCTGCATTGTTTATTTCATAAAACTTTTCAAATTGCCAAAAATAATGATGAGATGGACATGTTTGTGAAAGGCTGCTATCAGTTGATGTTATCGACCAACCAGTACATCACTCTACTAGATAAACCATCATTATTATATCATCTGAATCATTGTGTGAGTTTAGTTGAGGAACATTTGTCAAATGTGCAAAGTAGAAGGCGACTTCTTAAACACAGCAGTGATATGACTTTTTTTTTCCAATTACTGAAATGGTTTTGAAAATAACTGTATTCATATTTTTTGTGTGTGAGTTCTGTCGCAGTCATGGACTGTGCGGTAAAAGTACTTAATTATTTAATGTTACCTGTATGACAATCTCCAGATCATTTCTTGCTACATGGTGATCCAGGGCTGTGAAATGAAAATTGTGAAATCCGAGTAAAATTTGCAGGGGGTCTGGGGAGCACAGGCCCCCAGGAGCCAGGGTCTCGGGCCTCGTGGGATCCCAGAAACCAAATTAAAGTTTTAATCTAATAATACATTTTCAGCATCTCCTGGAACAAAAAGTCTCAAAATTAGTGCATATTTAAATGACCCTGTTTCTGCAGGGAACTGGGGGCCACCGTAAGTCTCTCGTCTGGGTACCACCCCCAGACGAACGGGCAGGCAGAGCGGATGAACCAGGAACTGGAGCAGGTCCTCCACTGCGTGACCTTAGCGCACCCGACGGCCTGCAGTGACCATCTGGCCTGGATCGAGTAAGCTCATAATAGCCAAGTTTCATCTGCCACCAGCCTCTCCCTGTGTTTGGGGTACCAGCCCCCATTGTTTCCGCTAGTGGAGGGAGAGGTCGGGGTGCCCTCGGTCCAGGCCCATCTGAGGAAGTGCCGTCGGGTATGGCGTACCACCCGCTCTGCCCTGCTCAGAGCCCGGACGAGGGCTAAGGCCCATGCAGACTGCCGGCGTTCCCTAGCCCCTGCATACCAGCCCGGGCAGGAGGTTTGGCTATCCACAAAGGACATCCCCCTGCAGGTGGAATCCCAGAAGCTAAAGGACAGGTACATTGGACCATTTACCATATCAGAGTCCTCAGTCCGGCCGCAGTGAAGCTGAAGCTGCCAGCTTCACTGCGGATACACCCCGTTTTTCATGTGTCAAGACTCAAGCCCTGCCATACCTCACCACTGTGTGCCCCTGGACCGGCGCCACCTCCTGCCCAGATCATCGACGGGGAGCCCGCGTGGACAGTACGCCGGCTCCTGGACGTCCGTCGGAAGGGCCGGGGGTTCCAGCATCTGGTGGACTGGGAGGGTTATGGACCCGAAGAGTGCTCCTGGGTGAAGAGGATCTTCATCCTGGACCCGGCCCTCCTGGCCGACTTCTACACCCGTCACCCGGACAAGCCTGGTCGGGCGCTGAAGAGAAGGTACTCCTGGCCCACCACCACAAGACGGCGCCCTGCTTGAAGTGCGGGCTTCAAGCACGAGAGGGCGTCGGAGTGACCGGGAGTGACAGCTGTCACTCATCATCCGTACCAGCTGTCACTCATCGACTACTCACCATCACCATAAAGGCCGGACTGCAACTCCACCTCCCCGCCGAGAATCAGCTACCCAAGCAAGGTAACCTTCTCTGCTGTGATTTACTTAATATTGTTCTGTGTGCAGCCGTTTGCCCTGTGGATACAGTCTTCTGCTGGATTGGCGTACAGTGTGGGTTTGCGACGTCTTCGCCTCTCACTCCTTCCAGAGAAGCGACTGACAGGAGCTGCACGGGTGTTTCTCCCTCCCGGAGGAACTAAGTATGAAGAGATTACTGGGTGTGACCTCACACACCCACCACTAACTGTTTCTGTTTCTGCCAGCAGTACCTGGTCTGACAGCTGGAGACGGTGGCCACCTGGGGCTCGGGACTTGGCGGCTCCGGTGTTCTTCAGATCCGCTGGCAGTGGAAGCCGTGTGGGATCCGGCTCTTCTTTGGACAGACATCTTCTATCCTCGAGCCTGCCCACACGTCACCTTGTATACAAGTGACTGTACTCCTCTAGTTGTTTTTGTTTGTATTCTGTTGTGCAATTCACAACATTAAATTGTTACTTTTTGGCTTATCCATTGTCCGTTCATTAACGCCCCCTGTTGTGGGTCCGTGTCACTACACCTTCCCAACATTTCTGTTATCTTTCAGATGTGTTGATGAAGCCAGCGACAATTCCACGGATTCTTGTCCTTATCAGACTTTGTCAAACCGTCTTTCTCACCATCGTCTCTCTGTCCAACGTCGGCCTGTGACACAGACGGGCTGCACAAGAATTCTTTTAAAACTTTAGAGTTCTAAAGGTTTGCGATGTCCACATGCTACGTTCAGCTTTAGCTTCGGGCAGGAGACACACAGCATTGCCGCAGCAACCAACCAGTCTCACATTACGACAACTGTCGCAACATCCAGGCTTTTTTGTCCTTGAAACTCCGCGGATCTGAGGACACTGATTGTATCTATAACACACAGATCCGTGTCCGTGGACTGCCGCGGTCTGCTAAAACTTGCACGATGTCTTAAAAAAAAGAACACTTTGCGATAGACATTTTAAAAACTGAGTGACGATAACAATTACAGAGTTAAACACTAACACCCCCGCCATGATGAAATCCGTGGAATTTAGCAGATCCGTGGAGTTTTCACAGCCATGGTGATCACAGCACACATGAAACACCATAGCCACACTATTTGGCTGCTCTGTTATTTCAATGCCAAGCTCAACTTTAAGTGAAGATTAAAATACAATGCAGATTTTTTTTTTTTTTTGGAGCAAGCAGTGAGTGGGGTGAAAACTGACTGCAGTCAGTTTGACCCGTGAAGTAGGGGTGCTAGTAGCTCCATGAGTGATGAGTGGAAATCAATACTGATCACATGCTCTATTTGGAGCCGGGAGTGGTGGAATCATGAACTGAAGTTGATTTCATCTACAGTTTCAGGACAATTTCAGGCATGGATGCATATTTACACAGACATATTTGCACAGAGACTTGTGAAAAATGTCCATCAAGAGTGACATCAAAGTCAGCATCCACTCCAATGTTACTGTTCAGCTTTAGGTTGTATTGGGAAAAGCATACCTACAATACAACTGATTCAGGCTCACATATGTAAGTGGTGCAAACCAGAATTGTAAAAAAAAAAAAAAAAAAAATCAGAATCCATGTGTAGCGGCTGCACTCTGCGTTGTGTTGTTATGACTCCGCCCATTCGCTCCCCTCGGGACGCAAACTCACAAGCTCCGGCATGGGAGTCGGACTCTCTAACCAGAAGGCTAAAACCCAGGGCTCTGGCCTTGTGACCAGAGAATCCTTTTGAGCTGTTGGGAATGAGGTTTTACTAACTACATCTGCACAGTGACACCTGCTGGCCTCCGTTACACTCACCCCCCTAAACTCACTCCCATCCGGGTACATGGCACCATTGTAGCGGCTGCACTCTGTGTTGTGGTGTTATGACTCTGCCCATTCGCTCCCCTCGGGACGCGAACTCACAAGCTCCGGCATGGGAGTCGGACTCTCTAACCAGAAGGCTAAAACCCAGGGCTCTGGCCTTGTGACCAGAGAATCCTTTTGAGCTGTTGGGAATGAGGTTTTACTAACTACATCTGCACAGTGACACCTGCTGGCCTCCGTTACACATGTGACTTGTGCTGTTCACACTGTCATGACAAAAAAAATATATATATATCAGATGTGAGTCATATATATAAGCAAAGAAGTTAAATCTGGGCCACATTTGACTTAGGAGCATGCATAAACATTACAGCCTACATATGCAAACAACTACTTTCTTGCAAAATCTGACCCCATTTGTTCACAGTGAGAACAGCATACAGGTTGTTCTAAGTGACCAAGAAAGCGAGAGCGAATGACGGCTACTTTGTGTTAAGCCACAACCTGCTCACACTTCAATACTAAATAATTAACATTAAATGATTACATGATTAACAAATATATTAAAATGCACCTTGAAGAATTCTGTTTGTTTGTTTGACTTGCACCCATAATACAAAGCAGTGAAGCAGTTTTAACAATTCAAACTGAATGCCAAAACTAAATCTTTAATGGCTACTCATTTTTGTGAGTGGGAATTGCTTTAGAATTGAGTTATTATTATTTATGAGGATAAACACTGGCTTTTAGCTTCGGCTCTCACAGTAGATACTTGATGAACTCAGTATTTACACAGCATTCTTCTGTTGTATGAACCAAAATAGTATTTGCACTCTGCAGACAATTCCTCACTCTGAGTGCTTTGACTTGAAGTAGCTGTTTGCTCATAGCAGCGTTTTGTCTTTTTTTTTTTTTTTGTGATGTGATCCAGTAATCCATCTTCAAAGGACCCCCCACCCCCCTGCCACCACCACTACCACCGTACTGCACACTCTCCTGGGTTAACGAATGCGGATGTGCTGTCGCCCGACGATCATATGCATGAAGCATTTGCCGTCCCTGCTATTTTTTTTCTTCTTTGTATGTTGCAGTGCAGCAGTTGATGGATAGAATGTGTCACTTGGTGCAACGCTCAGGGCAAGAGGCATACTTTTAGATGTGAAGGTTTGTCCCTGAGTGTCAGGAGGCTGGAGAGAGGAAAATAAAGGCCGTAGACCCGGCTGCTTTGTTAGCGTTAACTACCGTGACTTGACAGTTACTCAAAACTCTCGGGAGAGAGGCGCGGCTCCAGATTATCTCGGCTCAGGTCCCCCACAGTGGCTGTGAAAGGACGAAGGACACCTTCATTGTCATTGTGGGAGGTGATGGTCTAGTGGTTAAGATGTTGGGCTTGAGACCAGAAGATCCTCGGTTCAAATCCCCGCCTGACTGGAAAATCACTAAGGGCCCTTGGGCAAGGCCTTTAATCCCCTATTGCTCCTGGTGTGTAGTGAGCGCCTTGTATGGCAGCACCCTGACATCGGGGTGAATGTGAGGCATAATTGTAAAGCGCTTTGAGCATCTGATGCAGATGGAAAAGCTCTATATAAATGCAGTCCATTTACCATTGTGCACACAATTTCACACAATGAATGTTGTCCTTTAATTTCAACTATATGTTTGTTTGCTTTTGTTTGTTTAATGGTGGGAGAAGCCCCATAGAAATGTTGGAAAACTTTAATAACATAATTTGGTTCACTTGTAAGAGATTCAACAGATACAATGAACCAAGACACTTCATTTTCCAATCATTCTATAATTTGAGAAATGTTTGTCTATCTGTTCTCCTACTCCTCTTAGATACTTTGGTCAATTTCTATCAAACTTGGCATGTGGATGACAGTCAACGCCAGAATTGCACTTAAAGGGTTTGGTTTGATTTATGTGTTGGTCGATTGCCAAATTTGTGATATTTCCCTCTGTTGTCCACCATACTTGGCACACATATGTTGGTGGATTCTGGCAAATTTGCCAAGGGTCAGATGTTGGGTTGAGGACATTGGGGTTTATCATCATCATGATCAAATAACAGTTAGGCATTGTTGCAGAAGGTCGTCCATCAACAACCCTCTAACATCAATAGCATCTACTTTATGTTGCATTAAATGTGGCAGACAACATGACAGCGAGTTCTAGAATTGCCCACAAAGGTAAAATTTGTCAAAGGTCAACAACTGAGGCCAAGTCAAGTGTGCTTGTGTGCTTGTTGACCGACTCCCCCCACATCATTTTGTTGATTTCTATCAAACTTGCTACGTCAGTGAAGAGTGAAGTAAATAATTATTTTTTGCAAAAGACAAGAACTTTGATCCAAATCAGGTTGAAATCCAATGTGGCACATACTTGGGTGGACTGTAGAATTGCCCTGGCAAGATCAGCCAGAGGTCAGTCATTTGAGTTAAGGACAAGGTCACTGGTATTGAATATCAGGTTGTCCTTCCGCTTAGTGTATTTCTGCCCAGAAGTACTGTTATTGTTGCAATAAAATGTTAAAGCTTGGTATGTGCAGGAACAGACTCTGTGCTGACAGTGGACATTAATTAAGTCATAATTTGATATGGATGCACATTCTTGAATTGTCTAGGAGGTGTCAATTTTCCAAATGTTTTGGCACAATTACACCCATTCAATTCAGTGAACAGACAAACTCTCTCTCTCTCTCTCTCTCTCTCTCTCTCTCTCTCTCTCTCTCTCTCTCTCTCTCGCTCTCTCTCTCCTCTCTCTCTCTCCATACAGTAGTGTTCAGAATAATAGTAATGCTATGTGACTAAAAAGATTAATCCAGGTTTTGAGTATATTTCTTATTGTTGTAGAAAAGGGAGTGTTCACAATAATAGTAGTGTGGCATTCAGTCAGTGAGTTCGTCAATTTTGTGGAACAAACAGGTGTGAATCAGGTGTCCCCTATGTAAGGATGAAGCCAGGCACCTGTTGAGCATGCTTTTCTCTTTGAAGCCTGAGGAAAATGGGACGTTCAAGACATTGTTCAGAAGAACAGCATAGTTTGATTAAAAAGTTGATTGGAGAGGGGAAAACTTATATGCAGGTGCAAAACATTATATGTTGTTTATCTACAATGATTTTAAATGCTTTAAAATGGGCAAAAAAACAGAGACACACGTAAGAAAACAGAAAACAACCATCAAAAAGGATAGAAGAATAACCAGAATGGCAAAGGCTCACCCATTGATCAGCTCCAGGATGATCAAAGACAGTCTGGACTTACCTGTAAGTGGTGTGACAGTTAGAAGACACCAGTGTGAAGCTAATTTATTTGCAAGAATCCCCCGCAAAGTCCATCTGTTAAATAAAAGACATGTGCAGAAGAGGTTACAATTTGCCAAAGAACACATCAACTGGCCTAAAGAGAAATGGAGGAATATTTTGTGGACTGATAAGAGTGAAATTGTTCTTTTTAGGTCCAAGGGCTGCAGACAGTTTGTGAGATGACTCCCAAACTCTGAATTCAAGCCACAGTTCACAGTGAAGACAGTGAAGCATGGTGGTGCAAGCATCATGATATGGGCATGTTTCTCCTACTATGGTGTTGGCCCAATATATATCGCATACCAGGTATCATGGATCAGTTTGGATATGTCAAAATACTTAAAGAGGTCATGTTGCCTTGAACGTCCCATTTTCCTCAGGCTTTCAAAGAGAAAGGCATGTTCAACAGGTGCTGGCTTCATCCTTAAATAGGGGACACCTGATTCACACCTGTTTGTTCCACAAAATTGACGAACTCACTGACTAAATGCCATGCTACTATTATTGTGAACACTCCCTTTTCTACTTTTTTTTACTAATAGCCCAATTTCTTAGCCTTAAAAGTGTGCATATCATGAATGTTTGGTCTTGTTGGATTTGTGAGAATCTACTGAATCTACTGGTACCTTGTTTCCCATGTAACAATAAGAAATATGCTCAAAACCTGGATTAATCTTTTTAGTCACGTAGCACTACTATTGTTCTGAACACTATGGGAATGTATATATATATATATATATATATATATATATATATATATATATATGTGCTTAACAGTTGAGAACATAAAGTAGCTGAAGGAAGGGATTAAATAAACAAAGGTGGCCAACACATAAACAGGGCTAGAAATTTGAATCTGCCTGGTCATACCCACAGACTCAACCTAAGCATGTTGTTGTTTTGCTGAGTGTGCTGTGGCTGTGCTGTGCTGAGTGTGTTGTAGAAAAGGGATTAATAAACAGAGATGGTCCCACACATTTACAGGGCTGGAAATTTGAAATCTGCCTGTCATACCACAGCTGGCTATTTTGGGGGTAATTTCAGTTCAACTTAAAAAACAATGGTACCAGTTTGTTCCCAGTGTCATGAGGATTCAGAATATATATAGATTTAGGGCTACATATTATAGTTTGGGAGCTTATCCCGGACAGACAGAAAGACAGACAGAAGTGGCAGCATGAAAAGCACAAGGTACAACATGTATGGTCTTACATAAATGTGCTATTTTGGGGGTAATTTTCAGTTGAACTTTTAAAATAATTGTACCAGTTTGTTCCCCATGTCATGAGGATTCAGAATATATATAGTTTTTTAGGGCTAATATTATAGTTTGGGAGTCTAATCCTGGACAGACAGACAGACAGTCCGATGTAGCCCTTTATGGTATATGATATAAAAACCCCAATTCCAATGAAGTTGGGACATTGTGTAAAATGTAAATCAAAAACAGAATACAATGATTTGCAATTCTCTTCAACCTATATTCAATGAATACACCACAAAGATGGATGCCTGCAACTTGTTAAAAAAAAAAAAAAAAAAAAAAAAAACTGGGACAGTGGTATGTTTACCACTGTGTTACATCACCTTTCCTTCTAACAACACTCAATAAGCATTTGGGAACTGAGGACACTAATTATAGGGTCATGATTGGGTATAAAAGGGGTATCCCCAAAAGGCTCAGCCATTCACAAGCAAAGATGGGGCAAGGATCACCACTTTGTGAACAACTGCATGAAAAAAATAGTCCAACAGTTTAAGAACAATGTTTCTCAATGTTCAAATTGCAAATAATTTAGGGATTCCATCATCTACAGTCCATAAGCGGCAAGGCTGAAAAGCAACATTGAATGCCCATGACCTTCGATCCCTCAGGCGGCACTGCATTAAAAACCGACATCATTGTGTAAAGGATCTTACCAGGTGGGCTCACGAATACTTCAGAAAACCATTGTAAGTTAACACAGTTCGTCGCTACATCTACAAGTGCAAGTTAAAACTCTACCATGCAAATATTTGCACACAAACAATAAAGTTTATCAGTTTGAACATTAAATAAATTGTCTTTGTGGTGTATTCAATTGAATATAGGTTGAAGAGGATTTGTAAATCATTGTATCCTGTTTTTATTTACATTTTGCACGTCACAACTTCATTGGAATTGGGGTTGTACTATCATGGTTAAATAATTGTACAGTGTGTTGTGCCAGTGTTGTGTGTGTTATTTGTCCAAGGTGTTGTGTGATGACTCCAAGCAATACGGGAGAAGCCTCAAGGAAAAAAAAAAAAAGAAAGTAATTCTTGAGCTTCAGCAATGATTCAGCTGAGCTGACCATCAAAAAGCAGGATCTGTATTCTGAGCAGGCAAAGGCCAAGTGCGCTCGTGGCACTTACAGGTCTTGATGATATTATTTCAACAGGCTCTCAGTGGCTTGAAGAGTCATTGCAGTTTTTGAAAGCTAATGGCCAGATGTAAGAGCCACCTGGCCGGTGCCAGGTCTACGTATGCTGTCGCTGACAGAGCCACTCATGCAGAGATGACGCCCGACAACTCTGGTTCTTGCTGGCTTGCAGTGCCCAGGCTTTGTGTGAAGACATCATAGGGACGGCCTTTACAGCTGATTTTCTGCACAGGGGAGTGCACTGGCATTTAATACTTAATGCTACGTTTTCTTACAATCATAATATTGACCTTTAAAAAATAGAGGTCACTGTGGCAGAGCTATGAAACCAAAAATCCATCACTTGGAGTCAACCGTAGGCGAGCATGAACACATTCTAACTTTCTCCACATACCTCAGACACTGGCGCTCTGCTGCACCTGGGATGTAGACTGAGCACTTTATTTACTTTTGGCACCTCTCCCGTTTAATCCATCTAACACTAAAGAAAATGGAGCACCTCTGGCAACAAGACAAAAGAAAATAGAGTTGTGAATCTTGATGTGGAGGTAAATGAACAGAGCGGTTCGCGAGGTGTGTCATCTGTCTGTGAGCGGAGACGCATTAGTGCAGATGTATATTGGCACTTGCTGGACGTCTTGGTGTCCCAGGTAACATCAAAGAGAGACAAAGGTGAAGAGAGGTCATTGAGATCCACTTCTGGATATTATTATTTATATTATTTCAAACATATACTGCAGTTTCCAAAAAAAAAAAAAAAAAAGAAAGATGATAAAAATTGCACCTCCTGAAAACATCTCAATGTAAGGCATCATCTTGTGTGTGTTTATATATACAACCCCAATTCCAGTGAATTTGGGACGTGTGTAAAATGTAAATAAAAACAGAATACAATGATTTGCAATCCTCTTCAACCTATATTCAATTGAATACACAAAGAAAGACAGATATTAATGTTCAAACTGATAACTTTATTGTTTTGTGCAAATATTTGCTCATTTTTTAAATAGATGTCTGCAACACGTTTTTAAAAAGCTGGGACAGTGGTATGTTTACCACTGTGTTATATCACCTTTCCTTCTCACAACACTCAATAAGCGTTTGGGAACTGAGGACACTAATTGTTGAAGCTTTGTAGGTGGAATTCTTTCCCAGGTCTGGACTGCAGGCAGGCCAGTCTAGTACCTGCACTCTTTTACTAAGAAGCCACGCTGTTGTAACACGTGCAGAATGTGGCTTGGCATTGTCTTGCTGAAATCAGCAGGGATGTCCCTGAAAAAGACATTACTTGGATGGCAGCATGTGTTGCTCCAAAACCTGGATACACCTTTCAGTAGTGATGGTGCCATCACAGATGTGTAAGTTGCCCATGCCATGGGCACTAACACACCCCCATACCGTCACTGATGCTGGCATTTGAACTTTGCGCTGGTAACAATCCGGATGATCTTTTTCCTCTTTTGTCCGGAGGACACGACGTCCATGATTTCCAAAAATAATTTGAAATGTGTACTCACCAGACCACAGCACACTTTTCCACTTTGCGCCTGTCCATTTCAAATGAGCTCAGGCCCAGAGAAGGTGAATGTTATTGATGTATGACTTTCGCTTTGCATGATAAGAGATTTTAACTTGCACTTGTAGATGTAGCGACATACTGTGTTAATTGACAATGGTTTTCTGAAGTGTTCCTGAGCCCAAGCAGTAAGATCCTTTATACAA
Organism: Thalassophryne amazonica; assembly: GCF_902500255.1. NCBI lineage: Eukaryota > Metazoa > Chordata > Actinopteri > Batrachoidiformes > Batrachoididae > Thalassophryne > Thalassophryne amazonica. Next base: position 139,328,749 of record NC_047103.1, on the reverse strand, counting down.
GGATTTTGCTTTTTAATGCAGTGCTGCTTGAGGGATCGAAGGACATGGGCATTCAATGTTGGTTTTTGGACCTGCCGCTTACATAAGTAAGTAAGTAATGTTTATTTATATAGCACTTTTCACAGACAAGGGAAGTCACAAGGTGCTTCACAAAAGGCACACACAGATAAAAATTCTGAGAAAAATACAATGTTCATCACAATAAAATAACACTAAGACAGACAGTGGTCATAAAACAGCCCTCTCACTGCTAAGGTTTGAATGCCTGGAAAAATAGATGGGTTTGCTCTTAAAAACATCAACAGAGTTCAGCGAACAAAGAGACAAAGGGAGCTCATTCCAGAGCCTCGGCGCAACGGCCTGGAAAGAGCGATCTCCTCGGGTCTTAAAGTCTTAAAGACCCTCAGGAGGTTCACGTGTACAAAGTTCTCCAGATTCTCTGAATCTTCTGATTATATTTTGGACTGTAGATGATGGAATCCCTAAATTCATTGCAACTGAATGTTGAGAAAAATTGTTCTTAAAGTGTTGGACTATTGTTTGATGCAGTTGTTCACAAAGTGGTGATCCTCACCCCATCTTTGCTTGTGAACAGCTGAGCCTTTTTGGGGATGCTCCTTTTATTCCCAATCATGACACTCGCCTGTTTCCAATTAACCTGTTCACCTGTGGAATGTTCCAAACAGGTGTTCTTTGTGCATTGTTGCCCCTGCCACAGATTTTTTGAAATGTGTTGCAGGCATCCATTTCAAAATGAGCAGATCTTTGCACAAAAACAAAAAATCTATCATTTTGAACATTAAATATCTTGTCTTTGTTGTGTATTCAATTAAATATAGGTTGAAGTGGATTTGCAAATCATTGTATTCTGTTTTTCACACAATGTCCCAACTTCATTGGAATTGGGGTTGTATAAACTGTATATAGTAGATTAAATATTAATAGAGTGAGGATAGTAGTGTGTGTAGCTGTAGCGTAATTTACACCAGCAATGCATTTGTGTCAGCACAGAGGTCAACGCCGCCTCCAAGCAAATGTACAAAGATTTGAATACGCGATGATAGCCTCCATCCTGCAATGACCTCTTCAACTGTGCAGCAGTTCGAAACAGTCGCACCATAACGCTGTCTACACTGGAGGGAAAAAAACACAATCATCCATACTGGAATGACTGGAAAATCATTCATGTGTCTTGCTTGTCACCACAGATTTTATACAATGCCAAATCAGAAAAAGCTGTGATCATATGGAAATTGGGGAGAATGCAGTGACTTACATTTACTTTGACTGATATTTCCTTGATATTTCATCAGCTTCTTTTCATTTGTCAATATACAGCCATTCCTGCATTTCAGGTCTGAAACATATTCCAAAATCAGTTGGAATGGGGGCAGTTCAATGAAAGGCTGATTAGCAAGGATGGGGAATGGATCTCTAGTTTGTCAAGAAATATGTGGAAAAAATTATAGAAATGTTTTCAAATACCACTGCTCAAACAAACATTGTAAAGCATTTGCAAATATCTCCCTCTGTAGTGCCTAATATCATTAAATGTTTCAAGAAATCTTGGGAGGAATTTCAGTGTGTAAAGGCAATGGCATAAGCCCAAACTGAACACTCATGATTTCCAGTCCCTCAGTATCAAGTCAAGCTACGGCATAAGGCGCATTGCCACATCAGTGACACCACAGAACCACACTGGATCCTACATGGCAACCACCCAGACAGACAATGAGGATACCAGCAGACTCTATTGGCAAGTATGCCATCACTGTAATTCAATCTTTACTGTTGTAGTGTGTCTCACAATGGAAAGTGTTTTTTTTTTTATTTTTTTTTTTATGCAAACCTGGAAGTGCCAACTGTGTGTGGCTGACTGACATCACTGTACATCTGGTATTTTTCAATCTGAGCTCCACTTTTAGATGTTTTTGCTGTTCATCTTTTTGGGACAAAACAGATTTAACTCAAGTAATGAGTTATAATGCAATGATGATTGGCATTATGTAAGACCAAACAGTTCATCTGCAATTGATTTCTAATGACTCAGTGATGAATGGTGAGGCTAAGGTAAGCAGGAAATTGTAAATTGGTTATTTAAAAAAAGCTTATTTCCATTTAGTGATGCAAACACACACATTTCCCTATGTTTCACCCTTTCACCCATTTCTTGGTTGACTGGGAGATACCCAGTGGGCAAATGATATTCATACATGTTGAATCAACATAAAAAATCATTGGATTTGAAAATTGGGTCAACGTAGAAATCCTAACAAAGGAATAAGGCATATTCAAAGTAATATTCCCAAGAATGCTCCCAGTGAATTTGAAGACCCTGGTAATAATAGGACTGGACTTTTGCTGAGCACAGACAAACAGACGGACAGATGGATGCGAGGCCTTTTCAATACCCGGTGGGCCGTATTTTGGCCTTGGGTAAAAGTTGATCAAAACATGTTAGGAACCAAAGTGCATTTCACCATTATTGTTATATGGCTGGGGGGGCCTGGCTGCCGGTTTGTTTCTGTCTTTTGGTTTTCCTCCCAGGTGGCGTGCGTTTGGGACTGAGTGGCTGTGTTGCTGAGGCTGTCAGGACCTCACCCTGATCACCTGCGACTCGTCAGGACTCACAGCTGTGGTGCATCTGGATGGATTGGAACATGTTGGCATTTAAGACTGGAGTGCACAGTGTGTATTTGCCAGAGACTCGACCTTGTGACCAGACGGGTGAGATCGTCGTCTCGGGAGCCATCTCATCAGCAGCGGATGCTGAGAACGTCCAGGTTTGATGCACAGTCTGTGAAAGAGGAGGGGGTGAGGTTTCACGCTCGTCAGCACACTTCCTGAGGTACGTTAGATTTTGTGACTAACAGTTATACAGTCAGTAAATGTGGTGTCCCTCACACCTTATTGTATTGAGCTGTTTGTTAGTCATGTATCAGCTTCCACTGCAGTGGAGTTTTGTGAACTGGATGTTCCATGCCTGCAGGTTGGGAAGCTGATCAGTAATCAAGCCAGGAAGTGTTTGCTGTTTGTACACCTTTAAGTGTTCTGTGTGTAGAGTGTGGACTCACATAATGGTTCCTTCTTTCACAGACTCGGTTGTTGCGGCCACCTGGGGGGTGTCGGCGGGGTCCTTGGGTCCGAAACAGCTTCTGGCTCCGGACCGTTAGCGCTGCTGGGAGCGCACCACGCCAGGCCGCACCTTTTTGTTATTATATTATCACTGTTATGTATTAAATTCAGTTAGCCTTTGTACCGTGCTCTGCTTATTTCATACTGGGTCCTTCAAACGCTGGTCGGTTCTCCGAGCTGCGTCCGACACATAACAATTATATCAATATCATATTCTGACACTGGACAACCTTGGGGGATCAACAGAGTAGCAACATCAGTATCAGAATATTGATGTTGCTATGTAATACAACAAAAACACATCATTGATACAGTGTTGCCATGTCCACTGGGTAGGCAGAGTAGGCATTGACAAGATGGTGACATCTGGAGCTTTCCCAATTTCAGCTTTAAATTCTCTTGTCAGACAAACAATGGTTTTATATATAGGTTATAGTGTAGGCTCATTTGTCATGAAATAAAAATGTGTGTAATTTTTTTGGTAAAAGTAAAAGCTCACCTGATTTTGTTAGAATATGATTTAAACATTTAAAGTAGACCTGCATTGAAATAAATGTGGTCAGATTTCAGAAAGAAATAGCTGATACGTATTTATAAGACCCTTGTGAATGCAGTAAATTTGTAAGCCCCAATTTGTAATTCAGCGGAGAAATCTTCATTTAAAAATGACAAATTTGCAGCTAAAATTTAGCCCTCTGTGAAAACAGTTTGTACAGCCGTATCATTTCCATAACGTCAGGGACAAGACGACGCGCTCCCGCCTTCAGTCCGATCCCGCATTGAAATTGATTTTATCTGTTAGTAATGTTACTTATACACATCCTGGTTTCAACATCCAAAAGTAAGCTGCAATGAATGTGAGATACAGATCTGTGTGCTCAGATCAGCAACGACATCGACAGCGGGCGCCGTTCTTCCTCTCCCGCTCTCTGCCTCCGCTGTGCTTATTAAGTCTGCGGGCTCGTTAACGAGTTCGTTAACCGCCGACGCGGGCCACTCACACCGCCCGTGTCTGCTTTGCAGCCGGTGTTGTGCCAAATTCAGCGCACAACACCGGCATCACCTCTCTGTCTACTGAATGGAGCTGCAGCACACTTGGCACAAGTCCTGAGATTACGCTCGCTGTTTATAATAATAATTTTCAAGCACAAATTAAAGAAATGTGTACTCACCAAACGTGCCGCAAGACAATATGAAGTTTTTAAAAAAGTAGATCCTTCCGTATAAGACAAGAAAAAGGTGCAGATGCAAACTGACGTAAATCCACAAATTACAACTGGCGCAATGCATGCTGGGAGAGGGTCTTTTCCGTGACGACTCGGCAGCATCCATGATGAGAGGGACAATTTGCGGAGGGCTAAATGTTAGCTGTAAATTTGTCATTTTCAAATGAAGATTTCTCCGTTGAATGACAGATCTAGGCTTGCAGATTTACTTTACTACACTCAACAAAAATATAAACGCAACACTTTTGGTTTTGCTCCCATTTTGTATGAGATGAACTCAAAGATCTAAAGCTTTTTCCACATGCACAATATCACCATTTCCCTCAAATATTGTTCACAAAGCAGTCTAAATCTGTGATAGTGAGCACTTCTCCTTTGCTGAGATAATCCATCCCACCTCACAGGTGTGCCATACCAAGATGCTGATTAGACACCATGATTAGTTCAAAATGCCATCAATAAAATGCACCTGTGTTCTTCGTCCATAACAGATGCCTGCCCATACCATAACCCCACCGCCACCATGGGCCACTCGATCCACAACATTGACATCAGAAAACCGCTCACCCACACAACGCCACACACGCTGTCTGCCATCTGCTCTGAACAGTGTGAACTGGGATTCATCTGTGAAGAGAACACCTCTCCAATGTGCCAAACGCCAACGAATGTGAGCATTTGCCCACTCAAGTCGGTTACGACGACGAACTGGAGTCAGGTCGAGACCCCGATGAGGACGACGAGCATGCAGATGAACTTCCCTGAGACAGTTTCTGACAGTTTGTGCAGAAATTCTTTGGTTATGCAAACCGATTGTTTCAGTAGCTGTCCGAGTGGCTGGTCTCAGACGATCTTGGAGGTGAACATGCTGGATGTGGAGGTCCTCTGCTGGTGTGGTTACACGTGGTCTGCGGTTGTGAGGCTGGTTGGATGTACTGCCAAATTCTGTGAAATGCCTTTGGAGACGGCTTATGGTAGAGAAATGAACATTCAATACACGAGCAACAGCTCTGGTTGACATTCCTGCTGTCAGCATGCCAATTGCACGCTCCCTCAAATCTTGTGACATCTGTGGCATTGTGCTGTGTGATAAAACTGCACCTTTCAGAGTGGCCTTTTATTGTGGACAGTCTAAGGCACACCTGTGCACTAATCATGGTGTCTAATCAGCATCTTGGTATGGCACACCTGTGAGGTGGGATGGATTATCTCAGCAACGGAGAAGTGCTCACTATCACAGATTTAGACTGGTTTGTGAACAATATTTGAGGGAAATGGTGATATTGTGTATGTGGAAAAAGTTTTAGATCTTTGAGTTCATCTCATACAAAATGGGAGCAAAACCAAAAGTGTTGCGTTTATATTTTTGTTGAGTGTACATTCAGAAGGATCTCATGTGTAAATGTAAGTCATTTTTTGTTAAAAAAATCTGACTGCATTTTTTTCAATGCAGGTCTCCTTTAATGCCGGCCATTTTGGAGACCATCTTGGATTTCGGACCCTTAGAATGTGAAGTAAAAATGACACCCATTTTTTTTTAAAGCTTTTGATATGTTCTTTCAAAATCAAGTGTTTTTTTTTTTTTTTGGCTTTAAAAACAACAACAACAATAACCCCCCCCCCCCCCCCCCCCAAAAAAAAAACCCCACAAAATTACAAATGGTCCTATACTGTTATGGGTTCACGCCATAAATATTTATGATCTTAACACGTGCTTTAATATTACAAAGTAACACTTTTCCGTAAGGCTTTGAAGTATCTTATTAATATACGAGAGCCAAAGAGCACCCACACCCTTGTCACCCTTAATCCAGGAAACAAGCTGATGTGTGATGTGCGCATCAAGGCATTTAAACACCACAGTACATCACCCCCCCCATGCATCTCCAGCACTCCATCAGCCATCACTGTCTGGGCCTTCCCCTCTGTCTTTAAATCTAAAGCGACAGGGTGTCAGCAGAAAACCCCATTGAGCACATAGCAGGGTGATGGCTTCATGCCCTTTTCCATCACACCTTTGTTCCAGTCTCCTCTCTGAGCCACGACAAGGTAGGGACGAGTTATCACACGTCAGCTTTATGAGGCCCTGTCTGCCTGTGCCACAGTAATAAAGTCAGACTGCTGTTTCTTCAAAATGGGGTGAGTCAGAGCAAGTGATGAGAAATTGGTCAGGAGAGTGTCAAAGGCTAAAAAAAGTACAGAGTGCCACTCAATTCTTTAAATGCATTTTTGATTAGATTAATAATAACGAGGAGAGAATCCACATTCCTCCAGTGAGGTTTCACCTTGGGAGGCTTGCCATAAAAACTCAAAATATGCCAGAATCCCTCAAAGCTCAGTTTGAACAATTTTTATTATCAAATTAATTTTCCTGATTTAAACAAGACTGTTCCAAGAAAGTGTGACAGATATTCTGTAAATTTTTCTTCATCAAAAGGAAGCAGTCTTTATGAAATGCTACATCATATTCCACCACTGCAGCTCAAACGACCTGTGGACCTTTTTTTGTTTTTGTTTATTATTTACTTTGATACCACCATTGGACTGAACCCGATGACCCGCTGTTCCTCGTGACGAGTAGTAATTGTGTGAGCAGTAATTGCACTCTCTGCATCTGTTAAAAGGACCGCAATTGGGTCAGATGCCCGCTGACTTCACAAACATGCAATCACTCTCAGCACACATGAAGTCCAATAGCTACCACATACAAATAAATATATATGTAAACTGCAAAGAAACACATGTAAATGTTGAGATTATAGTGAGTTTTCTAGAAAATGATTATTCTTTAATTTTATCTGGTGAGTTATTCAAAGCCCAGAGTCTGTCAGCCAGATGGTCACTGATAACATAGTTTCCCAGAAACAGTAAATGGGGGAGTATTGTGTAACATATGTGCTATTATTTTGTTTTTTTACTTTATTTATTTTTGGCGGTATGTGGGAACATGCTGGATGGTGTTTACTGCACCATACAGGTACAAAGTGAAAGGGTTTTGTCTACTCCTGACAACAGATCATAAATTGGAGCTTTGGGTCCTGATGGCCAAATAATGCATCATGAAATATTTGCTGTTTTTTTTTTCTGTCCACCAGAGGGCATTGTCATTTTTAAGTGCTCTATATAAGTGAATGCAATGTTCTTTGTTTTGTGAAAAGAGAATGTCATCTAGTTTACTCAGGAAAAAAACAAAACAAAACAAAAAACAAATGCTTCATGAGGCCTCCTTTGCCCATCACAAGCAGCACTTGCTACAGCATGGACATTTGTAGAAATTGGGCATATTAAATAGATATATTGAAAATTAATATAGTTTATGTTTTGTGGCTATAAGTAGCCGTGAAACACCTGGAAAGACCTTACGCAGTCATGAGGTTGCTGGACAGTGTTTGCCAATGCCATTTTGTAACTATGCTACTTTTGAGAATTCCAACAATTACTTCAAGTCTGGGAATATCCACTGTTGCTGCCACATCCACCACACTATGGAACCGCATTGGGTCTTGGATGGCAACCACAGAAGCAGATGATTGGATGATCCCCACCTCTTGAAAGTATCCATATGTCTCACACAGTCAAGTGAAATGTAGGTGTCCCCTTGGAGTTCTCCAGCCAATGACGTCTTCAACAGTGAGATGCCTACCTGCTGTATCAAGCACAGAGAAATGCAAGTGTCATAGCTGTTGTTCTCAATCTATGCCAGTGATACTCCTCATGTGAATTTTTCTAGTAACAGCTCATTATAAACAGTAATTCCAGTGGTAACCACATTGGGCTTGCATACAGTTGTGTTGTGATGCGTATGGAGTACACTGGAAAATTGCACAGATTTGACGTAGTCAGGTGATTCTTTAACTACGGGCACTTTTGGCCTTGTAAATGTAATTTCCACCACACCATTGCCTTACAATATAAAGCGCCTTGGGGCAACTGTTTGTTGTGATTTGGCGCTATATACATGTGCTCTGATGTCACTGTTTATCTCCATAGAATTACCCAAACAATCTTTCATACAAACTGTTTAAAGGGACATTACAGTGTTGTGGTGGAAAATTACGGCAATAGTGTGGGGACAACTACATTTTGTTTAAAAAAAATCACAACATTTGTATGACATTGAATACCCCAATTACACTCACAAAAATAGAAACGCAACACTTTTGGTTTTGCTCCCATTTTTGTATGAGATGAACTCAAAGATCTAAAAACTTTTTCCACATACAAAATATCACCATTTCCCTCAAATATTGTTCACAAACCAGTCGAAATCTGTGATAGTGAGCACTTCTCCTTTGCTGAGATAATCCATCCCACCTCACAGGTGTGCCATATCAAGATGCTGATTAGACACCATGATTAGTGCACAGGTGTGCCTTAGACTGTCCACAATAAAAGGCCACTCTGAAAGGTGCAGTTTATCACACAGCACAATGCCACAGATGTCGCAAGATTTGAGGGAGCGTGCAATTGGCATGCTGACAGCAGGAATGTCAACCAGAGCTGTTGCTCGTGTATTGAATGTTCATTTCTCTACCATAAGCCGTCTCCAAAGGCGTTTCAGAGAATTTGGCAGTACAATCCAACCAGCCTCACAACTGCAGACCACGTGTAACCACACCAGCCCAGGACCTCCACATCCAGCATGTTCTCTCCAGATCGTCTGAGACCAGCCACTCGGACAGCTGCTGAAACAATCCGTTTGCATAACTCAAAGAATTCTGCACAAACTGTCGAAACCGGTCTCAGGGAAGCTCATCTGCATGCTCGTCGTCCTCATCGGGGTCTCGACCTGACTCCAGTTCGTCGTCATAACCGACTTGAGTGGGTAAATGCTCACATTCGCTGGTGTTTGGCACGTTGAGGAGGTGTTCTCTTCATGGATGAATCCCAGTTCACACTGTCCAGGGCAGATGGCAGACAGCGTGTGTGGCGTCGTGTGGGTGAGCGGTTTTGCTGATGCAATGTTGTGGATCGAGTGGCCCATGGTGGTCGGTGGGGTTATGGTATGGGCAGGGCGTCTGTTATGGACGAAGAACACAGGTGCATTTTATTGATGGCATTTTGAATGCACAGAGATACCGTGACGAGATCCTGAGGCCCATTGTTGTGCCATACATCCAAGAACATCACCTCATGTTGCAGCAGGATAATGCACGGCCCCATGTTGCAAGGATCTGTACACAATTCTTGGAAGCTGAAAATGTCCCAGTTCTTGCATGGCCGGCATACTCACCGGACATGTCACCCATTGAGCATGTTTGGGATGCTCTGGACCGCTGTATACGACAGCGTGTACCAGTTCCTGCCAATATCCAGCAACTTCGCACAAGCATTGAAGAGGAGTGGACCAACATTCCACAGGCCACAATTGACAACCTGATCAACTCTATGCGAAGGAGATGTGTTGCACTGCATGAGGCAAATGGTGGTCACACCAGATACTGACTGGTATCCCCCCCCCAATAAAACAAAACTGCACCTTTCAGAGTGGCCTTTTATTGTGGACAGTCTAAGGCACACCTGTGCACTAATCATGGTGTCTAATCAGCATCTTGATATGGCACACCTGTGAGGTGGGATGGATTATCTCAGCAAAGGAGAAGTGCTCATGATCACAGATTTAGACTGGTTTGTGAACAATATTTGAGGGAAATGGTGATATTGTGTATGTGGAAAAAGTTTTAGATCTTTGAGTTCATCTCATACAAAATGTAAGTAATACTGTGAGAAATCTTGGAGTTATTTTTGATCAGGATATGTCCTTTGATGCGCATATTAAGCAAATATGTAGGACTGCTGTTTTGCATTTGCGCAATATCTCTAAAATTAGAAAGGTCTTGTCTCAGAGTGATGCTGAAAAGCTAATTCATGCATTTATTTCTTCTAGGCTGGACTATTGTAATTCATTATTATCAGGATGTCCTAAAAGTCCCTGAAAAGCCTTCAGTTAATCAAAATGCTGCAGCTAGAGTACTGACAGGGACTAGAAGGAGAGAGCATATTTCACCCATATTAGCTTCTCTTCATTGGCTCCCTGTTAATTCCAGAACAGAATTTAAAATTCTTCTTCTTACTTATAAGGTTTTGAATAATCAGGTCCCATCTTATCTTAGGGACCTCATAGTACCATATCACCCCAATAGAGCGCTTCGCTCTCAGACTGCAGGCTTACTTGCTAGTTCCTAGGGTTTGTAAGAGTAGAATGGGAGGCAGAGCCTTCAGCTTTCAGGCTACTCTCCTGTGGAACCAGCTCCCAATTCGGATTAGGGAGACAGACACCCTCTCTACTTTTAAGATTAAGCTTAAAACTTTCCTTTTTGCTAAAGGTTATAGTTAGGGTTGGATCAGGTGACCCTGAACCATCCCTTAGTTATGCTGCTATAGACTTAGACTGCTGGGGGGTTCCCATGATGCACTGAGTGTTTCTTTTTATTCACCTCTTTTTGCTCTGTATGCACCACTCTGCATTTAATCATTAGTGATTGATCTCTGCTCTCTTCCACAGCATGTCTTTTTCCTGACTCTCTCCCCTCAGCCCCAGCAAGTCCCAGCAGAAGACTGCCCCTCCCTGAGCCTGGTTCTGCTGGAGGTTTCTTCCTGTTAAAAGGGAGTTTTTCCTTCCCACTGTCGCCAAGTGCTTTCTCATAGGTGGTCGTTTTGACCGTTGGGGTTTTTCTGTAATTATTGTATGGCTTTTGCCTTACAATATAAAGGTGTGTGTGATTTGGCGCTATATAAATAAAAATTGATTTGGTTTGATTTGATTGGTTCCTCAAAGCGTAAATAGAAATATATATATATATATTTTTCCAGATACAAGGTACTCCAGTTGCCATCTTTGACACTTAAAGCTCCCTCCCCAAAATAGAAGCCAAATAACCACAGATGTCGTCTGTCACGCTGTCAACGTGTCAATCCTGCAGTGTTGCCCGTCACAGATTAGCACTTCACATTTACATAACTGTCACCTTCTGGTATTGAAAATGTGACCACTTCCATTCTCAACAAGGATAACACAGCACTAGCTTCATATTTTGTTTTGGGTTGTTTCCTCTGGATTTCTTGCTGATATTTAGTCTGGGCTGTTTTTGTGAATGTCAAGTGGATTTCAAATGCCACAGGCAGTACAGGAGGTAAAAAGGGAACAAGATTGAAGGCAAATGGAACAGCATCTAATACGTTGGACCCAGGTGACTGGATTTGCTTTGTTTGTGTTGGTCCTGATGGAGGGAGACTGAAAAGCCACCGAGGGTCATTTATGTTAGTCTGTTTTTGTAATGGCTTCAATATTCTGAAGGTGTACTTCAAATTGAATTGGGGTACCGTGCCTTTTAGTCTTGTTTCTAGAAGGGAGCACAGTCCTTTTATATGCTGAATGAATGTTGCATTGTGGTTTCTTTGAATGTTTAGGCAGTTTGCATCATAAACAGAAGGGTGGGTTACTTCACTGACCTTTTTCATCCTTGTAGTTTGTTATTCGTGTTTGAAAAAACATCAGTATGCAGAGATGAAGAGTTATGCAGACTGATCTATCTTCAAGCTCAGTTATTGAACATTAACCCCAGCCAGCTCTGGGGCATCACTGAGTACTGAGATCAACCAAAATGTCAGACATTGTTGGAAATGGGCTGTAAAAGCTCTTTATGACATGATAAAGTAATTTGGAGTGCCTGTCAAGTCTGGGGTAAAGTTAATGTAATTTGCTCTAATACAACATTCAAAGTGGTATTTATTTTTTCATAACAACAAATTGTGGTGCACGATCTAAAGTGCTTGATCCAACTTTAATATGCTATGCAATATGGGTGGCAACTCTCTTAGCCATTCATGTCCACTGATGCTATACAGGGTACACAAAAAAATGCATTGGATGAAGTCAAGTCAATTATGACCAGGATTTCCATTTAATAAATATATGTAGCCCCAACTCAAATAAAGCATATCCATGCGAGATACTCATTCACTCACTCATCTGGAACCTATCTTAGCAGTCATGGAGAGTGTGTGTGTGTGGGGGGGGGGGGGGGGGGGGGTCACCCTGGACAGGACGCCAGTCTGTCACAGGGCCACATACAGGCAAACAAACACATCCACACCCACACGCACACATACAAACAATTTAATGTTTCTAATCCACCTAACCTGCGTGTCTTTGGATGTGGGAGCAAGCCACAGCCCACACAAACATGGGGAAAACACACAAACTCCACATAGAAAGGCCACAGGTGGGACTCAAACCCACAAAAATTCAGTAAGGTATATCTTCTATTATACATTCCAAATCTAAGGTGGACCTCTACTAGTGTATACTAAGGTACACCTAAATATCTTTAAAAAATAAATAGTAGTAATAATAATAATAATAATAATAATAATAAAAGTGTAGAGACACTTAGGTGCCCGGTCTTGAGAACATGGGAGGGTAGGTTGAAAAGCTTTTTTATCCCATGGGAACTGTCACTACCCACCTAAGCGGCTCAAGAATATGGACAGCATGTACAGTGAGGAAAATAAGTATTTGAACACCCTTTGCAATGTAAAGATCGATTGTTTTGATTAAAATGATTGGCATTTGGCTTATGTCTAAAACAGGTTAACCCAGGCAGCACCGGGTAGCCCAGCTAGTATATATATATAGGTTGATAAGTTCTAAGGCTGACTATGATGCAGTTGTCGAATTGAACAAATTCAGGGTTATTTTTCTACATAGTCTCCCTGTAACTCCACACACTTCTTCCAGCGGTGCTTGAATGCTTCGATTCCCTTGGCATAGAAGCTTTCATCTTGAGAGTCAAAATAGTCCTCAACGGCAGCCATCACCTCATCATTGCTCCGATAGTGCTTCCCAGCCAAGTTTTTTTCAGGTTTGGGAACAGATGGAAGTCTGAGGGTGCCAAGTCAGGGGAGTATGGTGGGTGATCTACCAGTTCGAATCCTCACTCGTAGATAGTGGCCATGGCCACTGTTGACTTGTGAGCTGGGGCATTGTGTTGATGGAACAGTACCCCTTTCGTCAGCTTTCCCGGTCGCTTCTTTTTGATAGCCTCACGTAACTGTCTCAGTAGGTTAGAATAGTACTGTCCATTTATGGTTTGTCCCTTTTCAAGATAGTCCACAAACACCATGCCTTTGGCATCCCAGAAAACTGAAACCATGACCTTCCCCACAGATGAAACGACTTTGGCCTTCTTTGGAGGTGGTGACCTTGGGTGTTTCCACTGCATTGATTGTTTTTTGTCTCTGGTTCAAAGTGGTGAACCCAACACTCATCCTGGGTAAGAAAACGTTCAATGTAATTGGCTGTATCCTCTTCAAATTGTGCCAAGTTTGCCTTCGACATGACTAGCCTGGTGCATTTCTGATCAGGCGCCAGAAGATGTGGCACCCACCGAGCTGACACCTTTGACGTTCCAAGTTCTTTATGCAGAATGTGTTCAGTTCTCTCACGGGATATTCCCACAGCATCTGCTAGCTGATTAATCGTCGATCGTCTGTCGTCCATCACCATTTCATGAACAAGGTCAATGTTTTTCTGGGTTGTGGCTGTTGCAGGCCGCCCAGACCTTGGGTCGTCTTCAAGGCTCTCTCTGCCCCCCTTAAATGTAGCTGCCCACTTCTGCACTGTAGATATGGAGAGAGCTTCATCGCCTAATGTAGCAACCATATCCGTATGAATGTCCTTGGGCTTTAACCCCTTCTTATGCAGGTACTTAATCACACTACGATGCCAGATTTTGTCCATTTTTGCTGTTTCCCTCTACCATGAACTTTCAAACTTGGCTATGAACCACAAACTACCTCACAACCTGGAAGAAAATAACACAGTTAGTCATCAGGAGAGTTGAACTTATTGCATGCCAAGTTTTATTGAAATGGCATTTCTCCTTCTTGGTGAGCCTTAGCACTTTTCAGCCTATCCATTTTATTCCGCTTTATCCAGAGTCGGGTCACGGGGGCAGCAGCTCAAGCAAAGCCGCCCAGACCTCCCGATCCACACACACCTCCCCCAGCTCCTCCGGGGGAACCTCAAGGCATTCCAAAGCCAGCCGAGAGATGTAGTCCCTCCAGGGTGTCCTGGGTCTTCCCCGGGGCCTCCTCCCAGTGGGACGTGCCCAGAACACCTCTCCAGCGAGGCATCCAGGGGGCATCCGGAAAAGATGCCCGAGCCACCTCAACTGACTCCTTTCGACATGGAGGACAAGCGGCTCGACTCCGAGCTCCTCCCGAGTGACCGAGCTCCTCACCCTATCTCTAAGGGAGCGCCCAGCCACCCTGCGGAGGAAACTCATCTCGGCTGCTTGTACTCGTGATCTCGTTCTTTCGGTCATGAGCCAAATCTCATGACCATAGGTGAGGATCACAACGTAGGTCGATCGGTAAATTGAGAGCTTTGCCCCCCTACTCAGCTCTCTCTTCACCACGACGGTCCGATACAGCGACCGCATCACTGCAGATGCTGCACCGATCCGTCTATCGATCTCACGCTCCATCCGTCCCTCACTCGTGAACAAGACCCCTAGATACTTAAACTCCTCCACTTGAGGCAAGGACACTCCACCGACCTGAAGAGGGCAAAGCACCTTTTTCCGGTCGAGAACCATGGCCTCAGATTTGGAGGTGCTGATTTTCATCCCGGACGCTTCACACTCGGCTGCAAACCGCCCCAGTGCACACTGAAGAACATCCAGAGACTTAAGGTACTCAGGACAGACTTCATCCACCCCAGGAGCCTTGCCACCGAGGAGCTTTCTAACCACCTCGGTGACTTCGGCCTGGGTAATGGATGAGTCCGCCTCTGAGTCCCCAGTCTCTGCTTTCCTCTTTGGAAGATGTGAACGATGGGATTGAGGAGATCCTCAAAGTACTCCTTCCACCGCCCGACAACATCCCCAGTCAGGGTCAACAGCTCCACACCCGCACCGTAAACAGTGCTGGTGGAGAGCTGCTTCCACCGCCTGAGGCGTCGGACGGTTTGCCAGATTCTCTTCGAGGCTGACTGATAGTCCTCCTCCATAGCCTCCCCGAACTCCTCCCAGACCCGAGTTTTTGCCTCTGCGACCACACGGGCTGCGGCACGCTTGGCCTGCTGGTACCTGTCAGCTGCCTCTGGGGTCCCACCTACCAACAAAGATAAGTAGGACTCCTTCTTCAGCTTGACAGCATCCCTTACTTCCGGTGTCCACCACCGGGTTCGGGGATTGCTGCCGCGACAGGTACCAGAGACCTTGCGACCACAGCTACGAGCAGCCAGCGGATCCAACTCACCACCAGGTGGTGATCAGTCAACAACTCTGCCCCTCTCTTCACTCGAGTGTCCGAGACATGTGGCCGAAGGTCAGATGATATGACTAGAAAGTCGATCATCGACATCCGGCTCAGGGTGTCCTGGTGCCATGTGCACTTATGGACACCCTTGTGCTCGAACATGGTATTCGTGATGGACAAACTGTGACTAGCACAGAAGTCCAACAACTGAACACCACTCGGGTTCAGATCGGGGAGACCGTGCTTCCCGATCACCCCCCTCCAGTTCTCACTGTCGCCACCCACGTGGGCGTTGAAATCCCCCAGGAGAACAATGGAGTCCCCAGTCGGTGCGCTATCTAGTACCCCTCCCAGGGACTCCAGGAAGGTCGGGTACTCTGCACTGCTGCTCGGCCCGTAGGCCGAGACAATGGTGAGAGACCTGTCCCCGACCCGAAGGCGTAGGGACGCGACCCTCTTGTTCACTGGAGTGAACTCCAACACTTGGCGACTGAGCTGGGGAGCAATAAGCAATGTGACCCCAGCTCTCTGCCTCTCCCCGTGGGCGACGCCAGAAAAATGAAGCGTCCAGCCCCTCTCCAGTAGTTGGGCACCAGAGCCCAAGCTGTGCGTGGAGGTGAGCCCAACTATCTCCAGTCGGTATCTCTCAACCTCCCGCACAAACTCAGGCTCCTTCCTTATATATATATATATATATATATATATATATATATATATATATATATATATATATATATTTCAGAAGTGGGAGAACTTGCAAAACCACAGGGTGTTCAAATACTTATTTTCCTCACTGTATATAAGTGACATTTACGCAATCAGAGCAGGAAACAACATATACAAGAAATATAGTTACTACATAATATTATAGGAGATAGCTCCTGAATCCTAAGTGTTCATAGGGGAGAAGATTGTAGTATACATCTACCTAGTCTGTAGACTTGTTGTAAAACTAAATTATAGCTAGTAGGCTAAGCTATAAATATGGTTATGTTATTATAGAAACAGAAGCTATGATGTAATATGTTTTAGGTTTCTATCTAAAGTTAATCCTGCTAGCTAGATTATGGATTGCTACTATAGGAAGACAAATTTCATACTCTACATGCTTTCTAATGGAAACCCCAAACTTAGAAACTATTTATTGATATCTATTAAAGAATCCTTTAAACTGATGAACCATTAAAAGTCTACACCATGTAAAATAAAAGTGCAAATCCTGAAAGTAGGCTAACTATAGCCAGATGAGCTATCATTAATTTAGCCATTAACTAGCCTAGCGTACCTTGCTAGCCAACAAAGCTGAACAAAGCCAGTGACTGGCATATAAAGCACAAAACTGCCGCTTCACCCTACAATAATGATCATAACAACAAATACATAAACCAACAAAAGCAACCAAAAGTGTGTATTAACATTAGCTTCCCAAACAGAACTGACTATGTTGTTAGCTATGACAAATGGTGCTGCAGCCGGCTAGATAAGACCTCATGACCTTCTTCATGTGAGGCAACAGTGCTAACCACTAGGCCACCCTGCTGCCCTCCATGCAAGATAATTTAATATAATTTAGTTGGGACTATATATATATATATATTTTAGATGGAAATGCTACCCATAATTGAATTGAGTTCATCCACTGAGTCAGTTTTTTTGAGTGATACATTCAAAAAGCTGACTATTTGGAGTGGATTCCATCTAATAATATCTTCAATTAAATTCTCCAATTAAATTAAACTGCATTATCTTATATGAATGTGTTTTATTTGAGTTGGGGCTACGTATATTATGAGATGGAAATTCTGCACATAATTGAATTGAGTGCATTCAAAGAGCCATTTTTGAGTGTATGTAATCTAAGCACAATGTAGGGTGCAGGGTTCAAAGTAAATAGTTGTATTTATTTGCTTAATTACTTATGTGTCTGTTTTGGACATATCTGTGCAATCTGTGGGAGGAAGAGATTAAGACTCACCCACACCCAAAGAGTAGGTGGTTTAATAGCATAGGAGGTGTGAAACCAATGTGTAGACGTGGGTTTGATTCCTGGCTGTGCTATGCCTGTGTTCTTGGACAAAACAGTTCCCCTGCATTGTTCACCCATCTGAACATGCATACCACCCTGCACCCCCACCCCCACTATATGGGACAACATACCTCCTACCCCCATTTCAGACATGTAACTATTTTTCCATCCATGACACTGAAGCAAACTGTTGAATAATTATTCTACAAAGACATCAGGACATCAGTAATCTACTAGTACCGGAATGACCAAGTAGAGTTAGTCCATGGGTTAAATAGGTTTTCTGTACCATTAAGATGCAAAAACAACACTTCAAATCCAGCCTCAGTGTTCTGTGGCTGACACAAGGGTCATCCCAGGGTGGCAGCTGTAGCCAGGTAGGTGTCAATGAAAAATTACAAAGGGGTCAAAATTGAAATTTGCTCCAGTCCTATTGAAAATTATACCACATTAATTGCATGATCATAAATATTCCAAAAAGCTATAATTTGGACTATGTGTGACTGAATGTTATCGGGCAAAAACAACTAAAAGGTCAGTTTCAGTTTGTACAGGGGTCAAAAGTTAAAGTTGCTTTTGACAAAAAGTGAGGAAAATGATTGGTTGAACTAATAGGATTAATAAACTGAATAGTTTTGATTGTGTTGAAAGCTTGGTCTCCAAAGTAAAAGTCAAACAAGGCCAACATCGATTGGATTCTATAACATATGACATGTTACCCCATACGTTGATAACTAAGCATGACAGATGATGCCAAACTATTCCTTTTGTTTTCCTAAAGTGTTATTTTCTATTCTTTAAGTGCTGTTTTGCCATCTTAAGTGGTATTGATTAGCTTAGAATTGTCTCCTGGCTCATGGACAAAGTATATAAATCAGCCAGAAAAATCTAATTAGAGGACAACATAAAACTGAAAAAGACATCTGAATAAGAGTGACAAAGTGACAAATGTTGCATTTATATTTGCTAAATGTTGCAAACTTTGTGTGTGCACAACAAAAATTACCTCGTTTTTGTAGTGTTCTTATTTTTTCCTAGTTGCTACAGTGTGAATGATGTAGTGCCACCTAGTGGTGAGGTTGCAGATTCAGTTATGTCTTTTGTCATGATTTTTTTCCCCCCTTCTTGTTTTCACTTTTCTGGAAACTCAATCTTGTTACCCTGCACTAGCAAAAATTAATCAATGTGCAGGGCAGCAGCCAATGTTTATGTATTCTTCTTTCTTTCTTTTTTTTTTTTTTTTTGCTAATTCTTTCGGTTATGCTGAAAAAATTGTGAAAGACAGAGTAACTATGTTCCATTTGGATTACAGCACTGAAAAAACAATCAACTTAAAAAGCGTTACAATTGGTAAATCCTGAATGAGTTTTGTTTGAACTTGACTTAGAAACTTAAGTTCAAACAACTTAATTCATTCAGGTTTTAGCTATCGTAATGCTTTTTTTTAAGTTGGTTCAACTATTGTCTTTATCAGTGTGTATCTACATGAGGGGGCCTCCTCCCATGCAGATATGAAAGGCTTATTCTAAGCTTATGAATCCACTTCAATTTGTTGTTGCAGTCTCTACGCCAAATGAACAGATGATGTGAAAGTTATATTCTATTTCTGCTACTAAACACCCCTAAATCATACATGCTATAGCTTTAATACACACCAAGGACCTGGGAAAATACATTTATTCATTCATTTTCTACACCTGCTTACTACAATCAAGGGTCACAAGGGGGAGCTAGAGCCTATCCTAGCGGTGAATAGGGTGTGAGGTTGGGGACAGTCTGGGTAAAACGCCAGTCTGTCGTAGGGCCAATACAGGGGAAATACAAAAAATATTAAAAAAAATCATAAATATAGTATTCTATGGAAGTGGTAACTCTCAAGCAGTACTGTGCCAGATTAGGCGAGTCATGGAATTTTCTCTACAGTTATGACCAATACACCCCAATCCATAGGATGTTTTTCCGTCCAGCATATCTTGCTGTGACAATCAATCAAGCATCAATTTCAGAGAACCAAAAGATCCAGGATCACACTAGAATGTCAACATCTTAATCAATTCAATTCATTTTATTTATATAGTGCGAAATTACGACAATACTGCCTCAATGCGTTTTTTATGGGTAATGTCTAACCATACTAACTCCTCTGAGCAAGCATACAGGTCACAGTGGTAAGGAAAAACTCCCTCTGTTCTGCTTAAGGAAGAAACCTTAAGCAGACCAGACACAGAGGGGTGACCCACTGCTTAGGCCATTCTAACAGTTCCAGAATTGCAAGCAGTTACAACAGTTAAATTGCATAATTGTTCAAAGTCCAGTGTAAGGCCAAGTCCACAAATTAGTCCCATATCCTTGCTACTGGTAGTCACACTTCTGGATGTTTTAGTGGAATGCGGGGGGTAGATTTGTCATCCACCATGTGGTGCTGGTCACACCTTGACCACTTATCCAGCCATGAGGCGCTCGTCTTCTCCAGTCTCGGATAATCCGATTATCTGTACACACAGTAATCCACACATGAAGAATAGCAACTTGGTGACCTGTACATTTGCTAAAAAGTTGTTTCAAAAGGACCCTTTCAAACAGAAGAAGTGTTTCTGGAATATTAATATTAAAAGCAGTTACTTTGTCCAACATGTCCACTTTTTCAGAACTTAAATCATTCTGTTAAGAAAAAGAACAACTGAAGTTTATCTGCCTTGAATAACATCTAACTCCATGCTCGCTTGTTTGGCAATAGAAGAAACCAGGCTACTGCATGCTGGCGAGCCTCCATGCCTCTTTCCTGCACTCTTTCAAGAAGGAGTAGAGCACATATGGCCCCCTGGGCAGTGTGGATGGGTTGCTGCAATCAGAGTGGGAGGACACGAGCACAGCAAGTATCCCATCTGTCAGTGTGTCCTATCTCTCGAAAATGGATTAATAATGTTCGGGAAGAGAACAGCGAGCAGAATAAAAGCATCATAATTATCTATTTGAAAATGATGGAATTTGCGGGGTGCAGGACAATTTACAATATGTGGTCTGAATGGTCCGTTTGAGGCTTAAGCTGCCTACCCTCCCATTTCCACATTTGTTACTGTTTGAAAGGAAGTATTTGAATGCATAAACAGTCACTGCACGTGTACGTTAGCTGCTCATTCTGAAGCATATAGAATGTCTAACAGCCCACAGTGGGAAAATTTAGTTAAAAATTTCTTTTCAGTTCAGCTTTAATATTGTTTTGCACATTCACTGCCGCAGTAATTTAATTCAACATGAACTTGTACAGCACTAATTTAATTACAAAAGTTCACTTTTTCTGTTCCTGTGACAAGTATTGTGAGTCTCTTGCTGACTTTTGGACTTCTATGAGTTTGAAGACAGTATGTTAAAGCAGTGCACGAGCTACACTCAAGCAGTTCATAACTTTAAAATATAAAGCAATGCTAAAATACCCTTGGCCATATGAGCATTGTCTTCCTTATAATTTGTAGTTGTTTAAATAGTATCCTAGAACAAGCTCTCTCTCTCTCTCTCTCTCTCTCTCTCTCTCTCTCTCTCTCTCTCTCTCTCTCTCTCTCTCTCTCTCTCTCTCTCTCTCTCTATATATATATATATCCCACCCCTGCCATATTTCTCCATGTATTGTAGAGTTGCGTCAGGAAGGGCATCCGGTGTAAAACCTGTGCCAAATCAACATGCAGATCCACCTTTGCTGTGGCAACCCCGAGTGCAAACAAGGGAGCAGCCGAAGGGACTTACTAAATGTTGTTATTGTGGTTTATGTTAGGTTAACAGTGTTGTTAGTGTTACTGATATATTGTGTTTTTGTAGTTCAATTTGTTTAGTCAGTTTAGTTAAGTGTTATGTTCTCATTACCATGAGTGAAAAGCCTCTTGCTTTTGATCAGTCGTGGGCACAGCTAACCAAAAAGTTAGCTTTGATAACAGATAACCAGGTAACTGAAAAGTTATCTTTTATGAAGCTAAACTGATAAACCACTCAAGAAATTATCAGAAGCTACAGCTAACCGATAACTTTCAGTATTGTCTCCGGTACACTTACAATTACTAACAAGCTAATTTTGAGTTTTATCACCACGATCACTTCTGGTAGCGTCAAAGGTGACCGTAAACCCAAAACAAAGAATCGCTCGCTTGCATGCAAAAAATACATCATTACTCCTGAACAGCATATAGCAGTGTTGCTGTGAGGCAGAGGTCTTGGAAGATAAAGCAGTTTTGACTTATGATTTTGATTTATAAAATGAATTAATATGGATAGAATACTCCATTAATGTAAATTTTGTCATTTGTACAAAGTTAAAATGTAACATATCTTTTAATTTTAAATAATGCACTAATTCTGGTGTTTTGTAACAAACACAGACAGATGCCAAAGGGATTATGAGTAAAATGTGCCTCCACTAACACGGATTGGTTGACTCATTAATTCTATGTAAAAACCAACACGTTAATGTGAGGTGTTTACTTGGGTTGAGCCGGATACACGTTCCCACGAGTATCTGGTACGGATACAGCATTTTTAATGAGCACGAGCATGATCCGAGTGAAACCCGTCAACATCTGTACCCGTGCTGAAGGAAAATCCTGATTGGCTAACTGACTGTCTTCACACTCTGTGATTGGTCAGTCACACACAGTGCTTGCACCTCCCTACACAGACATGTCTCTCTGCAACTTCTCACACACACACACACACACACACACACACACACACACACACACACACACACACACACACACACACACACACACACACACACACACACACACAGGAACTGATCTCTGTCTGTGCTTGGCTCGACTCTAGCTCACGTTGCTATGTCAGTACGCCATCATTTTTCTTCAATTCACCTCTGTTTTGGTTTGTATGGTATTTAATAGTGACTTGGTGAGCTTCTTTCGTAACGTATGTGGTGCATTTGACAATACAGAGGTGAAAGCGGCTCATGTTGCGTCGCTCACTGCCTCCACTCCAGTGTTTTTTTTTTTAACCGTTTGTTTTCTGGCTGGTGATATAAGTCAGTTGGAAAACTTTTCTCGAAGTGAATGCGGTGCTTTTGAGAAGAATACAGTGAACAAGGCTGACATATTATTAGTATTGTTCATGCATACTTAGTTCATAATTTCCTACTACACTGAAAGTCAGTTCTGAGGCTGTTCTGTTATTCATTCATATCCTTAAGAAAATTCATGTTCTGAGTTCATAAAAAACTTGTTCTGTAAATAGTTCTCTTACTTTTGTGATCAAAATCATTGATTAGAATCTCAATTTTGAGGCTGTTCTGTAAATAGTTAATTTACTATTGTGATCAAAAACATTGAACGTCAATTCTGAGGCTGCTCACTAAATATTCTTTCATACAATTAAGAACATTCATGTTATGAGTTCATAAAAAAACTTGTTCTGTAAACAGTTCTCTTATGTTTGTGATCAAAATAATTGATTTGAATCTCAATTTTGAGGCTGTTCTGCAAATAGTTTTCAAATAAACAATACATATAGCAATTTCTGATCAATCCATATCAATTCCAGACTTAAAATAATGTACAGATGTAAGCACCAACCATTTCCTGGTTAAACCATGCCCACTTCCAGTTTAGGCCCCGCCCATTCCACGTACAGATACAGATAATTTAGATGGTTTAACAGATGGAGATAGTGGTGTACTCGCTCATTCCTAGTGTTTACATATAAATGTGCTTTTGTAAAATATGCCTTTTTTTTTAATTTGTAAAAAAAAAAAAAAAAAAAAGGCTTTTGCAAAAGCCAAAAGTCAAGTGATTAGACAACTGTCTGATATAACCAGGGTCATAATAAATAGAACACTGCCATCTACTGGCGCCCAGATGCTCAGACCCTAACCTATAATCCTTTGCGCGCCAAAGAGTTGCTGCATTATACACTCAACAAAAATATAAACGCAACACTTTTGGTTTTGCTCCTATTTTGTATGAGATGAACTCAAAGATCTAAAACTTTTTCCACATGCACAATATCACCATTTCCCTCAAATATTGTTCACAAACCAGTCTAAATCTGTGATAGTGAGCACTTCTCCTTTGCTGAGATAATCCATCCCACCTCACAGGTTTGCCATACCAAGATGCTGATTAGACACCATGATTAGTGCACAGGTGTGCCTTAGACTGCCCACAATAAAAGGCCACTCTGAAAGGTGCAGTTTTATCACACAGCACAATGCCACTGATGTCGCAAGATTTGAGGGAGCGTGCAATTGGCATGCTGACTGCAGGAATGTCAACCAGAGCTGTTGCTCGTGTATTGAATGTTCATTTATCTACCATAAGCCGTCTCCAAAGGCGTTTCAGAGAATTTGGCACTACATCCAACCAGCCTCACAACCACAGACCACGTGTAACCACACCAGCCCAGGACCTCCACATCCAGCATGTTCACCTCCAAGATCGTCTGAGACCAGCCACTCGGACAGCTGCTGAAACAATCGGTTTGCATAACCAAAAAATTTCTGCACAAACTGTCAGAAACCGTCTCAGGGAAGCTCATCTGCATGCTCGTCGTCCTCATCGGGGTCTCGACCTTACTCCAGTTTGTCGTCGTAACCGACTTGAGTGGGCAAATGCTCACATTCGCTGGTGTTTGGCACGTTGGAGAGGTGTTCTCTTCACGGATGAATCCCGGTTCACACTGTCCAGGGCAGATGGCAGACAGGGTGTGTGGCGTCGTGTGGGTGAGCGGTTTTCTGATGTCAATGTTGTGGATCGAGTGGCCCATGGTGGCGGTGGGGTTATGGTATGGGCAGGCGTCTGTTATGGACGAAGAACACAGGTGCATTTTATTGATGACATTTTGAATGCACAGAGATACCGTGACGAGATCCTGAGGCCCATTGTTGTGCCATACATCCAAGAACATCACCTCATGTTGCAGCAGGATAATGCATGGCCCCATGTTGCAAGGATCTGTAGACAATTCTTGGAAGCTGAAAATGTCCCAGTTCTTGCTTGGCCGGCATACTCACCGGACATGTCACCCATTGAGCATGTTTGGGATGCTCTGGACTGGCGTATACGACAGCGTGTACCAGTTCCTGCCAATATCCAGCAACTTCGCACAGCCATTGAAGAGGAGTGGACCAACATTCCACAGGCCACAATTGACAACCTGATCAACTCTATCGGAAGGAGATGTGTTGCACTGCATGAGGCAAATGGTGGTCACACCAGATACTGACTGGTATTCACCCCCAATAAAACAAAACTGCACCTTTCATAGTGGCCTTTTATTGTGGACAATCTAAGGCACTAATCATGGTGTCTAATCAGCATCTTGATATGGCACACCTGTGAGGTGGGATGGATTATCTCAGCAAAGGAGAAGTGCTCACTATCACAGATTTAGACTGGTTTGTGAACAGTATTTGAGGGAAATGGTGATATTGTGTATGTGGAAAGAGTTTTAGATCTTTGAGTTCATCTCATACAAAATGGGAGCAAAACCAAAAGTGTTGCATTTATATTTTTGTTGAGTGTACATTACATTATACGAGGTCTATTAGAAAAGTATCAGACCTTATTATTTTTTTCAAAAACCATATGGATTTGAATCACGTGTGATTGCGTCAGACAAGCTTGAACCCTCGTGCGCATGCGTGAGTTTTTCCACGCCTGTCGGTTGCATCATTCACCTGTGAGCAGGCTTTGAGTGAGAAGTGGTCCAGCCCCCTCGGCAGATTTTCATTGTCAGGAAATGGCAGAATGATTTGGGCTTTTTTTCCATCAGAATTTTTTTAGAAACTGTTAGAGACTGGCAGCTGGAAACCATTCGAAAAAATTTATCTGGCTTTCGGTGAAAATTTTACGGGCTTCACAGAGAATAAGGAGTGTTACTACAGCTTTAAGGACGGCTTTAAGGACTCTCGGCGCGCCGCGCTCTGTGCCACCATCGAGAGCCACAAACCACCGGATCATTTCTAAACGGATGGCTCTGTGGATCCGAGACCGTCATGTGCACTTTCTCTGGTTATCACAAGAGCTGGACATTAGCCATTTTCCGGCAGATTTCACTTTTAACAAGAGATTTTGTCATGGAAAGCCGAGCGGAGGCTTCGCACGTCAAGATCGATTTGCTGATGGAGCCAGACAAAGGAACACCTCCGTTTTGGTCTGACAGGACGGCTTTGAGATGGCGTTCAGACAGCTGTCGGTGGTTTTTCCATCGAGTGATTATCCGAGAAATTGTGGATGTGCCTGGGCATTCCAGAACATGTCCCGTGAGGCTTCATCATGGCGTTGCTTTCCGCCATGCGGCACCGCCGCGACGCGCGGAATTCCTCCGCACGTCTGTCTCAGTGTCCCGAAAAAGTGCTGATGTCCACATCTTTTCACAATTCTTGTGCTAGTCAGACGACGTCCCGGATAAAACACAGCGTCCAGTTTGGAAATGAACGGCACATTCCACTGTTACAGGAGTTTTTGTCATGGAAAGAGGAGCGGAGGCAAAAAATGACATATTTACACATAAGATCCTTCTGAATGTAGTAAAGAAAATCTGCAAGCCCAGATCTGTCATTCAACGGAGAAATCTTCGTTTAAAAATGACTAATTTACACCTAAAATTTAGCCTTCGGCAAAACTGTCAGCACATCCGGGACGATGCCGAGACGTCAGAGAGAAGACCCTATCCCAGCATGCATTGCGTGCACCAACTGTAATTGGTGGATTTACGTCAATCTGCATCTCTTACAAAAGCACCTTTTTATTGTCTTATACGGAAGGATCGACTTTTTTTAAAACTTCATATTGTCTTGCGGTACGTTTGGTGAGTATACATTTCTTTTATTTTTGCTTTATTTTTGCAAAGAATTCAAGTCATTAAAAGTCTCTCAGTGGCCACGGAGCTCTGCGGCTCCAATTACCGAGACTGTGCGGCGCTGCGGATTTGCCGCAAGAAGTCTGTCCTTGCGGGCAACGGGTGTCACCAGCCGCTCCGCATCAAAACAGCGAGCTTAGTCTCTGGACTTGTGCCAAGTTGGCCGCACCTCCATTCAGTAGACAGGGAGGTGGTGTCGGCTGCAAAGCAGACACAGGGGCGGTGTGAGCTGCACGTTACGGCATTTACCGAGCCCGC
The DNA here is from genome assembly GCF_902500255.1 of Thalassophryne amazonica. Lineage (NCBI taxonomy): Eukaryota > Metazoa > Chordata > Actinopteri > Batrachoidiformes > Batrachoididae > Thalassophryne > Thalassophryne amazonica. The sequence goes on along the minus strand of NC_047103.1, from coordinate 139,301,983 downwards.
AGACTCGGTAAGTGCATCGGAGGCAGTGAGAGCAAGGCGTCAGGGTAGAACGTCACCCGCTGTCGATGTCGCCGCTGATCTGAGCATGCAGAGCTGTATATCGCATTCATTGCAGCTTACTTTTGGATGCTGAAACCAAGATGTGTACGAGGTCTGTTAGAAACGTATCGTACCTTTTTATTTTTTCAAAAACTATATGGATTTGATTCATATGTTTTTACGTCAGCCAAGCTTGAACCTTCGTGCGCATGCGTGAGTTTTATCACGCTTGTCAGTTGCGTCATTTGCCTGTGGGCAGGCTTTGAGTGAGCACTGCTCCACCCCTCTTGTCGTTGTTTCATTGCGAGGAAATGGCGGAATGATTTGGGCTTTTTTTTCCATCAGAATTTTTTCAGAAACTGTTAGAGACAGGCAGCTGGAAACCATTCGAAAAATTTATCTGGCTTTCGGTGAAAATTTTACGGGCTTCACAGAGAATAAGGAGTGTTACTACAGTTTTAAGGACGACCCACAATGGCGCACGGCGCGCCATGCTCCGAGCCGCCATCGAGAGGCAGAAACCACCACATCATTTCTAAACGGATCGCTGTGTGGAGCCGGGACCGTCGTGTGCAATTTCTCTTGTTATCACAAGAGCTGGACATCAGCCAAGAGATTTTGTCATGGAAAGCCGCGCGGAGGCTTCACGTGTCACGACCGAATCGCTGATGAAGCGAGACAAAGGAACACCTCCGTTTCGGAGTGTTAGAGGACAAGTTGGGACATGCCTATCTCAGCTTTCAGTGCTTACCAGTTGAGTGAGTATAAGAGAAATTGTGGAGAGCTGGGCATGTCCCAACTTGTCCTCTAACACTCCGAAACGGAGGTGTTCCTTTGTCTTTTTTTTCCACAGTCGTGGAAAAACTCACACATGCTCACGAAGGTTCAAGCTTGGCTGACATAAAAACATATGAATCAAATCCATACAGTTTTTGAAAAAAATAAAAAGGTATGATACTTTTCTAAGAGACCTCGTATAACAGTAACATTACTAACAGATAAAATCAATTTCAATGCGGGATCGGACTGAAGGCACTAGTGCTCCGTCTTCTCCCTCACATCACTGCAATGTCCTGGATGTACAAACAGTTTTCGTGGAGGGCCAAATTTTAGCTGCAAATTTGTCATTTTTAAATGAAGGTTTCTCTACTGAATTACAAATTTGGGCTTGCAGATTTACTTTACTGTATTCATAAGGGTCTTATAAATACATATCAGCTATTTTTTTCTGAAATCTGACCACATTTATTTCATTGCAGATCTACTTTAAAGAGCAAACAGGAAGCAAGTGCAGCTCACAATGATTCCAATTGAAAATAATGGAGAAGCAACCTCAGCTTCTTCTGGTATTTTTACATAAAACAAACACAATAACTGCATCTGTAAGTCTTAAAATTGGTCACAGGATCCTTGATCTCTGGACATGAATAAAAATGAATAAAATCTGTACATGGTCACTGGATCATTGATGTACATGATGGATCCTTGATCTCTGGACATAAATACAAAAATAAAATCTGTAGCTTTTGTCAAAAGCATTTCCTTTCAGATATTAATGGCATAAATGTAACTCCATAGCCTCTGAGCTGAGCTCAGGATGTAATTCATAAAAAAAACAAAAAAAAAAACACAGGATGTCTCATTTTGGGGAAAAAACACCCGGATTTGGTTGGTTATAGTTTATTGATTGTATTCTAACATTTTGAAAGAGGTGTCATTTGATTTAAAATGGCAATATGCTCTGACGTTATTAATTCCAACCGAAATCTGCGCGGCTCTTTGGAGCTGCGCACTTAGTTACACAAAACAGAGCATATTACTATGATTATTTCCTTTACCTGGTGGACAACTTCAGTTTACACACCAGTTGGTGCTCAGGCCAGTGGACTCACCACTTCTGAAACAGTGGGTCAAAGCACTGCTCCATTGCTTCAAGCTTCAAGCAGACCCACGGCAGTCTGCAATCAGAGAAATAAAATAATCCTTTTCTCGATAAACACCCTCAAAATGACGGCTGGTTCAGTGTTCTGAACTGTCCGTGTCCGTGGTGCATTCAATGTACCCCTGAAAAAAATGATGCAAGCATGCACCAAGCAATGCAACACGATTCAAGCCGTCAATTGAATCGATGCACACTGAATGAATTGATGCACTCACATTGCGCATGTTTGTATCTAGATACTGATTTGTATCGATTAATCTCCACATGCCTTGTGCACCAGTGATCCTGGGAGCTGTGCTGTCTGGAGCATTAGCACCTGGTAGGGCCACTCTTTGCAAATTGGTCCCAAGTAAGGAGACAGACAAAGGATCATCCAGTAGACTTTTTATGATTGACACAGAAAAGACAGTGTCATGTCGCCCAGATTCAGGAGACCGGGACCGCCTCATGGAGGTAGACCTGGTGTGGGAGCTTGAAGGCGAGTGCCTGGTGGCCAAATCTGCAATCGTGGGACTAGGTCGGGCTCAGCCTGAAAAACCAACATGGTGTCACCTTCATGTGGGCTGATCACCCGCAAGTGGAGTGTCTGGTTCAGTGTGGTTTGGGCAGTAGCCCACATGAACTGACATTCGGTTGTGGTAATGACCTCTTACAATGTGGGATGTTACCTGTCCAGTGGAGATGGCTTTGGAACCAAATTTCTGTAGAGGGGCTAGGCTCTCTCTTTCTCCAGAGTTGTTCAGGGTGACATGCCGAGCAGGTGTGGGAATACTCACACGTTCTTGGCTGAGTGCCATAATTTTGGAGTTTCCCTGGTTAACAAGAGGACTGCCACAATGCTATGTCATCTCATCTCAAATTCTTGTCTGGCTGTTGTTTTTCCATATGCACCAAACAGCAGCTCAGAGTATCCAGCCTTCCTGGAGACTCTTAGTGGAATTAAGTTGACTCCTTAATTCTACTGGGGGACTTCAGTGCACACATGGGCAACAATGGAGAACATATGAGAGGACTGACTGGGAGGAATGCCCCCCCCCCCCCCCATCTGTATCCAAGTGGTGTTTGTTGTTCTGTGCTCATCATGGATTGTCCATAACGAACACCCTGTTCAAGTACAAGGGTGTTCCTAAGTACACATGGTCCCAGAACAATCAAGGACAAAGATTGATGATGTAATCATGTCATCAGACCTGCGACTGTGTGTCTTGGACACTCAGAAGAAGACAGGGGCAGAGCAGTCAACTGATCCCTACCTGGTAATGAGTAGGGTCACGTGACAGGGGCAGAGCAGTCAACTGATCCCTACCTGGTAATGAGTAGGGTCAAGTGGCAGGGTAAGCCACAGAACCGACTTGGAAGGTCCAAACACATAGTGAGGGTTCCTGGCAATGTCAGTTGGAAGAGATTGTCCAGAGGGCTTTCAACTTACACCTCTGAGGAAGCTTCTCCCACTTCCCGATGAAGGCTAGGACATGGAAGTGGAGTGGTCAATGTTTAAGGCCGCCGTTGCTTAGACATTTGCTTTGAGCTGTTGCCAGATAGTTGTCGGTGTGTGTCGTGGCAGTAACCCAATAACCGGAGTTACACAGGGTGAGAGGTGCTGGGCCAGTGTGGCAATACTTGCAAGTTCCTGTTTGAGTTCTGTTATGGCTGAGGTGGTTCAGCGTCTGGTGAGGACACCCCCTGTTAGTCTCCCTAGGGAGGTCTTCCAAGCATGTCCAACTGGGAGGAGGCTCTGGGGAAGACCCAGGACATGCTGGAGGGATTATATTTCCCAGCTGGCTTGGAAACACCTCGTGATCCCTCTGGAAGAGTTACAGGACTTGGTCAAAGATAGGGAATTGTGGGATGAGCTTGGTCTGCTTCCACCATAATCCAGATCCGGATAAGTTGTAGAACATGAAGGATTTTTTTGTTGTTGTTGTTTTTACACTTAAACCACCATAACACAACAGTACAGTTTTCAGCCATAAACCAAATACTCCATAAACCAAATAATTTTCAGTCCAAACAGCCAAATCCACTGAGATTGTTTACCTCATTTCCTCCCACTGTTTTCTACCCATTAAAGCCAGACATCCATTTTCACTTGTGGCTCAGATGAATCCTTTCTCGCTTCAGTTTTACTGTGTCTGTGCTGAGTAAAGAGTCCATTTAATAAGAGCCTGAAGACCTTCTTTTGCAACGCCAGTTCATTCAAGAGTGCACCTGCCCTGATGAAAGCCATTGGATTTAATAGGCAGACAAATAATCAAACAGCTTTCATTCTGAGTGTAGTGAAACAGATTTTTTTTTTTTTTTTTTTGAGGTCATAATGCACAATCTTCACTTTAAATATGAGGTGAGTATTTGTAGTGCCCACGATGGTGCATTAATGGAAGCAACAGTTTTTCATTCTCAGTTAAAGAATACAGTGAAATGTTCAAAGTCCGCTGGAGGGGTCTGTAATTACTGCTTATTACATGAACAGCTAGAGTCCTGAAAAATCAGCAAGCGACACAAAATTAAAATTCTAAAATGCAATTTAGGTCATTGCAAACAATTGGCTGAAGCCCATGACTTTCAGTTTATTTACCGCGCTGAATATAAAGCAATCTGTGTATAAATGGTGTTTCCGATCAAATTATTGTAGCAGTTGAGGAAAACATTTACTGCCCACTTATCTTTTCTGAATGTCTCACATCAATTGTTGAGAATTTGCCATAGGCAAAGTCAGACATATCAAATGTATTATAATTTTCAATTTTGACAATGGCAAAATTTCATATCTCTCTGCGTGGGAAGCTGCCCACACTGAGCACACATCAAGATCTGAGGGCTGCACGGCGATAATTCGGCATTGCATGCAAAACAGGGAGTACTGATGACTTCATCTTTACATTTCAACAAGCCAGAGGAAACCACACATTTGTTTTATACATTACATTTGACTGAGCAGATGTAACGCCTCATGCATTTCATTTCACAGTGTGACCTTTGATCTCTCACCAGGGTCCTCATATGTAAAGGCAGTTTTTTTTCTTTCACTTTTTTTTTTTATTTAAATATCAGTGCAAAAGGTTCCAGGTTCAAATCCCACCCCTGCCACATTTCTCCATGTAATGTGGAGTTGCGTCAGGAAGGGCATCCGGCGTAAAACCTGTGCCAATTCAACATGCAGATCCACCTTGGATTTGCTGTGGTGACCCCAAGTGTAAAAAAGGGAGCAGCCGAAGGGACTTACTTATGTATAAACAGGACATGGACTGAATAACCAGTTAAGTTTGAGTCAGATTCAGATCTGTATTTTATTAAATTTTTTTCTCACGCCCATTCCCGATTCATCTATGTTGTCAGATTGTGAGATTTTTGACAGTTATAAAAACAAGTGGCACACTTTGAAGAGTGCATTAATCCACAACATGTCTTGACCATATTAATTAGGGATTCCCAGTTCAATCGCAGTGATCAGCATTGGGTTGAATCAAGGCATTTTTCTGATTGAGATAGATAGATAGATAGATAGATAGATAGATAGATAGATAGATAGATAGATAGATAGATAGATAGATAGATAGATAGATAGATAGATAGATAGATAGATAGATAGATAGATAGATAGATAGATAGATAGATAGATACACACTAGCAGGATGATGTCTGGGTTTCAGATTTTAGAGATATTTACAGTATAACTGCATTGCCTTTAACAGCATGGTTGTTAGGCAACCAATGCTTTGATTGTCTCTGATGAAAGCCATCAATTTTTTTTTTTTTTGATGTGGTTGTGGCAGGGTGTGTCTGTGTATACAGTTGTGCTCAAACGTTTACATACCCTAGCACAATTTTTGCTTTTTTGACAACACAAAAACTATTTTTTTTTAACTCATGGTTAGTGGCTGGGTGAAGCCATTTATTGGCAAACAACTGTGTTTCCTCTTTTTAAATCAAAATGACAAGAGAACTACCCAAAAGAACATGATCAAGAGTTTACATACCCCTGTTCTTAATACTGTGTGTTGCCCCCTTTAACATCAATGACAGCTTGGAGTCTTTTGTGGTAGTTTGTGGACGAGGCTCCCTGATGGTAAAGCTGCCGCTGAATATGTTTCAGACTTTATTTACATCAATTACAAAGAAATACAAACAATATGGCACTCTATGGTAAATTTGCATGGAGTAGACAGTTCTCAAAAACTGAGTGACTGTGCAAGAAGTAGAACAGTGAGGAAAGCCACCAAGACACTCAGACAACCCAGAAGAAGTTATAGGCTTACGTGGCTGTGATTGGAGAAATTATGCACAGTGCAAGCTTTGCATTTTGTATCACCGGTTATCCATCTTCATGATGAAGTGGTATCGAGGAGGATTTAGCTACAAATTGCCAGAAGGTACATCTGAGATGCAAGCCTGGAGTTGATCTGTTTTGGTGAAAGAAAATCCTATTCTGTTCTACTCCACTATGAAGCTAAGAGTAGTGATGCTTGTCCAAAACTACCACAAAAGACAAAAGCTGTCATTGATGTTAAAGGGGAAATACTCACGAACCAATTGTAGCGAATATCACATGCCTCGCACAACCCAGTCAAGCATGAAAGAGTGGTGATAGGAGCAGACTTCAATGGGCATGTTGGTGAAGGGAACAGAGGTGATGAGGAAGTAATGGGTAGATATGGTATCAAGGATAGGAATGGGGAAGGACAGATGGTAGTTGAAGAGGATGAAGAGTGGAAAGGCAGTCGGTCCAGATGACATTCCAGTGGAGGCATGGAAATGTCTAGGAGAGATGGCAGTAGAGTTTCTAACCAGATTGTTTAATAAAATCTTGGAAAGTGAGAGCATGCCTGAGGAGTGGATACAAAGTGTGCTGGTTCCTATTTTCAAGAACAAGGGTGATGTGCAGAGCTGCAGTAACTACAGAGGCATAAAGCTGATCAGCCACAGCATGAAGTTATGGGAAAGAGTAGTAGAAGCTAGGCTTAGAAAACAGGTGAAGATCTGTGAGCAGCAGTATGGTTTCATGCTGAGAAAGAGCACTACAGATGCAATGTTTGCTCTGAGAATACTGTTGGAAAAGTACAGAGAAGGACAGAAAGAGTTACATTGTGTGTTTGTGGACTTAGAAAAAGCTTATGATAGGGTGCCAAGAGAAGAGTTGTGGTATTGTATGAGGAAGTCTGGAGTGGCAGAGAAGTATGTTAGGGTAGTGCAGGACATGTACAAGAATAGTGTGACAGCGGTGAGATGTGCAGTCGGAATGACAGACTCATTCAAGGTGGAGGTGGGATTACACCAAGGATCAGCTCTGAGTCCTTTCTTGTTTGCAGTGGTGATGGACAGGTTGACAGATGAGATCAGACAGGAGTCCCCATGGACTATGATGTTTGCAGATGACATTGTGATCTGTAGTGAGAATAGAGAGCAAGTTGAGTCTAGTCTGGAGAAGTGGAGATATGCTTTGGAGAGAAGGGGAATGAAAGTCAGTAGAAGCAAGACTGAGTACACGTGTGTGAATGAGAGGGAGCCCAGTGGAATAGTGCAGTTACAAGGAGTAGAAGTGGTGAAAGTAGATGAGTTTAAATATTTGGGGTCAACTGTTCAAAGTAATGGAGAGTGTGGTAGAGAGGTGAAGAAGAGAGTGCAAGCAGGGTGGAGTGGGTGGAGAAAGGTGGCAGGAGTGATTTGTGACCGAAGAATATCAGCAAGGGTGAAGGGGAAAGTTTACAAAACAGTAGTGAGACCAGCTATGTGGTATGGTTTAGAGACAGTGGCACTAACAAAAAGACAGGAGGCAGAGCTGGAGGTGGCAGAGCTGAAGATGTTGAGATTCTCTTTGGGAGTGACAAGAATGGACAAGATTAGGAATGAACATATCAGAGGGACAGCTCAGGTGGGACGGTTTGGAGACAAAGTCAGAGAGGCGAGATTGAGATGGTTTGGACATGTGCAGAGGAGGGACCCAGGGTATATAGGGAGAAGGATGCTGAGGATGGAGCCACCAGGCAGGAGGAGAAGAGGGAGGCCAAAGAGGAGGTTCATGGATGTGCTGAGAGAGGACATGCAGGTGGTTGGTGTGACAGAGGAAGATACAGAGGACAGGGTGAGATGGAAACGATTGATCTGCTCTGGCGACCCCTCATGGCAACAGCCGAAAGACAAAGAAGAAGAGTGTGCATATCATGAATGCTTGGTCTTGTTGGATTTGTGAGAATCTACTGAATCTACTGGTACCTTGTTTCCCATGTAACAATAAGAAATATACTGAAAACCTGGATTAGTCTTTTTAGTCACATAGGACTACTATTATTCTGAACACTACTATAGGTTCATACAGCCTTCATTTGTTCTTTGCAATATTTTTGCATTGTCCGTTTTATTTTAAGGGTTTGCGGATAATTCACGATTTGCAGCAGGTTTACTTTTTGGGGCTCAACTACATGAAGGGGCCTGTCTTTACACCCCCATTGATTAATTTCAGCTCCCAGTGAGCATTTTTCTCTTGAAAAGATTTTTAACTAGAAAGCTACATTCATATATATTATTGAAATGCCGGTGATGTAAATCTGTATGAAAAGTGTCTGTCTTATCAACATATCAACAAATACACTGTGAAAAAAAATACAAAAACACAAGCTATATTCATTGAAGACTGACATCCTTCCCTTGGCTCCATGGACAGAGCTGCTTCTAGGACACTTCTAGTTAATGAATTAATAGATTTAGATGACTGAAAAAGGGCTCTTAATTTTAAAAATACCATATTTTCATAAATAAAATATAATCAAGTAACTTGTGAGTGTAACTACAATGTGATTTCACATTTTTCCCAATGTAAATTGGTATAATTATAGGTACGTATCTTTTGTAATCTGATTATACAATCCAAGTACGTGTTACCCAACTCTGCTGTAACAAATATAAATGGTTATATCTGATCATTACCCATTGTATTATTTTAAGGGCAATATGTATTTTTTTTCAAAATTGCATGAACAAAATTCACATTTGAAGTAATATGGCAGGTTCAGAGTAATATTTATGACTATGTTCCACTTGATGGCCAGTGGTAATTCAAAAGCAGACTATATTAACATCAGAAATTAAGATCATTTAGGACCATAGAATGCAGAAATTAGAAATTTGAATAGACGATACAAAAATATGAGTCAGAACTGGAGGTTATTTATTCTGCATTATTCCATACTGACAAATAACCTTAGTGTCTAATTTAAAGGCTAATGTATCCAAATGAATTAAGGGAGAAACATAATAATTCACCACATTAGCAAAACTGCCACAATGGTTACAAATCCCATTAGTCTGCATTTACTCATCATCGGGGTGTCCAGTGCTGAAATGCATTTCAGTTAACAGACCTTTCAGAAATATTACGGGTTCAGTCACGAATTGTATTATACACCATTACAAACATCATATTTTTTTGCTTTTTGAACTTCACAGTAATGCACTTGAGGGTGCACTTGGAGACGACATGTGAAGGCATGGGTAATGGTAAAGGTGGGTAATGGTTAACTGTTTGTACCTCTGGAAACCAATAGTACTTTGGTGTGAAGGTGGTATCTTTGTCTTTGCAATCCAATGTGGCAAAGAATGTGATAAAAGCTACATTTGTCAAGACATTGAAAATTCTTAGGAATGAATGAAATTATCTGTCCTCTTTACCACGTTTTTAACTGCTCACATACATCTGGTTTTCTTCCTAACACTTGAATCAAAGCCATTGATGTGCCTGTACACATACATACACCAGTGTCTGTTTTGGGTATATGACAAGGTAATGGAAAGAGCCATTGTCAACATTGTATGAAGCAAAATGGAAGATGCCAAAAAGAACCCATGTGCAGTCAGTATTTTTGAAACAAAAATTTCTGACTTTTATTTTTCAAAATTCAACTCGGAATACAGTGTCTCAAATTGTCCTACCTCGGTGTCATTTTGTCGCAATTTGAGTTGTAGGCGGACTTAATTTTAAGTTTTATACCCATTTTTAGGATTTGCTTTTTTTGGTACCATTTTCTGATTAAATAAAAATTCTACATTGTTAACTATAATTAATTAATAATTCAGTTATTTCTTTTAGTATAATTGGCAGGCCGATTGCCGGAGGGGGCTGTGCACCTGTTTTATCCTAAACATTCATTGGTATGGTGAAATGATTTTTGTGCATGATCCCCTACACAGGTAGCTGATTGTTGAGGACCCCAGCAGCTGAAGAAAGCCAATGGGGGTTCCATGTTCCACCTGGCTGTGGCAGATATATTGCTATTTAGAGATTAGGAGTAGGCCATCAAACAGGCACAAAATTTTTCAAATTGCAGCATCACGAAACTTTGAGACACAACATACGAGGGCTGTCAATAAAGTATAGGTCCTTTTTATTTTTTTCAAAAATTATATGGATTTCATTCATATGTTTTTACGTCAGACATGCTTGAACCCTCGTGCGCATGCGTGAGTTTTTCCATGCCTGTCGGTGACATCATTCGCCTGTGAGCACTCCTTGTGGGAGGAGTCGTCCAGCCCCTCGTCGGAATTCCTTTGTCTGAGAAGTTGCTGAGAGACTGGCGACTTCCACTGTTAAAGGAGAATTTTTTAATGAAAGACGTGCGGACGGGCCGACGCAGTGCGGCAGCACAGGAAAAACACCTCCGTGTTGATAACCATTTGTAAAATCCAGGCGGCTTTTGATGGCTTTCAGTGGAGTGAGTATATGAGAAATTGTTTAACAGCTGGACATGTTCCAACTTGTCCTTAAGGCTTCCAACAGAGGTGTTTTTCCTGTGGCGGAGCGTCGCGGGACGCTGCAATCCGTCCGCACGTCTTTCATTAAAAAAATCTCCTTTAACAGTGGAATATCCAGATAAAATGCTGAAACTGACTTCTTCTGAAACTTCTCTGTTCTCTCACGACGTCCTGGATCAATAGAGCCTGAAATGTGGAGTTTTTCAGCTTGAAACAGGCCGATGATGGCGCCTGAGAGCGCTGCACGACGTCTCGCTCCGTGGGAAGTCCTTAAAGCGACAGTATCACCTCAAAATCTCTCATCAGCCGTTAAAATTTTCACTGAAAACCAGCTTAATTTTTCGAACCGTGTCCACTTCGATGTGTCTCACAGGTTTAGAAAAAATTTTGATCAAACAAAGCGCCAGTCTCTCAGCAACTTCTCAGACAAAGGAATTCCGACGAGGGGCTGGACGACTCCTCCCACAAGGAGTGCTCACAGGCGAATGACGTCACCGACAAGCGTGGAAAAACTCACGCATGCGCACGAGGGTTCAAGCATGTCTGACGTAAAAACATATGAATGAAATCCATATAGTTTTTGAAAAAAATAAAAAGGACCTATACTTTATTGACAGACCTCGTATACACTATGTTCCAGTGTAAGTAGGGATTTATTATATTATTATTATTATTTGGTTATTTTATTTACTACTCTGGTAGGAACTGCGACTTATACACTGGTGCAACTTATATAGTGAAAAAAAAATCACACATTTGTTATTAATAGTGCTGCAGCTATTGATTATTTTAGTAATCGAGTATTCTATTGATTATTTTGGTGATTAATTGAGTAATCGGATAAAAAGTACTTTTGCTTTTTTAAACAACATTAATAGTCCAGGGCTCTCCCTAAACAATGGCACAATGTCGCTGTGCCACCACGCAGATTGTCAAATTTAGTGTAACCCTTTTTGTTTTCCTGGGTAATTATTTATTTTTTCACATCTTTACAAGTTTTGATCTTTCCCGGTTTCAGGAGCTCAACCCTCCCCTGACACCGCACCACAAGCACAGGCAGTCGGTGTAATCCTCAGTCCATCAGGCTGCACCTGAACGTGAGCAAAGCCAGTGAAAAACTGGGCTCTGGCAGGGGAGCAACAATTTACCCAAACTGACGCCAACAATTTACCCAAACTGACTCCAAATGACTAAATGTAGTACTTTTATTTATTTTTGGAAATGCACTCCGTTCTCAAAACAGCACATGAAGCGCCCTCCAACCCTCCCTCTGTCTGTCTGTCTCTTTAGAATGCTGAAACAATAAACAAGGGATGTTTATATTTGTGAGTACTGGCAATTTCCTTTGGGGGGGAAGGGTGGCAGAGGCAAATACAACAGACTCTGAACTTTAAGATCTGATGTTACGAGCCCTGATGAGGCAGCAGTGCATCACGCTGTATGACTGCAAAGGCGAGTGCCCATTCCTTTCATGTACCGTTTTGACAAAGGAGCGGATTTCCGAAAATAAATGAAAGTACTTAATTTAGTCATATTTGAAGTCAGTTTTGCATTAAATATGCAGTCTATTTCAGATGATAAGCGTGGTCCCTCTTTATCTTAAAAGGCTTTGTTTTACTCTTGTGTTTCACGTTGGAAAGCTGTAGCTTCTGCTGCTACAGATTAGCTCTTACACGGCTTATGCGTATGCTCTAGTCTTCTTCTGTTTTTTTTTTCTGGTGGACGTTACAGCACCACACACAGGCCTGGCATATGTACTACAAAGTTAAATGGAGCTTCGAGGGACAGCATTTGCCTCAAACTTTTTTGTAATTGAATTATTGGAGTTACTCAACTAATCATTTCAGCCCTCGTTATTAATAATAATTACATTGATGATTTATACAGGCCTTTCCCAGGAATCAAAATAATTTCTAATACTAAAAGAATAAATGTCAATAACAGTAAACTACAAAAAATAGCAAAAATTCCAAATTAAAGAGCTGATAACACAGAAAAAGTGCAACTTGTTCTCCAGAGCAACGTCTACTCCATCCATCCCTCCATCCATCCATCCATCCATACCCACTTACTCCAGTCAAGAGTAATTTATACTCCACTGCGATGCAAATGTGGGTTTTTCTTCTTCAAGAGGCATTTTTTTAACAGGTACGACTTAAACACTGGTAAATGGTAAATGGACTGCATTTATATAGTGCTTTTCCATCTGCATCAGATGCCACATGCTAAAAGCGCTTTACAAATGATGCCTCACATTCACCCCAATGTGAAGCACTGGTGTAACGTATAGTCTGGAAAATGTACACTTGTATTTACAAAATAAAATCAAATCTAGAGAAGAAATGGGCCGGCTGATGTGGATTTCTTCAGTATTGGGAAAATGACAGTACTTGAATTCTTTGCCATTTCTACTCTGCTCCACGTAAAACTTCATGTTAGCCCACATTTAAAGCATTTTAAAATTCCATTTCCTTAAGTGATTCTTGTGTGTTCATGTTTGAAAAAAAACCTGTGGTCTCATGCAGAAAGTGAAAGATTTCCACACTGTTTTGTTCTCTTGCCTAACAATCCCTGCTCCTCATAATGAGATGCTTTAGTAGAGAAAGGTCTCAAAACTGGCTGTTCATGCTGTGCACTGTGTGTAGGCCAGGTGTCATCATTTTACCCCAGTGTTCAGAGACAAGACCCCTCACCGCCACCAGCTCCTGTCCTCTAATCTCTATGTCTTTTGCCTTGTAAATGTTGCAGAGAATTAAAATGTTCTTTTGACACCCTTTGAATTGCATAAATACCTCCAGCATTTCCGAGCTTAAGGTCAAGATAAACATGTTTAAGCGTATTAAAGAAAACATATCCAAATGTACATTGAAAAGTTATTAATTGCATACTGTCACTTTCACATATTCAGGTAATGAGGTATTGTAAATGTTCTCTTCTTGACAAATGATTATAGCACCTGAATAAAACTTCCCACACTGCACAAGATTTGGTTTAAAGGGATTTTAAGTTAATGTGTTGCATATATGCACTGCAATTAAAGCTCTAAATTCTCTGCTTTCTCAAGCACCACTCATAATCAAACTGACAAAATATGGTGAATAACACAAAACTCACATTGGGACTTGGCACCGTAGTTAACAGTGCTAAAAGAAAGTTACTCACTGAATCTGTCCCTTGTCACTTGTTCAGAACAAACCTTTTTTGGGTATGTGGTCAAGACAGGATATCCACATCAGTATGAAGATGATAATCAAGCACATGTAAATGTGCTACAACCAGTTGGGTCCACTACTTTGGAAGAATGGCTGTCATTAATCCTGCACCATACCTGACAACTTAAGGAGGGCTGAAAGAAATTTTCACAATCAACACGGGCATGAGTACAACACCAGCTGTAATGTGCAAATGCTGTTCATGGCAGTGTGAATACAGTTGCTGCCACACATTCGCTAAAAGTGCTGAATCCACTTAACAAACCAAATTTTCACAGTTTTCAAATTGCTTTTTTTTTTTACAAATGAAAAAATGACATATTTACAAATACAGATTTATTTGTAAAACCCACCACACATTTCAGTAAGTTGTGTGTTACCGACCAACCAGCCACTTGTCAGGAAACTAATTTACCTGTAATGCACTGCAGCATGTGTGTCTAAATGCTAAAACCTTCAAAATTAGTACATTACTTTAAAACTAAAACATAGCTTATATTGTCACTTTGTAAAATGACAGAGGTGACAATAATTTCAGTAACTTGTGCAAAAAAAATGTTTAAAAATGTAACCACAAGTCAAAACTGTCTGCCTGTGCATGACTTGTGTGATATGCCTGCAAGTCTGTATCATTTGAAGAGAAATTATCTTCCCCCCTCCCTCTTTCTTTCTGTCTGGTAGTCAGCTCTCCTCTACCTGCAGAGGATAGAGCTGTACCACTCGTAGCTGTCTGTCTGCTACAAAACATGTAACAGGTAGGCACTAAAATCTTTGCTTTCAGACTACACAAATGTTTTTTTTAACTGTTAAGCTTTAATTCTAATTTTTAACAGCTCATGTCGACTGTAGGTGGTGTTAGCTGGACAGAAAGTTGCTAAAATGATTAGGATGTACAAAACAAACAATAAAACAAAGCACTGAAAGTAAGAGCACAGAGCTGCTGCGTCTACATGTTACTACTCATTACGTTTGTCAGAAGTGGGATTCGCACCCACACCTCCAGGGAAACTGTGACCTAAACATGCCGCCTGAGACTGCTTTTCCATCCTGACATATGACATGGCAATTGATTCTAGTGTAGTGCCCCACTTGGCTGGCTCACCATACTGCTAGGATTTTGAAAATGTCCAGGGTACTCCTGACTGGTCTCCAGCTCTGTGGTGAACCATGAAAATTCATTGAGATTGCAGAGGTGGTGAAACAATAAATGACAGGGAAAGATGCAGGGCTCTGTGGCATCATAGCTGCCCTCCTCCATGCAGGTTGAAAGGCTGTTCTACTGGCATTGGAAGCAATCTTGGAATTTGGCAGCCAGGTATCATCTGCGAGTATGGAAGACTGGATTTGTTCTCTGAAAATCATAGTGTGATCACCTAAATGACAGCAACTACTTGGGCATAACTATATGTCTGAACATTACACTGTTCTCCAAAGGTTCATTTTTTACAGCAGTCATTACCATGTACTTGCCATTCACTGACTGGAATAGTCTGGCTGATACCTTTGCAAGCGAGCAAAGATCCATGTATTTAGGGCATGAGTGTTTCCAGTATTTCTATATGGGTGTGAGACCTTGATGTTAATGAGAGATCAAAGTAGTTAACTGAATGTCTTTATTGCTATGGCTTTCTGGAGGATCCTATGTGTACTGCTGAAATGATTGTGTCAAACAAAATGGTTACTATGGCAGACTCACTCATCATCGCTCATCTTCAACTGCTTTTCTGGGTTTGGGTCACGGTTGCAAAACTCCAGCAGAGGACCCCAGATTTCCCTTTCCTTTGCAACATTGACCACCTCTGACTGGGGGATCCCGAGCACCCTGGAGGAGACTTTACCAGGGAGCCTGAGTAGTGTGATGCCCTTGTAGTTGGTACACACTCTCTGGTCCCCTTTTTTAAAATATGGGGATCACCACCCCAGTTTGCCACTCCTTAGGCATTGTCCCAGACCTCAACGCAATGTTGAAGAGACATCTCATCTAAGACAATCCCTCCACACCCTCAGCCTTCAGCATTTCTGGATGGATCTCATCAACCCGTGGGTCCTTGCCGCTGCGGCCTTGTTTGACGACCTCAGTGCCTTCCACCAGGGAAATTGATGAAAATCCTCCATCAGCTTCCAGCTCTGCCCCTACTATAGAGTGCGCTCTGGTCTGATGATCTGGTCTGGCCTGTTCCACAAACTGTTCCTTCCAGCACCAGATTACATCCTCAGTTGAGATCAGTGATGCCGGTAACGCGTTACTCTAATCTGACCACTTTTTTTAGTAACGAGTAATCTAACGCGTTAATCTTTCCAAATCAGTAATCAGATTAAAGTTACTTCTTCATGTCACTGTGCATTACTATTATTTTTCATTGTGGGTCGATAGCAGCATTAAACTTGGTCCGTGGGCAGGGGGGCGGGGTTCGACTGAACTGCCCACTTTAAGTGAGCTGTGAGCTTTTCATCCGCGGTTTTTTGCAGCTGCTCGACTCGTCCTCACCTCTTAAAGCGCGGTGATCAGCACACCTGCACTGAGCTTTACAAAGACATTTTTATACTTTTTTTCCTCCTTTATTTAGAGCTGAGCTGAGCCGCTCCGTATCTGCACGTTAAAACAGCTGATCCTCCGCGACTCGTCAACAACTAACACTATTTTCCACTCAAATGCACCTAAACTCTCTTTCTGAGGACCACATGATGTGAAAACACAATAAAACTTTCTTACCTGTAAATCTGGTCACGTTTTCTGCATAAATAAATGTTATCCATTCTTTGTGCTCAAACGCCAAAGTAGGGGCGAATCCAGATGGAATGGGGGCGTGGGGGAGGGATGTGCCCCCCTCACAACACCCCTAGATTAAAGGTCCAGTTTTGAAGCCTTTTTTTACTACAACTACTAATACTACTTAAAATAATATTAATTTCGACAAGTAAAATATTTAGAGAGAATTTAAATGTTAGAAAAATGCTAGAATGAATTTAATAGTTACATTTATAAACAATGTAGGTTCGAAATTGCAAGTTTTACTGTTACAGTGCTGTCAACAGTTAAATATGAGGTCAAGAAAGAGGTCTTTATTTTACTTTTTATAAAACAAGTATTTATTTTCATTGAAGTCAAGAAAGGGTGACTATAAAGTAAGTTTTGGCAAAACAGGTATCATTGTCATGTTGAGGTGGCAGAGGGTTGTTGTCGGCAGCTGGGAAAAGTAACTAAAAAAGTAACTAGTAATCTAACTTAGTTACTTTTACAATTGAGTAATCAGTAAAGTAACTAAGTTACTTTTTCAAGGAGTAATCAGTAATCAGTAATTGGATTACTTTTTCAAAGTAACTGTGGCAACACTGGTTGAGATCAACAGAGTCCCATCCTTACTGTAGACAGCTTGGATGGTTCCCCATTTTCTCCTCCTGAGGTGCCTCATGGTCCGCCAGAGGCACCTTGGTGCCGACCGAAGGTCCTTCTCCATGGTTGCTCCAAACTCCTCCCACACCAGCTGCTTTGCCTCCCCCACAGCAGAGTCTGCTGTCCTTCAGGCCTGTCGGTACCTTGCAACTGCCTCTGGAGTCTTACAAGATAACATAACCCAGAAGGACTCCTTCTTTAGTTGGATGGCTTCCCTGAGCACTCTGCCGGAAGTGTGAGTTGAACATCTGGTGGATAATGGGCCCCTCCAGACGTTCCCAATTCACCCCTCCCCATCCATTTGGGCTTACCAGGTCTCTCCAAAGTCCTCCCCCACCCTGTGATCCCACTCACCATCAGATGGTGATCAGTTGACAGCTCTGCCTCTCTCTTCACCCGAATGTTGATCATCAATCTTTGGCCTAGGGTGCTCTGGTACCAGGCACAGTCATGAGCATCCTTATGTTTGAACATGGTTTTCGCTATGGACAGTCAGTGACGAGCACAGAAGTCCAATAACAAACGACCATTCTGGTTTAGATCGGGGAGGCTGTTCCTCCCAGTCGCACCTATCCAGGTGTCTCTGTCATTGTCCACGTGTGCATTGAAGTCCCCCAGCAGAACAATGGGGTCCGCCAGTGGAGCCCCAAACAGGACTCCATTCAGGGACTCCAAGAAAGCCGAATACTCCAAAATGCATATGCACAAATAACAGTCAGAGATTTCTGCCCCCACCACCTGAACGTGCAGGGAGGCAACCCTCTCGTGTACTGGGGTAACGTAGCAGCGCTCAGCCGGGGACCCATAATTATCCCCACACCTGCCTGGTACCTCACACCCTGGGCAACTCCAGAGAAGAATAAGGTTGCAACCCCTATCAAGGAGAATGGTTCTGGAGCTGAGGCTGTGTGTAGAAGTGAGGCCCACCAGATCTAACTGGTATCACTCCACCTCTCAAACAAGCTCCGGCCCCTTCCCCCACAGTGAGGTGATGTTCCACACCCCCAGAGCTAGCCCCTGCTGCCCGGGTCTGGTCTGTCGAGGCCCTTGACTTTCACTGCCACCCATGGGACAGTGCACCTGACACCAGCAGTTCCCCCTGCATGTGGTGAGCCCACAGGGTGGAGATGGAAAGTCCACGTTACCTTTTCAGGCTGTGCTCGACTGGGCTCCGTGGCAAGCATTAACAGTATTCCCTGAAAACCCTCTTCTGTTTGATCATTTCTTAATAACATTTACATTTACTTTAATGGACTACCCAGCAGTGGGGAATAAGTTTCATTACAGTAGAAGTCTTTCTGAAAGTGCTGTAACTAGGTTTAAGGATATGATTCCTTCTTTGTTATGTTCTCCAATGCCATATACCAACACAGTGCAGAGTAGCTACCTAAACTCTGTGAGTGAGATAGATTATCTTGTCAATAGTTTTACATCCTCATTGAGCACAACTTTGGATGCTGCAGCTCCTCTGAAAAAGACAGCCTTAAATCAGAAGTGCCTGACTCCATGGTATAACTCACAAACTCGTAGCTTAAAGCAGATAACCCGTAAGTTGGAGAGGAAATGGCATCTCACTAATTTAGAAGATCTTCACTTAGCCTGGAAAAAGAGTCTGTTGCTCTATAAAAAAAGCCCTCTGTAAAGCTAGGACATCTTACTACTCATCACTAATTGAAGAAAATAAGAACAACCCCAGGTTTCTTTTCAGCACTGTAGCCAGGTTGACAATGAGTCAGAGCTCTATTGAGACGAGTATTCCTTTAACTTTAACTAGTAATGACTTCATGACTTTCTTTGCTAATAAAATTTTAACTATTAGAGAAAAAATTACTCATAACCATCCCAAAGACATATCGTTATCTTTGGCTGCTTTCAGTAATGCTGGTATTTGGTTAGACTCTTTCTCTCCGATTGTTCTGTCTGAGTTATTTCCATTAGTTACTTCCTCCAAACCATCAACATGTCTACTAGACCCCATTCCTACCAGGCTGCTAAAGGAAGCCCTACCATTAATTAATGCTTTGATCTTAAATATGAGGAATCTATCTTTATTAGTTGGCTATGTACCACAGGCTTTTAAGGTGTCAGTAATTAAACCATTACTTAAAAAGCCATCACTTGACCCAGCTATCTTAGGTAATTATAGGCCAATCTCCAACCTTCCTTTTCTCTCAAAAATTCTTGAAAGGGTAGTTGTAAAACAGCTAACTGATCATCTGCAGAGGAATGGTCTATTTGAAGAGTTTCAGTCAGGTTTTAGAATTCATCATAGTACAGAAACAGCATTAGTAAAGGTTACAAATGATCTTCTTATGACCTCAGACAATGGACTGATCTCTGTGCTTGTCCTGTTAGACCTCAGTGCTGCTTTTGATAATGTTGACCATAAAATGTTCTTACAGAGATTAGAGCATGCCATAGGTATTAAAGGCACTGCGCTGCAGTGGTTTGAATCATATTTATCTAATAGATTACAATTTGTTCATGTAAATGGGGAGTCTTCTTCACAGACTAAGGCTAATTATGGAGTTCCACAAGGTTCTGTGCTAGGACCAATTTTATTCACTTTATACATGCTTCCCTTAGGCAATATTATTAGAAAGCATTGCTTAAATTTTCATTGTTACGCAGATGATACCCAGCTTTATCTATCCATGAAGCCAGAGGACACACACCAATTAGTTAAACTGCAGGAATGTCTTACAGACATAAAGACATGGATGACCTCTAATTTCCTGCTTTTAAATTCAGATAAAATTGAAGTTATTGTACTTGGTCCCACAAATCTTAGAAACATGGTGTATAACCAGATCTTTACACTGGATGGCATTACCCTGACCTCTAGTAATACTGGGAGAAATCTTGGAGTCATTTTTGATCAGGATATGTCCTTCAATGCATATATTAAGCAAATATATAGGACTGCTTTTTTGCATTTGTGCAATATCTCTAAAATTAGAAAGGTCTTGTCTCAGAGTGATGCTGAAAAAACTAATTCATGCATTTATTTCCTCTAGGCTGGACTATTGTAATTCATTATCATCAGGTTGTCCTAAAAGTTCCCTGAAAAGCCTTCAGTTAATTCAAAATTCTGCAGCTAGAGTACTGACGGGGACTAGAAGGAGAGAGCATATTTCACCCATATTGGCCTCTCTTCATTGGCTTCCTGTTAATTCTAGAATAGAATTTAAAATTCTTCTTCTTACTTATAAGGTTTTGAATAATCAGGTCCCATCTTATCTTAGGGACCTCATAGTACCATATCACCCCAATAAATCGCTTCGCTCTCAGACTGCAGGCTTACTTGTAGTTCCTAGGGTTTTTAAGAGTAGAATGGGAGGCAGAGCCTTCAGCTTTCAGGCTCCTCTCCTGTGGGACCAGCTCCCAATTCGGATCAGGGAGACAGACAGCCTCTCTACTTTTAAGATTAGGCTTAAAACTTTCCTTTTTGCTAAAGCTTATAGTTAGGGCTGGATCAGGTGACCCTGAACCATCCCTTAGTTATGCTGCTATAGACTTAGACTGTTGGGGGGTTCCCATCAATGCACTGAGTGTTTCTTTCTCTTTTTGCTCTGTATGCACCACTCTGCATTTAATCATTAGTGATTGATCTCTGCTCTCTTCCACAGCATGTCTTTTTCCTGATTCTCTCCCCTCAGCCCCAACCAGTCCCAGCAGACGACTGTTCCTCCCTGAGCCTGGTTCTGCTGGAGGTTTCTTCCTGTTAAAAGGGAGTTTTTCCTTCCCACTGTCACCAAGTGCTTGCTCACAGGGGGTCGTTTTGACCGTTGGGTTTTTCTGTAATTATTGTATGGCTTTTGCCTTACAATATAAAGCGCCTTGGGGCAACTGTTTGTTGTGATTTGGTGCTATATAAATAAAATTGATTTGATTTGATTTGATTTGATAGTTGTGTTTTATAAGTGTAATAAAGGTTTACAATCAGAAGTAAGAAAAGAAAAAGTAAAGCGGAAATTACTTTCCACACAGATTTTTTCAAAACACACAGCGGACTATAATAAACTAGCAACACATCACTCCTAAAAACAATCTGGTGTGTCATGTGAGGTGAATCTACCCTACGACTGGATTTTGGAAAACCATGTGACAGTGACCCAATTCCAATTGGACACTCGCATTGCTCACGTCATCACACAGCTTCTATGAGGAGTACAAAGATGGTGGATGGTGGCTCGAAAGTCCGCGGAGTCAACTTTTCAGCAAAAAAAGTACGTTTCTATCTCATATTAAAAAGTTATTTATAATTTAGTAAAGCTTGGACTCAGCCGTCATATACAACGGCGTCAGCCCCAGAGGGTTATACCCTTAGATCTTAAACAAATGTATTTATACATTTTTATAAATACTAATAATTATGTTCAGTTATGTTATTTTCTGATTATCTCGTTTTGAGTGTATTTAACTGTGTATAGTAACTGGTGTACGGGGTGGGCGTTTATAAGCTTTTGCTTCAGCCCATGCCCTTTCGGCCGCACCCAATTTGGGAAATTGTTTGAGTTATTGTTGTATTTTCTTTTGTTTTTTTATTTGTTGTGTTAGTAAGAGTTTATGTTGGTATTTTGTTCATGTGCGTGCTGAATAAACTTATTTATATTCATTCATAAAGAGAAACTGCATGAACTACACAAGTTTTTTTTCTAACAAGTTTATTCAATGAGGAGAAACAAATGCTAAATTATTGTTGTGTCTTAATTTTTGTTCAACATTTGTGACCCGTCTTCATGAAGTTAGATGCAAAAATGTTGAAAATGACCCTATCCTTCAATGATAAAGAATCCATTAAAAAATTACTGGATCAGGATCATTACCAAAATTTAATGACTTCTAAGTTAGGCCAAGATATACCCCTGGTAAAAATTTCATTGAAATCCATTGAGGATTTTTTGAGTAATCCTGCTAACAAACCAGCCAACCAACCAACAAACAAATGGACGCGACTGAAAACATAACCTCCTTGGTGGAGGTAATCAGAAAATCACATTGTATGATTTTTAAATAATTAATTAGCATTTTATCACATGAAATAATATTTCATACAACAGAAAAAAAACAGAGCTTAATAACAATATGCAAGCAGCTAGGAGGGACGTCCCTGCTTATTTCAGCAAGACAATGCCAAGCCACATTCTGCACATGTTACAACAGCGTAACTTCGTAGTAAAAGAGTGAAAGAGGAAGTCTTCCTCAGTTGGTCTTCCTTGTATGGTGCCTCACTCTGAGGCACCATGCAAGATCTCGCCTCTTGGGTTAAGGATGACTCTGAGAAAGCCCAGAACTACACAGGGGGACCTGGTCAATGACCTGAAGAGAGCTGGGACCACAGTCGCAAAGAATACACTCGTAACTCACAATGTTGTGGTTTAAAATCCTGCAGTGCACGCAAGGTCCCTCCGCTCAAGCCAGCACATGACCAGGCCTATTTGAAGTTCTCCAGTGACCATCTGGATGATCCAGAGGAGGTATGGGAGAAGGTCATGTGGTCAGATGAGACGAAAACAGAGCTTTTTGGAATCAACTCCAGTCACGGTGTTTGGAAGATGAGAACAGAACACTGTCCCAACCGTGAAGCATGGGGGTGGAAACATAATTTTTGGGGGTACTTTTCTGCAAAGGGGACAGGATGGCTGCACTGTACTGAAGGGAGGATGGATGGGGTCATGTATCACGAGATTATAGCAAACAACCTCCTTCCCTCAGGAAGATCACTGAAGATGGGACGTGGCTGGGTCTTCCAGCATGACAATGGCCTGAAACACAGCCAAGCCAACTAAGGAGTGGCTCCATAAGAAGCATTTCAAGGTCCTGGAGTGGCCTAGCCAGTCTCTGGACCTGAACTCAACAGAAAATTTTTGGAGATAGCTGAAACTTGAAACCCAAAAGATCTGGAGAAGATCTGTTGGAGGTGAGGACCAGAATTTTTGCTGCAGTGTGTGCAAACTTGGTCAAGAACTGCAGGAAACGCCTGACCTCTGTAATTGCAAATAAATGTTTCTGTACCAAATACAACCCCAATTCCAATGAAGTTGGGACATTGTGTAAAATGTAAATAAAAACAGAATACGATTTGCAAATCATCTTCAACCTATATTCAATTGAATACACCACAAAGACAAGATATTTAATGTTCAAACTGATAAACTTTATTGTTTTTGTGCAAATATTTACTCATTTTGAAATGGATGCCTGCAACACATTTCAAAAAAGCTGGGACAGTGGTTTGTTTACCACTGTGTTACATCACCTTTCCTTCTAACAACACTCAGTAAGCGTTTGGGAACTGAGGACACTAATTGTTGAAGCTTTGTTTGTGGAATTCTTTCCCATTCTTGCTTGATGTACGACTTTAGTTGTTCAACAGTCCAAGGTCTCTGTTGTCATATTTTACACTTCATAATGCGCCACACATTTTCAATGGGTGACAAGTCTGGACTGCAGGCAGGCAAGACTAATACCTGCACTCTTTTACTACGAAGTTACGCTGTTGTAACACGTGCAGGATGTGGCTTGGCATTGTCTAGCTGAAATAAGCAGGGACGTCCCTGAAAACAACGTTGCTTGGATGGCAGCATGTGTTGCTCCAAAACCTGGATGTATCTTTCAGCATTGATGGTGCCATCACAGATATGTAAGTTACCCATGCCTTGGGCACTAACACACCCCATATTATCACAGATGCTGACTTTTGAACTTTGCACTGTTAGCAATATGGATGGTCTTTTTCCTCTTTTGTCCAGAGGACACAACGTCCATGATTTCCAAAAACAATCTGAAATGTAGACTCATCAGATCACGGCACACTTTTCCACTTTGCGTCTGTTCATTTCAAATGAGCTCGGGCCCAGAGAAGGCGGTGGCGTTTCTGGATGTTGTTGATGTATGACTTTCGCTTTGTATGGTAGAGTTTTAACTTGCACTTGTAGATGTAGTGATGAACTGTGTTAAGTGACAATGGTTTTCTGAAGTGTTCCTGAGCCCACGCAGATGTCAGTTTTTAATGCAGTGCCACCTGAGGGATCGAAGGTCACAGGCATTCAATGTTGGTTTTCAGCCTTGCTGCTTATGTGCAGAAAGTTCTCCAGATTCTTTGAATCTTCTGATGGAATCCCTAAATTCCTTGCAATTGAATGTTGAGAAACATTATTCTTAAATTGTTGGACTATTTTTTTTTTTTTTACGCTGTTATTCACAAAGTGGTGATCCTCGCCCCCTTTGCTTGTGAACAGCTGAGCCTTTTCCCTATACTCCTTTTGTACCCAATCATGACACTCACAATTAGTGTTCTCAGTTCCCAAACACATTATGAGTGAGTGTTGTTAGAAGGAAAGGTGATGTAACCCAGTAGTAAATATATCACTGTCCCAGCTTTTTTTAAACATGTTGCAGGCATCCATTTCAAAATGAGCAAATATTTTCACAAAAACAATAAAGTTTATCAGTATGAACATTAAATATCTTGTCTTTGTGGTGTATCCAGTTGAATATACGAGGGCTGTCCGTAAAGTATAGGTCCTTTTTATTTTTTTCAAAAACTATATGGATTTCATTCATATGTTTTTACGTCAGACATGCTTGAACCCTCATGCGCATGCGTGAGTTTTTCCACGCCTGTCATTCTCCTGTGAGCACTCCTTGTGGGAGGAGTCGTCCAGCCCCTCGTCGGAATTCCTTTGTCTGAGAAGTTGCTGAGAGACTGGCGCTTTGTTTGATCAAAATTTTTTCTAAACCTGTGAGACACATCGAAGTGGACATGGTTCAAAAAATTAAGCTGGTTTTCAGTGAAAATTTTAACAGCTGGTGAGAGATTTTGAGGTGATTCTGTCGCTTTAAGGACTTTTCACAGTGCGAGACGTCGCGATGCGCTCTCAGGCAGCGTCATCAGCCTGTTTCAAGCTTAAAACCTCCACATTTCAGGCTCTATTGATCCAGGACGTCGTGAGAGAACAGAGACGTTTCAGAAGAAGTCGGTTTCAGCATTTTATCCGGATATTCCACTGTTAAAGGAGATTTTTTTAATGAAAGACGTGCGGACGGGTCCGCGCGTCGGGACGCAGCCGACGCGGCGCGGCAGCACAGGAAAAACACCTCCGTGTTGATAACCATTTGTTAAAATCCAGTTGACTTTTGATGGCTTTCAGTGGAGTGAGTATATGAGAAATTGTTTATCAGCTGGAGATGTTCCAACTTGTCCTCAAGGCTTCCAACAGAGGTGTTTTTCCTGTGACGGAGCGTCGCGGCAGCTGCGAGCCGACGCGCGGACCCGTCCGCACGTCTTTCATTAAAAAAATCTCCTTTAACAGTGGAATATCCGGATAAAATGCTGAAACCGACTTCTTCTGAAACTTCTCTGTTCTCTCACGACGTCCTGGATCAATAGAGCCTGAAATGTGGAGGTTTTAAGCTTGAAACAGGCTGATGACGCTGCCTGAGAGCGCTGAGCGACGTCTCGCACCGTGAAAAGTCCTTAAAGCGACAGAATCACCTCAAAATCTCTCACCAGCTGTTAAAATTTTCACTGAAAACCAGCTTAATTTTTCGAACCATGTCCACTTCGATGTGTCTCACAGGTTTAGAAAAAAGTTTGATCAAACAAAGCGCCAGTCTCTCAGCAACTTCTCAGACAAAGGAATTCCGACGAGGGGCTGGACGACTCCTCCCACAAGGAGTGCTCACAGGCGAATGACGTCACCAACAAGCGTGGAAAAACTCACACATGCGCACGAGGGTTCAAGCATGTCTGACGTAAAAACATATGAATGAAATCCATATAGTTTTTGAAAAAAATAAAAAGGACCTATACTTTACGGACAGCCCTCGTATGTTGAAGAGGATTTGCAAATCATTGTATTCTGTTTTTTATTTACATTTTACACAACGTCCCAGTTTCATTGGAATTGGGGTTGTATTAAGGTCTGTTTTTCTATTGTATTATATATTTATTTCATGTAATAAAATGTGATTTTCTGATTTTTTTTTTCTTTTTTTTTAGATTCTGTCTCTCACAGCTGAAGTGTAGCTACAAGAAAAATTACACACCTCTCCATTGTTTGTAGGTCGGAAAACATGCAAAACTGACATTGTGTCAAATACTTACAGTTATTTGCCTCACTGTATGTTACCTCCAGTATTTGTGCTCTTTTTTCATGTGCCTTTTCAGCATTTTAGATTTAAATTCAACTTTACTGTGGTTCTGAATTTCTCAGTTTATATGTAGGTCAAGTTGACTATTTTTCCACCCATATGCCGCGGTACCACATGCAGGTGTTTTGGATTTTGTGCTGTGTAAAATCGACAGTGGATCAATGTACTTATTAGACTCACTGTACATTGTCAAAAAAGTAAGAGCTACTTGTCTTGCAAAATGAAACTCACTTTTCAACACATCCATTTTTGTTGCTCTTGACAGTTCAAAATCACCTCCTGGTAGTTATTGTAACACCATGCAATCAAAGACATGGAGCCTTCTTGGTTCCAAAAAAAAGTTGGTTTAAAAAAGTATAATTGGTTTTAGTAAGAGCCATCCATCCATATTCTATACCCACTTACTCCAGTTAAGGGTCACTGGGGGAGGGGGAGGGGGGCTGGACAGCATGCCAGTCTGTAGTGTTAGTAAAATAATTGATATAGATAGATAGATAGATAGATAGATAGATAGATAGATAGATAGATAGATAGATAGATAGATAGATAGAAGTAAAATGACATGTACGTTACATAAAAACAGTTGCTGTACACTAAAGCAAGTCGGAAAAACACATGATCAAATTTCAGGATGAATAACATTTGTTATCATGTTGACTTATCACTTCAGAGACATCCAGGTTAGGTGGAGTGGGAACTTTAAATTAACCACAGGTGTGAGTGAGGGCGTGGCTGTGTTTGTCTATAGACTGGCATGCTGTCCAGGGTGTACTGTGTACCCCATATATATAAACATACCACTGTCCCAGCTTTTGAAAAGTGTATATATATATATATATATATATAGAGAGAGAGAGAGAGAGAGAGAGAGAGAGAGAGAGAGAGAGAGAGAGAGAGAGAGAGAATAAATACAGGCACATATGTTTCACATACAACATATATATATATATATATATATATATACATACACTTTTCAAAAGCTGGGACAGTGGTATGTTTACCACTGTGTTACATAACCTTTCCTTCTAACAACACTCAATAAGCATTTTGTTGAAGCGTTTTGAATAAGCTTAATTGTTGAAGCTTTGTAGGTGGAATTCTTTCCCATTCTTGCTTGATGTACAACTTCAGTTGTTTAGATATTTTAATCCTGTCTTGAGCCCATTGCAATGAAATTTCATTCTGTGTACACTTGTCACTGAATGACAATAAATGTGTCAGCAGCTGGAGAAGGCCCAGGGGAATTTCATTATTCACCTGCCTGGGACAGATCAGTGGTTAGTTTTGGAATGTGGGGAATGGACCAGTTGCTTGCCTGGTGAAGCACGTTACATTCGTACCTTGACTTTATTATTACTGTTGTAATTTCGACAGTAGCACTATTTGTTCAGATCAGAAGTTTAATACCAGCTCTTAACACCAGAAATAAATAAGACTGCTCTTTTTTTAAAGGTTTTTATTGAGTTATTAACACCTGTGATCAAAGCCAAAAAGTCATGTATGATAGTCAGCTTGCAAACCTGCCATTGAAAGTGTACGAGGTCTATTAGAAAAGTATCCAACCTTATTATTTTTTTCAAAAACCATATGGATTTGAATCACGTGATAACATCAGACATGCTTGAACCCTCGTGGGCATGCGAGAGTTTTTTCATGCCTGTCGGCAGGCGTGGGCAGTCTTTGAGTGAGGAGTGGCCCACCCTCTCGTCGATTATTTCATTGTTTAGGAATGGCTCAGAGACTGCTGCTTTGTTTGATCAAAATTTTTTCAAAACTGTAAGGCACAACTGAGTGGACACCATTCGATAAATTCAGCTGGTTTTCGGTAAAAATTTTAATGGCTGATGAGAGATTTTGGTCTGGTAGTGTCGCCGTAAGGACGGCCCACAGCGCCTGACGGCGATCTGCACTTCGAGGCTGCAGCGTCTCGCCGTTTCAAGTTGAAAACTTCCACATTTCAGGCTCTGTTGACCCAGTAAGTCGTCAGAGAACAGAGAACTTTCAGAAGAAGTCGGCATGAGGAGTTTATTCGGACATTCCATTGTTAACGGACATTTTGTAATGAAAGGACGTGCGGGCAGAGTCGCATGTCGCATAACGGGCAAGTGGGAACATGCCCAAGCTGTTAAACAATTTCTCAGTTACTCACTTGTTGAAAGCCATCAAAAGCCGCCTGAATTTTACAAATGGTTTTCAACACGGAGGTGTTTTTCCTGTCGCAGTGCACACAGATTCACCGAGTCGTCACGGAAACGACTCGGCGAATTTGCGCGCATGTCTTTCATTAAAAAATGTCCTTAAACAGTGGAATGTCCGCATAAAGTCCTCATGCCGGCCTCTTCTGAATCTTCTCTGTTCTCTCACAACATCCTGGGTCAACAGAGCCTTAAATTAGGATGTTTTCAGCTCGAAACAGGCCGACGACGGCGCCTGGAAGCGCTGCATGACGTCCCGCTCCATGGGAAGTCCTTACAGCGACAGAAACACCCCATAATCTCTCATCAGCCGTTAAACTTTTCACAGAAAACCAGCTGAATTTCTCGAATAGTGTCCACTCGGATATTCCTCACAGGTCCAGAAAAAAGTTTGATAAAGCAACGCGCGCCGTCTCGAGCACCGTGTGAAACAAAGGAATTCAGCCGAGAGGGCGGGACCACATCTCACTCAAGGCCTGCCCACAGGGAAATGACGTCACCGACACACGTGAAAAAACTCACGCATGCGCACGAGGGTTCAAGCATGATTGGTGTAATCGCATGTCATTCAAATCCATATAGTTTTTTTTTTTTTTTATAAAACTGCCAGTTAGTTTTATAAGATACCTCGTAACTTTTCAGTTTAACTTGTTTGCTCCTGGCTCACATGTTGGCACACTTTGTAAGGCAGATCTACAAGTGCTGCTGTCACAGTGATAATTTCTCTGTCTGAACTTTCATGTTTTTCAGAAGTACACATTGACTGTGCACCAGCTCAGACTCCTGATGCATTGCCTGGCAGTCCAACCCGTTCGAAATTGCTGTAATTTGCTTGATTTTGTCACTGTTCTTGGCATTGTGGAACCACAAGCTTCAGGCTCATGGCAAGTGCTGTTACTCTCACCATAGGTAGGATACAAAGCACCGAGCTGGTTGGTTCAAGACTATCTTGCATGATGGTGTGCAAATCTCAAACAACATTCACACTGTCCCCAGAAAAAGACTCTGTGGGGAATGCCACTGAGTTTGAGCAAACCAACAAGGAAGCTTCTGTCAGTACTGCAGGTGTACGCAAATGTACAATACTTAATATCAAAGTTGTTTCAAAGCCAGATTTTACAGTTAGATGCTGCTTACTCTCTGTCTCAACATCTTCTTCTCTGTTATAAATCTGCTGGTTGACCAGCCATCACTGGAAGATGTTCAAAGACGAAGCAAACACAGCGCCTGCCCACACCCACCCACACATGTACAAACATGTATGTGATTTTGTTAAAAGATGCCAACAACAACCTATATATATATATATATATATATATATATATATATATATATATATATATATATATATATATATATATATATATACACACTCAACAAAAATATAAACGCAACACTTTTGGTTTTGCTCCCATTTTGTATGAGACGAACTCAAAGATCTAAAACTTTTTCCACATACACAATATCACCATTTCCCTCAAATATTGTTCACAAACCAGTCTAACTCTGTGATAGTGAGCACTTCTCCTTTGCTGAGATAATCCATCCCACCTCACAGGTGTGCCATATCAAGATGCTGATTAGACACCGTGATTAGTGCACAGGTGTGCCTTAGACTGCCCACAATAAAAGGCCACTCTGAAAGGTGCAGTTTTGTTTTACTTGGGGGGGGATACCAGTCATCTGGTGTGACCACCATTTGCCTCATGCAGTGCAACACATCTCCTTCGCATAGAGTTGATCAGGTTGTCAACTGTGGCCTGTGGAATGTTGGTCCACTCCTCTTCAATGGCTGTGTGAAGTTGCTGGATATTGGCAGGAACTGGTACACGCTGTCGTATACGCCGGTCCAGAGCATCCCAAACATGCTCAATGGGTGACATGTCCAGTGAGTATGCCGGCCATGCAAGAACTGGGACATTTTCAGCTTCCAAGAATTGTGTACAGATCCTTGCAACATGGGGCCGTGCATTATCCTGCTGCAACATGAGCTGATGTTCTTGGATGTATGGCACAACAATGGGCCTCAGGATCTCGTCACGGTATCTCTGTGCATTCAAAATGCCATCAATAAAATGCACCTGTGTTCTTCGTCCATAACAGATGCCTGCCCATACCATAACCCCACCGCCACCATGGGCCACTCGATCCACAACATTGACATCAGAAAACCGCTCACCCACACGACGCCACACACGCTGTCTGCCATCTGCCCTGGACAGTGTGAACCGGGATTCATCCGTGAAGAGAACACCTCTCCAACGTGCCAAATGCCAGCGAATGTGAGCATTTGCCCACTCAAGTCGGTTATGACGACGAACTGGAGTCAGGTCGAGACCCTGATGAGGACGACGAGTATGCAGATGAGCTTTCCTGAGACGGTTTCTGACAGTTTGTGCAGAAATTCTTTGGTTATGCAAACCGATTGTTTCAGCAGCTGTCCGAGTGGCTGGTCTCAGACGATCTTGGAGGTGAACATGCTGGATGTGGAGGTCCTGGGCTGGTGTGGTTACACGTGGTCTGCGGTTGTGAGGCTGGTTGGATGTACTGCCAAATTCTCTGAAACGCCTTTGGAGACGGCTTATGGTAGAGAAATGAACATTCAATACACGAGCAGCAGCTCTGGTTGATATTCCTGCTGTCACCATGCCAATTGCACGCTCCCTCAAATCTTCCGACATCTGTGGCATTGTGCTGTGTGATAAAACTGCACCTTTCAGAGTGGCCTTTTATTGTGGGCAGTCTAAGGCACACCTGTGCACTAATCATGGTGTCTAATCAGCATCTTGATATGGCACACCTGTGAGGTGGGATGGATTATCTCAGCAAAGGAGAAGTGCTCACTATCACAGATTTAGACTGGTTTGTGAACAATATTTGAGGGAAATGGTGATATTGTGTATGTGGAAAAAGTTTTAGATCTTTGAGTTCATCTCATACAAAATGGGAGCAAAACCAAAAGTGTTGCGTTTATATTTTTGTTGAGTGTATATATATATATATATATATATATATATATATATGTGTGTGTGTGTGTGTGTAAAAGGGTCAGAGGAAGAAGAAAAAAGGTGACGTGGACTGTACTGTGAATGAGCAGGGTGGAGCGTGTGGGAGGACAAGATGAAGAAAGCTGATAGAAAAGTATGCAGAGGAGAGAATGTGCCATCTCCTTTGACACGTTCTAGTCTTCATTTGCTGATTTTGCTGACATTATGTCTTTAGTAACAAGGCAGCCATCAACTTGAGGACACATGGCAGCCGCCCCCAGCTTAGCTAAAGTGTGCTCTCAGCACCATTGTTGCAGAAGGAGAACAGGTGAATGCTTGTACTCAGAACTGTGGTAGAAAGTGTTCAACTGCATTTTCAAAAAAGTGATTTGTGATATAGTGGTGCTGTGCAGCTAAAAAGGAACACCAACAAAACAGCTGGCTCAGTTTGCTAGAAGAGGAAGCCATCTCACATTATGTGTCTAAAAATGTGGTTTTGCTTTTGTTGCCATTTGTCTGTGACTGTCCATTTGTTTGACTGTCAATAGGATATCTCAAAAGGACAAAAATGGATTTCCATGAAATTTAATGGAGAGGAAGACCTCAGGTCATGGGAGAACCCATTATGTCTGAGAGTGGATCTAGATCAGCAGGCAAATTGTGTTTGAGCTTTGTTCTTTTATCCTGAACCTGTCTGGTCTGTGATATATAATGTTGCAGCCCAGTCTCACATTTTTTTTCAATTCAATTTAATTTCAATTTATTTTCATTTGTATAGCGCCAAATCACAACAGAGTTGCCTCAAAGCACTTCACACAGGTAAGGTCTAACCTTACCAACCCCCAGAGCAACAGTGGTAAGGAAAAACTCCCTCTGAGGAAGAAACCTCAAGCAGACCAGACTCAAAGGGGTGACCCTCTGCTTGGGCCATGCTACAAAACATAAATTACAGAACAATTCACAGAACAATTCATGGATGAATATACAAGAAATGCAGTTGGCACAAAGGACAGGAGGATCGCCAACACGAACACAACTCCCATCTCTGGATGGAGCTGCACCTTAAACAGAGAGAAACAACAGAATCAGGCATCAGAAAGACAAGAAATACTGTATAATTTGTCAACATTAAACCACAAGAAAAACAGAGAAATACTAAGGTGATCGCCGGCCACTAGCCCTAAACTTCACTAAAAGACCCAGAATTTAGGTAAAGTTGAGGCCGCGGCCCGCTCCAATTACTAATAAAATGAATTAAAAGAGTAAAACGCGTAAAACAAAACTGTACCAGTATGCTAGCAATATGAAAGGGAAAATAAGTGCGTCTTAAGTCTGGACTTGAAAATCTCCACAGAATCTGACTGTTTTATTGACGCAGGGAGATCATTCCACAGAACAGGGGCACGATAAGAGACAACTCTGTGACCCGCAGACTTCTTTACCTTAGGGACACAAAGTAGTCCTGCACCCTGAGAACGTAAAGCCCGGGCCGGTACGTAAGGTTTAATTAGGTCAGCTAGGTAGGGAGGTGCCAGTCCATGTATAATTTTATAGGTTAGTAGCAGAACCTTAAAATCTGATCTCACTGGGACAGGAAGCCAGTGAAGGGATGCCAAAATGGGTGTAATGTGGTCGAACTTTCTGCTTCGTGTCAAAAGACTGGCTGCAACATTCTGAACCAATTGGAGACCCCTAATGCTAGACTGCGGTAAACGAGAAAATAGAACATTGCAGTAGTCCAGTCTAGAAGAGATAAATGCATGGATCAGGGTCTCAGCATCAGCCAGGATGGGACGAAGCTTCGCTATATTTCGCAGGTGGAAGAAAGCAGTCCTAGTAATATTTCTAATGTGGAGGCCAAAGGACAATGAAGGATCAAAAATTACCCCAAGGTTCCTCACTTTGTCAGTGTGATGTATGACACACGAGCCGAGGCTGAGCGTTAACTGGTCAAATTGATGCCGATGTCTCACTGGACCAAGAACCATAATTTCAGTCTTTTCAGAGTTTAAAAGTAGGATGTTTCTAGACATCCAACTTCTCACTGCTGCAAGGCAATCTTCTAAAGATTTTATGTGACCGAGATTACTAGCAGCTATTGGCATGTATAACTGAGTATCATCTGCATAGCAGTGAAAGGTAATCCCAAAACGCCGCAATATGTGCCTAAGGGGTGCTATATAAAGGGAGAAAAGCAGGGGGCCTAAGACAGACCCCCGTGGAACCCCAAATTTCATGTCACTAAGGTTAGAGGTAGTGTTACTGTACAAAACACAGTGAGAATGACTGGTCATGTATGACGTCAGCCATGCAAGGGCACTCCCAGTAATCCCAAAATGATTTTCCAGCCTATCAGGTAGAATATGATGATCCACTGTATCAATGCAGCACTGAGATCTAACAGCAACAGAACCGTAGTGGTGTCCGAATCCATTGTAAGCAGAAGATCATTCACCACTTTAGTGAGAGCCGTCTCTGTGGAATGATATTTTCTAAAAGCAGACTGCAGTGGCTCAAAGAGATTATTCTCAGTAAGCTAGTCTATGAGCTGCCATGACACTACTTTTTCCAGAATTTTAGAGAAAAATGATAGATTTGATATCGGCTGATAGTTTGTCAATACACTAGGGTCAAGATTAGGTTTCTTAAGTAATGGTTTAATCACTGCAGATTTGAAACATTTAGGAACAGATCCAGAAGTTAAAGAAAGATTAATCATTTCCAGCACAGTCGGCCCAAGAGTGGGCCAAAGGTCCTTAAATAGTTTTGTTGGTATAGGATCAAATAAACAGGTTGTGCTTTTTTTGACATTACGAGTTTTGTCAGCATGCCTAGTGAGATACTGTCAAATTCTGTAAATCTAGGTAATACCTCAGTAGTGGCACCCACATCAATAGCAGGGTGTAGTGGCTGGATTAAGGCATGCCGGGATATGTTTAACCTGATGTCTTCTATTTTCTTCCCAAAGTAATCCAGGAAATCTTGTGCTGTAAAAGGAGAGCGAACTACAGGTTGGTTGCCCATGCAAAAGTGTTGCCACCGTGTCGAACAAGAACTTTGAGTTATGCTTGTTTTTGTTGATCAAATCAGAGTAGTAAGTCCACTTTGTAGCCAATAATGCATGCTTATAGTCTAAGATAGCATCACGCCACACAAGGTGAAATACTTCTAAGTTTGAACGACGCCATTTCCGTTCTAGACCTCTTGCTTTATGCTTGAGGTCACGCAGATAATCATTGAACCAAGGTGACTGTGATTTGGGGGAGCGCAGTTTTAACACAGGTGGTGCAATCATGTCAAGTGTAGTTTTGACCACTGAGTTTAAACTATCCACAAGTCTGTCTACTGACTGGGTATTTGTCAAATGTGAAGCTAAGACATCAGGCAGTCTTGCTTCGAGTTCAGTCTTAGTTGAGGAGTTGATGCATCGCCGTAAAGATATATAAGGTTGTTGTTCCACTAAACACAGCAGCGAAACTGTAAACTTAATAAGTGAGTGATCAGACACCACTGATGTAAGAGACATGATGTCAATATTCGTGACAGCAATACCATGTGCGAGAACAGATCCAGGGTATTTCCACTAATGTGCGTCGAATCCCGAATGCATTGCCGAAATCCTAATGCATCCACAATTTCCATAAATGATTTGCAGAGGGGATCAGAAGGCTTATTTATATGAATGTTAAAGTCACCAATGATCAGTATGTTATCTACACTAGTTGACAAGTTAGAGATGAATGCACCAAATTTATCTAATTCAGAATATGGGCCAGGAGGCCTATATACAGTGACAAAGTAATACGACTGATTTTTATTCTTCTGACCTTGGCAATGTGTAATATCTTGAGCAGAGCGGAGAATCAGATGCTCAAATGAGTGATATTTGTAACCCCCAACAGCTAATAAGCTAAACCTAGATTTATAAATAAGAGCAACACCCCCGCCTTGCTTCACATCACGAGGGACATGACTAAATGTATATGCTGGTGGGCAGGCCTCATTTAAGGGGAGGACAGCTGTAGGTTCAAGCAAGGTTTCACATAGCCCAATCATATCTAAGTGATGATGAATAATTAGATCATTGATCAACAATGATTTTGAGGACAGTGATCTTATATTAATGAGACCCAGTCTAAGGACCTCAGTGGGGTTGACAGTTGAACTGTTTGGGTTTAGGGGTGGTTCCAGTGTAGCATATATAAGATGCCTAGAAGTAGGTTTGGGTTTAAGACATTCCATGTGCGTTGTAGGTAGCAGACACGAAATCTTTGCTATTGCTGGAACAACCACTGGGCCATCCTCAATTTTAACATCATCCAATATAGTAATGGGTATTAAGTTTGGAAAGCATATCCCGCTATGATTTTTATGGACATGACTATGGAAGCAGGCCACAGTCTCAACTTGTTGAAATTCCGTCCCTGGCAAATAAACTGCACTATTACCATAGTGGATTTTCTGCACTAAATTTCCCGCTAAGCTAATGGATTCCACACCCACATTTGTCATAAGCCTTGCAGGGTCTCTAATCACCTGCTCCGTGGCCTGCTGTAGATTCCTAATGTTACCCTCCCTGTAGAGCTCTATGTTCGCAGACAAGGTGGCAGCGCCTTCCCCAGTAGGATGGAGGCCGTCCGGCACCAGCAAGCCACGGTGGCCCCAGAACGAAGGCCAGTTATCAATAAAGCTAAAGCCTTGCTGTCTACAAAACTGCGCCAGCCACCTATTTAATGATGTCAGCCTGCTAAACGCCTCATCAGTACCCCGGGAGGGGAGGGGACCAGAGACTATTAATCGATGCCAACACATCTTTCTGGCAAGGTCACAAGTCCTCTCTATGTCCATTTTTGTGACCTCTGAGTGCTTCATCCTGATATCATTGGTGCCAATGTGAATAACTATGTGACTATATCTCATGTCATGTTCCTTTGTCTGTCTTCCCTTCTGCAGCATCAGCACCCTAACATGAGATGCAATGTCAGGAGCTCTGGCCCCAGGAATACATTTAACGTCAGCCGGCGTCTGTGACCTGACTTTGCGGGTGATAGAATCCCCTATCACTAAAGTCCGGTGTTTCGGCCTGGAGACAAGAGTGGAAGTCACTCGTGGGCTCAGAGAATTCACATCTGGCAAATCCAAGGGGGAGAACTGATTCACAGTTCGCACTGGTGAGTGTGATCGGGGTGCCACAACCGGGCACCAAGCTCTACGGGACTTCCTCCGCCTAACCACAGTCCAAAAGCCTTCCTCCACAGCCGGCATTTCTAAACTGATGCTAATGGGCTCGTTAGCCAGCCCAACACTAACCTCATCTGGAGTGCCCGTAACTTCTAACTCCACTGCGCTAAGAAGCTGCTCTAACTTATGGACACGGCTCTTTAAGAGAGCCACCCTATCTTCCAACATCAAGCAGGATTTACAGAAGGTGTAAAGCATAATAAGTAGTGTACTTTGTGCACTAAGAAATTCAAAAATGTAGCCAAGCAAACACGAGCTAACTAATAATGGATAAGCTAACCACTCCTAAGGCTCACACAGACACAGATAAATGAATTAAAATTCACAGCAGTTACACTGAAAAAGTAACAGAAGTATTAAATAGGTAAAACAAGCAGCAGCTATAAAATACACTAAACAGTTAATTAACTAACAGGAGTGTAAAAAATTAAATGAAAAAAATGATGAGAAGGGTCAGAAATAGCTAACGCAAGCAAATCACTAGCGAAAATGCTAGCCGCTCCTAAGATTTTTTTTTTTAAAGATTTTTTTCATGCTCCTTTTTTTTCATGCTCCTTTTTTTAACTCACTATTAATAACCCTACTCTTACCCCCTAAAACTAAACTTAGCCATAACCTAACAGTACTTCTTCCCCCAACCCTAACCATAACCACCCCTGACCCCCCTGCTTCACTTTTAATTTTGTGCAGCCATCATGGAATTAATTAGAATGAATTTGTGCTGACATGATGAAAATGAAGCACTTTTCATCACAATATCACAAACTAATACATTAATGTATATT
This sequence comes from Thalassophryne amazonica, assembly GCF_902500255.1. NCBI lineage: Eukaryota > Metazoa > Chordata > Actinopteri > Batrachoidiformes > Batrachoididae > Thalassophryne > Thalassophryne amazonica. The sequence continues at coordinate 139,264,287 of NC_047103.1, read as the reverse complement.
TTGTGCTGCTGAATCACGACTTGGTGTGAGACCAGGTTGGATGCTGAGTTCAAAGCAATCAACAACCAGGGTACAAGATCAGTGATGGGGATATAAAGATCAAGATCAGCAATTAAGATTAGGTGGTAGGCCAGTGAATGGTAGAGTTGGTAGGTCAGTGGATGGTATGGCAACTAGGTTGGTGGACAGTAGATCAGGTAGGTCAGTGGATCATAAATCAGCAAGGCCAGTGGATTGTAGGGCAGGTTGGTCAGTGGATGATCGGGAGGTAGGTTGGTGAATGCTAGTGTAGGGAGGTTGGTGAATAATGAAAAAGCTAGGTTGGTGGATGGACAAAGAGGTAGGCTGGTGGATGGTAGAGAAGGAAGTTCACTGGGATAAGGAGTTGGGCTGCTAATATGTATACACCAAAGTTCAGTTTACAGGAACACTACGTCTGTCCTGAGACAAGACAATTCATCTGAATTGTCTCAGTCCACCATGCTGTAAACGGGTAGTGGCCTTGGCTGGGGAAGTCCCCTGTACTGGACTGGGTTCCCAGCCAGGGGAATTGTAGACTCTCAGCTGCTTCATACTACATAATCTGAGGATAAGCACCAGCCCCAATGTACCTTGTCATTGACTTACTTATTCTTACACTGGATGTGTAGCAGATGTTCACCATTAAAACTTCTGATGGAAACAATGTGGTGTTCTGCTTGTTTTGTAGCATCGTTTACCATATCAATTCACTTTGTGTTCCATGAAAAAAAAGATTCCCTTTTCCCTTGTGAAAAAGATCTCTCAATATTGTTAATGTGACTGGATAAAATATCAAAAACATGCTTATTTAGGGTCTGCTCCTTTCTCTGACCAAGGCAGTGACTCTACATCTGGAGTTGGTCTCCGGGCGCCAGACTGTGGCTGCCCACTGCTCCTAGTGGTTGAATTGTGTCTAACTGTAATTAGGATGGGTTAAATGCAGAGAACAAATTTCATTGTGTGTATGTATGTATGTATATATACAATGACAGAAAAGGCTCTATTCTATTCTATTCTATAATGGCTGAGTGGATCCTTGTCATTTGATTGGTGGGTGTATGTCACGTGACATGGATTATTCATAACATTTGCCGTGCAAGAGTTCTTTTTTAGCGTGCAACTTTGGTGGTATATAAAATGTGCAATTAAACGCCCCTACCACCACACGCACTCACATGACTGGGGGCAGTGTTTAGCTAAACATGTCGGCGTTTGTTTTTCTGACAGACAATGATTTGAAGGAGCTAATTCATGCTGCTAATTATTCTAACAAAAAAAAACAAACAAATCCACTACGCTGTAAGCTATCTGGAGGCATGAAGAGCTGTGAGAATGAAAAGATGGAAATGTCTGACATGATTTTTTTCGCTGGGCTGAGGAACTACACAAAGGTGTTTTTTTTTTTGTTTTTAAGTACACAAAGTCAGTGCACAGCATCATGGACAACATCGTCGCAATTTTAGACTCCAATTTAAACTTTGAGTTGGACTGTTAAGAACACCAAAATATGAGTCCCTTTTCTTTTGTTTAGAAATCAATATGACTGAAGCGTCACGCCACTGCGCCACTTCTAAACAGGAAGTGCCAATTTTCAGTGAGTCACACTGACTGCTAGGTTCCTCCTGTCCAGTAGTTTGTGCTGTGTACCACAAAAAGTTCTAGTCCACCTTAGTAGAAGAAGAAAAATGTTCCAGATTTGAACTGAACACGTCATTTAACTATGGACTTCTAATCACACCAAACTTGTATTGGTGAGTAAATGACTGTATTTTATGTCAGAAATGAGGTCCAGGTGATACAAGCATTAAATTCAGCACAAATACAGCTGGAGCAAATTAATGGAGCAACTTTAACTTTTGACCCCTGTACACACTGAAACTGACCTTTGTCACCATTCTTCCTGTTTTTACCTCATAACATTCAGTCACAGATTGTCCAAACTATATCTTTTTTGGAATTTTTTATGATCAGGCAAATAATGTGGTGTAGTTTTCTATATGATTGGAGCATCTTTTAATTTAGACCAGGGTGATTAATATCACTTTGAGCAGATGGAATCAGTTCATCAGTGAAATCACCTGGTGGAGTCAGTTGCTGCAAAGAAAACCTGCACCCTTTTGGCCCTTTCTGGAACAAGTTGCCCACCCCTGATTTAGATCCCTGTGTAATTCTTCATTTGATCCCTACCTGGCTGCCTTTTGAAAATTCAAGTGGTCAATCAGTTTTTTCAAAAGAGTTCATGTTTATGGACTATTCGTGCCAAATTTGATGTTTATATCACCATTTGCAGGATTCCACTCTAAATATTCTCTTATCTGCTGCACAATATATGAGCTGTAAGATGCTGCTTCTCAGAGTTTCTCACTTGCCCTCAAAAGTATTGGAACACTTGGTATTTCACACATTTTAATTTCTTTATTCCATTTCAAATACTTTTTTTTTTCTAAAATTATCTTCCTTAACTCAATTTGAAAGCAAATCTCTACAACTTGATATAAATTAATAAAAAAAAAAAAAAATAAAATCCAGCTTCCTGATGAAGTGGTGTAGAGGAGGATTTTCTTAAAAAGAAGACCTGATAGTTCAACTACAATTTGACAGAAAGTACATTTGAGATGAAAGTCAAGATTTGATGTTTTGGTGAAAGAAACTTTTGTGTTTCTTCATAATTGATGTAAATAAAGTCCAAGACATATTCAGTGACTTGGAAATGTTCATGTTTCCATCCCCTGACTTGTCTAAAGAAAACTGTCAATAAACTGATTATTATTTACAGGTTTTATTAAGTTTTAGAGATTTGCTTTCAGTTTGAGTTTGAGGAAGATAATTTTAGAAATTTTAATTATTTTTTGTATTTCTTGTATTTAAAATGACAAACAAATTAAAATGTGTGAAATTCCAAGTGTTCCAATACTTTTGGAGGGCTAACCTTATGATGAGTGCAACATGAGTGTGGTATTATTACTATTTTCTTTAAGAATGTTTAATTTTTGAAACTAAAGACAGAGAGCAGGTTCATTATGCTAAATGGTAAAATAGATGGCAAGTAGGTAACTTTGCTTAATGTTTATGCACCCCAGGTAGCAAAAAGGCCTTCTTTAAGAAAATCTTTGATTTAATTACATCCCAATCTAGGGGGATTATGATTTGTGCTGGTAACCTCAATGTAATAATGAACCCCAAACTGGACACAACAAGCGAAAAAAGAAGACTTACAGGTATTGAGAAATGGATCAAGAGAAAGATTAAGGACATAGGTATTTTGGATGTTTGGAGAGCTTTACATAAACAGGAGAGACAATATACATTTTATTCTAACCGACACAATGTTTATTCAAGGATTGACTACCTCTTTATGTACAACTCTGAGATGCATAGAATTAAGTGAATGCAAATTGTCCCACAGAGATTTATCAGATCATTCCACTGTTCATTTTAAATTAATCTGGACAGTAACCATAAAATAACATCATGGGGATTTAATGTGAGTATGCTAAATAACACTGTATTTAAACAGAAGGTAAAGAATGAGTTGGAAACATATTTGAATAATAATCATGATGGTGCTGTAAACCCTGCAATTTTGTGGGACGCATCCAAGGCAGTTTTGAGGGGCTTTATAATATCTGAAACAGCTTCTGCCAAAAAGGCAAAAACTCAAAGACTCCTTGATTTGCAAAATCAACTTTTGGATCTTGAACAGCAACATAGTGAAACTCGGGAGTCAGAACTACTTCTACGGATGAGGCTAATTAAACAAGAAATTGATAAAATTTACAGTGAAGAGGTAAAAAAAACAACAACTCAGATTTACAAGACAGAGGTATTATGAGGCAGGTCCCAAAGCATCCAAGATCCTGGCCTGGAGACTCCACAAACAGTAGTCAGATAAAAGACCCCGTTACCAAAAAAATGACATTTTATTTAGAAGCAATAGAAAAAGTATTTGAAAACTTTTATCAGACCCTGTACAACCAACCCAAACCATTTGATACCTGTGCGGTTGAAAATTTTTTGAGCCAGCTGGATTTGCCCTCCCTAGGCAGATTGCATAATGAAAAATTGATTAAACCAATTACAGCCGAGGAAATTGATAAAGTTATATCCTCCTTGAAATCTAATAAATCCCCGGGACCTGATGGATTTCCGGGGGAATGGTATAAGTCGTTTAGAGAACAGTTGATACCAATAATGGTTAGAACTTTTAACTTTATATTTAAGGGGAGCCCTTTACCTCCATCTTGGAAACCATCTCAGTTATTCCTAAGGAGGGGAAGGATTTGTCTCAGTGTGGGTCTTACAGGCCGATCAGTGTCCTGAACCAGGATTATAAAATCTTTGCGGCTGTATTAGCTAAAAGGATGGAGGAAATAATGCCGTTTTTGACTGATGAAGATCAGACTGGGTTTATTACTGGCAGGCAGACCCAAGATAATATTAGAAGGACCCTCCATATAATATAATTTATTAAAAAGGAAAATTTGACAGCCATTTTGCTTAGTATGGATGCTGAGAAAGCTTTTGATTCAGTGGGCTGAGAGTTTCTTTACAAAGTGATGGAAAAATTTAGCTTTCATACCGATTTTATTAATGGTATTAGAACTTTATACACATGTCCTACTGCGAGAATTAAAGTTAACAGGAGTCTTTCCGGGACTATACGGCTACAATGCGGGTGTCGTCAAGGGTGCCTGGCTAGCCCAGCATTGTTCAAATTATTTATTGAGCCACTTGCTCAAGCAATAAGGCAGGACCCAGGCTTACAGGGTATAACAATAAGGGGCTCATAGCATAGGATATGTCTCCATGCTGATGATGTGTTAGTCAGTTTGAGGGATCCAGAAACCAGTTTCCCCAAGTTGATGGACCTGTTACAAATATATGGTGACCTGTCAGGTTATACCCTTAACATTGAGAAGACACAAGCCTTGGTTTTTAATTTTAACCCAACACAAGATCTCAAAATAAAATACAAATTTAACTGGGATTCCAACTTAATTAAATATTTAGGGGTAAGACTTACTAAAAACCTATTAGAACTTTATGACAAAAATTATCTGTCCATTAACACACGTATAAAAGAAGATTTAGATAGATGGGCCTCTTTACCTCTTGATTTGGGTAATAGAAAAATGATAATAAAAACAAATATCTTGTCGAGATTATTGTACTTGTTTCAGTCATTACCTGTTCAGATTCCTGAGTGCCAGTTTAGAGAATGGGACAAAACCATTTCCCGTTTTGTTTGGAATGGTAAAGCCCCTAGGATAAGATATAAAACTCTACAATTACCCAGGCCAAGTGGTGGGATGGATTTACCATGCCTTAAAGATTACTACATTGCTGCACAGCTAAGGCCACTTATGCTCTGGTGCAATACTGATTATATAGCAAAATGGAAGGCCATGGAGTTATCATTGTTCAATAAACCATTACAGAGTTTATTAAGTAATGTGACAGCTATTAAATAATGTAACTGTTGTGTGGGCCGCTGAAGAAGAGGTACTGCTGGCCCACCACCACCAGATGGCGCCTGCTTGAAGTGCGGGCTTCAAGCACGAGAGGGCGTCGGAGCAACGGAGAGTTACAGCTGTCACTCATCATCTGCACCAGCTGTCACTCATCTTCCACATCACCATAAAAGCCGGACTACAACTCCACCTCCCCGCCGAGAAATCAGCAACCAAGAGGTAACCGTCTCTATTGAGATTTCTCTGCTGAACTGAACTCTTCTTTGCAGCCGTTTGCCCTGTGGTGTCCATATCGGAGCTGGAGTAAGGGCGTGACCGCGACGACTTCGCATCACGCTCCATATCAGATAAGTGGTTACACAGGAGCTGCACGAGTGTGTGATTGGAGGTGGAGGTGCTCCCTCCTTAAATAACATTATCTGTGAGTGGACTACTGAGTGTGCAGACTCACACTCACCTGGATTTTCTCTGTTCTCTGCCAGCAGTACCAGGGTCGACGGCCGAAGGCAGAGGCCACCTGGGGACTCGGGACTTGGCGGCTCCGGTGTTCTTCAGGCCTGTTGGTGGTGGAAGCTGTGTGGGAATCAGCTCTTCTCTCGCCAGAGGTCTTCTATCTTCGAGCCTGCCCACATGTCACCTGGTGTATAATTGGCAATCCATATTTCTGTCTGTATTCCATTGTGTGTTTCCACAACATTAAATTGTTACTCGTTGGCTTATCCATTGTCTATTCCTTAGCGCCCCCTGTTGTGGGCCCGTGTCACGACACCTTCCCAACAGTAACATTCAGAATCAGTGGTTAGACTTTTCAATTAATATTTGGTTAGACCTGGTTAAACGGTTTAATCTTCAAAAAGAAATCTGTGTTTTAATGTGGCCAGTGCATGACCCTGACTATGAACCAGCCCAAATTGATAGAAGTTACACACAACGGGGAAGACACGGGATTACTGCACTGTTCCTCCTATTGGACAATCAAGAATTTATTGACTTTAAAACTATGTCTGAGAGATATGGGTTAGGTCGGCAGGATTTTTATAGATATCTCCAACTTTGCCATTTTTATGTCAAACATATAAAAAATCTTCCTCAAGAGAATGTATCACCCATTACACAAATGTTCATTAAGGCTTACTAATCAAAACTGACTAGGAAAATAATTGGTGAACTATATTGGAATCTAGTTAAATTTGCGGTGGATGCAAATCAGATGCGCTGTGTTCACAGCTGGACGCCGTTCTTTGTTCTATCGGCTGCCACGCGCTCTGCGCTGGAAGCTGCGTATATAAATTAATTATTTTGTTGCGGATTAATCATTTTATTCTGCAAAATGGCTGTTGAACACGGCTCTAATAACCTCCTGAATCACAGAGGAAGCTGCAGCAAGCATGCAGAACAACAAGCTGCAGAAAGCATTTTGAGCCGTCTAAAAAGGTAATTATTTAACTTATTTACATTGTCAATGCTTGATAAAAAAGTTGCGTGTTTTTTTCCTTTTTGTCTGCAGCTGTTACAGTATTTATTCCTATGTTTATAACAGATTTAACTTCTTGTTATAATCGTTCAGACGAGCTGCACTCTGGTGCGATCCACTGATGTCACCACTCACCCTGTTCACTGCTTGTTTACTCCAATCAACTTGTCCAAGTCCAGCTATTGCTCCAGAGGCTGTGGTGTTGGTGTGAATAATGATGCCGATGGCCCGAGTGCGCTTCTTTTATGACCACAATACAGATGCTGTGCATGCGCAACACGTGCGCGATGCATTCATAATACACCCGTAATACTGCCGTGATAATCACAATGCATCGGATCCGTTTCCTCACTACATGCGTTATACAGCCGTGATTGTTCATCATATATTTGCTGTTGTTGTTATCCATTCGGCTGCTCCCGTTTTGTGTTTAGGGTCGCCACAGCGGATACAACTAGATCCGCATTGATATTTGGCACAAGTTTTATGCCGGATGCCCTTCCTGACACAACTGCAGTGTTACCTGGAGAAACACACACAACCGCTGGTTTTCCAAAGAGGTCTCCCATCCAAGTATTAACCAGGTCCCGCACTGCTTAGCTTCTGAGATCTGACGGGATCAGGCTTACACAGAGCAGATCGGCTGCTTACACAGATATGTATTATTAATATTTCCGTAATTCATACTGGGACATTTGTCATTTTTGGCCATTTTTGTTGCGGACGACAATGAAGGCTCGTAATTTGTACGATGTCTGTCCGAAAAGTAACGGACCTTTTTATTTTTTTCAAAAACTATATGGATTTGAATCATGTGCACTTGCATCAGCCAAGCTTGAACCTTCGTGCGCATGCGTGAGTTTTTTCACGCCTGTCGGTTGCGTCATTCGCCTGTGAGCACGCCTTGTGGGAGGAGTGGTCCAGCCCCCTCGGCGGATTTTCATTGTTTAGAAATGGCTGAGTAACTGCTGCTTTGCTCCATGAAATTTTTTTCAGAAATTGTTTGAGACAGCCAGGTGGAAACCATTCGCAAGATTCATATGGCTTTCGGTGAAGATTATATCGACATCTCACGGATTAAGGACCATTACAACCGGATTAAAAATGGCCCACAACGGTAGAGGGCACACCACGCACCGAGCGGCGATCGACAGGCTGAAATGACCAGATCATTTCCAAACTGAACGCTTTGTTGATTCGGGACATCGTCTGACTACCAGAGAAATGGCAAGACAACTGGACATACCACTTTTTCGGCACATTCCACTGTTACAGGAGTTTTTGTCATGAAAAGACGTGCGGACAAATTCGCGCATCGGGACGGAGCCCACCCTCTGCTGCTGTGGGCCGTTTTTAATCCGGTTGTAATGGTCCTTAATCAGTGTGTCGATATAATCTTCTCCGAAAGTCATCTGAATCTTGTGAATGGTTTCCACCTGGCTTTCTCAAACAATTTCAGAAAAAAAATTTTCATGGAACAAAGCGGCAGTCGCTCAGCCATTTCTAAACAATGAAAATCCGCTGAGGGGGCTGGCCCACTCCTCCCACAAGGCGTGCTCACAGGCGAATGACGCAACTGGCAGGCGTGAAAAAACTCACGCATGCGCATGAAGGTTCAAGCTTGGCTAATGCAAGCGCACATGATTCAAATCCATATAGTTTTTGAAAAAAATAAAACGTTCCGTTACTTTTCTGACAGACCTCGTATTCGCAATTAATGTGCAATTAATCCTCTCCCCAGTGGGACCAGGCCCTTAGTTATTATTAGTCTTTGTGTTCTGTTCCTTATATTTTTATGTTGTTCTTTCACTCTTGCATTTTCAAGTTCTATGTTGGTTCATGGTTTTGTGATTTATTCTCCTCTTCAGTTACGGTTGATTATTGTAGTTTGTTTTCCTTCTCTCTTGTTGTTTTTATGTTCATGATTATTCTTATACCGGGTATTGTCTGTTCAGTTATTTATTTCTCTTTCACTCTGTTTCATTCATGTGAGTCTTTGGTTCCACCCTCTCATTATCTCCCAACCTGCTGTCAATTCCACCTGTTACTTAAGCACTTCCTCTTTTGTCCGTCAGCACTGGTTCATTGTTGTTTTCTTTGTCTTGTGCATCGTCATTGTTCCCTTGTAAGTACCAGTTCTCCATATCTAGCCTTTTTGAGTTATTACATCTGCCAAGTATGTAACAAAATCATCAGTGTTTAATTATTTTTTTTTTTGTCTCACTATCTGTTAGCAAAATTACATCAAAACTACTGCACGGATTTTGACAAAATTTTCACCATAGATATTACATGAAGGAAGCCTCCATTAAATTTTGGAGGTGATCCAGATCAAGATTCCAGATCAAGTTTAACTTTATATAGAGTTTGAAGGATTAGTATTGGCAGGATTATGTCAAAACTACAGCACAGATTTTGATGAAATTTTCAATACAGATACACATTAGGCCATTGGAGACTCCATTAAATTTTTGAGGTGATCCAGATTCTGGATCAATATTTCATTTTATATAGGCTTTGGAGGATTTCTTCAAAACCACTTTATGGATTCTCACCAAATTTGCACCACAGGTAGATATTGGGCCATGGAAGACTCCATTAAATTTTGGAGGTGATCTGGATCTAGAGTTCCCTTAAAATAGGCTTTGAATGATTACTTTCATTTGAGCAGGTGGGATGAGTTCATCAGTGAAATCACCTGCTGGAGTCAGTGGCTGCAAAGAAAACCTGCACCCTCTCGGCCCTTTCTGGAATAGTTTGGACACCACTGGCCTAATATCTATCTATGGTGAACATTTTGTCAATATCTGTTCAGTAGTTTTGATGTAATCCTGCTAACAGATGGACAGACAGATAAATAAACGCTGATGATTTTTATTACGTCCTTGGCAGATGTAATTAGTGGCATGGTCAATTGGAGCATCCTGTGTGCTGGATCCAAGATCAGAGGTCCTTAAGCCTCTGGAGTCTTGTCTTTGGGTGTTTTTGACTACTTTTGGTTTTACCTTCATAATTTACCTTGAAAAACTGTTTACCTGGCCTTGTTTGGTGTCATTTTTTTCACCTGTGTGAGTTTACAGTTTTTCTTTCATTCTGACATACTGTATTAAAACAGTGACCCCAAAACATAAAATTCACCCCTAACATAAAATTTGAATCAGAAAAAAGTTAGGTTTTTTTACTGTGGAAAAACAGAAATATTTTTTAACAAACCATTTTGATAACTTAAGGCCTGGTCCCACTGGGGAGAGGATTAATTGCGCATGAATTGAGTATACAAATTACGGGCGTTCGTTGTTGTCTGCAAAAAAATTGGCCAAAAATGACAAATGTTCCAGTATGAATTATGGATATATTAATAATGTATAGCAAATATATGACGAACAATCACGGTTGTATAATGCATGTATTGCGGAAACACATGCATACATGTGCAACTTCACAGTCGTGGGGCACTTAGACAAATTTCACTGCCAGCTTGACAATAACTGGCTGCTGACTGTTCTCATGTTAATAGTACGAATGGCCATTCATTTTCTAAGTGCCAAATGAGCAGTTCGTGTGTGTCACCTGGAATTTGGCTGACACCTGCCACGAGAGGGATCGATGGGCTTGCACAGCACACACTCTGTCTTTCAGCCACTGGTGTGTGCAAATAGTTGTAGCAACAGGTGTATGAGGTAGCTACGATTTTACACGTTTTGCACACGATTCCTGCTTCATGCGCACTTTATGCGCAAATCGACCAAATTCACATTATATGTGAAAGGGCCCTAAACAATGGGTCCAGAAAAGTTGGCAGACCGAAACAAGAGAGAAAAAATGGATAGGGTGAATTGCTGACAGTATCCTTACTTTGATTTATGTCAAACTAAGGAATAACTGAGAAGTGTGTTGTGTGGGCCGCTGAAGAGGAGGTACTGCTGGCCCACCACCAGAGGGTGCCCTGCCTGAAGTGCGGGCTTCAGGCACGAGATGGTGCAGCCAGGAGTGACAGCTGTCTCTCATCACCACCTGACAGCTGTCACTCCTGACCACCTCATCATCGTCTCCATAAAAGCCGGGCAGCAACTCCACCTCCCTGCCGAGATATCTTCAAGCCAAGAAGGTAAACTCTCAGCCGTTTGACTGTGCAGTACGCACGTGATCTTTTTCTCTGAGTTTTTGCAGGAGATCCTGTTGACTGCTTTCAGCTGGGTGCTGGGTTTTGTGGACCATGAAGGAGTGACGTTCTTCACCCCTCACGCCAAAACGGATAAGTAGCTCTCAGGCTCTGCACAACTGTGTTACTGTGTTTGAGGTGGAGGTGTTTTTCCCACCTGGAGAAGAACTGCTGGTTTTGCGGACTGTTTGCTGGGTGTGTGCTCACACCCACCCTTGATTGTTTCTGCTTCCTGCCAGCAGTACCAGATCCGACAGCCGGAGATGGTGACCACCTGGGGACTCGGGACTTGGCGGCTCCAGTATTCTCCAGGTTCGGTGGCGGTGGAAATCGTGTGGGTTCCGGCTCCTCTCTGGACAGACGTCTTCTATCCTCGAACCTGCCCACACGTCACCTTTGTAGATTGACTACATCCAAAATTCTGTAATTGTCTGTATTTCGTTGTGCACATTCACAACAGTAAAGTGTTCTATTTTCGGCTCATTCATTGTCCATTAATTTACGCCCCCTGTTATGGGTCCGTGTCATTACACTTTCCCAACAAAGTGGGTTTAGAAAATAAATTAACTGGTGCTATCGAGCTAAATAACCGTATTTCTTTCAGGTGTGAAATGACTGGGTCAGCTCGAGGGACAAACTAAAAAAACAACAACATTTTCCTTATATAAATGTTTCTTTGTCAAATACAAGCCTTTAAAACCTCAAGCAATATGCATCAGAACTGTAAAAGTCTCAGAGTTCTGTGAAGTTTGTAGCCATCTGAAAGCTGCAGGCAGGGGTTTTAAAAATGCAGGCTCGACTGTGGACATTTGCCATCTTGCCTCTAGCTTTTATCAATGCTGGCATCTGACACCAGCAGCAGTGCCAGAGCTCAACCCAGAGATGAAGAACAGGAGCAAGGGGGTCACATATTTCCACTTTGCCCTTGGACATTTCTGTCAAAGACATTGTCAGAATCATATCTGAAGAGGGATGGTGAGAAAAAGCTGCCCTTCTCAGAGGTTACAGCCACCCATTTAAGTTGTATGGAATGTTCACATTTGATCTTCCCGGACCTGACGTTGGTGGTATTGTTTTGTAAAGAATGTGATGCCTGCATTCAGGTCAAGAATGAGGCCACTTGGAATATGTTGAACATTTCTGCAGAATTGAAAAATGCATATTTGCTTGTTTGGAAGTCAAGCTCCCCCCAGCAGGAATTTTCATTGGTGTCTTAACAGAACTAAATAGACTCAAGAATGTACAGTCATTGGTCTGTGTATGATTCAGTACATATTTGGCATGGAGTCATGGACATACTGGATCTGACACGGGCAATCTGCATGACTGATGATTAAAGGGGTCATGTTGTAAACTTTGGGTGGCATGGTGGCTTAGTGGTTAGCACTGATGCATCACCGCAAGAAGGCTGTGGGATCGCTTCCCGCCCTTTCTGTGTGGTCTGCATGTTCTCCCCGTGTTTGCATGGGTTCCCTCTGGGTGTTCCACCTTCCTCCCACATCCAAAGACATGCATGTTAGGTGAATTGGAAATTTTAATTGACCAAAGGTGTGTTTGTCTATATGTGGCCCTGCGACAGACTGGCTTCCTGTCCAGGGTGTACACTGCCTCATCCTCTATGAGTGCTGTGATAGGCTTCAGTACCCCCCGTGACCCTTGATTGGAGTAAGCGGGTATAGAAAATGGATGGATATTGTAGACTTATTCAGCCAGCTAAAATGGGTGTCTTGAACAAAACTGCCATAGGTCCTGATTGGCAAGCACCCAGGCAGACCCTCAGTCTGTCATTATCTCTGGAAGGTTGTAGGAGTGTGATATAATATTTGGGATTGGTATCCATCTGATACAGGCTAAAATGACTAGATCAGGTATGAGAAATAAAACAAACAGCCAATCCAATATAATCAGTTTTCCATTGCACATATAAGTCATGTTGTAGGCTATGTATGCTTTGCCTTAATGGATGAGAATATTTCTTTCACAATTTGAGTTGATGTTATGTTCGATGGATAAGTTGGTAAAGAGCATGCAGACAATTGTTTTAATAACAGATTACTTGTTCACAGACTAGGAAAACTGCATCGGATTGGTTTTTTGTATTGGCGCACACCGATGGTTCCATGATAGGTAACATATATCAACAAGTGGTATCATGTCATCCCTAGAAAGCAGTGATTTATCTACCACAGCCGAGTGATATGTGCCCATCCCTTTGTCTTTACCCATTTACTGGGGTCCTCCGCACCAGGGCACTTGCATATTGGCTCACAATTAGAGAACCAAGCCACAGGCCATGGTGGTGTTCTTCACAATATACGAGGTCTGTTAGAAAAGTATCCGACCTTTTTATTTTTTTTCAAAAACTATATGGATTTGAATCATGTGCGCTTGCATCAGACAAGCTTGAACCTTCGTGCGAATGCGTGAGTTTTTTCACGCCTGTTGGTTGCGTTATTCGCCTGTGGGCAGGTTTTGAGTGAGCACTGGTCCAGCCCCCTCGCCAGATTTTTATTGTCAGGGAAGTGGCTGAGAGGCTGCCGCTTTGCTCCATGAATTTTTTTTCAGAAACTGTTAGAGACAGCCAGTTGGAAACTATTCAAAAGATTCAGATGGATTTCGGTGAAGATTCTGTCAGTATCACATGGATTAAGGACCATTAAAACTGGATTAAAAACAGCCCACGGCGGCGGAGGGCGCACCGCGCCCCGAGCGGCCATCAACAGGCTGGAACAAGCAGATCACTTCCAAATTTAAGGCTCTGTTGATGCAGGACGTCGTGTGACTAGCAGAGAAGTTTCATAAGAGGTCGGGATCAGCACTTCATCGGCACATTCCACTGTTAAAGGAGATTTTGTAATGAAAGATGTGCGGATGGATTTGCTCACAGCCGCTGGACAAACAACACCTCCGTGTTGGAAGTCTCACAGAACAAGTTGGAACATGCCCAGCTGTTAAACAATTTCTCGGATACTCACTCGACTGAAAAGCCACCGAAAGCTGCCTGAATCTTATGAATGGTTTCCAACACGGAGGTGTTTTTTTGTTGAGTGTTTTTTTTTTTTTTTTGAGCGTGTCGGCTCCATGCCGATGCACGAAATCCTCCGCATGTCTTTCATTACAAAAATCTCCTGTAACAGTGGAATGTGCCACAAAAGTGCTATGTCCAGCTCTCTTGCCATTTCTGTGGTAGTCACACGATGTCCCGGATCAACACAGCATTCAGTTTAGAAATGATCTGGTCGTTCCAGCCTGTCGATGGCCACTCGGGGTGCGGTGCGCCCTCCAACGCCGTGGGCCATTTGTAATCCAGTTTTAATGGTCCTTAATTTGTGTGATACCGACAGAATCTTCACCGAAATCCATCTGAATCTTTCGAATGGTTTCTAACTGGCTGTCTCTAACAGTTTCTAAAAAAAAAATGAATGGAGTAAAGCGGCAGCCTCTCAGCCATTTCCTTGTCAATAAAAATCCGATGAGGGGGGTGGACCAGTGCTCACTCAAAGCCTGCCCACAGGTGAATGAAGCAACCGACAGGCGTGAAAAAACTCACGCATGCGCACGAAGGTTCAAGCTTGTCTGATGCAAGCGCACATGATTCAAATCCATATAGTTTTTGAAAAAAATAAAAAGGTTGGATAGTTTTCTCACAGACCTCGTACTTACTGCACCTTATCTGGTTCTCTGAAAGTTACCACTTATTTCACTCAGTCATTTCAGTGGTACCCAAGGATTCTCTGAAGACATCTCTTGCTGAAGACATACAGCAGATGTCTTTGTAATAAGTGAAGTCACTATCTCAGCATGCACAATGAGTCTTGGGTATACACAGAGGTCTTTTGTGATAAATTTGACATGAAAGCGATAAGCCGGCAAAGTTTTGATAGTGACGTAGAAAAGGTCAACACAAAAAGTGATGGCAAAGTTGTTTTAGGGCATGATTGTGGATAAGACAAATGCAATTCATGGAAATCAATGATACAGGGATGAGTCTGAATGATTTTCAGTGTTGGACAGTGGTGAATTTAAAAGCATGTTTGAAGAAACGGGGAAAGAAAAGAGGAGTTGCAGGCACAAGCATTCAAGAAAAACATGGCAATCTTGCCAGACTTGTAGCAAGTTGTCCAACAACGAAAACTTATAAATGTCTACAATATATTCTTAATTTGACTGAATAAGAAGCTATGTTGCAAAAGCTTGCTAAAGCAGTTATTACGATCTGCACACACAAACATGAGCATTCATGTTTCCCGTACACACCGGTATCACAGCTCATTCAAATGTCACATTTACATGAATCAACAATAGCAACTTCAAGAAAACAGTTGTAATAAGCAAACATGCACATACCTGGCAGTGGTGGGCACAGTTAACCAGTTAGCTTCAAGAACTGTTAATATGCTAAATGAAAAGTTAACTTTCATCAAGCTAAACCGATAAACCCCTGTAAAACTTAGCAGAAGTTACAGCTAAAAGCTAAACTAAACTAATAACTTTCAGTCTTAACTCCATTACACTGGCAGCTATTAAGCCACTGCTTATGTCTCAGATCAACCTTCTCTCAGAAGAAAGAGAAAAAGAGACCTGGTGACCAGTGAGAACGAAAGAGATAAGAAAAAAAGAAAAAAAATCATTTATTTTTCACACCATACAGACTTGCAGGCATATCACACAAGTCATGCACAGGCAGACAGTTTTGACTTATGGTTAAAATAAAAAATAAAAAAAAAATTCTGGAAAGTTATTGAAATTAATGTCACCTCTGGTTAAGGTTTTAGCATTTACAGAGAGTAAAGACACACATACCACAGTGCATTATGGGAAAATATGCACACAGGCCGGTCGGCAAAAAACTCCAGACTCCAAGCAGATGCGGTGAGAAAATGCACGGGAAGATGACTTCAGATTACATGTCAACTCTTGATCCCAAAGATCAAGAGTGATATTGTGAGAAATAAAATTTTGGAGATGATGACATTGAAGGCTTTCAAGTTTTTGAAGGAGTACAATTATTTTGTCAGTGGTCATGTGAGGGATGGCTGCTGCTGCTGCAGACGTTGATGTTTCTCTGTGCTGTTTCGGCTGTTTGGTCCTGTCTTTGTGAGCTGAGTGCAGCATCAGGACATGCTTTGAAATTAAGGAACTTTTTAACCTCAGTCCAAAACAACACTCCCCCAGAGTCAGGCCAGTGTGCACATCATGCATTAGGTTGCAGTTCACCTATGTGCGTGCAGGGTTGAAAAAAAAATGATGGGAGGAAAAAAACTGACCCAAAGGTTTCTCTGGGACCACCACAATGAGGCAGCTGCTTTAATTATATACACCCACACGTTCATTATATACACCTGTGTGGATCACAGGACTTCCCAAAAATAAAATAAAAAATACAAGATCCACAAACACAAAATCAGCCCATCCATAACAATTTGAGAGTATGTGTGTGTGTGTGTGTGTGTGTGTGTAATGCATGTATTCATACATTTCTACATTTTAACAACCTGAAATTCACCAGACCAGCTAGAACTGAACCATGGGTTCTTGGACAGCTGCCTCTGTGTTTCTTCTCACTGGTTTTATTTTTTGTGTGGCTTACAGTCATTTTGAAGCTGGTGAGTCCAACTTTTCACTTTCCCCCAATCTCAATTCTCTTTTGTACCCCTTCCCCTTGGCCCGACCCCTACCCCTGCGTCTACCCCTTTAAAACAAGGGGTAAGGCCAAGGGGTATGGCTCTAGCCCTATGAATTGAGACACCCCTCTGCCTTAGGGGAAAAAAAAACTGCCCGTGCCAAATTGCCGTCTTCACTGTTTGTTAACATGGCAACCGAAACACAACTTGTTGCAGTAGCCTGTTTGCTCTTTTTATTTTTTCGCCTTTCTGCGTAAATGCAAAGAAATAGAAGTCGCAGATTTCTTTCACACATCGTAATCATGTCATGTGTTAAATTTAATTAATTCATAGTTATAATAATTAATAGTATTAATAATTAATTAATTAGTAATGAATTAATGTTAATAATACTAATAATAATTAATCAATAATAGTAATAATTAATATTGTTTGATTAATCATTAATTGATTGATTAGTAAATAATAAATTAGTAATTAAAATGAATTAACACTTGAAATATATCAGTCTGTGTGCAATGAATGTATACATTACACAAGTTTCACTTTTTGAATGGAATTACTGAAATAAATCAACTTTTTCATGATATTCTAATTATATGATCAGCACCTGTATGTATGTTATGGGCTGCATCTAGTTCTGTTAACCTTATATTTCTTTTTCAAATTCTCCCATTTTTTGCATCCAGCCCTATTTCCTTTAGAAATTTCCTTGACAAATAATAACAGTCTATTGGGACGTCAGGTTATGTGTTACACATATATATGTGTGTGTGTATATAATTTCCAACTTGCTCCCATTGATGAAACTTCTCATTTTCTGCCTGAAAGTTTATTAGGAGACGAGTGCGCTCAGGGCCCCCTGTTTGTTTACAAAATACACACACATTACAGACCTTGAAATCTAACAGCAGGAATTGCTATTATCCAAAGATTCATTTGTGCGGCTCTTTTGGAGCCATGTTTGTTTCTGTGGAGACAGCGGTAAGCTCCTCCTACCCCTCTAAACGGAGTGTGCATCCAGATTCACTTCGTTTGAAGGGGTTTGTAGCCCCCCACCTACCCCTCCACCTCGCTCCAAAAAGAGAATTGAGACTCCCCTCTGTCTCTCGTGCCCGCGCAAAACGGAGGGGAAAGGGTAAGAGGAAGGGCTGAGGAGTAGAATTGAGATTCAGCCAAATTTGTGTTCATCCGTTTGTCTGCAAAATCACACGTTGAACTGTGTGTGTGATTTCAAAAGAAGGAACCGAAAATCAGATCATTGTTTTTAATGTGATGAGTTTGAACACAGGGTGAGCTCATGTGATCCCATCTCTCCCACCCGTACTGGACACAATTTTGAGCCAAACCACATTTGATCTTTGAGACTAAATGTTTGCAAAGTGAAAAGCTTTCAAATGGATTGTCATCCATCTTGATGTGATGTATTTTTTATGCACAGCGTTGATCTGTCAGTGTGTGATGGATCACCGAGTGCACACACTCAATGGCTGCATAAGAGTTCTTTTTGCCTACCAGTGTGGGCCCCGCCCAGTACGTGACATCATCACGATTCCTTCTAATTGCCACAATCGCTAAAACTGCTGAATCACTTAAACAGAATTTTATGATATGTGTGACCTATCATGGAACCCACCACATGTTACCATGTGTGTTATATACCAACCAACCACTGATGTCAGGAGGAAACTAATTTCCCCATAATGCATTGCTGCATGTGTGTCTTTAAACACTAAAACCTTCAGAATTAATGCAGTGCTTTAAAACTAAAAGAAATAGCTGTTATTTTCACTTTGTAAAATGACAGATGTGACATTAATTTCAATAACCTGTCCAGAATTAGTTTGTGGAAAATGTTAACCATAAGTCAAAACTGTCTGCCTGTAGATGACTCCCCCCCCCCCCCCCCCTTTGCTTCCTTTCTCTCTGGTAGTCACCTCTTATCTACTGGCAGAAGATTGAGCACTGCCGCTCATAGCTGTCTGTCTGCTACAAAACACATAACAGGTGGACACTAAAATCTATGGTTTCAGACTTTACAAATGTTTTAACTGTTAAGCTTTATTCACTAAGCCTTCAAAAATGTGTTAGCAGTCTAAGAGTTATTGGAACTAAATTTATCGGAAGCTAATTGGTTCATTGATGGTTTTCAAAGTTATCTGAAAAGCGAATCTGCTAATGAAAATGTTAGCTTCGATAATTAGCAGTTAGCAGATTGGCAGATCTGTGCCCACCACTGATAACTGGTACCCATGGTGCTTGTGCATGCTAATACTAAAGGATGCACAGCAGAAAACACAGGGAAAGTGCTTCATAAGCGGAAAGCAATGACAGATTTTAGGAAGGGCATCCCTCGGCTGTGCATCAATGATTTTTTTGCACATACAAGCACAATGAGTATCAGTTATGTGCACCTCAGCTTCTTTAACATGTTACTGGTCCATTTCACAGAGCAATGCATTAAATAAGTATTTCAGAAACTGCTGATTTACTGGGATTTTCATGTACAACCATCTCTAGGGTTTAGAGAGAATGGTCCAAAAAAGAGAAGACATCCAGTGAGCGGCAGTTCTGTGGATGAAAATACATTGTTGATGTCAGAGGAGAATGGGCAGACTGGTTGAATGGGCAGCTGTGTTGTGGTCATGTCAATGTGGACCAACGTCTCTGAGGAATGTTCCACACACCTTGTTGAAACTATGCCATGAAGAATGAAGGTAGTTCTAAAAGCAAAATTTGGTCCAAATCATTGCTAGCAAGTGTACCGGTGGCCGGTGAGTGTATATTAATTAATTTCCTGTAGCTGCTTCTTCCAGCTTAGGGTCATGGAAGGCTGGAACCTATCCCAAACACCGGAACACCCGGAGGGAGCCATGTGGACTTTGGGAGAACCGCAAACCCTACACAGAAAGCATCAGGTCAGAAGTGAACCTGGCACTTTCTTGCTCTTAGGCAGCAGTACCATATAGATAGATACAATCTGCTCATAAATGTTAAACACATGCTCAGCATGTCAGTGTTCTAGGTCACCACAACAAATCTGGTACAAACCAATAATGGGGTTTGAAGTTTCCACACTGGATGCCCATACTGATACAGCTACACAGTAAAACACATGTTCAACTTCTTGTAATCTCAAGTGGTATCCCAGCCAAGAATTAACTAGTACCTACTATTCTACTTCATTTCTGAGGTTTGGTGGAATCACTTGTGCTCAGAGAAGCAAGATTGTACTTAATAATTCATTATCTTCAACATTCATTTTTCTTTTTTTGGAAAAAATTCCGAGGTGGTTGCATCACCCATGTGTCGAGATGGCATGGCTATTCCTTACTGCTCAAGAATTAGTCAGCATTTAAAGCTGTAGCCTTTAGCCATAATGGTAGCTTACCTGATTGTTGGGCGTCATACAAGTTTTTTTTTTTGTTTTTGTTTTTTTTTTTTAATTTGGCTTGAAAAACTTGTGCTGACTGCAAATACATTATTATCTAAAAGAAAAATACTTAGCAGCCTAAAAATAAGGTTTTCAAACACATGATTTTGTTTTTTGTAATGATTCTGACTTTCTTTTTTTAATATTACTATTTAATGAGAGCTTTTAATTTAGTGCTACCTTGAGGCATGGAGGTGGAAAAGTTTGTGCTGTGGCTAATCTTATTAGCGTTGCACGTTCCAACCAGTTTTCACTAGCAGTAAGAGTAGCCCAAGTACCGGCCGTGAATTGGGCCAGATACTGGCCTCTCTCTCCTAGCCTGTAATTGTTTGGCGGCTTTTATGTGGCACAAGCGCTGCTCTCCTATTGGTCATTTAGGAGTGGGAACTCCTAAATGGAGGGCAGTATCTGGCCCAATTCATGGCCGGTTGTTGGGCTACAGTAAGAGTAGCAGCATTCAATCATTTGAGACTAGCTACAAATTTAAAACGATGAATGCAGCTTGAAGTGTTTATGATAGTAGGCCTTTGGAGGATCCTTGGGTATTAGACCTGTTCAAAATGTCAAATGTTACAAAATCTTTTGGGCAACATGTTGCTCTTGTTCCACGAATAAAATAAAAGATCTGTGCCAAATTTTATTGTAATCGGACATTGTTTATGGGTTCCCTCACAAAGCAACGATTTTCCCCAAACAAGCAAAAAGGGAGACGACTTCCAGTAATGTTCTCCTCTGGGTGACCAATCAACCACCACTTTTTGTGATTAGAAGCCATCACATGTACCTGTAAAAGAAAAAAAAAAAAAAAACTGGCAGCAGAGTCTTCTCCCATTAGGATGACGTTACCTTGCCAGCGGAGGGAGAGGAAAATGTATCACTCTGGGGGACCTCTAAATCTTATCTGAGTTCAAATTTGGTCTGCACCTATAAAACCCTAAGTGGAACAAAAACAACATGTGGCCCGAAGTCTCTTACAACTTTTATTTATTTATTTTTTCACTTTATAACATGAACAGCCCTAATGGGTATCGCTGGAATAACTGTGTCAAAAATTTCTACTTTTACTTTCTCACTGAAAGACCACAGTCAGTGCGGGTCGGAGAGAGCTCCTCCGGTGTCATCACCCTCAGCACAGGCTCCCCTCAGGGCTGTGTCCTGAGTCCTCTGCTGTTCACCCTGATGACACTTGACTGCGTTGCCAAGGCTGTCGCCAACCAAATTGTGAAGTCTGCGAATGATACAACAGTGGTGGGCCTCATCAGGGATGACGATGACCTGGCATATAGAGAGGAGGTAGACTCTTGAAATTTACATTCTTGGGACACAGACCTTGGACAAGTTCAAAGATGATTAACCTTGACATATTTTAAGAGGTTAAAAAGACACATTCTGTTTCAATCTGATTCAGTTTTTTTTTTTTGTTTTTTTGAATGACGAGGGTGACAGTCAACAAAAGTCAAGCTGCACCATGATATCAGTCGCTGCTATCTTCAAAACTGCTTTTTTGTGTTTATATACGTTTGTCATGTATTATATACAGGGTTGGGAGGGTTACTTTAAAAATGTATTCCGATACAGTTACTAGTTACCTGTTGAAAAATGTAATCAGTAACGTAATCCAAGTACCATAATATTAAAGTAATGTAATTTGATTACTTTCAATTACTTCTGGATTACTCCAATATCAAATATGCTAATACAGACAAAAGAAACTAAATAGAAATAGTCTTGACTACATAGTACAGTTTATTAAGTAAAAATAAAACTTTCTTTTACATGGCATATGCCCTGTTTTCCAGTGTTCACCTGCTAAATTTTCAACAAAAAATGCCAAACAAATGAAGGATAATGAAAACTCCGGTGTGTGCGGATGAATTTGTAATTAAAAGTGGCTTGTAGAACAATATACAAAACAAAAAAAGTCTACTACTTGTTCAGTAAATTTGCACCATCTTTAACATATCAGTCCACTTATTGAACTTTCAAAATAAGAACAAAAGCATAATGAAAACAATTAAGTAAATCCTGTCAGTAAGGAGGCGTGGTTGCCATTTTAATTTTGGGCAAGTTAGTGATTTGCGTGCATAGAAGTTCAAGAAACAGGTGGAATATGCCGGAAAGCTGTGCGTGTTGGCAAAGCCACAAACGGAAGAACAAGGGAGACAATATTTCCTTCCTTAAGTAAGTGGTTTTGGTTCTTCTTGTCACTTTGTCCATGATATTTGGATGATAAACAGCTGTATGTCTCCTGCCGTACCTGTGTCGCCCGCCCGATGACACGGACCATTAACTCTCCACTTATGTCTAGTTGATATTTTCCACTGCTAGACCAATGTCTAGTTAAAATACTTGTCGTTAGTGATTAAAATTGTTCGACAAGACGGGATTTTTTTTTAATTTGCACCTTAAAATAATGAGATTATAATGACCCGCACTGTGCTGCTCACAGTCACACCCACACATAGAGATGTGTACACACACCACTCACTTCATTAATGAAACTCGGTCAATAAAGGATAATATATATATATATATATATATATATATATATACAACCCCTGGCAAAAATTATGGAATCACTGGCGTCGGAGGATGTTCATTCAGTTGTTTAATTTTGTAGAAAAAAAGCAGATCACAGACATGACACAAAACTAAAGTCATTTCAAATGGCAACTTTCTGGCTTTAAGAAACACTATAAGAAATCAAGAAAAAAAGATTGTGGCAGTCAGTAACGGTTACTTTTTTAGACCAAGCAGAGGAAAAAAAATATGGAATCACTCAATTCTGAGGAAAAAATTATGGAATCACCCTGTAAATTTTCATCCCCAAAACTAACACCTGCATCATATCAGATCTGCTCGTTAGTCTGCATCTAAAAAGGAGTGAACACACCTTGGAGAGCTGTTGCACCAAGTGGACTGACATGAATCATGGCTCCAACATGAGAGATGTCAATTGAAACAAAGGAGAGGATTATCAAACTCTTAAAAGAGAGTAAATCATCACGCAATGTTGCAAAAGATGTTGGTTGTTCACAGTCAGCTGTGTCTAAACTCTGGACCAAATACAAACAACATGGGAAGGTTGTTAAAGGCAAACATACTGGTAGACCAAGGAAGACATCAAAGCATCAAGACAGAAAACTTAAAGCAATATGTCTCAAAAATCGAAAAATGTACAACAAAACAAATGAGGAACGAATGGGAGGAAACTGGAGTCAACGTCTGTGACCGAACTGTAAGAAACCGCCTAAAGGAAATGGGATTTACATACAGAAAAGCTAAACGAAAGGCATCAACACCTAAACAGAAAAAAACAAGGTTACAATGGGCTAAGGAAAAGCAATCGTGGACTGTGGATGACTGGATGAAAGTCATATTCAGTGATGAATCTCGAATCTGCATTGGGCAAGGTGATGATGCTGGAACCTTTGTTTGGTGCCTTTCCAATGAGATTTATAAAGATGACTGCCTGAAGAGAACATGTAAATTTCCACAGTCATTGATGATATGGGGCTGCATGTCAGGTAAAGGCACTGGGGAGATGGCTGTCATTACATCATCAATAAATGCACAAGTTTATGTTGGTATTTTGGACAATTGAAAGGATGTTTGGGGATGATGAAATCATTTTTCAAGATGATAATGCATCTTGCCATAGAGCAAAAACTGCAAAAACATTCCTTGCAAAAAGACACATAGGGTCAATGTCAATGAGCAGATCTGATTTGATGCAGGTGAGAGAGTAATATAACCCACCTTTTGTCAAAAACTGATTTATGGCCCTGTCAGCCAATCAGAATCGACTACGTCACTAAGCCCCGCCCCCTTATGACATCACAGCCAATCATAATCAATGACGTCACTATGTCCCGCCCCTAAGCCCATCCCCTAGTCCCGCCTCCAAGCCCCGCCCCTTATGCTGTCACAGCCAATCAGAATTGATTACGTCACTATGCCCCACCCCCTAGCCCCCGCCCCCGGCTCCTCCCCTAGTCCCGCCCCTGGCTCCTCCCCTAGCCCCACCCCCAAGCTCCTCCCCTAGCCCCACCCCAAGCTCTTCCCCTAACCCCGCCCCAAGCACCGCCTCCAAGCCCTACCTCCCCTCCCACCCGGGTCTAATATTTTAATGTCATTTTATTTCATGAATTAAAGAATGATTAAAAATACCTAGATCTTTTTAATGTATTAAAGAATTAACTAATTCTGAAATAATTAAACATAAATCAGTGTCTTATTTAATATGCCTTTAATATTTTTAATTCTTAAATTAAAGCGCGTCCTTTTATGGTTTTTTTAATGCCTCAATTAAAGAAGGAATAAAAAATACCGTATCTTATGCATAATTATGGGAGGTTTTCTTCAATTTAGTGATTAAACACGAATATTTTACGAAACACGAATATTTTAATATTTCTTAATTCTTAAATTATCGCGTTTCCTTTTCTGTTTTTTTAATTCGTAAATTAAAGAAGGGAAACAAATAGCCGTCTCTCTCGGCTGTAAGTCTTTGCAGCAAGACGGTCAAATACCCACGCATAGAGCTGCTCGCGGAAACATGACCCCACGGCTGTAATACCTGTTGCAGACGCTAGCTGTGTCTGTGTGTGTGTGTGTGCGTGCGTGTGTGTGTGTGTGTTTCGGAGGCGTGTGTGTGTGTGTGTGTGTGTGTGTGTGTGTGTGTGTGTGTGTGTGTGTGTGTGTGTGTGTGTGTGTGTGTGTGTGTGTGTGTGTGTGTGTGTGTGTCAGGCCAGATGGTCTTTTATAACATAGTAGAGAAGCGTTCGTCACGCTTGTTTGAAGGCTGAAAAAACAAAGTTCCTTCTCACTCACGCCAAATGGTGTTTCTTTTAAGATATTAGCCGATCGATCATGGTGCGCGGGACACCCGCTGATCGGAGATGCTGCCCCGAGGTGATGAACCCGAAAAATCAACAAACTTTGGTCTCACTCACGTCCCTGGGAAGGAGTCACCGCAGAGTGAAGATGCCTGGACCCCCAGCTATGGGTATAAAATAGAATAAATTTGCGGAAAAAAAAATCCTGAAAAACCATGTTGTTTAATTAAGTTTTTTTGTCTTCGAGCAGAGTGCGAAAACCGCATCAGCTTTCAGGGTAAGTGATTTAAGTAATCTGTTTTGATAGAAATGACTGTTTTTAAATGATGCACGCCGTCTGAAACTGTGTCTTTTTTTTTTAGACAAAACCACGCAGACGGTCCAGAGCGCGTTCGGACCCGTCCTCGGTAATATATTTGAAATATTACAGAATATCCGCTTGCGAGGGTGGTGCTTTGTATTCATTTATTTATGTTAATTCTAGAAATCAAGTCAGAGCCCCCTGAAGAAGTTCGAAGGCTGGAAGCCCCGACTTCACCACACAGATGTAAGTACAGCGATCGAAATTAAATCACGGTTAAAACTCTGGAATAACCCGATTTTTTCTGTCACAGCCCGTGGAGAAGCGGGTCAGCGGGAGAGAACCGTAAAACGATCCACAGATGTACACAGTAAGGAGTCGGAGTTTATGTATTTATTTATTTTAAATATTTAATAACTAATGATTTTCTCTTTTTTCAGCACGCGGTGGAGGGAGACCATCTATTTTCCACCGACACGCAAGGCTCGAAGATATTCTGAGCTGGGATTAACCTCATCTCGCAACTTTTTTGAAAATGTGTATTCTGTTTTTATTTTTTATTTTTTATTTTTTCTTATTCCGATGGATTAAGATTGATTGATGGATTTAAACGCTTCAATAATCGACACAGCGGGGAGCGCTCCTGGAGCAGATGGTCCATTACCCGAGGCGTTAAATTCGCCGCCTCGAAATAACATCGAGTCCGGAGAGAGACTTTTAAGCCGTGTTCGTTTAACACCGTTAAATGAGGCTCTTAACAATTTGGCGGCTGAACGAGAATCGGAAGAAATTAACCCCTACATCATTTCTGCGATTAACGCTATAAATTCGACGGTCCAGTCTGATACTGAAGAGCCCCCTGACCCCCCGCACACCCCGCCTCCAGATGAGTCCGGTACCGCGGCGTTGAACCAGGTACGCCTGACTCCACTAAATAACGCCGTAAACCTCCTCGCGTGTGAAGTTAATCCTCACGTCCAATCCGCGGTGGATGAATTAAATCAAACGCCTAACGACGCTCGTGCTTTTTCACCTTTAAGAAGTCCCTCCCCGCGCAATGCCCCCGGAGAAGAGATTTTAAACAGAGCTCGTTTAACCCTGATAAACGCGGCAATCTCTGTTTTGATGGAAGACGGGGATGATGCACGCCCGGGGCCAAGCCGACACTCTCCCATGACGGGCGGCGGGGCTGCTAACGTCATCAGGAGACCTGCTTTTAACAATATCGAAATCAGGCAACCTCTAAATTTCCAGCGCGCCGACGAAATTCCTGACTATGCGGAATTTTATCGTAACGTCGTAGGGGCTCTTCATAACTCGGTCGAAAAGGCTTTAACACACGCCAGGGCCGGGGACTTTATCCAAACGGAGATTCGTGGGGACTCAGTCTACAACGAGGCCGCTTTGATCAGCTCATATAACGACGCGGGCGATGTGACGGGCTTCGAGAATCTGCTAGAACGATTGATACAATCGAATTCCAACGTTTTATCCGACGAGTCTCTGGAATTAGTGGTCCAAGTCATCCGCAACCAGAACGGGGCGGGGAAGCGCAGAATAGATGACCTCCTCCATCACGAGGTTCTGAGGAAAAAATCCAAATGCCTTAATATCGTGTATAATCCTGACAACAGTTTATGTTTTGCGATAAACCTCGTTCAGTTATTGAATCCTCATCTGACTACGCACGAGGCGGAGCAGCACGGGCTGGCGTTACAAAATAGCGTCGGATTAACGGAAGCTACGCTGGTATCTTTAGAGCAGGTGGGAAAATTTGAAAACGTTCTGGGTTGTAAAATTGTGGTGTTTTTGAGAGCCGAAGGGGAGAGAAAACTGACAAAATTCCAGACAGGAATACCGGCGCTGCAGAAAACTCTTTTCGTTTTTCTGTTTAATAATCATTTT